>NC_135483.1:70082787-71282787 GCF_052094955.1 Ictidomys tridecemlineatus
TGGCCTCGAATTCCTGAGCTCGTAGATCCTCCTGCCTCAGCCTCCTTCCTGAGTGGGAATTACTATAGTTTTGCGTCACTATGCCCAGCCTGAGTTAAATGCTTTTGTAGCAGCAAAATGCTTGTTTCAAACAAAATCTGAAGTCACTCTGTAAAACAGACGGAGATAATGTTTTCTTGTTGGAAGTGGATCCCAAGTTAACTGACCCGGCCTCCCTCTCACAGATGCTCCCTTCCCACACAGAGCCAAGTTTTCTTGTACTTCCTTGAACACCTAGCATCCTTGGAACTCCATTTAATAACCAGAAGATGAGATGATATCTCAGATTCCAGCTTTCAGGAGAATGGGAAAACCATAGACTATGGATTGGAACAGATATAATACATTCAAATTATAGTTCTGTCACTCTCTGAATTCTATCCTCTCTTACTGTAGTTTAAGGTAGAGAATAGACATCTAAAGTTATAGTGTTATAGTTTGGAGAGTGTGTGTGTGTAGTTGGGATTGAACCCAAGGCTTCATGCATGATAGGCAACTGCTTTACCACTGAGCTACATCTGTAGTCTTTTTTTTTTTTTTTTAATCTTGAGGTAGGGTTTAGCTAGGTTATCAAGGGTGGCCTCAAACTTGCAATTCTCCTGCCTCAGCTTCCTGAGTAACTGGGATTACAGGTGCCTGCCCCATGTCCAGCACAGCTTGGATCTTAAATGTCCTCTAAAGACCCATTTGCTAAAGGCTTGATTCCCAGCCTGTAGTGCTATTTGGAGACAACACAACCATCAGGGTTTGGTGCCTGATGGAGGAAAGTTAGGTCATGGTGGGGAGGTATCTTGAAAAGAATATTGGGACCCCAGCTCCTTTCCTGTCTGTTTCTTGGCTATCATGAAGTAAGAAGCTTTGCTCCACCACACACTCCCTGCCATGATGTTCTGCCTCACCAAGGCCCAAAAGCAACCAAGTCCACCCACCATGGACTGAAACCTCAAACTGTGAACCATCATAAAACTTTTCTTCTTATAAGTTGTTTATCTCAGGTATTATGTAACAGAAATGGAAAGTTGACTAACACAATTATACTTGATTTTCTCATCTGTAAAGGTAAAACTAGTTCTATTTTAGAATATTGCTGGGTAAAGAATGCATGTAGGGTGTGGCTCAGTGGTAGAGTGCTTGTCTAGCAGACACCAAGCCCTGATTTGATCCCCAGACACACACACACACACACACACACACACACACACACACAAATGATTGCGTGAAAAACACCTAGCCTAGTGTCAGAAACCTAGTAGAGATAAATAGTAGCTCTAATAAAGGTTATGACCCTGATCTGAGCAAAACAAAATGAGGGAAGAGCTTACTTGAACTTCTAAATTGCAGTGATATCCCTGTCATTCTTGAATCAAACCCCCAAGAACTCAAGACAGAAATTATTTAGAACCTGAACTGGTTTCGATTGTTCCGAATTAGTGGAGGCGGGAAAATTCTTCTAATTCACTGAACATTCTGTATGCATGGGAAAGCGTGTGCTGTGTAGACACACCCCAAGTCTCTTAAATGACACCACAGCCTATCCAACCCGCACAGTTGGAATTTAAAGCATGTTGCTTTTACCAAAGAAAAACAGAGAAAATGACATCAAGAACACTTTTTACAAAGCCACAAGAAATTCAGTACCTGACAGATCCTGTTTCATATTTCACCGTATATCATAAAACAATTCGCCAGAGAGCTGTTGCTCATTTGTGGAGTGGCTGTGGTGATGGCCCGCATTCTTTCGAAAGTGGAGGAGTCTCCCCATAAATGCATCCCAGAGTGTGTGATTTCTGAAAATCTCACCTGGCCTGGTGCAAAGTGAGTTCCACTTTATATTATAAAGGTCTTCTACTGTGCAGTAGGAGAGCCTCCCTGGATGCCAGCAGTTAAACTTTCCTAAAGGAAATCTACTTAAGTTTAGATATTCCCCTCCACATTTTATAAAAGCTTGCTTTGCATCTCTCTCTCTCTCTCTTCTCTCTCTCTCTCACTCTCCTGGGCTGGGGACTAAAATTGGAGACTTATTCTAAGCAAGTGCTTTACCACTGTACCATTGAGCTATTTGTTAACTACTGAAAAGTTTCAAACATTTCCCAAAAGTAGGGGGTACCACAAACCATCATGAACCTACTGCACACCACCGACCACCATACATACTTTACTGTCGATGTGGTGGTTGTCACCTAAGCTCACAAGGTGATGACCCAGGTAAGATTGGGTCACCTGTCAGTTAATTCAATAAGCACTGGCTAAGCCCTGGCTTTCCGCAGCCCCCTGACCCAGGCCACCCAGAGAGAATAAGCACAGGTCCCAACCTATGAAGACAGACAACCCATGAGGAACAACAGAAAACGCAGTGTTAACAGCGAGAAAAAAGTGGAAGTCTGGGAACTCTTTTGCGCGCGCGGGGTGGTGGGGGGTGGGGTGGGGGTGGGGTTGGTGGGGAGTGGGGGTAGGGGTTGGGGGGCAGGGATTTGAACTGAGCCTGGGAGAGAATAGCAGCGAGGCCCTTCCCTGCTGGGGAGGGTGGATGTGAGTAAGGCTAGGAAATGGAGGAACCCAAAGGTCATCTTTAGAAAATGATTCATATTCTAATGTGCTGGGGATAGGTGACGCTGGAGGGCGGGATGGGAAGTGGGAAATTAGTGTGGAGACAAAAATTGTGGGCTTTTAAATGCCAGGATGAGGAATTTCTTTTACATGCTGGGGAGCAGTGCCAGGGGCAGGGCAAGATAATAATAAATCTTAAGAAAATATGAGTAGCAAGTTGGGAGGGGGCGGGGTTTGGTGGCAGGGAAGCTGGGTGCTGGGAGTAAATCGCAAACTTCTTCAGAAGACCCAGTCTGGTGCAGAAAAAAAAAAAAAAAAAAAAAAGCCCTCGGGGTCCAGGTTATTGCTCTCCCTGAGAAGAGAGCCAGAGAACTGGAGAGGATTAAAACAGAGGAGTCCGCAGGGCACTGGGATCTCCTTGCAAACCATCATTTTGAAAACAAGAGACCAGGAACAGAGAGGTACGAGCACCTGGCCCGAGTCTAGGAAAAGATCAGTGTTTCCTAAGCCCTTGGTATCTGGAACGCCTGTCTTCCCAAGACCACGTCTTCCTGGTGCACTCCATCCTGCCACCGGCAGCTACTGTGCAGGGCGCCCCGGGGAGCCGGAACCGCACGCCTGGAAACCTGGACTCCCTCCCGCCCCCTCCTCCCTCGCCCGCCGGCCGGCCAGCTGCAGCGCACTGTTTGTTTGCCGAGGTTTTGCATACACATATTGAGTTGCCCCCCCCCCCTTTTTTTTCCCCCAGTCAGTTCAGCAGTGTCCCGAAATTCACCCCCAGTGTAACTTCTGCCTCTGCTCCTCCTCTTCTTGGAACTGCCTTTTGTTTGTCTGGCAGCGTTGGTTCTATGGGGGTGTGTGATGATAATAATACGCGGGCTTATATAACCCTCAGCATCTTGCAAGCACTTCGCAGACAGTCCCTAATGAATCTTGGGGCCGGTGTCAGGCCGGGCAGCTTTATCTGCAAATAGGAAACCCGAGGCACAGAGGCCAGGAGGGTGGGCAGTGAGGATCAGAGGCCAGGCCTTCCTGGCTCCCAGAGCTCCTAGGAGGTCAGGGCAGATAAGGAACAATGACTCGCCCCTACACGATGAGGAAGGAAGTCCTGCTGCCACCTTATCTCTGCTCCTCTGCCTCCTCCCGGTTCCCAGAGCTTTTTCTCAAGAGAAGATTCTGAAGGCGGCTTTTGTAAGTATGATGCTCTACTTTTGCTTTAGAAAGAAGACGTGAAACTTTCCTTCCTGCCCTTGTGCGTTTCATGTTATTTAGATGATGGAAAATGTGTTTCGGGCCAAAGTCCTCCACCCAAGTTGGTCCCTCCTAAGGATGATAGGAGGGAAAGAGGTTTCTGTCGATAATTCATTTAAGAAAAGAACACTTAGGCGAAGGTATTAAATTGGCCACTTTCAGGGCATTCTGGTCATGTCTGGCTGTACACACACACACACACACACACACACACACACACACACACACCTCCTGGAAAGGAGACTAGGTTATTTACCTGGCCTGTTAGGCTTTGAGAAATGATGCAACAATTTTGATCTTCAGTTTCTCTGCCTTGAGTACTAACAATTTCTGCTAAAAACAACTGTTGAAAGTTTCTTTTCACACTATGAAATAAATCCCATCTTTCAGTGTAGGCATGAAACTTGCACTGGCTTGTGTAAACTGTAGAAAACACTGTAACTATAGTGGACATGTTCACTTTATTAAATTTTTCACTGCATGGCTGAAGGGTTTAATATTAAAGGAACACTAACTTCTTAAGCACTGGCAAAACCCAAAGTCCCTTTATTACACTATGTTTCTGTAAAGAATGCTGCATTCACATAGAGTTCTTCTCAGGGGTGTTGCTTGTGGCTTTGAGAATTTGCCTTCCAACAAAGGTGGATTTAAAACTTTAGAAGAACACTAAGAAAGATACAACTTACATGTAGAAAGGATGAAAAAAAAAAGTAAAACTCTATTTGTAGTAATTGAATAATTTGCATTTGTAAAACCATGATCATAAAACAGGAGGTATAAATTGGTAACAACATATAAAAGGAAGTCCCATACTCTAATGCCTTAAGTGCTGTGATTACTCCACTGAGCTTGTCCTTAACTTTAGATAAACAGATGAGAAACCCATACATAATGTGTATATACTAGTGTGTGTATATGTACATTACCTTAAATTCTTACATCTGTTATATCCATCTAGTGCTCAGTGTTTTATGTGATAATATAATAACTAAAGTAGACCAATGGAGAAAATTCATATGAAATTTCAGATGGCAATAGAGCTATTTTTCATTATTTATTTAAAACCATGGGAAACATTATAAAATTATGTCTGTTTTTAAGATTCTCTTTAAATAATACTTCTACTTCAAATTATCTGCAGCTTCTGAGAAATTCTAATACATAATTATTAAGTTAAAAATGAGACTGGAGGGCTAGGGTTGTGGCTCAGTGGTAGATCACTTGCCTAGAATGTGTGAGGCACTGGGTTCCATCCTCAGCATCACATTAAAAATAAATAAATAAAAAAGGTATCGTGTCCATTTACGACTAATATTTTAAGAAAAAAAAATGAAACTGAACCCTAGTTGCTTTAATCCCTAAATTTAAAAGCCATCTGTCAGCACTAAAGTCTGTAGCTAATTTGATGACAAAGATCACTTTGGCCTCAAAGCATAGTCAGTCCCAGTAGAAAGAACACAAACTTTGACAAGATCCAGATTTGAGGTCTAATTTGGCCATTACTGGGTTATAAGACCAGCAGCAAGATCTTCAAGATTTTCAACCTCAGGCTTCACATTTTTGAAATAAGAGGAATGCTGCTTACCCCAAGGAGACGACTATTGGGAAGACTAATAGGATATAATATATGTGAAATATCTATCACAGAGTGTGAAATAGCAGTCCATTTCAGTGCCTTTCCATTTACTCATAACTTTTTAAGTCTTTTATTCAATTCATTCATTTACTGAGCATCTACTCTGGATTGCATGCTATGCTTAGCACTAATGATACAAAGGTGAATACGATTAATGTCTTCCTGTGGGAGAGTTCACAGTTTGAAGAGACAGACCAGAACAACAGATCATTTTCATAGCAGTATAATACCTGTGAAATGAGTAGTTCCTGAAGATTGAGAGGGCAACACTGGGTCTAGAGTATTTATCTCTGCCTGACACAGCCAAAGGACCCTTTCACAAAGGTATTATTGATTGTCTGAGTTTTAATGGGTAAGCAGGAGGTGAGGGAGGACATTCTAGAAGAGGCTGTACAGTGACAATAAGGAGACGGGAACAAGACGGGATGGTTCATGAGTCTAGAAGGCTGGGAGATTAAGAGGAGCTCAGCCATTAGCTGTGCTGGTATTTTATCTGAGCTGTTTGTATCTCTTGACTCTAGTGAAACAAACTCATCCAAGGACCAGCCTCTGATCCCACAATAGTTTGTTTTATAGTTTCACATCCAGATAAGAAATTTGAGCCCAAATGTCAGTCTTCTACATCACTAAGACATTGTTTCACTCAGTGGAATCTTTCGGTTCCTTTGTTCGGACTATTTTGTTTCTTGGTGGTGAAACTCTCCTGAATTTTGGAAACACTGTAGCTCAGGCTCCTTATGGCACTTTCAGGATCACTCTTAAATCCATGTGAAGACACTCGAGGACTCTGTATGGAGCTGGGAAGGCAGAGAGTAGATGAGATTTATGTTTTAGAAAGATTTTGTTAGAGCCCGTAATCCCAGTGGCTCCAGAGACTGAGGCAGGAGGATCAAGAGTTCAAAGCCAGCCTCAGCACTGACCAGACGCAAAGCAACTCAGTGAGACTCTGTCTCTAAATAAAATAGGGCTGGGGATGTGGCTCATTGACTGAGTGCCTCTGAGTTCAATCCCTGGTACCACTATTATCTACCTCATCCCACCCAACCCCAAAAAAGGTTTTGTTAGAAAGAACATAAACTTTGATACAATCCAGATTTGAGTGTTAGGTTAGCACTTCCCAATACTGAATCCAGGACCTTGTGTATGCTGGGCAAATGCTTTACCACTGGGCAATACTTCCAGCCTTAAAAGATATTATATAGACTATCCAGGAGGCCATATCAAGCTTGGTCTAGGCAGAGGCCTGAGAGCAGCAATACTGTAAATCAGGAGAACAGTTTAAAGGCTATTGTTGTGTATAAATGAGAAATGTTGAGGGCCTGAGCTATGTAGGTGGATAGCAGGGCCTAAATTCCAGGCATATCTGGAAGATAGAACATTCTTGACTTGGAGTTGGATGCTGGAATGGAGGAAAAAAGAAACCTCTATAATGTTAGTTTGGGGTTTGGGCCATTGAGTAGTTGTAAGGGAATACCACAGAATAAGAAAAGGTGTTGGACTTTTCTGTGTTCACATATGAATGCACAACTAGTGTAACTCCACATCATGTACAACCACAAGAATGGGAAGTTATACTCCATGTAGGTATAATATGTCAAAATACATTCTATGGCCATGTATAACTAAAAAGAACAAATAAAAAATAAAGAAATTGAGGCTAGCCTAGGCAATAGAGAGACTGTGTTGTTTTTTTAAAAAAAATAATAATAAGAAGAAGAAGTACAGGTATATAGAAGAAAATAGAGTTAGTTGTGGTAAGATTGGAATAAGATATTGGTAAGAGACTAGACTGGAACATTGAGTAAGAATAAAAAGTAGCTTTTAAAAAAAAAGTATAAGATTGCCAGATATTTTCTCTCAGAATTTTTGAGGAGAAATATAAAGACTGAGTTTGCTTTCTTATGTTCTAATGCTCCAAGAATGACTAGTATCTGGGCTCATTGGGTTATGGCTTTAATCTTAGCTTGCTGTCTTTAATCTTGAGTTCCTGCTGTCAGGTAAGTTGTGTTCCCATTAACTTTTCAATAGGAAAGCATTGGCTAGGCAATCTTGCCTAGACAAAATTAGAGAGTAATTTTTATTTCCATTGATCCTTCAGAAATCAGCAGAGACTAGGGGGAAAAAAAATCTGTGAGCCAGTAGTATTCTATATATGTACTTATAAAAGCACATGTTCATAAAGAACTTATATTTATTCATATAAAAAAATCCCTTTCCTTAGCAGGGATGTTTTCTATTCCCTTGAACTAGGGGACCCACTTGGAGACTAAAGCAAAGTATGTAGTTTCTTCCCTGGTCTACAGCCATTTTACCCTTCTTCAGGGTAAAATGACCAGTGGTTTCCCCCCACACTCTGGAATAGTGTGTGGAGAAAGAAGGAGTGGGTGGTATTTGTGAATTTTTTAGAGATGACAACTGGAAGCATTTTTAACATTTGAATGAATAATAACAAAAAAAAAGCAGACAGGAAATAGTGGCTTTTTTAATCTTTGAGTTCTGATTACTTGATAATCCTAGTTTTCTTATACTCTTTCACGGCTTCTAGGATTCACATTTAATCTTCTCGGATTTCCTGGATTTTGGAACTCTTTGCCCACCTGAGTTCTTTGAAGCAAATGACACTTATTACAAAAAGTTAGCCTTTAGGGCTCATCTTGCAAAATTGAATAGTTTTCTTTCTGGTAGGTGAGCTGTGTCAACACATTCAAAAACACATTCAAAAAACAGATTTAAGAAGCCATTTCCACCTCTAAATATTAAAGTTTTATTACTTACTAGGAATTATCTTTTGCCTTTTTTATTTTCTTCTTTTGGGGGGCGCTAGGGATTGAACTCATGGCCTCACAGATGCTAGGCAAGCATGCTACTGCTGAGCTACATCTTCAGCCCCACTTTGACTTTCAGATGATGAAAAATATTCCTACTTTTGCCAAAATGCTATTGCCATTTAAAAAAAAATGAAGAGTTCCAAAAAAGGAACTATTAACATCTCAACTATGCAAAATAAGCACCAAATATATACTTTAGAAAGAGTTCACATCATGGGAAAGCTTATTATTTAAAAAAAGGAGCAAGACAATATTCGGGAATTCCCATTAGCACAATTAAAAGTCTGAGGAATATACTGGGTTTCCATATATGGTGCTGGCAATTGCACATTTAAGTGACTCAAGCCATTTCAAGTCTTGGCTTTCTAAGTAATTGCTATAGCCTTTGCAATCTTTTTTGGGTTTGTTGACATAATGATTTACTCCAGACTGGGTGCTGCCTGAGCCACTGTGTTTGCCTACATAGTGTTTGAAGAGTGGATAGGTCACAGCTGTGTAGCCCCCAGACACCTGAGGCCAAAGTGTTGCTGGATTTCGCCTCATTTCTATGCTCCACGGAAAGCTGGAATCTCCCCAATTTTTTCTTGGGTTTGGCTTCCTGCTCACATGTTTTCTGGTTTCATGTCATTGTGCATGAAGTAATAGTCCCACATGCATGCACCATCCACAATGGCAAGATTTGTGTAGCTCAGTGCAAGTTTTCTAATGAGAAAACTTTGGACCTTCCACGCAACCTTTAGGAAAGAAAGCAGTTTGGAACCTGTTATTGCTTTCCAAGGCGAAGAGAGCAGAGGCAGAATGTACCTCCGCAGTAAGACAACTAAAGCCACTCTTAGACAATTAAAAAAAAAAATGCATAAGAAAAATAAACATTTACCTTCCACATCTGTCCAAATATATGTATGTGTACAAGACAGAAAAATACATCCAATTCACAGTTTAAAAATACCAGTTACTGTTACAGCATTTCACAATGAATGGTGCTAGTGTTTTCTGCTGAGGACTATTTTAATGACATTTCTCTGCAGCAAAATCTGATGAGTTTACAAAGTTTGAGAGCCAGGAAATGCAACTCAGTTTCTGAATAATGGGGAAAGCCAAGAGAGTTAAGTTTTGTCATCTAGTTGCTTTATAGCAGGAATTCATAAGCGCTAAGTGTAATAACACACTTGACAGAGAAGCCGTCTGAAACTTTTCAAGTACCGCTGTTGAACTATTGAGCTTGACTTCTGGACATTATCCCAGATGAAATTCTGATACTCGCACTTATTTGTGGATGCTAATTTCAAATAAATAAGCATATATACCAACATTTTATAGAATTTTGGAGCGAGAAGGTATTTTGGAGATCTTCTAATCTTAACAAAGTGTGTGTGGTACTGGGGATTAAACCCCAGGCTAGACAAGTTCTCTGCCACTGAGTTACATACCCAGACCTTTTTATTTTATTTTGAGACAGGGTCTTGCTAAGTTGCCCAAGTTGACCTTGAACTTGGTCTCCTAACTCAGCCTCATGAGTGGTTGGAATTATAGGTGTGTGCCACCATACCTGGTTTACCTTATCCTTTCAGGTTAGGAATGGGAAAACCAATGCATGGACACCTGTCTCTGTGTGTGCGTGTGTGCGTGTGTGTTTGTGTGTGTGTGTGTGCATGCGCGTGCACACACACACAATCTGAGACTTGTTTCAAGTCATTGCTTACAGAAATATGATGTCTGACTCAGGACAAGGAAAGAAACAAATATGATGTCTGACTCAGGACAAGGAAAGAAACAAATATGATGTCTGACTCAGGACAAGGAAAGCCACAGCTAGGCCACTAGTTTTCTGGTCCATTCAAGTTTGTGTGGCCATTTCAGGACTGTAGGTTGGCAATTCGTTTTTGTTTGAGAAACTACTGGGGGTCTCAGATTAGAAAAATTTTAACCCAAAACCTGAAAAAAAAAAAAAACCCTGAAAAAAACCCAGCATCAATGTGTGACTCGGTTTCTGACTATTCTTTCTAGCAATGCACAGTCACTTTTTATAAATTACTAGGGCCACTTTGGAATTAAAGTTGGAGACAAAGCCCAAGACATAAACCACTTTCATCAATGCTTCTTTTTTCCGGCAGTGCTGAGAAAGGGACTCAGGGTAACCCACATGCTAGGCAAGTGATCTACCACTGAGATAACAGCTCCAGCCCACTCTGAGCAGTCTTAAAGCCTGACTGTAGAGACAGGCATCATAGGACTCGTGGACAATAGCAAACTACCTAACTAAGTGCTGCCTTATGTGGCACAGATTTAAGTGCTGCTGGAATTCTGGTGACAGAGATTAATGAAAATTGAAGTTGTCAGAAAATGGGATTTCAGCTGATCCCAGAGGAGCGCTTAGAATTTTAATATGTGGAAGAGAGAAAAGCAGACTTTTCCAGGTCAAGGACAGCAGGAATTTTTTTTTTTTTGGAAAGCATGGAGAGAAGTCCTTAGAGTGGGACCTGAGGAGCCAAGCTGAGGTGCTCTCCAGCCAAGTTTCTCACCTGAGTAACGGGACCTGGAGCCCCAGTACTGGTTCACATTATTATTTACTGAAATGTCACCAAAATATGTGTCCCCAAACACTTAGGTATAAGTTCTTTATATTTATATGACTATAGTGTTCTCCTTTGGTTTCCTTGGGAGTTAGTTTCAGAACCTCTCCTTTGAATATCAAGATCTACAAGTTCCTTATGTAAAACAGTGTTGTACTTGTATATAAACTTCACATAACCTTCCACGTACCAAGTACAATGTAAATTCTATGTAAATAATTTATGCTGTTGTTTAGGGAATAATGACAAAAAAAATTCTACTTGTTCAGTAAAGACAACTTGCTGTTTTGTTTGGCTGTTTTGTTTTAACTACTGGGCAGGATCTGGGTTCAGGGAAGAGGTGCAAGATGAAGACACAAATATAAAATTTAGCCGCATAAAGATGATTCTTTTTCCCCCTACCAGGGATTGAACTCAGAGGTGCTCTACCACATACACCACCTCCCTTTTAAAATTTTTGAGGCAAGGTCTCAAATTGACTCAGATTGACCTTGAACTTCCAATCTTCCTGCCTCAGGCTCCCAAATTGCTGAGATGACAGGCCTGTGTCACTGTACCCAGTTTTCTAAATACTCTTTATCCTAAATCAGCTAAATGTGAAGACACAGAATCCAAGGATATGGAAGGCCAACTGTAACGGCACATTAATTCAGTTATATTTATTTAATTGAAAACGCAAAAAAATCACAAGTTAAATACAAGCAAAACCATAAACCAATAATAATTTTTTTTAAAGAGAGAGTGAGAGAGGAGAGAGAGAGGAGAGAGAGAATTTTTTTAATATTTATTTTTTAGTTCTCGGCGGACACAACATCTTTGTTGGTATGTGGTGCTGAGGATCGAACCCGGGCCGCATGCATGCCAGGCGAGCACGCTACCGCTTGAGCCACATCCCCAGCCCCAATAATAATTTTTTGTAGGGAAAAAATTATAGAATAGATTTATTTTAACCAGGTATTCATTAGTGAAATTGGGAAAAAAGAAATATTTTAATAAAAAATTCTATCGCATATTTAGTACTATACCTGTGTATAATGAACTGTTACAACTTTGCACACATAAAGAAAGAACTTAGCAATACATTTGCTGACAGCAAGATTCTTCTACTGAGAACCACATTGGTTCAGTCATCCTATGATTTTTCTCTATTCTGGTGAATAAACAAACCTCATACAACACAACCAGAAGTGTTTGGCATTTGTATCAAGTGAGAGTAGCTGGTAACAATTATACTTTTACATTATTTAGCCATGCATTTTCATTTTAGAAATGAGAAATAAAGTCTTCATTAATCAAATTTAAAAAAAAAAGTTTAATCTCAATCCATGAAAATATCTTTTTGCATGAGAGGAGGCACGGTGTTGGGGAACAAACGGGCCTGGTAACTGCTAAGCAGATGCTGTACCACTGAGCCACATCCCCAACTTCTAACTGCAAATACACAAGAGAGGTTGTATCTTTATCATTGTTCATAAGAAGAAATCAACTCAAATAATAACATTTACCAATGTTTAGCGAAAACCTATTTTGTGCCAGGAACTCCGCAGTTTTCACAAAGATGTTCTCATTATCTTCCCATCATCCCTGTGTGAAATAAACAGCATTTTTAATTCCCATTTTTCAGAGGAGGATACTGGGGCACAGAGAAATTTACTCACTCTGTCACTGAAGATTACATAGCCTGATTACATAGCCTGGAATTCAGGCTTCTAATTCCAGAAACTCCTGCCTCTAGAGGTATCAGAACAGTCTCAGAAAAAAGATCCGGCCCGTCTGACCACAGCCAGATCTTTTGACATCACATTCAAATAGAAATGGTTTTGTTTGTTTTTTATTTGTGTGCTGGGGATTGACCCAGGGTCTCACACATGCTTGTGTGCTTTACCACTAAGCCCTAAGGTACACCCCCCCCCAACCCCTCAACTGTAAATTTTTACTTCAGGGAATCCTAAAGTGCATGCGCAATTATAGACATAAGCTTTTATTTGTTCTCCCAGAACATATTTTTAAAAATAAGCAGATGCATGATGCTTATAATAATTTATGATATTTCAGAGACTTGGAAACAGGATGTGAAAGTTCTAGAACTCACCAGCTCCCAGGATGAGAAGCACAGGGGAGTGGTCTAAAGAGATAATGGGTTGGGGTGTTGGGGCGGGCCAGATCACAGAGGGTGGCATAAAACTGGCTGGCGGTGGATGAGTTGAGCGGCTGTCCAAGTGGAAAAGAGACATGATAAGGGTGGCCTGGGAGGAGAACTGTGCTCAGGGAGGCACAGCTGCAGGAAGTTCGCTGTAGGAGTCATGTTTCCAGAACAGAGAGAAGAATCTGGGATTGCCCACATTTAACCCAGACCTCCAGTGCCAGCTCAGAACAAGAGATCCCAGGTCTATGAGGGAAGTAATCTGCACCCATTACCTCTGAGGTTCCCCTCTATGTATATCAGCATAGAACCGTGTTCACCAGTGGGGAAGGTAAGAAAGCTTCAAGTGAAATGTATGCTTACTTGCTTGCTTGTTTGTTTTCTGCCTTTTTTTTTTTTTTGATGATACTTCTATTTGAACCCAGGCACACTCTACCACCGAGCTATAACCCCAGCTCCTTTTATTTTTTTATTTCACTAAGTTGTCTAGGCTGGACTCGAATTTGCAATCCTCTTGCCTCATCCTCCCAAGGAACGAGGAGTTGTTGGGATTATAGGTATGCATCACTGCACCCCAGCTGAAATGCTTTATTAAATGTTAATATTTTTATGGGCAAGAGAAATACTTTTTAAATGCAAAGGATATTGTTTTGAATTGTTAAATGGAGTCTGTCATTTTCCTATTCTTGTATATTTCTTTCCCTGTCTTGTATATCCTGTATACACTTATAGGATGTGTAGATATTAAAATGTTATTCATAGCAGTTAGATCACTTCATGAACTACTTAATGCGTTAAAAGGGTTTTCCTCTTATTCAAAAAATCTACATCTATTTTAGCCAGATTTTTCAGCTGTCATAAATCCAGAATATGAACACATTTAATCATTTGTAAATGCTTACTTTGCTACTCATAAAATAATAACTTGAAGCAAGTTTAAAAGATTTTATGATTCAGCACATTTCCTTTAAAATAGATTTCATAACCTGAAATTAGATGTCACTCAACTTTTAAACTGGGAATCCTTTGTAAACTTTTAAAGTGAAATTCTTCTTTATTGCGTCTATGAAATCCAACCAAAGAATAGTATGAAATGAATCTAAAGGACAATTTTTCCCTTGATGAAGAGGAAGTGAAAATGGAAACTTCTGCAAAAGGACTGAGTCACCCATGGTACTTCCAACAATCTAACAAGTGGTCATCAAAAAAAATCAGTTCTAGGGATGCGGATATAGCTCAGTTCGTAGAATGCTTGCTTTCCATGCCCAAGACCCTGGGTTCAATCCACAGCACCAAAAAAAAAAAAAAAAAAAAAAAAAAAAAAATCAGTTCTTTTTTTTTTTTTTATTTTTATTTATTTTTTTTTATTGGTTGTTCAAATCATTACAAGGCTCTTGACATATCATATTTCAAACATTAGTTTCAAGTGAGTTATGAACTCCCATTTTTACCCCAAATACAGATTGCAGAATCACATCGGTTACACATACACATTTTTACATAATGCCAAACTAGTAACTGTTGTATTCTGCTCTTTCCTATCCTCTACTATCCCCCCTCCCCCCCATTTCTCTTTTTATCCCGTCTACTGTAATTCGTTTCTCTCCTTGTTTTTTTTTCCCCCTTTCCCCTCACAACCTCTTATATGTAGTTTTTTATAACAATGAGAGTCTCTTTCCATTTCCATGCAATTCCCCTTTTCTCTCCCTTTCCCTCCCACCTCGTGTCTCTGTTTAATGTTAATATTTTCTTCCTGCTCTTCCTCCCTACTCTATTCTTAGTTGCTCTCATTATATCAAAGAAGACATCTGGTATTTGTTTTTTAGGGATTGGCTAGCTTCACTAAGCATAATCTGTTCTAGTGCCATCCATTTCCCTGCGAATTCCATGATTTTGTCATTTTTTAATGCAGAATAATACTCCATGGTGTATAAATGCCACATTTTTTTAATCCATTCATCCATTGAAGGGCATCTGGGTTGGTTCCACAGTCTAGCTATTGTGAATTGTGCTGCTGTGAACATCGATGTGGCAGTATCCCTGTAGTACGCTCTTTTAAGGTCTTCAGGGAATAGTCCTAGAAGGGCAATAGCTGGATCAAATGTTGGTTCCATTCCCAGCTTTCCCAGGAATCTCCATACTGCTTTCCAAATTGGTCGAACCAATTTGCAGTCCCACCAGCAATGTACAAGAGTACCCTTTTCCCCACATCCTCGCCAGCACTTGTTGTTGTTTGACTTCCTAATGGCTGCCAATCTTACTGGAGTGAGATGGTATCTTAGGGTGGTTTTGATTTGCATTTCTCTGACTGCTAGAGAAGGTGAGCATTTTTTCATGTACTTGTTGATTGATTGTATGTCCTCCTCTGAGAAGTGTCTGTTCAGGTCATTGGCCCATTTGTTGATTGGGTTATTTGTTGTCTTATTGTCTAATTTTTTGAGTTCTTTGTATACTCTGGATATTAGGGCTCTATCTGAAGTGTGAGGGGTAAATATTTGTTCCCATGATGTAGGCTCCCTATTTACTTCTCTTATTGTTTCTCTTGCTGTGAAAAAACTTTTTAGTTTAAGTAAGTCCCATTTGTTGATTCTTGCCATTAACTCTTGTGCTATGGGTGTCCTGTTAAGGAATTTGGAGCCCGACCCCACAATATGTAGATCAGAACCAACTTTTTCTTCTATCATATGCAGAGTCTCTGATTTGATATCTGATAAAATTTGAAGAATATTATTTTTAATGATCTTCTTCTTTTGAGGTTATGAAAGGGCAACATCTGAGAGATGAGAAAAATTGCTAACAAAATGCAACTGATGGCACTGTGCTCCTCTCTTTTGCAGGTGTGACGGTCACCCGGGCACCCACCATCAGCTTGGGGACGGTGAATTCAGCAAATGATATGCAGATTCTTCAAGGCAGAATAATTGTAGAAAATCTTCAAAGGTACACATACCAAGTTTTTTTTTTCTCTCTCTTAGCTAATTATAAACTAAAGGCCACCTGAGCACTGTGTCATTTAAAGAGGGAGTTTTTTCCCTTTCCACATTTTTTATTGGTGCACTTTAGTTGTACATAATGATGCGATTTGTTGTTATATGTTTGTACATGCACACAGTATTACAATATAATTTGGTGAATATCTCTCTTCAGCCCTTGCCCGCTCCATGCACCACCTCTCAACCCCCGGTCCCTTTCCTCTACTGATATCCTTTTGATTTTCATAAAATTTCCCCACCCAACCTTACTTTTTTTTTTTTTTTCTGTCTAGCTTTCACATAGGAGAGAAAGCATAGGACCCTTGACTTTCTGAATTTGGCTCATTTCGCTTAACCTCATGTTCTGGAGTTCCATCCATTTTCCTGAAAATGACATGATTTCATATGCAAATGACATAATTTTATTTTTCTTTGTGGCTGAACAAAATCCCCTTGAGTATGTATACCATATTCTCTTTATCATTTCCTGGATGGAGAATAGTAAAAACTAGCCAAAACTGGGGATCTGACTCTACACTTTCCTGTAGCATTCTCAATCTTCTTGGCTGAAGGAACTAAAAAAGACTTTAAAATGTGTCAGAGCCATGTCATGACATCAGTCCTCAGGGATGTTAGAAGAACCATCTGAAAAGTAGGAATCTGCAAAATCGTATGACTTTATTAAAATATTACAAGCTGTTTAGGAAGCTCAGGGATTAGAGGGACAAGGAATGGCAGGCCAGTTGCCCTTAGTCATCTGCAGTCTCAAGAGTGACAACTGCACAGATGTCACCTGTCCTATGTTCATAGCTGGTCTTCACAGTTTCTTCCCTAGAGTGTTGCAACTGGGGAGAGTTATGGAGAACCACCTCAGCATTTGCAAAAAATTCTGAGGAGTTTGCATCCCTATGAGTTAACCCTCCCAAGAATCTTTTCTCAAATGTCAACTCTACCCCAACCAAAACTAATGCAATGGAAACCACTGAGTTCTTCTGGTTTCAAAATGCTACTCTCAACATCACCGCATTTTCCTTGATTTCCCTTCAAAGCCTTACGTTGGCCCAGGTTGATCTGGAACCATCCTCTAATCACCAAAAAGTTCATGAACCTCACACAGAAAGACAGAACCTTCAGGTCTGGCCTGAATTTCAGGTTTATCTTTGTGGGTTGTTTTATCCAGCTCTTCTAATGCTTATGAAATTAAACAGTTTGTCTTCATTGTACAAATGACACTTAAAGAAGAGGAATGGCTGGAAGTGTCCAGCCCCTAGGGAGTGGCCTTGACGTCACATCATAAGCATCAGCAGTTTTCCTTCTGTTCTCAGAGCTTTGTCTGCAGAAGGGCTGGGGTATTACCATGAATGGCTGATAACTACCCTGTGTCACATGTTTGTCACCCATAAACTCAGTCAGTAGTAACAGAAGACAAGTTAAAAGGAAGATCTCAGGAAATATTCCAAACAGAAACTTAAAAGGATAAACATAGATAAAGTTCATGAAGTGTGACTTCATTGAAGTTCTTTATCTTCTTGAGTCAGTTTGCCAAGCATTTCTTGGTAAACCTCTAGCCCAGGGCATCATTGTTTCTGTGGAAAAGAAAGAGGTTGGCCTGTAGTATAGTAACTATAGAAATTCTAGAACACTTGAGTACTGGAGGCCACCCTTCATCCCGGGAGTTTACTGAAGACCTGATTCATCAAAGCATCTATCTTGGTTTCTTTTGTGCAATGAAAAGGTCACTTTTCTGGAGCTCTATGTTGTTTGTTATGTAGCCAGTAATCTTTCACTTCACACTTTCCTCCCATTCATGGCTAAATCCACCCCTTGAAGCATTACATCCTTTTCATTTTTTTTTTTTTGCATACTCTATGGGAAAACAGAAATAAGTGTTTCTCAAATATTGGATCAGAGTCACTTGCTCAAATTTAACACGCAGGACACTTATTTCTTAAAACTCTGCGGGTTCCCTGTGAGAGCTGGTGCTGATCTGCTTTTTCCATTTTTGGGCTGGAAATTTCAAATACAATGTCTAACTGACTGCTGGCTTTCAAGACCTCTGTCCCTCTTCATCCAACCCCGTCATTTGAGCTAGATGAGATAAGCAGCTGAGTCATTTGCTACATCTGTATTCACACATCCACAGTCCTCTCAGCCAGCATATTTTGTAGAAAGAAATCAGTCCTTTTAGTGCTTGGACAGTCAGGTTTATAAAATAAGGACCACTTTACTGGACCATATGGCTTCAGAATGCTGCCCTGCACATTTTTGGGTATCACGTTCTTCAATTTAATATTCTTTCTGTCCTAAGAACTGCTCATCTGTAGCTTTTTGAAATTTTTGTCACCTCCAACGTACATAACTCAAGAAATGGAACCAGGAGATATTATTATAAACAAATCTCAGACATTTCCACTCTGGGTTGGCAGAAGATTATCTCTTATTTTAAGGAAAGGTAATATAATAAGACACCAAAAAGCCAATTAAATCTCATCAAAAATATTTACACCCGAGGAACAGATTGCAATTTTTTTTTTGTGGAACCTGGTTTTTGGTTTGAAATGCACCTGCCAAAATATGAATGGCTGTTATTGTACCTTCTGGCCTCTAATATTGCATTGTCGGACAAGGTTTGGTGCACACAGATGGGATCATTTAGAACAGTGGCTACGTTGTTTGTAAGGAAATTGCTTAGCCCTGTTAATGCCTATTTGGGATGGAAATTTTTATCACCGTAACTATGCCTTAGCTGTGCCTTCCCAGCACTTTAATTTTTAATAATATTGTATTTTAAGGCAAATTTAATATATCAGTTGTTTAAGTGACTTCAAAATTCTCCATCAATTGCAATAATAAACTACATCTTTTGAAGGAATCAATAGTAAACATGATCCTAAAAACTCTAAGATCATGGTATCTAGTAAGCATTTAAATCTTTGCAGAATTGAGTTCTGAATGTGGGGGGGCTGTATGTGAAATAGACTCTTCATCTTTGTGAGCACCCTGATTGTCTTTAAACACTGCTCATTAAAGAAGGCAACAGAACTCTAACATCATTTTTAAAATATGTTTTCATTGTAAAACAGTTGCTGCCTAACATGAAATTTTTTATAGAGTTAAAAAATAATAAGCGATATGTACATCAAGCCAGTCTTTGTGAATATATTCTAGGTGGAATAATAGAAAATCTCTGCTGTTTGGCTATTCTTTTATTTACTTATTATTTTATTTAATATTCATTTATTTATTTAGTTTTACAGTGCTGGGTTTGAAGCCCAGACCCTCATGCATGCTAAGCAAACACTCTACCACCCCTGTCCCCAAAGCAGCAATTTAATATGGTATTATCAAATACTTTACATAACTTGAAACATAGAATACAGAATTGATATCTTTCTTGTCTTATCTTTATAACAAGGCAGTTTAAATTTTCTGCCTTCTCTTCATTTTTCTTTTAAATTTGTGCAACATGGTCTATTGCACGGTGTAGGACAGAGCATTTGTTTTGCTTTTTCCCTGCAAGAGTTAACAATCCCAAAACAGAGTCAATGCCTTCTCTCAGATAGGGCCAATGTTTTGTTTTGTTTGGTACAGGGATTGAACCTATTGGCACTTAACTATTGAGCTATATCACTGGCCCTTTTTATGTTTTATTTTGAGACAGGGTCTTACTAAGTTGCTGAGGCTGGCTTTGAACTTGAGATCCTCCTACCTCAGCCTCCTGAGCTGCTGGGATTACAGGTGTGCAACACTGTGCTAAGCTCTAATGCCAGTTTTGTTTTTTTGTTTTTTTGTTTGTTTTGTTTTGTTTTTTAGTTGTAGATAGACACAATACCTTTATTTCGTTTATTTTTATATGGTGCTGAGGATTGAACCCAGTGCCTCACACATGCGAGAAGACCATTCTACCACTGAGCCACATTCTCAGCCCCATCCAATGCCAGTTTTTAAAGTAGCATCTTTTTCTACATCAGCCTCTTATCCCTTTAAGACAAAAAGACTGTCATGTGTTTTCAGTAGCAGTCTGAGCAATACACAAGGGTTAGAATGTACAAACACATGTATTTGCACACATGTATGTACATAATTAAATGAGTCCCTTTAGGCAGTACATCTTTAAAGCCAGTGGATTCATGGGGACAGAGGAGGGGGTGTTTCTGTTTTTGCAGTGCTTGCAATCCAACACAGGGTCTCACACATGCAGCAGTAGCACTAACACTGAGCTACACCCACTGCCTGGTGAGCTAGTGAAATGAGAAATATTGTGCCCCTCAGATTACACTGTATTTAGCTGGCTTCTCTATATTCTCATCAGACAGAGGCCTGTCCCAGTAGATGACCTTCTCAGTATGCTTTAGGTACCCACAGAATAGTGCTTTGTTTGATATGATGAAGACACAGACGCCAGGCATGTTGGCTGACCAGAGGAAAACCCTTTGCTCTTGCCATAATAATACATTCAAGCAGGAAGTTAAGAAGAAAATAGTTTTTCTCCTGGCAGCCAGGGGCTGGGAGGGGGTGGGGGTGGGGATAGAGCTTAATTATGAAGATGGTGGGGGCTCAGGGACATTCACAAGTGGTGATCAAGAAAAAAGAATGGGGTGATGTCATTCTTCACTGGGACAATCACTGAAATGAAATCAGGCCACACACAACAATAGTCTTGTTCTATTCTCAGAACCACAGTTATAAGAGATGATTTTGCTGGGATGTTTCTCAGGAGGGGTGTAAGAGCCGCTACTCACATGAAACTCTGCTCCCAGACTTGGAAGATGAGATGTGCAGAAATGGCCTACTGTGGACTCACAGCACTCGTCTAAAATCACGGTGCCACAGTTTAGAATCGAAACTGGGTCCAGATTCTTGAAACATAATCAATTTAAAGAAACAGAATGCAATTATATAACTTGGTATCAGGCCAGATGTTTTCAATTGTTGCTCTTTTTTTGTAGGATCATTTTGAATGGCACACTGAAGTTAAAATGGAATAGATTCCTCAGTAGAAAGTTTCAGGAAGCCACTTCCTGAAAAGAAACACTGCCTTTGCCATGTTAGAGCATTTATGGGGTTGATTAATTCTGCTTTCAGAAGGAGCATTTGATCTTGCGTTCCTAGTTCCTGTGGCAAATGCATTCAATTTTAGGTTTCTTCTCTCAATGGTGTCCTGATTTGACCTAATTTATCTGCTTAGATTTCACAAGAGTGCATCATAATTATAAAGGAAAGTTAGACTTTCGAAGAAGCCATCCCTGGACTAATTAGGTGGGAAGGTCAAATCTTGTTATTAAGATTTTGTCATTGTGTTAATAGAGCTTAAAGGAAATGTTTAGATTTTTTTTTTTTTAATTTGGGGGAGTAGTCAATACTGGGGATAAAACTCAGGGCCTTGTGTATACTAGCCAACTGCTTTACCACATAGCTACTTCCCCCCTAATTTTTTTCCCCTATATGAGTATACTAGTAAAACTGAAACACTGTATTTTACATCAGTATCTGTAACTTGGAGAATTTGTAGGGAATGTTCATTTTTGGAAATTCTCTGAGCTTTAGGTATATGCATATATCCAGAGTCAGGATCTCTTTCATAGATGACATACGAATGTAAAAAATAAGTTGGATTTTAGTGGGAATTCATATCCATCTAATGCTTTTGCTCTCAAATTCCTAGGCAACCTTCATTAGAATCTAGGTTGTAAAGGAACTTGTGGTGTATATGGGACAAAGCTATTTGAAAACTGCTTTCGATATGGCTATCAAAATAAAAAGTGGCATATTTTTTTTTCTGTTTGTTTTTTGGCAAATTCTAAACTTCAGTGATTTCTGCTACCCTTATTTTAAAATGAAAGGTAATTTGGTTATAGAGTATTTGAGATATACTAATTATTTAGAAATTTAAAATAGCTAAAATTGATAGGTGTGGTGGTACACATCTTTAATCCCAACTACTCAAGAAGCTGAGGCAGGAAGGTCTAAAGTTCAAGGCCAGCCTGGGCAAATGATAAGTGACTCTGTCTCAAAAAGACTAAGGATATAACTCAGTGGTAGAGCACTTACCTAGCATGCATGAGGCCCTGGGTTCAATCCCCACAACTCTGAAATTTTCAAAAGTAACCAAAAATTTTACCAACAAATTGTCAGCACTATCAGAAGCTCCCAAATTTTCAGGTCTCGACTTAATTGTTTTCTTTTCTATTTATTTTTGATAACCTCTAGAGACATCCAAGTCCATTATCTATAGTCAGTGCTCATCAGCATAAAAAATACAGGTGTTATAATAAGCAAAGCAAATCTATTGTTTACAAAGCAAGTAAGCTAGTCGTGGCTTCTATGATGGAATTCACCATAAAATTACATTTACAATTTCTTGCAATTACATCTTTTACCTTTTTTAATCCTTTTTTGTGATCATATATTTTTAATTTTAATTTGTTATATATGACAGCAGAATGCATTACAATTTATATTACACATAGAGAGCACACGTTTTCATATCTCTGGTTGTACACAAAGTAGAGTCACATCATTTGTGTCTTCATACATGTCCTTAGGGTAATAATGTCTATCTCCTTCCACCGTCTCTCCTTCCCTCATGCTCCCTTCCTCCCTTTTTCTCCTTTGCCCTATCTAGAGATCATCTAATCCTCCCATGCCCACCCCCTACCACCACACTATGAATTAGCAGCCTTAAATCAGAGAAGACATTCGGCATTTGGTTTTGGGGGATTGGCTAACTTCACTTAGCATTATATTCTCCAACTTCATCTATTTACTAGCAAATGCCATGACTTTATTTTCTTTTAATGCTGAATAATATTCCATTGTATATAGGACTTAAAAACAACAGGGACATAGCCACATCAATATTTATAGCAGCACAATTCACAATAGCTAAACTGTGGAACCAACCTAAATGCCCTTCAGTAGATGAATGGATTAAAAAAACACTTTGGAATACTATTCAGCAATTACATTTTGTACAAAAAAGGGATTTGATACATTTTCTACATTAAAAATGTATTCATTTATTTATTACATAAAATATGAATGTCCCAAGAGATTAACTTCTCTGTATCCATGGGAGTCCAGTCCAGTCAGGGGTACAGGTGTGATGAGCTCAGCATTGCACAGTGTCCATAGGCCATGGGCCAACAGTATTTGGAGTGGTCAGTGTTGTGCTATAGATAGGGCTATAGAGTGTCTTTCCTGATGATAAGTGTGCTGTAATACAAGTCACATAATTCTGCTCTCCAAAGATCACTGAAGTGAGAAGCAGGATGTTGGATCTGGTTTTAGGCATTTTATTTATTCTGTAACTCTGTATAAACTTAAAATATACTTGTTCCATTTTCCCTCGCTGGGATGTTGAAAGTATGAAGCACTCTAGGGGGAAGCAGATGTAGGAAGCTACTCTAACATAACCTATTGTTCTTGTTGTAATATTAAAAGGCTAAGGTAATGTGTGGTAATCTTTAGTTCCCATCATCCTGTGTTATTCCCAGCACCTTATTTCTCCCTCATTATTCTTTTAGTTTTATGTCTCTCTCTGCCAGTAAACTAACCCCGTGTGTGTGTGTGTGTGTGTGTGTGTTTGTGTGTGTGGTGTGTGTGTGTGTTTTGTGTTTTGATGGTTGGCAAAAATTAAAAAATGTTTTGCAAAGTAGAAAGGTGATAGAATAGCTAGGATTATAACTACATATTCACTGCAGTAAAAACACTAAAATACATCAAATAAAATAGAATGGATAATCTGTACTGGCTTAAGCTCTTAAAACAGAATTAAAAAAATATAAAAGTAGTATATATTGTCGTATACACTGGCACTTGTTGGAATTCAGGTCAGAGTTGACTCCAAATCATCTTTGCAATTAGAAAGATGTCTAAGACTATTTCCCGGAAATGGTGGGTGTTATTGCTTTTAACATTTTGTTGATTGGCTTCTGTCATGCACTAAAATGGTTGAGAAATTGCTATCATCTGGATCTCCAGACAGAGGCCAGAGATAAAACATGACAACCCTCTGCTCACTGTCAGTGCCTGTCACAAGAGTGCCTTTCTCTCAGGGAAATATTCAATTTTCTTGTTGCCTTTTACACCCCCAAACATTGATTTATAGAGGAACTTCTTTCAAACATGTCATAGACACTACTAGCTTAGTGGTTTATAAGGGATGAACTGTCCCTTCTGGGTGAAAAGAGAGGAATGTAGTTTACATTTTTTGTTTAGAAGCCCTGCTAGCTTAAAGAGCTTTCTCTCTGGTTGTGGAAATATTACGACAGAGTTTGTATGGCAGGACTTGTGTATACATGTATGAATAACTATCTAGTGACAGCTTACCCCTAAAGGTGACAGACAATAATTCTGACTCTCAAAACTTTGGTTTTTTTCTCTCCCCGACTCATGTGGGCAATAAGACCAGGCATCTACCTCATCATAACTAGGTTGAGCTATTGGCTTCTGCAGATGTCTGCAAATATAGAAAATGATGTATGTTAGGGTGACGTAAGAAATAGCTTTTCCTACTTCAGGGAGCCTTTGGGAAGAGTGCAAGAGCTATCACCTGCAAAGGTAATCTGATCTTTTTAAAATGGACACCCCCCCCACCCCCCCCCACCCCCCCCCACCCCCCCACCCCCCCACCCCCCCCCTACCCCCCCCCCCCCCCCCCCCCCCGCCAGTTTGCAGTGACCTTGAGAGAAGTGTGCTATAGAGGCTAGGAGTCAGATTACCTGGGTTTGAATCCCTGCTGTGCCATCTGCTAACTGTGACTTCATTTCTGTGTGCCTCAGTATCCTTATCTGAGAAATGGTGGCCAGTAATAATCAACTTCATTCACCTGTGCTGAATGAAGGTTAGATGATTTCAAATGTTAGTAAGGACTCAGAAAACGTCTAACATGTAATAAGGTGCTTTGTCCTTACAAGAGGAAATTTAAAATTCCAGTGATAGACAAAGTAGACAATAATGCCACAAATGGGGAGGAGCCATTCTTGGCTCACAGCCCTGGTCCCATGGAAAATGGTGTTAGAAAAGAGTAGGACATATGCATTTGCCTCCCAAACAATCAATGAAAATACCTTGCCTTTACACACTTAAAATACTCACACATCCACCTGCAAAAGTTGTTGAGGAAGTCAAATGATGCATGAATAGGAAAGTACTTTGGGAATATTATCATCATTTTGATATGTACACATGGAGAAACTTTTTAAAAATTTTTTTTAGATGTTGGTGGACCTTTATTTTATTCATTTATTTATATGTGGTGCTGAGAATCAAACCTGGTGCCTCACACATGCTAGGCAAGTGCTCTACCTCTGAGCTACAACCCCAGCCCTGGAGAACCTTTTTGAAACCAGTTTTTACCTTTCGAATTTCTGACTTTCCTTTACATTTATGTAGTCTTTCATTCAATCCCCCCACCCATCCAACGATGATTTGACAAATATTGGCAAATAAACACTGATACTTACTTAAATCCTTTAAGAAGATCCTTCTGATGAGGTTCTCAGGATGCTGGACCCAGATTCTGAGCTCCAAACAGAATGGACACTTACACCCCAGTCCACTCTCTCCCTTAGTGCAGCCTCACAGAGCTGGATGCTGAAGGCCACAAAGGAATAAAATGGGTCCGATTCATCAAACATTTTTTTTAAGACTTTATGTTTTAAAAAAGCAGCTGTAGGTTCATAGCAAAACTGAGAGGAAGGTCCAGAGGTAGCCCCATGTCCTCACTCCACCCCGTCATATGCACAGCCTCCCCCATTGTCCCCACTGCCCGCAGAGGGCCCACCTGTTATATCTGTTATTTGAGGGGATTTAAGAACCTACATTGTCACACCATTGTCACCCAGAGTTCATGTTTTATATCAGGGCTCATTCTCAGTATTATTCTATGGGTTTGGATAGATGTTTAATGACATGTGTCATCAAAACAGTTCTTAATAGTTTATTTGCAAATTATGTACGTTTGTTAATTTTTTAGAGCTATATTACGGTGCTATTTAAATGATGTGATACTAAAGCTCCAGGTTGACAACTGTACAGCCTCCTCCTCTTCAATTTGTGCTATTATTCCAATTCCTTTGTTGAAAATAGGGGAAAATATCTTTAGAAAATTATGAAAGGAGCCGGATGTGGTGGTGCATGCCTGTAGTCCCAGCGGCTTGGAGCCTGATGCAGGAAGATCACAAGTTTGAGGCCAGACTCAACGATTTACTGAGGCCCTTAGCAACTTAGTGAAACCCTGTCTCAAAATAAAAATAAAAAATAAAAAAGATCTGGGGATGCGGCTCGGTGGTTAGGCGCCCTGGGTTCAATCCCTAGTACCAAAAGAGAAAGAATATTGTGAAAGGAAATCTCATGAAGAAAAGTTTAAGTATTTTGGATTTTTTTTTCCCACCAAGTGGAGGGTACAAACTCTCCTTGTATTTTATAGTTTTGAAAAAGATATTTTATTTTACTTTTTGGTACCAGAGATCAAACCCAGGGGTGCTCTTCCTCTGAACTAGAGGGTCTCACCAAGTTTGCTAAGGCTGGTCTCAAACTTTCGAACCTCCTGCCTCAACCTCTCAAGTTGCTGAGATTACAGGCATATGCCCCTGCAATTGACATAGAAAAAGGCATTTTTTATATAGAATTCAATATTCTTTTTAAAAAATATTGATTTTTAAAATTGTAGCTGCACATAATACCTTTATTTTCTTTATTTTTATGTGATGCTGAGGATCGAATTCAGGGCCTCACACATGCTAGGCGAGCGCTCTACCACTAAGCCACAAACCCAGCCCTAGAATTCAAAATTCTGATTACATATCATATGTTGTCCAAAGTTCTTAAAATAACCAACTTTGGATTTTTTTTAGTTTTTTCACTTCTTTTTCATACACTGAAGAAAGAGTAGAAGGATAAAGGAACCAAGGGTTTTAAGGAGATGAAAGGACTCAAGGTAGGGAAAGGAGAATGGAGTTTGCCATGGAGCCCTGAAGAGTCAGGTGGAAGGACAGCCAAAAGGAGAGCCAGAACCCTGGTGCAAGAAGTTCAGTGAGATGGAGGAGTTGAGTCAAGTAGGGGCAAGTTAATTATGAGGCATGGATGGAGCAGATAAGAGGAGAGGCGTCCAGATACTAAGTCAATGGCAACGAAGCAGGAATAGAGGAGAGTCTCTCTGTATAGTCAATTCTAGGCCTCTACTGCCTACCTCTGCCTCTCCCTTCTCTTGACCATAGAACTCAGTTGTCCTGACACTGCTAAGAGAAGAAGGGAGATGTCAGTGCATACTCCAGATGGTGTGCAGAATGAAGAAGAAAAACAAAAGCACAAATACTGGCTAATTATTCAAAATGTTTGGGACTATAAGTGCTTTAGATCTTAGATTTTTAAAAATTTTTGGAATACACACACACACACACACACACACACACATATACACACACACCTATATAATGTACATAATAAAACTCCTTGGGCATGGAACCCAAATCTAAATATAAAATTAAGTTATGTTTCTTTTCTTTTCAATATTTTTTTAATTGTAGATGGACATAATACCTTTATTTATTTATTTATTTGTTTTAATTTTTATGTGGTGCTGGGGATTGAACCCAGTACCTCATGCATGCTAGGCAAACGCTCTACCACTGAGCCACAACCCCAGCCCCTCAGCTATGTTTCTTATAAGCCTTGACCTGAAGGTAATTTAATACAATATTTTTAATAATTTTGTGCATGAAACAGAGATTCATAATTTCCATTTGCAGCACCATGTCAATGATCAAAAATTTCCACATTTTTGGAACATTTCAGAGTGGGAGTTTTCAGATTAGAGATGACTCAATCTGTGTTTTACATGCATCATGAGCATATGGGTTATATGTTTTTGTTATGGTATTCATTATATTGATGATTGTGTTTGTAGTTAGTTGAACTTTTCAGATGTTTAGGATTTATCTTTGTTAACGTGACTGCAAGTTTTTCAATGACGATTGCTTAGAATTCTTTTTCCATGGCCGCTGCCCCCTCCCAGGACTCCAAATGCACCCATGTGAGACTAGTTGATATTTCCCATGCTCTCCAAATCAGTGAGACAGAATCAACTTTTGCTGAAAGCCCTTTATTTCCGCTCTCAACATTCTATTTGGTCCTTTTGACTCGCATCCACTTGTCTCTCCATTGTAGCCACGTTTTCCTTAAAGTCTTTGAGCAGAGCTATTTTACAGGCTTCATTTGGTGGGTCCATCTCCAATGTCATTTCCATGTCTCTATGAACAAGGTCACGTTTTTCTGGCTTTTTCATCTAGCAATACTCTACTGACTGCTGGATATTGTAAGTAGTTTAAATTTTGTTGTCTTCTCTTAAAAAAAAATATTTAGTTGTGTTCAGGAGGCAGTCCATTTAGTTGAGTATCAGCTGGTTCTTTGAAAGCTTGTTTTTAAGATCTAGAATGATCTATCCTCCAGAGCTCATAAGGCTTGGCCTTTCTGAGGTCTCCACTTGTGTTTCTCATGAATGCCTCATCGACACCCAGGTCTTCCCACTAAGGCTTGTCAGGACTTGAATGTCTCCCAGCCATGCCAAATGTAGTTGTTCAACTGGCAGCCGCCTGGTAATCACCAGCTGCTCAACATTGGAGTCTCACTCTACACATCTGTAGCTCCGTATTCCATGATTTGAGGCAACCCCATACAGATTCTGGAATGCTCTGTGTGGATCTCTCTTCTCCTACTCTATCCCACAAATTCCACTTCACTTCTCCAGATAGCACTCTCTCCTCTCTGTCCAGGTTTCTCTCTCTGGGCCAGTGTCCAGCAAGCATCTCCAGGAGAACCCATCTCACCTGTCTCCTTCCCCTCAGGGATTGCAGCCTGCCCAATGTCCGAGACAGCTACTTCACCTGTACCTGGACCAGTCTGATACCAGTGACTCCATCATGACTGGAAGTTCAAGTTCCATCACAGTTTTTATTTTTATTTATTTTTTTCCCTTCCCGCTAGTCAGTCATACCCTCCCTGGTACAACTGGGCCTCATTGATCTCTCTATTTGCAATGCCTAATAGAAAGTTTAGCACATAACAGTTATAATAAATATTGACTGAGTGATTGTTGTTAAAGCAAGCCACAATATTTAGGGTGTCTATGGAACTTGGCCAAACTTTTAGGTGAACCTGCTCTAAGTGTTGATTTTATATCAGACCCCATACTTGAGACATTGATATAAATATCAAAGTACTTCTGTAACATGCCCTTTTAAGCAATAGAGAAATCTAATACACAATCGAAGGCACATAAGCTAGTGATCAGTGCTAAGGTTGGACAAATTCTATGCTTAACATTCTTTACAACTCTTAAGACTGTATCCGGAAGCCAAGATCACATGTTTTCAGGCAGTATAGGACAGTAATGACAACTTGTTATAGAAGTAAAGTAGTAGAAACTATTTTTAGCATTCAGCCCATGAAATTGGCAAATACAACTATCAACCTGCAGGGATTTCTCTAAGCATATAGCAGGATTATAAATTCCCATATTTTAGTGTCATTTAATCTTCCAAAGACTATGATAGCTTTTCATGTAAATTGAGTTGGCCTATCCAGCTATCTTTCTGTGATCAAAAAGTCAACTTACAAAATAAGAATCATAGTCTGATAGCTCTGAACTGTAGAAATTGGGAAGGAAGTTCTGCATGTTTGCATTAAAGATTTCCCTCTAAAGTCTTTTTTTTTTTTTTTTGGTACCAGAGATTCAACTCAGAGGCACTTAACCACTGAATCACATCCCCAGCCCTTTTTGTATTTTATTTAGAGACAGGGTCTCACTGAGTTGCTTAGGGCCTCGCTAAGTGGCTGATGCTGGCTTTGAACTCAGGATCCTCCTGTCTCAGCATCCCAGGGCACTGAGTAGAACACCTGTGCCCAAGGTTTCACAAAAGAAGTAACTGAATCTGGAAGAATGTAAGGCCTAGGGAAATCTCTTTCAAAAAATCATAACGCTTAAAATCTCTGGGAGAGATAGATACATCTCTTATAGTGAGGGTATCTTTACTTCATTATTTAAAATTCCCTAAAATTCAGAAGTATTCCATTCACACACGCACCCCACATTACCCCTACTATGTAGGTCAGTTCAGGTTCACACAGTATTGTTGTTATCGGTACCACAGTCTTGTAATACTCAATCTCATTTGATGCACAGGATTCTTAAAATTCTTTTTTGTTCCTTTTGGACTATATTTCTGGCTCCTTTCAATGAAAAGCAGCAGTATTTCAGGCTCAGGAAGTTGCCCGTGAACGAGGTGTCATCTCTATCGGTTCATTCTTCTCAGTTACCTGCAGCAAGTCGGCTTTTCATCTTTGTTCTTTGATTACACAACCTGCCAGGTGGAAATAATCATTTAATCTCCGCATGTGCATTAAGAACCCCTGAAATTCTGATGCATTATTGAAGGAGATTTTTTTTTTTTTTCAAAATAATGATCGTACTCGTTTCGAGTCTGAGTGAAATGGCATTTAAAGGGCACTGATTTAAATCCGTGGCTCCAAAATGGTTTAAAACTAAGGGATTTGTTTCACTTTTTTTTTTTCCCCAGCATTTCCCTCCTTGGTTTACATTCCGCAGTTAAGAATTTAAAGTGAACCTTTGCCAAAGCCTCAGGTTCCACCTGGTTTAGGGTTAAAACCACATGAAGCCACTGAATTTTGCATAGTTTCCATTTGAAATGATCTCTCCACTTGGGTTCTCTTTCAGAGCAAGCCAGGCACATATGAAACTTGGCTAAGCTTTTAGGTGAACCTGCTCTGAGTTTTGATTTTACATCCAGACCCCATAATGAGGCCACTCACCTAGTTCCGTCCTTCAAAAAGCACTTTGTGTAAGGTCCCCACAGTGTGCATAATCATGACAAGAGGCTGAGGCACAGGAACACCTTACTTCAGAATGATGTGAGGGAAAAATGTCTCAGTCCAGTTGGAACTCATTCTAATGGAGAAACCAGACAGACTCAGTCATAGAGGTTCTAGTATAAGGCAAAGCACTTTGGGGAAAGAATTTCTTTTGAAGTCTCAAGAAAAGGGTTCTCAAGTAAACAGCTCAGAGAGACCAACTTAACCAACTTAATTCATTGTTCCCAGTTTTTTTCCTTTGCTAATGCATTCATGGCTTCAGCCAATATTCAGTGAATATTGTTACATGCCTTGTGTGTTAGTTTTCCATCATTGTGATAAAATACCTGAGAAAAATCAGCTTAATAAAGGAAAAGGTATGTTTTGGTTTGTGGCTTCAATTACTTGACCTTATTGCTTTGGGCTTTTTGTTGTTGTTGTTGTTTTGCTTTTTTTTTTATTTTAGTTTTGATGGGAATATGTGGCTGCTCATCTCATGGTGGCAAGGAAGTGCCTCTTCATGGGCATACCCCCCCAAATAACTAACTTCCTCTCATTAGGTTCTCACCTCCTAGAGTTCTCACCACCTCCCGATAGTCCCACAGCCTGGTAACAAATCTTTCAACACTTGGTCTTTGGGGGACATTTAAGAACCAAACTACAACACATGCCAAGCCCTGTTCTGAGGAATTTAAGATACTCATTGAGCAAAATACTTAGAGATCCAGAATTCTGTGGATCTTACATTCTAGTAGCAAGATCCTAATACATAAATCAAATACATAGAGTCTATGAGAAAGTGGTAAGTACTATGGAATAAAAGTAGAAGCAAAGTTGGAGATTAGAGGAGGTTGCAGTGTTGAAGAGGACTCATAGGGAGATGCTCATCCCAATGGCTAAGAGTTGAATAGAAACCGGAAGGAAGTGGGGAAACAGCAAGGTGTATGGAAGAGGAGCATGCCAGGCAGAACAGAGCAGAGGCCCAGGTGGGCATCTGCCTACCTAAGGAACCACAGGAAACCAACATGACAGAGGGGAGGGAGTCCACAGGGGAGTGGTAGGAAATGAGATAGCTCAAGTCACACCAGTTCTGCCTATGCCCTACTGGCCATAGAAATGAAAGGATTTGGGGGCCATTTCTCTGGATAACAAGCAAGCCAGTGCAGGATTTTCAAAGGAATTGTGATCTTGGTTTAAATATCAAAGAACTTTCTCAGTCCTGTTGAGAATTGATGGTAGATGGACAAAGGTGAAAAGATTATGAGATGGTTGAAAAAGATAAGAATGGTTCAGACTGGTACTATTTTTGATAGTAGAGCCAATGTTATTTCCTGATCAATTGGATGTGGTTATGTGAAAAAAATATCAAAGAAGGAAAGAAGGAAGGGAATAGATCAGGAGTTCAGTAATTTTGGAAATCTAGTTCAAGATACCAGTTAGACCTCCAAAGGCACTGAAACAATGAAGTATTGTTGCCTCGTTTCCTAGAAGCACTAAGGACCTCCTCAGGGTTCTTGGAACTGAATATATAACCTGAGACCTTTCGGGGTAATTTTGTGGTTTTCTCCAGGCATGCAGAATTGCACAGGGGTAGCTATGGACTAGGCAGGGAGGAGTTGGAGCTGAGAGTCTTTGTATAATGACTGACTGTGGAATTCAGCCTGATAAGGAGGGGAATGGAGATCTCCAGAGAGTGTAGGTTGGTGACAGTAGTAGAGTCAAAGGACTTGGAGGGACCACAATGTCAAAAAAAAGTAAGAGTTGGCTACTGAGAATAATGATCAGAAAACTGGACCCAGGAAATTGAGATGAGGCGGGGAGCAGTTGTAAGTACTGTCATGGGCTAAGATTGACTAGATTGGGCTAGAAAGTAGTTAGGTATAATGGTTTGAATATGAGGTGTCCCCCAAAAGCTCATGTGTGAGACCATGCAAGAAGGTTTGGAGGAGGAATGATTGGGTTATGAGAGTTAATCCATGAATTAATCTCCTGCTGGGATCAATTGAGTGGTTACTGAAGGCGGATAGGGTATGGCTGGAGGAGGGGGTCTCTGAGGATGTGCCTTTAGGGTATACATTTTATATCTGGGTGGAGAGAGTCTCTCTCTCTCTCTCTCTCTCTCTCTCTCTCTCTCTCTCTCCTTGCTGCCTTGCTGATCATCATGTGAGCTGCTTTCCTCTGCCACAGTCTTCCACCATGATGTTCTTCCTCACCCAAGAAATGGAGCCTGCTCTCCATGGACCACACCTCTGAAACCGTGAGCCCTCAAATAAATTTTATTCCCCTAAAATTGAAATCCTGGAGGGAAAGGGAAGGAGGAAAACTAAAATAACTTAGGAATGAAGGGCAACATCGCCGGGTCAGTCGATAACTATGGAAGTAGTTGACTGTGTTGTCTGATAACAGATGTTAATTGTTTCTTATAAGATTAGAAGTCAGACAGGTAATAGATTTAAGGAGGAGTGCCTAGGGAGAGAGAATTAAAGAGGAAGGGAAGAAGGCAGGCAGGCAGGCTGGCAGAGATGTTAAAAAAGATTTTTAGCATGATACTGAATCAATAGATACACCCAAATTTGCATTCAGTTTTCTAAAGTTACATTCTAAAAAGATAGTATAGTTACATACAAACCACGATGAATGAGTGTGTGCAGAGTTTTGCCAAAATGAGAGTCTTTTCCCTTTTCTAACCAGGAGCAATCAAGATGCCCAGTAACTTACTCTTCTTGTTTTACAGTCAAATAAACAACAACAACAAATCCTTAGAAAGATACTAAATAACAGCACAGAAGGAATCCAATTTAAGTATAGATGGCCCGGGCTTTTTTTTTTTTTTTTTTAATGACAATAATAAACCAAATATCTTCCCTGGGAAAAAACTGAACTCTCTGAAGGATGGTAGATAGAGATGCTTTATATGTATAATGGTAGCTTCACCACCCTTTTATGACTTTGAATCTTCTCCTTGCTTTGACAAAAGATCATTCAGAAGTGAACTTATTTCAATGATACCTGTGCAGATGGTTTGCTCACAAAAGTAATTCATGGTATTTATCCTGGGGACAGCTCATAAGAGGTGATCAAATTTTTATATTTTCATCGTTGTAGCTGTATTCCATTCTTGATGCTAGAGAAATAGTTTTTTTTTTTTTTCAAATTATCTGAAAATCAGGAATAGCACCTTGGGCAGGTTCGGTACCAGTTTGAGCCCATAAATACTCAGGAAGTCCTCAGTGGGACTGAGTCTTGTAAGTTCAATTTCATAGTGGAAATGAATCCTATTTTCTTTCGGAGTGAAATAGAGAAAGGTGACCGGGTAGAATTTCCCTGGAGTAATTTTGCTTTTCATGTTTATGAGTTATGTCTTCGCCTGTGGTGAGCAGAGAGGCCAGGATGACAGCAGGTGGCTCCTTTTAAAAATCAGTAAACCAGAGAAAACCTTCTTCCTTGCCCTTTTCTAGGAAAGCTGTTAGGAAGAAAAAGAAATATTCAAATAAGACATTAAGTAGAAGATTTTAATGAATTATCATCTTGCTTTTGGACTTCACAATAAATAGCAATTATTATAAAAACTGCAATAAGTTTACCAGGTTTCTGATACTGTGCAATGCAGACTGTGGACTTCACCTCACATGACAAATATCATTTATTCATTCAAACAAATATCACTGCATGCTTTACAAGTGCAAGATGTTGTTCGGACACTGAGGGGGTAATATAGGATGTGCCCCCACAGGCTCTGCTCTCAGGGAGCCTACACTCTAAGATGACCATAATACTTTACCACTGTAGGACATAAAGCTATAATGATAGACGTGGAAGGGGTTTGTGTGATTTCTAGAAACTGTGCACCTTTGGTAGAGGATGGGCAAATTTGCACTTGGTACAGATTTCTTACAGCTCTCCAGTACAGAGGCCAACCCTAACTCTATTGTTTGAAAGAATATAATATACTTCAAGCTGGACTCAATGGTGTATGCCTGTAATCCCAGCAACTCCAGAGACTGAAGCAGGTGGATCATAAGTTGGAGGCCAGCCTCAGAAACTTAGTGAGGGGGGCCTTAAACAATTTAGCAAGATCCTGTCTCGAAATAAAAAGTACAAAAGGCTGGGAATGTAGTTCAGTGACAAAGCATCCCTGGGTTCAATCCCCAGTACACAAAAGAAGAAGAACAACATAATATACTTCAAAACAGTGATTAGGAATTAATGTAAGATTTGCAAGATTTACTCCAGACCCCCAATATTTGGAAGTACAAATTGTTACATAACCAAATACATGGCTTCTGCCTGCTCCTGCCAGTTTAGGGACACTTAGGATAGTGAAGTTTGACCCAATAACCCTCTCACCAGTTAGTCCGTTGAGTGAAACAAAAATCGTCCTCTAAGTGGCAGTACTCAAAAATGCAAACTGTGTCAAGGGAGAAAACTGCTCTTCAGATCCTGCTGAAGACTTCCTCCCAAGGCTCTTGAGTACATGCAAAGGAGAATTTAAATGTATGCACTTTGAGCCAGACATGGTTGCACAGGCCTATAATTCCAGACCTTAAGGAGGCTGAGGCAGGAGAATCCAGGTCAGCTTGAACAGCATAGTGAGACCTCATCTCTAAAAAAAAAAAGTCACAAACTTTCATTTCCCCAAGATCAACTTATCTTTTCTTAAAATTTTATTTTATTAGTCCATCTGTTTGAATGACTGACTTTTTTACTAGTCCATGTTTTAGAATGCTTCCATTTCAAAGTACTTGTTCTGGAAGCCCATAGAGAGGCCACTTGAATTTCATTCAAGTTATGGGATTAACTTCATGAGAAAGATACTGCCTCCTCCCTTCCCAAGGCCCCACCCCCCCCCCAAAAAAAAGAAAGAGAATTTAAAAATTAATAAACAGCCTCTTGTAAATGTCTGAAGGAGAAAACTAATCCAAAGTACTCCAAGCACTCGAGAAATACAAATAGTAAAATGTCAGTGTGAACAGTTCTTGTTTGTCTTGGGCTAGTAGCTTCAGGCCCTTGAGAATTGCCTTCCAGTTTTCTGACTACTGACTGGATGACACTCATTCCTACCAGGTAGGTATATAAGCACTCTTCAGAACCCCGAAGGCAAGAGTAGTTTGTATTCTGAGCTTTCATTTGAACAGTTTACGATCACATTGTCAATCTGTAAATTGCGTACAAACAGAAAAGTTGCAAAGAGAAGATAATAGGGAAAAAAAGAACTCTAGCTAGGACATTGTCCCATGGAAAGCCTTATAGTAAAACCCAAATAATACAAAAGCCATACAACAGCCATGTCATTGGGGGCAAATGAACAGATAAGGTGAATGACCCACTGAGCCCAAGGAAAGAACCCGAGGTCAGAAAGCACAAAGGCTTTGCCGAAAGGGCGAAAACTTCATTCCACATGCTCAAAGACACTGGCTAGCTGGTGTCAGCAGGGGATTGCTGGGCAGCTTAGGGTCTAAGCAGGCACAGGGCTTTGGTTTACTTAAAATATGAGTTATGCAAAAATCAAAATTGCAGGTGTCTCTACAGGCTCCTAAGTAAATAAAGGATAGGCAGAAGGGTAGACAGGTAGATTAAATGAAAAATAAACAACCACTATCCACACAGATTTAAAGACTTAGAAACGAATTGAGATTTTCATTGTGTGGTTTCTACCCAGTTGTTGTGGACACCTGTCACCTGTGTGCGCATGTCACACTACACCTGTGGGTGTAGTGTGCTGGTGTGTGTGTGTGTATGTGTGTGTGTGCGCGTGCGTCGTATGCGTCTGTGTGTTTCTTTTTCTTTAGAATTGCAGGGAAAGGTATGATGAAAAATGATACTAGAATAACAATTCTATGTGTGTCACTGGTTATAGAGGAGGATAGAGGAAATAAGACAAGGAATTTGTTGATTTTGATTAAAAATTGTCCTCTCCCCTTCCCCAGCACAATGCATCCAACCAAAGGAAGGCTGGCTTTGAAAGAATAAAGTTTTTTTTTTTTTTTTTTAAGTTAAATAATAAAAATGTGATACACCCAGCCAGGTTCTTGCTTTCCCAGGGACTCTTTTATGCCCAGAGTCTTTATCTCCCTCTAATCCTTTTCAGTCTTCTTGCCCTTTGCCCCCACATGACCTTCGGCACATTGCCTCCTGACCTTAGGAATGGGGAGCTCAGAGTTTCTGGGAGATTTTGATGAAACCACCTGCTGTTCTGCTCCACCATTTCCCCCACCACAGAATCCAAACAGAGCACAGAGAGCATGAATATGCTAATATTCAGAACCACACCAAAACCCCAACTCAGCAATTCCTGTGACTTGGGACAAATACTTGTAGGGATGGTTGTGAGCTTAAAATTCCCAAATAAGACTGGGAATTGAAAAATCTTGTAGACAGACGTGAATTCGGATTTCTTCTCTCATAAGAAAAAGGTGAAAAAATAAGACACATTCTCCAAAGATTACTTGAGTGGATAATGAGCTTTGAAATTAAGACAACTACTGTAAACCTTGGTTTTCTTTAATTATTATAATGATGATATATATATATAATTTATACATATATAAATTTTTTGGGGGGGGATACGGGCGATTAAAGTCAGGGACATTCTACCACTGAGCCACATCCTCAGCCCTATTTTGTATTTTATTTAGAGACAGGGTCTCACTGAGTTGCTTAGCACTTTGAAGTTGCTGAGGCTGGCTTTGAATTCAAGATCCTCCTTCCTCAGCCTCTCGAGCCACTGGGATTACAGGCATGCACCACTGTGCCTAATTAATATTTTTGTGGTCCTGGGAATTGAGCCCAGGGGTACTCTACCACTGAGCTACATCCCCAGTCTTTTTTTTTTTTTAATGTTGAGACAGGGTTTCACTATGTTGCCATCCTCCTCCCTCAGTCTCCCCAGTCCCTGGAATTACTAGGGTGCACCATCACAGTGGTTTTCTTTAATTATATACAACTAACTACACTGTGACCAAAAAAAAAAAAAAAAAAAAAAAAAAAAATCTGGATCATTTGGTTATCTAAAGTTTCACTCTTAAAAAAATCTAACTTTGGGACATACATCTCTTAGAGAAGAGTCACATCCCATTCTGTGATTGGGTGGCACTTAGATAAGAGGATGAAGTAAGATCAACCCAGGCTGACCACGGAACCAACCAGTCCTCAGGAGACATAATCACAGCTGGTAAAACTGGGGATGAAAACAGACAGCTGAGGAGCAACAGGAACTCTCTGATAGCTTTCCCTTGGCTGTTTCAAGTTTCAAAGTCAAGGTGGAAAATCTTTGTCATGACCAGGTAAAGGGCACGAGTTCCTGGATCATAGAAAAGGAAGAAACTATGTAGTTTTTGTTGTAGAGGTCTTTCACCTCTTTCATTGGGTTGATTCCCAAATATTTTATTTTATTTTATTTTATTGAGGCAATTGTAAATGGGGTAGTTTTCCTCGTTTCCCTTTCAGAGGATTTGTCACTGCTGTACAGATGTTGTCACTGCTATTTACAGGTGTTGATTTGTATCCTGCTACTTTGCTGAATTCATTTACTAGTTCTAAAGAAGTTTTCTGGTAGAATTTTTTGGGTCTTGTAGGTATAGAATCATATTGTTGGCAAATTGTGCTAAATTGAGTTCTTCTTTTCCTATCTGTAACCCTTTAATTTCTTTTGTCTAATTGCTCTGGCCAGTGTTTCAAGAACTATGTTAAATAGAAGTGGTGAAAGAGGGCATCCCTATGTTGTTCCAGTATTTAGAGGGAATGCCTTCAACTTTTCTCCATTTAGAATGATGTTGGCCTGAGGCTTAGCATAGATAGCCTTTACGATGTTGAGATATGTTCCTACTATCCCTAGTTTTTCTAGTATTTTGAACATGAAGGGATACTTATATTGACAAATGCTTTTTCTGCAACTGAGATGATCATATGGTTCTTATCCGTAAGTCTGTTGATGTGGTGAATTACATTTATTGATTTCCGTATGTTGAACCAACCTTGCCTCCCTGGGATGAACCTCACTTGATCATGGTGCACCATCTTTTTGATATGTTTTTGTATTTGGTTTGCCAGAATTTTATTGAGAATTTTTTACATCTATTTTCATTAGAGATATTGGTATGAAGTTTCCTTTCTTTGATGTGTCTTTGCCTGGTTTTGGAATCAGGGTGATATTGGCCTCATAGAATGAATTTGGAAGTATTCCCTCTTTTTCTATTTCACAAAATAGTTTGTAGAGTACAGGTGTAAGTTCTTCTTCATAGGTCTTGTAGAACTCAGCTGTGTATACTTTTGGTCCTGGGCTTTTCTTGGTTGGTAGGCTTCTGATGGTGTCCTTCTATTTCATCACTTGAAATTGATCTGTTTAAATTGTGCATATCATCCTGATTCAATTTGAGCAAGTCATGTGCCTCTAGAAATTTTTTGATGCCTTCAATATTTTCTATTTTTTGGAGTATAAGTTTTCAAAATAATTCCTAATTATTTTCTGTATTTCTGTAGTGTCCTTTTTCATCACATACATTACTGATTTGAGTTTTCTGTCTCCTTTTCTTTGTTAGCATGCCTAAGGCTCTATCAATTTTAATTATTTTTTTAAAGAACCATCTTTTTGTTTTGTCTATTTTTTTTCAATTGTTTCTTTTGTTTCAATTGTAATGATTTCAGTTCTGATTTTAATTATTTCCTGTTTTCTACTGCTTTTGGTGTTGATTTGTTCTTCTTTTTCTAGGGTTTTGAGGTATAGTATTAGGTCATTTATTTATTGACTTTTTCTTCTTTGAAGGAATGAACTCCATTCAATGAATTTTCCTCTTAGTACTGCCTTCATAGTGTCCCAGAGATTTAGATATGTTTTATCACTGTTCTCATTTAACTCTAAGAATTTTTTAATCTCCTCATTGATGTCTTTTGCAATCCATTGTTTATTCAATAGCATATTACTTAGTCTCCAGGTGTTTGAATAGTTTTTATTTTTTATTTTATCATTGATTTCTAATTTCATTCCATTGTGATCTGATAGAATGCAGGGTAGTAACTCTATTTTTTTGTATTTTTTAAGAGTTGCTTTGTGGCATAGTATATGGTCTATTTTAGAGAAGGATCCATATACTGCAGAGAAGAAAGTATTTTCTCTTGCTGAAGAATGAAATATTCTATATACGTCAGCTAAGTCTAAGTTATTGATTATATTATTGAATTCTAGAGTTTCTTTGTTCAGCTTTTGTTTGGAAGATCTATCCAGTAGGGCAAGAGGTATATTAAAGTCACCTAGAATTATTGTGTTGAGGTCAATGTAACTCTTGAAGTTGAGAAGAGTTTGTTTGATGAACATAGATGCTCCATTGTTTAGGGCATATATATTTATACTTGTTATGTCTTGATGGTGTATGGTTCCCTTAAGCAGTATAAAATGTCCTTTTTTGTCCCTTTTGATTAACTTTAGCTTAATGTCTTCTTTATTTGATAAGAAGATGGAAACTCCTGCTTGCTTCCATAGTCCATGCGAGTAGTATGATTTTTCTCATTCTTTTACCTCCAGTCTGCATATGTCTTTTCCTATGAGATGAGTCTCTTAGAGGCAGCATATTATTGATCTTATTTCTTTTTTCTTTTTTTGTTCCAATCTGTGAGTCTATGTCTTTTGATTGGTGGGTTTAGGCCATTCACATTTAGGGTTATTATTGAGACATGATTTGTATTCCCAGCCATTTTTGTTATTTAACTTGACTTAGTTTTTCCTTTGATTAGCTTTTCCTTCAGTGTAATACCTCCCTCTGCTGATTGCCATTGTTGTTTTCATTTCCTCTTCATAGAATATTTTGCCAAGGATGTTCTGTAGTGCACGTTTTCTAGCTATAAATTCCTTTAACTTTTGTTTATCATGGAAGGTTTTTATTTCATCATCAAGTCTAAAGCTTAATTTTGCTGGATATAAGATTCTTGATTGGCATCCATTTTCTTTTAGAGCTTGATATATGTTGTTCTGGGATCTTCTAGCTTTCACGGTCGGGGTTGAAAAATCTGCACATAACCTAATTATTTCCCCCCTATATGTAATCTGATTCTTTTCTCTTGTGGCTTTTAATATTCTCTCCTTATTCTGTAAGGTATTTTTATTATAATGTGCCTTAGTGTGGATCTGTCCTGATTTTGTATATTTGGTGTCCTGTAAGCCTCTTGAATTTGGTTTTCCATTCATTCTTCATGTTTGGAAAATTTTCTGATACTATTTCATTGAATTGGTTGTTCATTCCTTGGGTCTGGAACTCTATACCTTCCTTAATCCCAATAACTCTTAAATTTGGTCTTTTTATGCTATTCCATATTTCTTGACTGTTCTGCTCATGGTTTCTTACCATGTTCACTGTGTGGTGTACATTCTTTATAAGATTATATATTTTGTCTTCATTGTCTGAGGTTCTGTCTTCTAAGTAGTCTAATCTATTGGTGATGCTTTCAATTGAGCTTTTAATTTGGTTTATTGTTTCTTTTGGGGTTTCTGTTTGGTTTTTCTTTAGAACCTCCATCTCCCTACTGAAATAATCTTTTGCTTCATGTATTTGCTTATGTAGTTCTGTGTTGAAATGCTCTTTTGCTGCCTGTATTTGCTGTATTATATCATCCTATAATTCACAGAACATTTTAATCATGTACATCCTGAACTCCTTCTCTGTCATTTTATCTGCTCTGTTATCCATGGGTTCTAATAACGTGGCATCTTGATTTGTTTGGGGCACTTTCTTCCCTTGTCTTGTCATGTTGCACTTGTGTCTTCCTTTCTAGCTCTGTAGATCTGAGGCGTTACTGTTTGTACCTTATAGGCTTATGGAGCCCCTGCAGGGTTCCAATACCTCCCCTGCATATCCGGTGTTCCAAACTGACAGTTGCCCCAACTAAAGATGGTGATGGAGGTGACCCAAGATGGAGGCAGCTGCTTTCATCCCTGGGATGCCAGGTCGGGTGGGAGGACCTCGGTGATGGCATTGTGTGATGCAATCAGAGATGAGCTCTATGGATGCAGTGTTGTAGCTGTCAGCTTTCTTCAGAGCCTGTGATGTCCCTGGGTGCAAGCAGGCTACCTCAAGTAGGGGACTGTGTCAGGAGCTGCCCGAGTCCCAAGATGGAGGCAACCAGGCGAGCCCCACATTAGTAAATGGGGATCCCTGCACAGGAGTGGCGTTCCTGTGTGTGGGTAGCGGCTGAGTGTCCTTTGTTGGAGCCACGTCTAGGAATTCTCTGCTAGTGATGATGTCAGTGGTTCTGCTAAAGCACCCCGAGACCTGTGTGGGCGAGGAGTTGGGAGTCAGGAGTCCTGTTCTAACACAAGGTCCCGGGGCCGTGTGGCACAGTGGCTGTGATTCCTGTGCAGGTGCAGCTGTAGAGGGGTCCTCTATCACTGTCAGCACAGCAGTATTCCCATGAGTTGAGACCCCAGTCATGGATTGACACAGAATGCTGCCTCCCTCTGGCCTGCCATCTTGGATCCCCCCAGTTAAAATCTTTAGATGTGAAAATAGCAGTAAAAACAATACTGAATGAGAACTTTCTAAGTGTCAGCTATTCTCCTAAGCACTTTGCATATATTAGATGATTTGAATCTTAAATCCATGAGGTAGGTACTCTTACCCTCACTTGATGAATAAAGAAACTGAGATCCAAAAGATTTAATCTGTCCATGGTCTCACTGAGCCCACAACAGAACCCAGCTTGTCAGACCCCAAAGCCCAGGTTTATCCTAAACCACCGTGCTAAGCTGGTGAATGAATGCTCGGATATATGGAAAGATCTGAGAGTCACTAGAAAATTCCTTTGAACTAGCATCGATAAAATACTGAATTTCAGGACACCTCTGCACTGTTCTCATGAATCACCAACAGTTCACACTGTAACTCTAACTAAAAATAAAAAGGTAATTTCAGTCATTCATAAAATTGATCTTTTCCAGAAACTTAATGTATCCATTATCTATTGTTTCATCTAAAATGAACTCAGCTATAAAAAGTCACTTAAAAGAATGATAAACATTGATTAACTCACATGGTTTCTACAGGTCAAGAGTTTGGGAGCAGCTAAGCTGGATGAGCCTAGTTCAGGGTCATTGGTGAAGGGATGGTCCAAGATAGACCAGGTCTGCAGTCATCTGGGCATTGCTTGGTTGAGTAGGATGATCCTCTTCCAGAGGACTCACTGGGTTACCTCTGGCTGTTGATAAGAGAACTCAGCTCCTTGTGGTGTATGTGAAGTTCTTCACACACTGACTGAGTGTTCTCACGATATGACAGCTGGCTTACCCCAGAGCAGGTGATCCAAGAGAATAAGGCAGGAGTTGCAAAGTTGACTAGTGACCAAAGTCACTGTCCATCATTTCTGTAATATCCCAGTGATTACATGGGTCAGCCCGATTTGGTGTGGGAGGGGGCTACACAATGAAGTAGTTGACAGAAAGCAAGAATCATTGGAGAGTTCATTGGAGACTGGATACCATGCTTTGGGTTCATGTATGGTGCTGTTTTATGGTTTGGGATGATTTTTCTGCTTCAGGAAAAAATTAACAGAGAGATGAAATAAATGCAGTAAACTCCTACAGTTGCAGTTGCAGCAGGTCACCAACCCCTGCATCTGTCCAAAGAAGGCTAGAGTTGAGGAGTGTTCCTGGATTCTCAACTTCAGTCATTGTCTTACCCTGCTGTGACAAGTGGAGGGTTTGTCACTGAGAGTCACGCTCAGTAAGACACTCAGTCATTAGGGACTTTGAGCAAAGAAAGAGTCTATATTAATAAATAAATATATTTATTGATTTAATAAATATATTTTGAATACCTGTTGATGGACAGAGCCAGGATTCAGAATATATTTATTAAATCAATAAATATATTTATTTATTAATATAAACTCTTTGTGTAAGATTCTGCATGGACAGAGCCAGGGTCCATTCGGAATCTTACACATAAGGCACCACTGAGAAGGCTGGGTCTGCTGGTCATAAGGATTCCTAGCCAAATGAGTCATAAAGAGGATTAAGTATAACCACCACCACTTGTTACAAATGAGAAAAGTTCCCAGAAAACTAAAACTTGCTTTTTATTTTATGTAATCTGTGCTTCTTTAATTTCTCATTGATGAAATCACAATCAAAATAACTGTATAAAATCGTTCCCAGAGGTTCTCAGTAGATTCCGTTGCTTTTTCCCTACGAGTAACCAGATGCGCTGTTTAAACCGATGATACCTCTTCCCGGAGATCAGTCTAGTATCATAGGTTCCTAGCCTCATAGGTTCTTCGTGGTCACATAATCTGGTTCTTCTTAGAAAGAAAATCTAATTATACCACATTGTGCTCCCTTATACATTTATCTACCATAGAGTGCTGATCACAGTAATTAATATAGAAACTGAAAAATCAACTTTATTTTGACTGAGAGAAGTCTCCAGGGAAACTCTACATCTGAACTTAATTTCAACTTGGAAGGATTTTTTTTTTTTTTTTTTTTGGTTTTGGGATCATTTTTTAAATGCAGCCACTTGTTGTAACCACTGGTTTTTCTTTCTCTTTGCCTCTCCCTATAATCACCAACAAGACCTTTTCCTGTTGGCTTCTGTTTGTGTAGCGTCTCCACCCCTCAGTACCACCCTGGGAAAGAGAGGATTTGTCTCCTCTCTCCTGGGGACACAGCTGCCAGGTCTGGGAAACCATGTCCTTAACAGCACTGACAGCTCTTCAGCTGAAGACCAGGCTCTCTCTGCCAGCTGATGGCCTTTGGTGGGACAATTTCTAGCTTTGCTGAGACTCCAAGAAGAACAAGTTAGGGAAGCCAGGAGTTGGGAACCACTTACTGCTTCTCCATTGGAGAACACTGAGAACAAACCCTTACGTGGTGTTTCTCATTAGATGAGTATCATCATCTCCATGGAAATTACAAGACTGTCTCCTTTAGGTCTTCAGAGAATGTCACACTTTTTATCTTTTCATTAAAAATTTGTTGTCATTGTTCCCTCCCCCCTCAAAGATCTTGTAAGGAAACAAGTCATTCTGTGTCTTAAAACAACTGCTTCTAATTGAAAGGGCTTGAGAAATCTTTAAGCTTCATTAAACTTTAAAAGAGGGGCTTGGGATGCAGCTCTGTTGGTAGAGTGCTTGCCTCACATGCACAAGGCCCTGAGTTCAAATCCCAGCACCCCAAAAAAAGAAAAAGCCAGGGACTGTGGTGAATGACTGAAATCCTAGCTACTAGAGAGGCTGAAGCAGGATAGTTTCAAATTCAAGGCTAACCTGAGCAACGCAGTGAGATTCTGTCTCAAAATAAATAATAGAAAAGGCTGAGGATGTGGCTCAGGAGAGAGCCCCCTAAATTTTCAATATGATAGAGGGAGGTAGCTTTCAGTTCCCCCCTTCACACCTCTCTCTCTCTCTCACACACACACACACACAACACTGGGAAGAAAATATGCATTCAAGGTGACATTGGAAAAAAGCAAGTCCCTCTTTTTCCAAAACAACAACAAATACTTTGCTGGTTTTAATAAATGTTAGAAAAATGAGCTGATGGACAGAAAAGGGGTGTTTTGCTGACCTCTGAAAGGAGAGAAGGTGTGGTGCAATCTTTAAATGTATTTTTAAGTGAGAAAAAATTTAAAAAAAGACGGCGAGAGAAGAAATGTAAACTGCTATCTGTCTGACCTGTAGATATCCTAGCTTTATTTTTAATACGAATAATGTTGAATACAAATAAGATTCAGATGTGCAAATTGGTTCATCTGTACTAATATCAAGACAATCATGGATTAGACCGAGCTTGGCTAGGTGACTACAAACTCAGTGTGGCTCTTGCTGCCTCTACAGTGCTCTTTGGCTTGCTCAGTTTTGTGCCAAAGTTATTGAAAAATCCTGGTCACCGATATCTATAACCCCAACAAGGCCAGTGTCTCATTGGATGGTGGAGAGTGGTAAAATCTAGCTCTTGACGCCCTAAGCACATTTGTTTCCAAACCAAACAAGTTGGAAAGAATGTGGTTATTTATTTATTTTTTTTTAATCCCCAGTCTGTCTCTACTGGTAATATTAAAATCAAAGGCTTGTTGTGAATAGTCCCAAATTCCATAAACAAAGTTAAAAGGCAAACAACAGTCAAGGAGAAGATATTTGCAAGGTTCAGTTGTAAAGTCAACTATTTTTCCTGGCTTAAGTGAGTTTTATTCTTAGCAGTTATGATAATAACAAATCCATGACGTGGAATGGGAATGAGAAGGAAACTATGGATGGTTTAGAAAAATCCTCACCAAGAGCTGCAGGATGGAAGCTGAGTTCAGCAGGAGGCACAGCACATTACTGAAACCCTGATGTTTGCTGACTGGCAACTCTTGCAGGAAGTAGCTGCTAATTGAATAGGCAATCTCTAAGGACCAGCTGAAAATTGAAATATTCAGGGAGCACTTACGAATGATTTGTGTAATTGTCTTTAAGATAATAGGACATCTGTAGAGTTGAATTGTTCTTTGAGAAATTCTTTAATTAAAAGTGCTAAATAGTGCATGGTCAATATTTTTCTGGGTGACTTAGTATTAACTCTGCCTTTAAGGGAATTATTTATATGCCATAAGAAACAAGAATCTAGCTGGGCACTGTGGTGCACGCCTGTAATCCCAGCAGCTTAGAAGGCTGAGGCAGGAGGATCGCCGAGTTCAAAGCCAGCCTCAGCAAAAGCGAGGTGCTAAGCAAACTCAGTGAGACCCTGTCTCTAAATAAAATTCAAAATAGGGCCGGAGATGTGGCCCATGGTTGAGTGCCCCTGAGTTCCATCCTCAGTACCAAAAAAGGAAAAGAAACAAGAATCTTAGTGCATTTGAGGATCTCTGAAGAACAGGGATGTATTTCTGGAAACATTACCAGGCATTCAAGTTTTATAATACTTAGTAACAAGTATTCTTTTCAGAAAGTAAGGATATCACTTTTGTTACTTCTGACGGCTTTATTACTGGTTTGAACTTCAACCTTGGTGAAGTTAGCAGGATCTTCCAAATGCCCCAGACAGCATTTCCTTGACAGATGAATGAATGAATGACTCTGTCTCACCACTCTTTTGAGATTTAAGAAATGAGACCAGACGGCAGTATCCAAAGGCAACTTGAGAGGTTGGCAAGATTACCAATTTCTCAGGCCTATGAAATGAGTATGTTACATTGATACAATTGATGTCATACATATTTAACAAGCATTGCATTTTTAAGTAGCCCTAAACACAAAAGTTATCATTCATAATTAATACTTGAGTGAAAAAATTTTAAATAATTTATATTGGAGTGTGTTGATTGGAAATGAAATAATATTAGACTTCATATGGATTGTTTCAATCACAAAAGGAAGATTTTTTTGTTTTGTTTTGTTTTGTTTTTCTGATACTGAGGATTGAACCCAGAGTGGTTTATTGCTGAGTCACATTCCCAGTGGCTTTTTTACTTTGAGAGAGTGCGTCACTAAATTGCTGACGCTGATCTCACACTCACAAACCTCCTCCCTAGTCTCTGGGATTACAGGCACGTGCTGCCAAGCCCAGCTACAAAAGGAAGTTTTTAAAACTAAAATTTTAAAATTTTATTTGATTTATGTATGGTGTGTGTGTGTGTGTGTGTGTGTGTGTGTGTGTGTGTGTTAAATATGCATCATGAAACCCTGAGATTTGCTTACTTGTAATTCTTGCAGAAGGTAGCTGCTAATTAAATAGGCAATCTCCGAAGACCAGGTGAAAACTGAAAACTTCAGGAAGCTTTTACACCCACACACACACACACAGACACAGAGACACGCCCGCGCGGGATGAAATAAAAAACTTCCAGCCAAATTGCCTTAGGTAACAAGGGAATGTTTAGACTCAAAAATGACATCTCCAGGGTATAAGGCATGCTGCCCCTGGGGCTGTATTGGAGCTCAGTTGAAGTCACCTGTTCTGTTTTCTTCTCTGTTTCTCTTGGCTCTGCCTGTAGGAAGTTTCATGTTTAAGTGTGATTAGAACCTCGTGGTTACAATGTGACTGCTGCAGCTCCAGCAGCAGCTCCAGCTTCACATCCTGACAACCTTAAGTCAATGAACAACAAAGCACCAGTTATCTCCACAAAAAAAGCCTTTGAAGTCAGTCTCACTGACACTCAGTGACATGGCTTTGGTCATTTATCAGTCTTTGAAGCAGTCACTTTTGTTGGATGAAAGAGAAGTAAAATGTACTCTGGGAAGTGGTGCCTATGAAGTAGGGGAAGGAGGTGTGACTATTCTGAGAAGTACATGGGATACCAGAGGGAGAGAAATGACTCCCTCAAAACCAAACCAGAGACAGTTAAACAATAAGATGCAGCTCAGGGACAGGAGAAAGAACAATAACCCTCAGCATTACAATGTACTAAGTAAGGCTTGAGGCTTATCTCCCTATTTATATTCCTACTAAATTATTTTGAGGAAAGGTTTCACTGAGTTGCCCAGGCTGCTCTTGAACTCGGGCTCCTGCTGCCTCAGCCTCCCAAGTAGCTGTGCGCCACCAAACTCAGCTCTCTTGCTAGGAATGGCCAACGTCAGATACTTGAAGCTTTGATCCATTGCATTTCATCACATTTTTTACAGTAATTATGCCTAGGTGTCTTACAATCAGTGTCTCTCTAGGCTTTATGGTACTGCTGGCTTACAGCCCCACCCAGTATCTATTAGGTACAAGGAATACCAGCAGCCAGCAGTGTGTTGTCAGTCAGTGTACCTGCTCACGTGCACACACCCACCTTGCAGTGCGCACGAGGTCATCTGGTTCTTATTCAATCGATATGTAAAACGTCAAAATGGGAATATTAGTCCCCCTCATTAAACATGCTACAGAAACTAATTTTGTTTATACTCTGTATAAGCTCTGTGATGCTGCGTATTATTTACTATTTAAATTAAAAGTAGCTGATGTTCTAACATCCACACCACATACCAGAGGACATTTGGGCTGTCTTTAACCCGTTCTTTGTGTTCTTTGTGATTAGCAGGACGCCCTGCCTTCTAGGTTGATGTGGTTGGGGGAACTGGCAGGGTGTAACCCATTAGCCACATTCCCCCAGTCTAAAGTGGGTTGTGTTTTAAGAGAATCGTCTGAGAAACATAAATCCCTGAGTTTGGAGCCCCAAAGCACAGATGACTGAGATTATCCCCCCTTCTAGAAGGTCTCGATAGTTCGATTCACTGATTTCTATGCACTTGGAGCAGTGTGGCAGATCTGTTTTTCATTGTTTTAAGAAAATGTGTTGGACTCATAAGCCACAGAAGGAAGACATAGAGTGGTCCCTGCCAGGAAGTCTGGTGAGACGGTGGAACACCACTTTCCTGCCCAGTGTGACCCTCCACCCCCGGGCGCAGAGCAGTGTCCTGTGAAGATCCCAGAAGCTCGACTCTCTGAGTTCAATGCTCGTCCCCCACCTACCAGCTACAAAACCTTAGAAAAGCCATTTAATCTCTCTGTCCCTCAGTTTCTTCTGAAAAAAATAGGAAAATAGCCCTACCTTTTAGGTTTGGTGGGCCATTCACATACTATTCCTGGCACATACTAGGTGCTCAGTAAACCTAATCTCTTCTCATTACTATCTCAGACCCACACAATGCACATCTTTAGAAACATCTGCCCTCAAGAAAGCAAAAAAAGTTGAGCTGGCGTTTCAGAGAATTCTGATTTTTCTCTACTGGAGAAAAGAGATTAACTAGCAAGCCAGGTGCAAATACCTGGATTTCTGGACATCCCTCACAGCATCTTGTACCAATAGGGCTCCTTAGTGACTTGCTGAATGAATCCTAGTACCCTGTCTGAAAGCCACTTCTCATTCCCAAGGTATCAAGAGCTTAAGAGTTTCATACATTTCTTCTTAATAACATCAACATCGTGCTGCCACGTAACACGGATTTCTGCTGGCAGAAACCAAACTATCATTAAATATACATAGTTCTTTTAAAAGCGGTTTCTGGTCTCCAAGAATATACCCTATTAAATAGAGATGAAAATTCTTAGCTCTTCTCAACACAGGTGTGGGCATCTTAAGGGAACCCAAGGATATGAATCATTGAAGAAGCCTAAACTATTCCCTAATATTCAAGTTCACGGGCTTCTTAATCTGACCACCATGGGTAAAGCAATCTACAAAAGCTCTATGTATCCTCTGGACACGGAGGCTACGATCTGACTGTTAGAAAGGATTTTGCCATATAAAGTGTTTTGTACAATCTAAGAGGACAGCATTGTTAACTTTCAGCTTCTCAATGACTTCACCGATTTTCAGATTTCTCCAAGGCTGTGTCCTCTCAGGGCCCTTTTAACTGCATCTGGAAATGAAATATCATACAACCTGAAAAATGGCTTTTAAAAAAAAAAATTTCCATTGAGCTCTGACACAGGATGGTGCTTCTCACTCCTGTCCTCCTACCCAGTGTCAAGGAAGCCATGTCCCTCTGCCTGCAGTCTGGGGTCTGAGCCTTCTAGGTTGAGAGGACTCATGCACGAAGGTCAGGACTCCTTTGTGGAGATGTCACCTTCAGGGGTCTGTCCTAGGTGGACAGGGGGTTGAGTGACCTCTGAAGGTACCCATGTAGAGGGTGAGGGAGGGGTGCCTAGGAATGGTTTCTGTGCAGAGGGGTTTGGAAACAAGGCACAGAGCAAAGCTGAGACCATGAAAGACAGCTGGAAATCCTGTCATGTCAAGACCTTCTCAGCACCGTGGTCTTCTTTCTCTTTGCAAGTTTCCATTTATTTCCAAAACAAAGTGAGATAAGCCGGACTGAGCCTTGGCATTTGGATACCTGCGAGTGTCCAGGCTGTCTGAAAGGACAGCAGAGGTCCATCTGTCAGTGGATTCTTCCCTCTGCTCACCACCTCACCTCTCTCTCATCCAACTTGCTGGAAGGCTGAGGGGGATGCTTCCGGACTGAAATACCTTAGCCTTTGTTCTTGGAAAGGACAAATTAAAAGCTAAGAGATAGCTTTCAGGGTGATCGGGAATAAAGTCAGACTTTTTCCACTCTTTTCTTTTTCTTTTTTTTTTTTTGTCTACTCAATGAAAATGATCTTCTAGAAAAAAAAAGTCCAGGCTCCGTGAAAAAGGAAAGTGCTTTTTTAAAGATGAAAGATTGCATGCTATTTTTTTTTTTAAAAAGGGGGCATTTAGATGTCCTAATTTTCTCTCATTATGCTCTGATATGCGAAATATGAAAAGACCTTGTCCTCCTCAGTTGTTAACTAGGTCTTTAAATATGACTGAAAATATCAAAGGATGGTGTAGCCAATTCATTTCTTAAGATATTTTACATTTAGTTTGAGGAAATTCCCATAAAACATGACTTTTTTTTTTTTTCTTGTCGCTGGGACCAAAAGATCTGGCAAGAATGACTTAGAGAGGAAAAAAAGGTCACATTGGCTCATGCTCAGCGTTTCCGTCCATGGTGGGCTGACTCCATGGGTGTGGGTCCAAGGTGAGGCAAAACAATATGGTGGAAGGACACGGAGGAGGGAGGCAGCCCAGGACATGAAAGTCAGGAAGGAGAGAGAGCTCCACTCACCACCGACAAAATATAAAACCCAAAGGCACGATTCCAGTGACCTTCCTCTTCCAGCCACACCCTGCCTTACAGGTACCACCTGGTTTAATTCACATCAATGGATTAAGCCACCGGTCGATCAGGTTGCAACTCTCACATCTCACCTCTGAACATTCTTGTGTTATCTCACACAGGAACTTTTCAGAGACACCTTATATCTGAACCAAACATTCTTTTTTTTTTTTTTTCTTCCAAAAGCATTTACCAAGCCCCTATGGGTGTCCTGGAGGGAAAGCAATTATCCCAAGGTTAAGATAGGCCAAAGTATCCTAGAGTCCAGGGGCACACACAGGAGTGCTGGGAGGAGAAGCCGGTGTTTGAGTGACAGTAAGAAGTCAAGGAAGGTCCTGTCTTAGGAAGCCGAAAGGCGTCAACCATTCTGGAGGGAGTGGAATTGGCTGGCCAGAGATCAGTAGGGTCTTGGAGCTTAGAAAGCATTTTAATATTAGAGTCATGGTTGGGAAGGCCTCGAACAGGGAGATGATTCAATTAGGCTACCATCGCCCTGGTGCCTGAAGGAGTTTCAGATGGTTTTTGCTATTTTTGCTTTGGTTTGGTTTGGTTTGGGGGCTGGGGATTGAACCAAGGGCCTTCCCTATACTAAACACATGCCCTCCCACGGACCTCCAACCCCAGCCCTTCTGAGAATTTAAGGGGAAGCAGACAGAAGGCACAAAGAGCCTTAAAAGCTACGGCAATGATTTGGAAAGTAGCCTGAATGAAAGCCTGAATTCTGATACTGAAGAAATGAATGGAGAAAAGGTGACAGAGTTGAGAAACATTCTAACGATAAAATCAGCAGGTGAGATGATCAATCCGATCTGATGAGTCAGGAAGGTGCTGAAGTAAGTGCAGAGAAGGACTATGAATATCCTCCGGGCTTATCTCATGGATAACAGAATGACAGTCACGCCACCACGTGAGACAGACACCCTCAAGAGGACTTGAGTCACTTCTCCTCCTAACTCAAGACAGGGATTGTTTTCTGCAAGCACAGACCAAACTACTAGAGTACTTGATATTTATGTGGCGTTTTCATGTTCATCGAGCGTTCCACTAATTTTCGGTTGTTTGGTAATAATCACCTCCCAGGAAGACAGGCAGAGCTACTATATTTTAGAGACTGAAGCTAGGTAACTAGTAACAGAGCAGAAATCCCAATTCAGAACACCCCTCTACAAGTCAGATCTCCTCCCCTACAGCAGGAGGCTCTGAGCCCATGACCAGCACAGGGGCACAAGCTGTTCTGCCTTGGAGATGGTGTTTCCTGACTTCTTACCTTTTAGTTTACTTATTTTTTAAAATCTTGAGACAGGATCTCTCTAAGTTGCTGAGGCTGGCCTCAAATTTGTGATCCTCCTGCTTCAGCCTCCGCGGTCGTTGGGATTACAGATGTGCAACCCTGCATCCCGATTATCAATGTCTTTACTCAGAAAAATGGAAGCCATGGAAGTAAAAGAAATATGTTTGCACTTCCATCCCACTTGTTTACACTAACATGCCATTTGAAACCTCCTTATGTTTTTACTTTCACAAGGAAGGGGAGAAATAGACTTGGCCCTAATGAGGGAACCTAGGGCATTTTTTTTCAATCAGGTATAAGGAATATGTCAAAGGAGAAAAGGATGAAAGGGAGAGGAAAAGGGAAAGATAATCACTTCTAACACATTTTTAAAACAAGCGCAGTGATTCCTAAACATGGACCTGAAAACACAGCCTTCTCGTTTACACAGGGTATCCCGCAGCACCAAAGTCCTGAGAGAAAGAATGCATTTGCTGCGCATTATTTCTTAGGGAGAGCAAGCCATCAGGGTGTGGGAATTCTGAGCATATGCATGTAGGGATAAGTAATCAAGTTTGTGCTCCAGAGCGGAAAACATAAGACAATATTAAATAAAAAGAAAAAGAGAGAGCCGGGCACTGTGGTGCATGCTTGTAATCTCAATTGCTTGGGAGGCTGAGGCAGGAGGATCGTGAGTTCAAAGCCAGCCTCAGCAAAAGCAAGGTGCCAAGCAACTCAGTGAGACCCTGTCTCTAAATAAAATACAAATTGGGCTGGGGATGTGACTCAGTGGTCAAGTGCCCCTGTGTATAATTTCTGGTACCCCCCCCCCCAAAAAAAAAAAAAGAAGAAGAAGAGAGAGACATATTTAAAGCTCAGGACGGGAGAATCCACCAATTTGTAGATCACTAAAAACATGGATTTTTCCAGTCTTCCTCCTTCTGGGTGGAGAAAGTCATCCATGGGAACTAGATGGGGAGGGAATGAAGCAGAGTTAGGAAGCAGTGTCTTTCCTAGGACTGAAGGACCTAGGACTGGGCACCATCCCTCTGTGCAGTCCTTCATTCTGTGGGCGAGAGGACAGGCCGGCCCCTGACACCTTCCTCCGGGGGAGCTGAGGTCACAAGGTTGTGCCTGTGCCTTTCTCCTCTGCCTCCTTCATCAGCATGACCTCTCCTGGGAGTCACGACCTTCACGACATGGGGAGCCCTGCCTACTTCCAGGAATGCTGAAGAGGTCTCCCAGATATGGGGCTTGTGGGTGCAGTGGGGCGGGGACATCTCTCCACAGCTCAAGGACACAGCGCGTTCACGGGAGCCATTCCCGTGAGTGCAGACAGAATGGGCTTCAGTGAGAACATTCGTGGGAGGAAATTGCATCCAGTAGAATGCATGTGCCCCGTGGGCTCCTGGTGGACGGTCTGGGATGGAGTGGGAGGGCACAAGACGTGGGGCTGGGAGCACAGCTCATTATTGGTGGAGCCTGAGCTCAGCACACACAAGCTCTGGGTTGCCTCCTCATCATCCCCAAAATGAAAAAGGCTAACGTGGAATTCTTGCTCTGCTTTGAAGAGCAGGGATTTGGGGTCAGGCATTTAGCATCTCTCTAATCTGATTCAACCTCTGAAAAATGTGGATATCGACAGCACTGCCCAAGGGTTACTGGAAGACTCAAATTGGAACTCAGAAGTATGTGAGATCTTTGTGCCGTGTAAGCTGAATACCAACGGTATTAATGGATTACTCGGTCTCAGTCTCCTTGGTTTCAAAATGAGTTGATTAAGATGATTTCATATTTACTCATTTGTTTGGAAGTTCTGGGAATTGAACCCAGAGGCACTCTACTACTTTGCTACATCACAGCCTTTTTATTTATTTTTTTTTTAATTTTGTGATAAGGTTTTTCTAAATTGCTGAGGGCCTAGCTAAGTGGCTGAGGCTGGCCTCAAACTTGGGATCCTCCTGTCTCAGCCTCCAGAGTCACTGGGATTACAAGTACCCACCACCATGTGTGGCTTTGAGGAAAATGATCCCTAAAGTCCATTTTTTAAAATTTGTTCTAATTAGTATACATGACAGTAGAATGCATTTTGACACATTGCACACAAATGGAGCACAACTTCTCATTCCCTGGGCTGTACGTGGGGCAGAGTCACACATGTACACAGGGTAATAGTATCTGTCTCATTCTTCTGCCCCCGCCCCTCTTCTCACTCCCCTCTGCTCAAAGTTCCATCATTTTTCCCTACCCACCCCCATTATGGATCAGCATCTGCTTTTCAGAGAACACATTCGGCCTTTGTTTTTGGGGGTTTGGCTTATTTTGCTTAGCAGGATATTATCCAACTCCATCCACTTACCTGCAGATGCCATAATTTCATTTTTCTTTAAGGCTGAGTAATATTCCATTGTGTATATATACTACATTTTCTTTATCCATTTATCTGTTGAAGAACGTCTAGGTTGGTTCCATAGCTATTGTGACTTGAGCTGCTATAAACATCGATGTGGCTGTGTCACTGTAGAATTCTGATTTTAAGTCCTTTGGGTATAAACCAAGGAGTGGGACACCTGAGTCAACTGATGGTTCCATTCCTAGTTTTCTGAGGCGTCTCCATACTGCTTTCCAGAGTGGTTGCACCAATTTACATTCCCACTAGCAATATATGAGTGTGCCTTTCCCCCCACATCCTCACAAACATTTATTGCTGCTTATATTCTTGACAATAGCCATTCTGACTGGAGTGAGATAAAATCTTAGAGTAGTTTTGATTTGCATTTCTCTAACGGCTAGAGATGATGAACATTTTTTTATATATTTGTTGATCAATTGTATTTCTTCCTCTGTAAAGTGTCTGTTTAGTTCCTTTGCCCATTTATTGACTGGGTTATTCATTCATTTTTTTTTTTTTTGGTGTTAAGTATTTTGCTTTTCTTATATGTCCTGGAGATTCATGCTCTACCTGAGGTGCACGTGGTAAAGATTTTCTCCCATTCTTTAGGCTCTCTCTTCACGTTATTGATTGTTTGCTTTGCTGAGAAGAATCGTTTTAGTTTGAATCCATCCCATTTATTGATTCTTAATTTGACTTCTTGTGCTTTAGGGGTGTTGTAAAGGATATCAGGGCCTAAGCCGTCATGATGTAGCTTTGGGCCTACTTTTTCCTTCTATTAGGCACAGGGTCTCTGTTCTAGTGTCTGTGTCTTTTATCTCTAAAGTCCATTCTTGATTCCGACTTCCATGAGTCTGTAACTCTATAAGATAGAGATTCAGGTGATCACCCAGTTGTTTCTTCTTATGAGCTCAGACAATTTTGTTTTTCTAGTTACTCCAAAATATCACCACTGTAATACATACAGTAGTCAAATATAGAAAACCAGGTCCCTGTTTTTGTTTAAATCTCCTAATACCTTTACATAATATTTGTAAACAATATGTAATAGCAGCATTAGAAATCCTCATAACCCAATATGACTGTCTGGACCTCAGTACCCTAGCAGTCACTCATGGCAGTGGGCACAAGTAGAACACAGGTGTGTCAGGCACCACCTCTGCAGCTCAGGATGGCTGCGCAGGGCGAGGGCAGCCACCGTTTCCATGGGCCCTGTGAGTGGCCTTGTGGGCTTGCTCCGGTGTGCCGGGCATTATCCGTATTATTTTCATTGTGTGCCATGACATAAAGTTTGAGAATCATGACCTAGGCTAATCAAGGTCACCAAGTGACTTCCATGTCACGGTGGTTAAACACAAATCAAATTGACTCAACTATTTCAGTGTATGAATTCATGTTTTTCCTCCTAAACTTTGCCAGTTTTTTAATGATAACTGGATTTTAATAATTACGGTGGAATCAGTTTCACAAGCCTGAGAATAGTTTCGTTGTCATTTGAGTTTATAAAAAATCTCAGTTCAAGATCTAACGGAGACATATATAATAAAACAAGTATTTCTTTAACTTCTAAGAAGTATAGAAACCTTGTTTTAGGACCTCAGACATCTTTTTTAAAGTCCTCACAATTCAAGTAAAGGGAGAATTCCTATTTTCCACTGAAAATAAAAGTCAGATTTGCAAAAAAAAAAAAAAAATGAGGAAGAAAAAAGAAAATGTCTTCAGGTGAAGAAAAATAATAAAGTTTTTCAAGCTTAGCCAACATTCTTTTGCAGGGGTTCTTTTTGTATTCCACATTACAATTTTGCAATTAGGTAAGAAAACATTAGAATATCCCCAGCACTATTTTTGGGAAATACTGAAACTGCTCTTGGGATGTGAAATCCATTGTTAGATGGTTTCCACTTAACCTCTTTCAAAACAACTCAGGTAAACTAGTGGTATATTACCTCCTAAATGTCCCCAGGCCTTAATTTTTGTTTTTGGTGTTGTGTTGAGAAGCCAAAGAGCAGTTTATACCATCATAAAATCCACTTGAATCCTGGGAAATTATAAAAGAGGAATCCATTTCTGTTTTTCATCTGATGGCTGATGAGAGATTCCTAACATTCTTTAATTGACCCAGAAACCTTAAGATTCCTTAAATATTGGTTAAATATAGTTTGGAGCTTAAAGCCTGCTGAGAGAATTCCATGTGCCCACTTGCCCCTATGGATTTCACTGAATTGACCCTAAGTTGTAATTATATATTTATTTGTGTAGCTCTTTATTTTTTTCAAATCTTTCATTATCCACGGTTATTGTTTTTCCTATTCCAAATATAAACTATCCTTTTCTGGTTTGGTATAAAAGGCCATATTTTTCTAACATATTAAATCTAGGATGGTTATGGAATAGGGGAAAGAAAAACAATAGTTTTAATTAGGAGACGTAATTTGGAATTTGACGACACATAAGAGAAATCAACTAGTGCCTATTGACATGTTTTTGTCCTCACACATAAAGGAAATCAAGTTTCAGGCTGTCAGAACTGGACTATTAGTTACTAGGGGGGGTCAAGCTTCTTTTCTATCTCTGCTTCATCATGGAACATTTCATCCATGAGAGTGCCTCATGTTCCAAGATGGCTGCTGAAGCTCCAGCCATGATATATGACAAGTGGCCACCCGCAGTCCCACCCAAGCTTTTTATTACGTCTCCTTGGAAAGAATTCAGTCATGTGGGCATAGAGCTGCCAGGGAAGCTAAGAAATGTCGCCTCAAGCTGGGCATGTTGCCACTGCAAACAAAATTGGGATATTGCTATGAATAAAGGTAATGAAAGATGAGGTAGACAATTAGCAATCCGGAGTGTATAATTTAGAGCTATTTTCATTGTCAAACATAAAAATGTATTTTCCTTTCAAGAAATGGTAACATAAATAAGATGAGCTCAGAAGCTGGAGAAAAAAATAAGTATCACCATCAGACTAAATGAAGAAATGTGGTAGCTGATCATCATTGGATCACATAGTATTTTGTCTTCTATATTCATTCCCAGGGTCAGGCAAAGCAACGATTTAACATCAGGTGAATTTCCAGGAACAACTGGCAATTGCCACTTCCCTTTCCCCTGTGATTCCTACCTAGAAAATTACATTTTCTAGCTGCTATTCGTGGAGAAGGGACTACCCTCCCACAAAGCAAACCTTTCCTATTTAAAATTTTGAGTCTCACATCAAAAAAAAAAATGCATATTCAGCAGTGTAATCATTCTAACTTTCTAATCTGTTTTTGTAAAAAGACTATTTAAAAATGTTAAAAATAAACATTTATTATTATTATTATTATTATTACCATTATCATTATTTTGCAGAACTGGGAATTGTATCTAGGGCCTAGCCAAGTGTTCTACCAGTGAACTACATCCCCAGCCCTCTTCCAGTTACTAATCTTCAAGTTATTTGATCTCAATTATAGGCATATTTTCCCCATTTACCAGTTGTTTTTTATATACTTTTTTTTTTCAAGCATGAAATTCTATTAAGCACACTGTGATCAACAATAGTATTACTAAACTTATGAGGAAGCAGCCTCACACTCTAACTCACTATGCTCCCATTTCAAAGGAACTTACTGCCTCCTTGTATTTTCACCAGCTGATAGGGTTACACAGAAAGAATAAGTAAACCTAAAACCATTATTTATTTGCTTCCATTGTAGTGAAAAGTGGCAATGAAAAAGTTTAGAACTAAGGTAAAATAGCTTTTTTTTTTTTTTTTTTTTTGCTTACATATGCATTAAATCAGACATTTTTAACATCTGTATTCATGGATGAGCAATTTACAGAATAACAAGGTGAAAAGAAAGGAGCTGATTTCTTAGGGAAAACAGGCACCAGCTTCAGAGTCAGAAACCCTGAGTGTGGATTTCGGCTTCAGCTAATGTCCCTCCTAGGGTGGACGGGGATGAGAGTGGGAATGGAATAATCAGCTCTCCCTATATAAGTTACTACAAAGAGCAAATTTGATGGTTGATACTGAAGGACTGTGATGCCTTGGAACACAGAAATTATTTTATTCACCAAAGAACAGGTCCATCTTCTGAAATTCGAGGTGTAAGGAACCATATGGGCCTATGACAAATTGTTCGCCATTCAGTTGTTATTGATATGAGCTTAGGCTATCAGAAGATAAATCAATGTCTATTACAGAAGAGTGCCAGTTAGGAAATAGCTGTCCAATACCCAGGTTGTAAATATTTGACTTTCATCCACCTTTGCTGTTTATTTTCATTTGAAGGGGGAAAAAAATGGACATCAGACTTCTGTGGTGTTCAGGGTAATGCTAACCCCAAATGAATCTCCTGCACATTCTCAGGAGCCCTAAGACCTCCCAGTATGCTATCTGTCCTTCCTGCACCAAGAGGGCTGTTACTAGCCCCATTTGGAGCTGTGTATGCAATACCCAGAGTCGTCTCTAAGTACCCATTCCCAGGCAGGGCTCTTTTCTCCTTCACCTATTATCTCACTAGTGCCTACCAAAGTGCTTTATGCAGGTGCTCAACCAAGGGCTGCTCAATTAAAAGGTTTAGTGTAATTAGGATAAATGGAACTAAACAAGGCAGGCAGGTAGCTTTAATGAGTACTCAAATATCTAGGGGAGCCAGGAAGGGTGGCGCCCTCCTGTAATCCCAGCGGTTCCGGAGGTTGAGGCAGGAGGATCAAGAGTTCAAAGCCAGCCTCAGCAAAAGCAAAGCTCTAAGCAACTCAGTGAGACCCTGTCTCTAAATAAAATTCAAAATAGGACTAGGGCTGTGGCTCAGTGGTGGAGTGGCCCTGGGTTCAATCCCTGGTACCCTCAAAAAAAAAAAAAAATCTCGGGGAAAAAATTTCTTTTGCCTATGGGAAATGGCAAAGCAGGAATGCTTCCTTGAAACTTAATCCCAAACCCAGTCTTCCCTAGCTGCATTTATCTAACTCCCTCAGCCAGCCAGTAAAAGCAAGCAAATACAAGCAAAACCAGGAAGGAGTCTCAAGCCTATGAAGTACCCACACCCAAACCTTTATCACAATGTGCCACCAACACGTCACCCTGGACACCCACATGTCTTCACACCTGATTTAAATAGAGATCCCACAAGCTCCAACACAGGACCTTTCTGGTACCTCCCTTGCCCATTAGAAAAGCCAAGGAGGGGTAAAAGGTGAGCACATCCATAATAAGTAGAAGTGGCCACTAATAGCAAAGGAGGTAAAAAAACAATACCACAAGGAAAAAAAAAAACAAAAAAAGGAATTTCAAACAGTCTGGTATCAATTACGTCCTGGGCAAACAGCTTTCTATTTCCCAGTATCCCATGGGGAAAGTCTGAGTTACAGCCAAGGGCAATATTCATGTTAACAAGGATGACCCCGAGTTACTAATCAGTGACATCATCTGCAGTATTCTGTGAAGACCAGGAAATATGTAATTAATTGGAAAGTGTGTATGGGAGATTATATCACAGCCTCCAATTACGGCGGCCTCTCCCCTACCAGAGAAGTGAACCGAGTTCATCGGGGTCACCCGGGAAGCAGAATGTATCCCCACCCGACCTGGGCTCCACCAAGTGACTCGCTTGACCAATGGCAGGTAAGCAGGTGTGCCGGAGGCGTGTCCAAGCAGAGGCTTTGAGTGGCATTCGGAGTTCTCAGCTGTAAGGCTGCTACCTCTACCTGAGTCCTGGAGTGAGGAGCTGGCTGCAGCCCAGAGCAGGGCAGAGCCACTGCCTGCTGCAGCCCCCTATGGAACACACCTCTAGAAGTCATGGGTTTCTGTCCCAAGCAACTTTAGGGAGTTCCTTGTACAACTTCAGTCTGCCTTAAAAATAGTTCCTCTTTGTTTGCTCAAGTTGGAGCCTTTACTAAGTAGTTATTTGGAAACCTTCCTTCCCCCTACTGTGATAGATAATTGAGGTATTTCTGTGAATAGCCGGAGTTAAAATCACACAAGAGGAAATGGTGGCAAGACAACCACCATCAGCCAAGTGCAATATATTAACCAGATTGTGCCTCCTCCACCCAGCAAGTCAGGAAGCAGGGCCTCCAGGAGGCTCCTGTGGGTGTCCCTCCGTGGGCTGCAGGGGACAGGTCCTGCTGGGGAAGGAGAAGAGGGAGAGGTCTCAGTGGATGAAATTTCCATGGACTAGAGATACTGAGGATGATGTCATTAGGGTGTGGGTTAAGGACAGCTGGCAGCCACCTGCCCTTCTTTTAGACAATTTTCAGGGATGGGGGACGGATCTCTGGGATCACAGGCACAAAAGGAAAAGTCAAGTCCAGTTTTCTCTCTGTCTCTGGAAAATGAAGCCCTCCAGTCCTAACTGGGAGCCTGAGAATGACCGGCTTCGTGACTGTGCACAAATTATTTCACCTTCTGCCTCAGTACCAAGGATTAATTAATCATGGCAAGTTGTCTCGAGACTCCACAATGCTAAATACAAATAGAGGAGACCCTCGAATTCACGGAGCTGTGACTCATGGTCTTGAATATTCATGTTCAACCACGCCAGCCACTCTCTCACCCAGCAACGCCGCTTTGTTTTAGCGAGCTCTGAGGGGTCCCCTTCTGTTCCTAAGGTGAAAGGGGGGGCCCCCACACGTGGTGTGTGGCTGCAATACTGATGCCCTGGATTGTTCTGGGGAGATACTGAAAGGCACAGTGCAGATGCCTAGAAACACCAGCAACACCTGATGCCTGGCTTCACCCCACATTTCTACCCATTAGTTCTGCTAGTTTGAAATTTTTTGGACCTACAAGATCTTTCCAGTGAAAATGCACTTCTACAGAAAACACAAAAACAGAACAGCTCTGAACACAGACTCCACAGTGTGGGGTCTTCTCATTTTGCCCTTTGCTATGTCAGTTTGGACAGAACCCTTAGCTTCTCTGCCTCTCTGTTTTTTCAATAAAAGATAGTAATACTAGTATGACCTATGTGGCTGGAACAAAGGAAATTTAATGACATGAAAGGGTTAATGAAGAGGGTGTGCCCTACACATATGACCAATAACTGCTTCTTCTTGCTAAAGGGGAACGTCTCACCCACCTTTTGGAAATTGTGGAGTTTGGAGAGCCAGGAGAACAAAGGAGGTGGTGAAGAATGAACAAGGAGAGGCAGGTGGTAAACTAAGGAGTGAGGGGACAAGGACCAGAAGGAGGGGAGGCAAAGAAGACAGAACGTGCCCCTTCTTGGTGGTGCTCAGGCCCTGGCAGTAGCCCACGTGCTGCTGGAAGTTATTTCCTGCAGGCAGGCCACAGAAAAATCCAGCCTCCGAATTCTCTCCCCTTCTCAACTGGATGTCAGACCTTGTGTCCCAGTTTGGGGTTCTGAGAATGTGCTGTTACAGGAATCAAGATGGACATAGTATCCTGGGCCAGGTATGGTGGCTCACTCCTGTAATCCCAGTGGCTTGGGAGGCTGGCTGAGGCAGGAGGATCAAGAGAAGAATGAGAAATTATACTCCATCTATCTATGAAGTATCAAAGTGTAGGCTACTGTCACATATAATGAATTAGAACAAATAAAAATATTAGTTTAAAAAATACATATATTTAATATAATATATAAAAGCCTCAGGAACAGTGAGGTCCTAAGCAACTCAATGAGACCCAGTCTCAAAATAAAATACTTTAAAAGGGCTGGGGAATTGGCTCAGTGGTTGAGTGCCCCTGAGTCCGATCCCCAGTACACACACATACACACACACACACACACACACACACACACACACACAGATAGACATGGTATGTTGGAAGATTGCAAAGTTGACTCTGGCTGTGTCTCAGTCACTGTACCTAGTCCCTGTTCTGCTCGTCCTGCATGGACTTGTGACTTTCCTTACTCTTCCACAGGGTAAGAAGGAGAGCTAGCTCAGAGTTCCAGAGAGTACCTAATGGTGTCTTGCTTGTCACAGTGGGTTGATATATATTTTTTAAACCTCAAGTTTTCATTTGTTGTGATTCGTTGTACATGACAGTAGAATGCACTTTGATGCTTCATAGATAGATGGAGTAGAATTTCTCATTCTTCCGGTTGTACACGATGTAGAATCCCGCTGGGTTGATTTATTTTCGGATCGTATTATTTAACCGATTCAGAGTTGTTTCCTACTGTAACTCTATTCATCCGTGTGCTAGTTAGCTTTCTGTCACTGTTGCTAAAATACCTGACAAGTACAACTTAGAGAAGCAAGGATTTATTTTGGCTCATGGTTTCAGAGGATTCAGTCCATGGTCTGCCCACTCCATCACTCTGGGCCTGATATGAGGCAGGCCATCATGGCACAAGGGCATAGCAGAGAAAAGCTGCACAGTTCATGGCAGCCAGGATGCAGAAGGGAGCCGTGCAAGGGACCAAAGAAAAGATGAACTCTTTCAGGGCACCCCTGACCCCCAATGACCTACTTTCTCCGAGTAGATCCCACCTCCCAGTTGTGCATTCAACAATCCATGGATCAGTCCCTTGTGAGGTCCCAGCCCTCATCGTCTAATCATTGCCTAAAACTCCACCTCTGAACAATGAGACTCTGGGGGACATTCCAGATCAAGGCCATAAAACTATGCCAGCCTCTTAAATAGGAGATGGTAGATGGGGGTGAAGGGCCCCGAGCAGGGGATTGTCAGAGACCTGGTGAGTGAACTTGAAAACAGCAGGCACTCCATTCAAACAAAACCCAAGTCACTCACTCTGCCTCTTCCTCTCTGGCAATAATTCACCTTAGGTTATAAAATAAAATTTGATGGTGGTAAATATATCTTTGTGATTAACAGTTGTTTAATAACTGTAATAAACTTCAACATGGCTCTAGGCGACTATCACATTCCATTAGTTCATGTGTCTCAAGGACTTGAGGAACCGTGTTTTTTTAAACGTGGAAGGAGAATAGGATATATAGGAAGGAATATTAGGTGCTCATATGAAAGCTGCTCCAAAGATCACTTAGAAATATTTGCTGAAGCGAGTTTAAGGCTCTTCGATGGTTAACTTCTTCAGTTGTTGATGCTAGTGAAGACTGAGTAGGCTGGAATGTGTTTACTTTCTCAGCAACTCTGCAAAAGAATGGCCTTCCAAAATAGTCCTGCAAGCTAGGAAATAATTGGTAATATCCATAGTGTCTCTCCTAAGAATGCTCAGGGGTTTTAACCAGTGCAAAGTTCTGAGAAAACAACCCTCATAGAGATTTGAGCCCCTGTTTGGCTGGTCCTTCGCTTTTCCTTCTGTAGTGCTCCTGGGTTGATTGCTATGCTCTGAACCAGTGCCATCAAGTGTCAGCATTTCCAGGGGACTTGGGAAACATGCAGTCTCCTGGGCCCCACTCCCAAATTTAGAACAAGAGCAATTAACAAGACCTCCAGGTGATTCTCATAAGCTCCTACTTTAAGAATTATACCAACTTGATCTGAAGAATCAAGTGAGACTCTGTCCCTAAATAAAATACAAAATAGGGCTGGGGATGTGGCTCAGTGGTCAAGGGCCCTGAGTTCAATCCCCAAGACCCACTCCCCCCCAAAAAAAGAATTACAGACTTGAGATTGGGGCCCTGGTTTAATGATAGAATGGTTCGATCTTCTCTGGTAGAGGTCTTTTAAAGGATCCAATATGCTGAACTCAGGAACCAAATGTGCTAAAGATGTTTCTTCTTAGAAGAATAGGAACGATTCCTCGAAATCTAACTGCTGGAGGGGAATCAATGACTAAGTTGCCAGGGAATTGAAAAAAAAAAAGAAAAAATGGTACTTGGATTATGACCATAGTCGGAATCTTCATCTTTCATATCTGTCTTTACTTTCCAATAAAATTAACCAGAAATTTATGCAAATTTTGGAAGATTTCTGAGTTGGATTAAATTCCAACACAAAATTAGTGACACAGAAGGAAATTTTTCAGTGAATTTGGAAACCATGGATTTATTGTAGTCTGGTGTGAAGACAAGAAACCTATCCGATCTGAGCTTTTATATTTTCATCCATGATTAAAATTAAATACCAAGAGGAAACTAGGGGGGAAAGGGTGGAAAGAACAAAACTTCTGGAGATCTACAAGAACTGGAAGTCTTGGTGAAAATTGGGGGTCTTGGTAACCTTCTTAGGCAGCCAGACTTGGTAGCTTTAAGACTTTGACTAATGATGACAACCAAGTTTTGAAGTTGTCACATATTGTTATTCGACACATGTTAGCAATGTTTCATTATTGTGGGCCAAGAGAAATGATATACTTGAAATTCACAACTTTACAAAGAATTTTCTATTAACCCCAAGCTCCTCACTATTTATAGTTATAAAATTGTTCCTGATTTTGCTAACCTATCCATCAGTGAAGACAGTTTTAGTTTCCAGTTATTTTTATATGAAAATTGTGTATATAAACCCAATCCAGTTAACAGGGAATCATTCTTTTTGTTTTTCTTAAAATAGTAAACAAACATTATCTATCTTTGTAGTTTGCAAACTTTACAAATATTATTGCAAGCATTCCTTTTTGAAAACTTAGATAAGAAGCTCAGCCCAACCCCACTGTATTATAATGTCTAATATCACATCAGGTTTTAATAAACCTTCCTTTCACAGCACACATGTGCTTAAGACTTCATGGAAACCAAATCAGCAGAAAGAAGGGATTACTTTAGATGCCTTGGAAATATGCATTGTTTGGAATGGCCTCTGGTGGCCAGCTCTCATGAATGGCTGATTTTACTTGTGGGGCACATCATCTGGTTTAATTATATCAGCTCCTTTGTGTGACAAGTGCTTTTCTGCTGTGCGCTGAGAAATGAAGTTTTAAAACAAAAGTAGTTAGTGAGAAAGTGAATTCTGGAAGTGGAACACCACTGGGTTACACTAAGAATAGTCTGGAAGTCTAGACAATTCTAAGGACTGGTCCACCTGTCAATAAACATACATTTGTCCAAAACATCCATGGATATAAGTCATAATTGGAAAAGAGAGAGAGAGAGAGAGAGAGAGAGAGAGAGAGAGAGAGAGAAAGAGAGAGAGAGAGAGAAAGAGAAGTTCAGGGAGGTTTATTTTAAAATCAGAATAGTGGCAAGTTAAGGTCCTAATATGATGTTTTTCTTCCTATAAATTCTTCAATAACTTAAATTTCACTAAGCTTGCTTTTTTGTAACAATAAACATTTTTTTCATTAGCTACAGAGCTTTCCAACTTCCGCACAGACAGTAAATGAAGCCAATGTCATATTTTAATTTTCAAGTCACTACAGGTCTTTGATACAGGCAGCATCCTGTGAATCCATAAATGTTGGTGAATTTATGGTTTTAGAAAATTCATCTCAAAAAAAAAGAAAGAAAATTCATCTCCTCAGTGCTAATCCATTCATATCTATGTCCAGATAGTGATTTGAAATAAATCAGTCAATTCGATTGGACAAGAATGTTATTAATCATACAAATGTCAATAAAAATAGTTAGACAATTTCATCTATTTTGCTTTCTGGCTAAGAGTAATGAGCTAATTCACCTAGAGATACCTGCTAGGTACTCAGTTTGCTCCACCGCTTTGGTATTTTCCATGACTGCAGAACTGAATTTCACCATAAACTTAAGCAGAGTTACTTTTGGTGCTTGATAAATGTAAAGCGTTTTTTAGTCGTTTGGAAGTAACAGTACAGCTAAATGAGACCTAATAACCTGAAGATAGCACAAGGATTTAGGTACATGTTGAAGGTGATTTTTGTCCTGAAAAGACTTAGAATTATATATTTAGCCAATAGTAGAGAAACTTTCAAAATAATATTTTCCAGTACAACTTGTGAAGGAGAATTTTTTTGAAATATCAATATATGAATTAACCTGAACTTTAAGGTTTACTTGGAAAGGTCTCTGAGAGAAGGTGTTGACTTTAGCATGGGTGTTGGATTTTTAAAAAATTTCTCCTATAAGTAATAACTTTGCACAAGAGGAGGACTAATCTCCACAAATTTTTTCTTGAGTTAACTAGAATTCTCTTGAGCTAGGATCTAGAAGTCTGTTTCTGTGTCTTTTGAAATGTGTATTCATCCTTCACACTCTAGTTCTCAGAGCTCCATTTCTTGATCCCCACCTTGTGTGGGGCCAGCAGGATCTCCAGAAGGAGGATCTACTCTGCTGTGTTTAAGCCTTTACAAAATGTAAAAAGAGCATTGCATTGTTGGTGAGCCTGAGAGCCTAGAAAGTAGGCCAGTGTAATTCTCTTTGACTGTGGTTTAATTTATATGGTCAGATCAGGTATTCCTCTTTCCTTCATAGAGTTTGACTCTAAGTGGAGAAGAAGTGCTATTGAAATACAGATATACCATCTAACTGTCTTTAAAAAATTTTTTTCAACTTAAGTGTATCACAGGAATTGTAAAACTTTAAAATATGTGTGCATTATGCTAGATTATGTACATAAAAAAGGAAAAGACCAAAATTAAACATGCCTAAAAGATCCCCAAATTTGTTAAAAGCATGTGTGTGTGTGTGTGTGTGTGTGTGTGTGTGTGTGTGTGTGTGTTGCTGAGGATCTGATCCAGGGCCTTGAACATGCTGTGTATGCACTCTACCATCCAGCTGCATGCTCTGCCCTTAAAAGAATGGTTGAACTTTAAGCTGTGAAGATTGTTTCTTCATTACTTGAGCTGTTATGTGTCTTGGTGCTGATACATTTGTGATGTCTCTTAAGTATGCATGCTTGTGTGTGTATGTGACCAATGACAGAAAGATAAATGCATATGGTACCGTTGAAACTTTATGATTGTGGCATTGAAGGTAGTGCTTAGCAAATACTTCATCAACTCTACCAAATTTCTCAGCCCTCTCAAATTGAAGTAGAGCCATATGATCACTTGCAACCAATAAAATGTTAGAAGTAAACTAGTTGAAAGGTCAAGTCAGTAGGATTGCAAATTGGAGGCCAGTCTCAGCACCTTAGCAAGACCCTGTCTCAAAATAAAAAGTAAAAGGAACTGGGGATGTAGCTCAGTAGTGAATTACCTCTGAGCTCAATCCATAGGACAGGAGTTGGGGGTAAGGGGTCAGGGCGTGGAGTGGTTCACTTCCAGGTTGAAGCCATGAAAAGATCCCTGCAAAATTCTGTGTTTTTTTTTTTTCTTCCTTTGCTTCTTAAGAAGTCCTGTTACTGCAGCAACAAGACAACAAAACTGCCTCCATCAGTGTGCATTCATGCGTGGCTGGGCATAGAACTCTCTGCACCCTGAGTATGACCCATAGTTTGAGTGACAAATATACTTTATTGTATTAAGGTATCGATATATGGAGTTTATCACTGCAAAAAAAATATTCTGGCTAGCATAAAATCTCAAGTACTACAATACAAATGTTCTATAAATATATCAAATCAAAGGCAAACTTAATGGAATAAACCATATACTTTAGGACTCAGCTGAGATTACTTATTACTGTATTCAATAGTTCTTTTTATCAAGATTACTGTCTTGTCATTAACAGAAGTTTCCAAAGCCTCTTCTATTTTTTTTTTTCCTTGAAATCCAAAAGTCTGTGCTTTCATTCTCTTGGATCTCACTGCCACCCTTGGAACTTGTGAGTCATATGAGTCCCTTAGACAATTTGTAGCATTTGCCTTAGGAGTATCTGGTTCTTTTCATAATATTCAGATCACTTTGTTTTCCTAATTTCTATTTGAAAAAAAAAATAGACAAATAGTCTCAGTCTTGGACATTTTGAATTTTCTAAAATGCCTTTGGTAAACTCCTTTTTGTTTTTTATTTGTTTGTTTGTTTGGGTTGTTGTTGTTTCAAAATCCTGGGGAATCCAACTTAGTGACTTGCATATATAAGGCAAGTACTCTACCTCTAAGCTAACTCCCTCGTCCCCAATAAGCCTGTTTTTTTTTTTTTAATGGGATTTTAATTTCTGCCTTTCTAAAACTAAGTCTCAAAAGTACATTTCTTTTTTTTTTTCATTCTTTCTTTTCCCCCTAGTGTAGGGTCTTGTGTACACCAAACTCTACTACTGAGCTACACCACCAGCCCTCAAAGGTATTTTTTTTTTTGTAAACTCATACTTTCAACCATTACCTATTGTCTTCCTCCATGGGAAAACAGAAAGAAATTCTAGAATACTCTAATTTATTTATTTCTATTTTTACAGTGCAACAGATCACTTGAAAAATTATATATGAATGAATTAAAAATTAGTGTCTGCTCCTCTCTTGCCAAACCCAAGGGTAACTAACTACCCAATGCTACCCAGTCTTGAGAACAATGACTTTTCAAGGTTCCTTCCAATTTCAGAATTCACAAGTGTTGAGGGGAGGAAGGGTGGAGAGGGAAGAAAGCAAACATTGCTGAAGGAAGGTTATTTAGCCAAGTATTTCCCCAAAGGTGCTCCAGGTTAGAACCCACGCTTTTAGGACTGTCATTGTTCCTTGGAAGAGGATTTATGACTGGAGGGGGATAAAATGTGAGTGCTCCAGAAGAAGATTGCTGCTGCCTATCTTCTTTGCTCTGTGCTGTGATAAATTAGATCGGGAAACAGGCTTTCTGGGGATTAACAATAGATGAACTTTGCCAGCTAAGGGGTTGTTAAGAGGCGAAATTAGCTCCTTCATGGTTTCACTTGGATCGTAAAGAGTTGGTGCATCCCAAAGGCTTCCTCTAAAGAAAGCAGCAATGTACGTGAGACTTGAAAGCCAACATCAGGGGGAAAGGGCCTTGGAAACTGACCCAAGAAGGGCATGTCAATTGGCCGTGGGGGAGGGGAGGCTGGGGTGCAGATCCCAGGGATCCCAGTTAAGAGTCCTGGTTCGCTTCACTCTGACAACATCTCAGTGTTCTGCCCTGAGTAATTGTGTAATCTCTCCTGCTGTTTCACTTGGTTACAGTGTCCCCTTTCCTACTAGGAGTGGCATTGTTTTGTACTAAAAGCAGTTCTTCTGCCACATCTCAGACAGGTTTATTTCTGTGGGGTTGTTCTGACCCTGTACCTCGCATACTTTAGATAAGTGAGCATTCATTTGTGAAATTTTGTTACTCTGAGTTAGAAAACACGCATGCACACAAACACACACACGCACACACATCCCACAGACACAAACATACCACACATAGAGATAAATATGTACCACGCACACACACACAGAGACACACACCTCGAACCACATACACATATGTACACACACACAACTGTCTCCACTGATCAACAACTCCTATGTGAGACAAGGCATTTAGGACTGAGGACGGTTCCAAGCATTAAGGGAAAAAAACAAATGAAAAGTTTGTGAATAGGACCAGATTTAAAGGCTAGAAGTAAAAGTCTTAATGGTAGAACCAGGTAGACTATAGGTCAGCAATTCTCCAGTCTTTGGGATTAGGATCCCCTTATATTATTAAAGTTTATTGAGGCTTCCTTCCTGCAAGAACTTTCACTTATGAAGATGATAGCTAAAATTTAGAAAATTCAAAAAAAAAACAATAATACATTATGTTAAATGATGTGTTTCTTTTTTTAAAAAAAACATTTTTTTAAAGAGAGAGAGATAATTTTTTAATATTTCTTTTTCAGTTTTCAGTGGAAACAACATCTTTATTTCATTTTTATGTGGTGCTGAGGATTGAACCCAGCGCCCCGCGCATGCCAGGGGAGTGCATTACCACTTGAGCCACATCCCCAGCCCTAAATGATGTGTTTCATTAAAAAAAAAAAAAAATTCCAAACCAAAAGCATTGGTGAATAAAGTGGCATTAGTTTTACATATTTGCAAATATCTTTAGTGTTTATCTGAAGAGAGTTGGAATCATACACAGTATCTGCTTCTGCATTTAGTCTGTTGAAATATCAGAAAGTAGAAGTATTTTAATAGCTTTTTCAGATACTTGTAGGTATTTGTTGATATTACAACAAACCTTGACAAGCAGTAATTTCTTAAAGGTTAGTTGTAGTAAGAAATCTGAAACCACATCAATGAAGTCTACATAATTTTCCCTTAAAACCCAGTGGTCATCTTAAACTTGGAATGAATCTATTTTTTAATTCATGTCTGATTTTTTTACATTGCAGTCATTTGGGAAATATCAGTGCACTGAATTATGTAGGCATTGTAAATGTTGACTCATTTTATTTTACAATATCAAAAATTAACATTTGTTGTTATCACCACCAATGCCATCAGAAGTTTTACATTTGGGGGTGCTAAGTTCATAGTGGTAGAAATGCATTTTCCAAACTTCCGATTTCACCTTGAAAACTAGAAGCTAGATTTCTGTCATCAATAAAACTGATAGGCTCATTTCATTCAGTTTAGTTTGGGGTACTATTAGACAAACCTGTGTGAACTTTCCAATTGACTGAGAGTCTTTCTAGTATTCTTCTTTTTTTTTTTCATTTCATTCATTATATGAGAAAACGTCTGCCAAATAGCCAAGTCCAATCGACTCTTTTAAATAAGAAATGGCATCCCATAAAGAAATGAATGGCTAGTTGAATTTGTAGCTCAGGAACCCATAAGCTCTTCCTCAAGACAACCATCTACTTCCAAAAGCAACAAGTGGCTTCACGTGTAGCCCCCCTCTCATCAGACAGAACGTTAAAAAGAAAAGGTTGTGTACTCAAGGTCAAGGTTTAATAACATGAATCCTTTCACAGCTTCACCTGAAGAGAAGCTGGCGTTTTATTTTAAATGATATGTGAAACCACCAAGACAAAAAGCCGTTTTCTCATTGTTCTTAGATCATCAGTGAAAATTTCAACCAAGTGAAAAAAACTAATCACATGTCAGTTTTCACATAAAAAAATGTTCTGACTTTGTGGATCTCGCAGAAGGATCTCAGGCTTCTCAGGCACCCAGAAATCCTCAACTCACTGAAAACAGCCGCTATGGATAAAAGTAGGGTTCTGTGGGCATATTGGCCACCATCTCCTTTATTTTAACTTATTTAATTACCAGTCATTTTTTTAAAATTTATTTATTTTGCTGTGCTGGGGATGGAGGGCAGAGCTTCGTGCATGTAAGGTAAATGCTCTACCACTGAGCTATACCCCAGTGTAGCCATCATCCCCTTTCAAGTGGCACCAACTGCCACTCAAAGGGGGCTGGATAAAGCCAGAGTCACCTTCCACCAGTGGGAAGACGAAGGCTTCAGTTCAGTTTGGGATACTGCTAGACAAACCTATATGAACTGAACTTTTCAATTGACTTAGAATCTTGCAAGCCCCCCCCCCACCTTCTTTTATTTATGACTTAAAACATATAATGCCACATGTATAACCTGGGTTAGCTGCCCTCAATAAAGTCCTGTGGACTTTCCACACCAATGACCATAACTATAATTGGGATTTTCATTTTCTAGCCTACAGAAAAGGCAATTTATATTCTGGTCCTAATTGGTGAATACGACATCGTTCTTCAAACTCACTTTCCATGTGTGAGAAAGCCTCTTTTTTTCCCCCCATTTCTCTCATTTCCTACTATTTCTCAAGACAAATTGTTAGTCTCTAAGGACATTTGTTGTCCACCACAAAGTATCCAATTCAAACATCGCAACCTTGTCTCCTCTGTCAAGTCCTGCGTTTTGTCTGTCAGGGTTTTTTTGTTTTGTTTTGTTTTCTGCCTTTATTTCTTTTCCTTCTGGAGCTGGAAACCAGGCAGTGAGAGGATGACAGGTTCTAAAAGGTCATTTTTGAATAAAGAATTGTCTGTGTGTAGGGTTTTTATTCCCCACCCCACCCCGCCAACCGGGCTGGGGATTGAACCCAGGGCCTTGCACATGCTAGGCAAACACTCTGCCCACTGTGCTACCCCTCAGCCCTGTGCTCAGTGTGTTTAGGGTGGTGTGTTTGCTGTGTTTTAGGCAAAGGAGATGGAACAAAGAATCAACCAGACACGTCCAAATATTCAGTTTTTCTACCACTCAATCTACATGGTTTTACATATGAATTCCATGAATTGGTAGTGTACTGTGGATGGAGGCAAAGGGTGCAAAGTCCTGATCAGACAGAAGGAATAAATTTTCAAGACCTATTGCATAGCAAGGAGACCACACTTATTAAGAGTATATTGTAGTTTTCAAAATGACTGAAAGAATATTCTTACTATGAAAACATAAATATGTGAGCTGCGGGGTATGTTCATTTGCTTGATGCAATCATTCCATGATGCAGATACCTCAAAACAGCACATCATGGTACCCCATAAAATGAACAGTTGTTATTAGTTGATTAAAACAAAGATTTTTAAGTTAAAAAAAAAAAAGATGCTGAAGCAGAATATATGTCTCTCCTGCACGTTTTAGTTCATCAAGATGAAAGGTCCTAGACAGGGAAAAGCTACATCTACTTTGTTTTCCTTTCTCTATTGAGAAATGATTTCTGATGTGGTTTATGCAAGGTGCCCTTAAAGCTAATTTTCTTTTTCCTAAAGGAAGAAGTAAAGGAAATAAGATAAAGAATGACTAGTGGTGTTGATTGGGTGCCAGGGAATGTTATCAGGATCTTAATTGTCAAGAACTTTCCGTTTCATGTGTGGCTGATGGCTTAGTGCCACCATTTCCTCCAGTGTGGTGAAAACCTGTCCTTTCCATGTCGGCACAGTGGTGTTGATATTCTAGGTGATGCTTCACACACCCTTGCAGGCTTTGAGAGGTGGGCAATCGTGTGGGGCTTGAAGGACCAATCCTCTAAGAAATGTCTTCATTTAACCATTAAGCCCCATCACACTTTGTGGAAAACAAGCCATTGTTTGTCAAAGTATTTCTTTTATTTTCCTGACTTTCGTGCTTGTATCAGTTTTCTCATGACTGAAAATAAATGCATGGAAACCAGTCAGTGCAGAATAACTGCAGGCTCTCAGTGTTCAGCACGCACACCAATCACTGGAATAACCCTGAGTTTTTAAGGAAAAAGATCCATAATCAGGGCTGGGTATATAGCTCAGTTGGTAGAGTGCTTGCCTCCCATGTACAAGACCCTGGGTTCAATCCCCAGCACCCAAAACAAAAAAACAAACAAACAGAAAAAAATGATGCCAGGTATGATAGCACACGCCTGTAATTCTAATGGCTCAGGAGCTGAGGCAGGAAGATCATCAGTTTAAAAGTTTAAGGCCAGCCTCAGCAATTTAGAGAGGTCGGAAGCAGCTTAGAGACTCTATCTCAAAAAAAAAAAAAAAAAAAAAATGCCTGGGGATGTGGCTCAGTGGTTAAGAGCCCCTGGATTTAATCCCCAGTATCAAAACAAAAAACAAACCCAGAATCATACTCCCTAGAACTACAAGATCAGTTGGAATTGTCTTGTTTGTTTCTCTGAAGATAATGTAGCTAGCCAGGATTGCCTTGCTACAGACACTAGATTTTTATTTAAAAGATATTTCTTGTTGAGTCTCTCTCTGTCTCTCTGTCTCTCTGTCTCTCTGTCTCTCTCTCTCTCTCTCTCTCTCTCTCTCTCTCACACACACACACACACACACACACACACAGTGTAATTACAGGCTGCAAAGTGAAAAGCATTAAAACTGTTTACAAAACAGCTCATAAAGTTTTAAAATAATAGGGGTATGTGTGCGTCTTTGTGTAATGTGCATGGCAAGGGTAAACAGTACACATTCTTTGTTCTTTCTTCTTTCTCTCCCACATCACCCTCCAGAATTTAGAGAACAGAGATGAATGAATGATGGAGCCCCTTTTCTCCTGCTCTGTGCTGCTTACGCCTGATTAGTTATGCATATTTATCTGATGCCAGTTTATTGTTGCAGATCAAAATACAGATCCTCAGGTGTGTGGGGACAGAGTGGCTGATGAAGCAGGCTGCTATCTAATTAATTTTACAGCAACCTAAATTCCCATAAAGAGCTTCCCTCCTGACATACCAGAGAAAGATGGTTTTTTTTTAATTGTTGTTTGTTTGTTTTTGTTTTTAATGACCCCTTTGCTATCTTTCAAAAGTCCAACATAAGAGCTTTCTGCAGATTGGAGTTCCAAAGTGAGAGGGGCATTTTTTTTTCAACCCTTTCAAAACTCTCCTTTGCTGCACTCCCCCTCTGGATTTCATTTATTTACTTCCTAATGTGGAAGTAACCTCCAGCCTCACAGCCAATCAGTCTTTTTGCTTTGCAGGTTTAGATCTGCTGCGGCAAAGCCAAACCCCTGTGCTAGCCGCGCCAAACCTGGTCTTGACAACAGTAAGGCTAGTGACTGACACTCAAAAGGGGGCTCAGTCCACTTGGGCGCCAGCTCGAGAGCCGAGGAACCGGGCTGGACAAAGCGACCAGCCTTGCCGGGAGGAAGCACCTTTTTCTCCTGGTGATTGATGGGAGACAGTTAGGAGCTTTTCGGGGGCTGGAATAGGCGGTTCTCCCACGCACCCACTATGAAGTCTTTGTCAGCAGAATGGACTCTCCTGGGTAATGAGTGACATAATGCAGATGACAAATGACAGCTTTGTGGTTCATTCTGCTTGATAGTTACTCAGTATCGTGTGCAGGTGAGTTCATGCTCCCCCTACCTGCCCCCCCACACACACCCCAACCCTTCCCATATGCAGACACACACCTATGCACTGTGGTTTCTCAGGCACAATCATCAATCATGAGTTTTGTTGGGGATGTTTAAAGTACTGCTACAGGGTGAGCAGGGATGATATGCTTACCACATTTTATGGAGCTGATTAGGAAACGGAGATATTATCTGAGTCATTTATTAGCAGTTTTGCATGTTTCCTCCTGTTCCTTTGGAGAACAGAAAAAAAGTATATACACATATCTTGTACTGTTTCAAGAGACGACTTCAAATCAAAAATCTGTTTTAAAACCCTTGCTTGATGTTTCCTTTGTATTTTTTTTTTCCTCCCCCTTCTAGGACTCCATCTGCAGATGTTCTGAATACCTCTGAGTCTAGAAATTGATTATTCAACCAGGATACCTAATTCAAGGTATTAGCTCTTGTCAGAAAGCTTTTACGTTTGAGCTCTGTGCTGGAAATTACACTTTGGCAAGGAATTGAAATAGGAGAAGTTGGACCAAGAATAAAAGACAAAAGTAAATTTGCAAAATAATCAAGTGCTTAAAAAAAAAAAAAAACGATCCAACGCTTGTGAGGTTTGCTACTTCTGACTCATGAACAGCTCTCTGCCAGTTTATGTGCCAGGTCTGACTTATTTGTAGCCCTTTTTCTGTAACCGTGTTTGGGGTTTGGATTTCATTTTAGTCTCTCCCTCTCTTTTTCTCTTCACTACCCAGACTGCCAGAACTCAGGAGAGTGAGACACTTTGTCAGTTTTGAGACATTGGACCAAATACAATGAAGTATTCTTGCTGTGCTCTGGTGCTGGCTGTCCTGGGCACAGAATTGCTGGGAAGCCTGTGTTCAACTGTCAGATCCCCGAGGTTCAGAGGACGGATACAGCAGGAACGAAAAAACATTCGACCCAACATTATCCTGGTGCTTACTGATGATCAGGACGTGGAGCTGGGTGAGATGCTGGATTCTTCACTTGTTAAGTCTCTTGTTCAAATGATTTCAGAGCCTCAGGCTTGCCAGGGACACTCAGCCAGCATTCTGGACGTTTGCACTTATAGAGGGTACCTTCACCAACAGTCTAGTTTATACAGTGAACTGGTAGATTCCAAACAGCGTTTGGTTTGTATTTCAACCTTACTTGTCTGGTGGTAAGCTTTTGAAACAGTCAGGGGAGGGGCCTTACAAAACAGAAGGATGGATGAGGAGAATTAGCCCTGATGATCTAGAAGTCAAGGATTTGACTATGCACCTTGGAAACTCTAGGTCTAGAAATTTATAAAATATCTGGGCAAACTTGTTTGAAAGAGAATTCGAATTCTGGCAATAACTGCAATGTCTATGAAAATAGATTGATCCTAAAGGAACTTTCAATGGTTATTGTTTTGAGAGTGGAATTACTTATTCACAGCTTGTTACAGCAATTATTAAGTAATTGAAATGTACCATGTTCTACATATCCTTGAAGTAATTCACTTATTACTGCTTTACGGATAGTTCTTTTAGAATTAGCCCCCCTGGGAAAGTGTGCCAAAATCTAGCAATTTAAACTTATCTTCTGATTGATTTTCTTGTCTTCTTGCCTTATTTATTTATTTAATTGGTATTGAATTTGGCCTGGGGACACTTTACCATTAAGCAACATCCCCAGTCCATTTTGCTATTTATTTTGAGACTTTTTATTTTAGTGTCTTACTAAGTTGCTTAAGGCCTTGCTAAGTTGACAAGGCTGGCCTCAAACTTGCAATCCTCCTGCCTCAGCCTCCCAAGTGGCTAGGATTACAGGTGTGTACCACCATGCTGGGTTTTAGGCCTCCTTTAATGGTCCAGCCCTAAGGTCTTGTCCATAGTTCTATGACTAAGATCTTCCAGGGTATCTTAAGATAGATAAAAAGCTGCTCCTCAGCTTGTCACCAGATCTTCTATTTCCATTCCTGGACCAACCCTAGATCCTTACTGTGGGCCATCACTCAGCTATGCTTACCCATCACATTCAACCTGACCTTGGGTAACATCTTTCAGACCTGGTATCAGCAGAGGGCTTTGGACCCGGGTTCTTAAGGATACCTCCATGCTAGAACTTGGTCTGCATGGGTGGAGACTTTGATTTCCAGTTTGAAACTAACCCCATGAAATCTCAACAAAGTTAACTCCCGAGATTCACTGGAAGCAGATGCACTAAAAGCCATCAGGGGACATAATTGTTGAAAATTGTCAGTTTGCTGTCTGCTCTCTCGGTTTTTTTAAAATAATTAATTATAATAGAGTTTTGATTTTTCAGGTGTCATACCAAAATGAAAAGGTCTTGTACATCCAACTTTAGAATGGATGTAGCTGTTGGCTTCGACTTTCTCCTTCACTTATGGAGCGAGGAAATGCACGACATTCATCTGGTTTCTGCTTCCTTCACATCCCTCCCATCCATTCCTTTCACTGCAGCTGAGATTAGTGGAGGCTCCCCTTGGCCCCAGTTTTGCCCTTGCTGGCTGATGACCTGGTCTCTGCCCTCCCCAGTCTTGGCCCAGTCTTCACCCCGTTGAGAGTGTCTGATCAAGTCTCCTTTCTGGTTCCGCTTTGCCAAGGGAAGTCAGTCTCTCTCTGTTCTGCAGGTCAATGAGTTCTGGGCTATATCCATCCCCTGCTCTTTCTAAGGGTCTCCCTCTACCATTTCATTTTGTGCTTCATGGAACAACTTTCACTTCGCTGAAGATGTCTGGTGGCTTCATTTCTCACCTCTGTCCCTGGTGCACCTTGCCCCTACTGCCTTTTCAGGTGGAGAAACTCTGTTCTTCATGACACAGTTCAGGTGCCTCCGTTTCTGGTATAGTGTCCGTGCATCAAAACCACCCTCCCTTTTAGCAGGACCCTGCTAAAGGGGAGGGTGGCTTTGATGCCCCTGGGACATGCCTCCGGCATGGTCCTTCTTCATCATCTTCCATGTCTGTCCCTTCCATTTGGCTTAGAGTCACTAGAGGGCAGGTGCCAGGTTTCTGTTCTCCGGCTCCTCTGACCTTAAGGGTCCGCAGAAAGAGCGAGAGCACGTGCTGACCCCTTTTATTGAGGAGAAGCTATTCAAATGAGGCAAGGGGTCAGGTTTCAGGGGGCTGAGTCTATCTTCATGATGTCCACTGTCAGCAGGTGACTGACACCTGGGTAGACCACACCTAAGAGCACAGTAAGAGGAGGGGAAACACACAAGGCACTTCCATGGAAGATTCTATCCTAAACAGGGCAAGGGGTTATATTACAAAGGAACAGGTGAGCATAGCTTCACCCATGGGGCTGTAGCAAGACACACCCATGCACAAGAGACTGACCCTGGAACCCAAGAAGGATGGGGAAATCTCTGCCACATTTCTGTGACTGAGTGCCTCAGCACCCAGCCGGGGAGTGTGACTCAGTCAAGTGCAAGGTTGGTCTCCCACAGGCAGGGGTGTGTTTTATGTTGCAGACTCCATGTAAGACTATACTAGGAACATGTAAGTGCCAAAGAAACTTGGCACAGACTCACAGGGGCCTGAAAAAGCTAACACTATTTTCAGGAATGAAGAAGGTATCCATCACTCTTTACCTTTTCAACATACATCACTGTCTTATAAATCATGGAGCTATTTGATTAATTTATTTTAAAATACCATTCAGGTTTTTAGCCTTGTCTTATAGATCACATTTGTTCAGTAAATATTTACGAGCAGATACTAAGTAGTGGCTTCTGTTGGTACATGTGGATACAATGGTGAAAGGTTGTAAACCTGCTTCAGTCAACCCAGGTGTTTCCTAAACACTTGACTTTACCTCCTTCCTTCATTTTCTAGGCCCTAAATAGCACCCTAAGCCCCAGGTAGCACCCTATGCATTAGCTCATTTAATCTTCCTAATTCCTCTATGAAGTAGTTACTCTTTCCTCAATTTATACATGAGAAAAATGAGCCTTAGCGAAGTCAAGTAGCTTGTGAAGAGCTAGTAAATAGTGAATCCAGGTCCTATAGGAGGTCCAAGTCGTCATGGCTATGTATTTGGCTATTTTCCTTTACATCAACTAGTCCATCAACAAGCATTCAGTGAGCCCTTCCTAAAAACCTGTAAATATATAATAATGCTCTAGGCTGTGGGAGAGAGATAACAGAATGTCAGACCGGCCTTATTTCCTCACTGGCATAAGAAGATGTAACACAGCAAACCATGGGTGCAAAGTTCAGAAAAGACTTCTTAGGGTCTGGCATGGTGGCGCATACCTGTTACCCAGCAGCTCAAGAGGCAGAGACAGGAGGATCACAAGTTCAAAGCCAGCCTCAGCAACTTAGCGACTCAGTCTAAGCAACTCAGTGAAACTCTGTCTCTAAGTAAAAAAATACAAAAAAAAAAAAAAAAAAAAAGGTCTAGGGTTGTGACTCTGTGGTTAAGTGCTGCAAGTTTAATTTCTAGTACAAAAGGGAAAAAAAAGATTTTTTTAGCACAAAAAATCATGCTTTTGGTAGTAGATAGCACTTGATGGAGACCTGTGCCCATCTTTTTTTAATACGCCCATAATCCTTCTTGCATCCATTGTTCTGCATTTTGGTTGTTTTTAATTTTTGTCATTTTACCATTTTTTAAGTGTAGCATTCAGTACTGTTAAGCGCAGCCAATAGTGTTACTATGCAACCAATCTCCAGAACTCTTTTCATCATCAAAGCTGAAACTCTACATCCATTAAATAAGACCTCCCTTTTGTCCCCACCGTAGGCCCCAATATTCACCATTCTACTTTGTGGCCCGGTGAATTTTATTAGTACTCTAGGTATCTTACATAAGTGAGAGCATCCTATATTTGTCTTTTTGTAACTGTCTTATCCCACACAGTATAACGTCTAGACCCATTCATGTTGTGACGTGTCAGAATTCCCTTCCTTCCTAAGACCGAAGTGTTTCTTTGTGTGTGTACAACATGTACCATATTTTGCTCACACATCATTTAGTTGGAAACTTGAGTTGCTTCTTCCTTTTGGCCATTGAGAATATTGCTGCTATGAACACGGGTATACAAACATCTTCAAGAGCTTGCTTTCAGTTCTCTTTTGCAAAGGAAACGTCTACCCAGAAGTGAAATTACTGAGTCACATACTAATTTCATTTTTTAAAAAAATTTTTAGTTGTAGATGGACACAATACCTCTATTTTATTTATTTACTTTTATGTGCTGATGAGGATCCAACCCAGGCAAGCACTCTATCACTGAGCCACAGCCCTCGAGTAATTTTATTTCTAATCTTTTGAGAGACCATTTTACTTTTATCCATAGCAACAGCACCATTTTACATTCCCTCCAGCCATGCGCAAATATTAACGTTTCTCCACATCTCCATCAACACTTGTTATTTTGATTTTTGGTTGTTTTATAGCAGCCATCCTGATATGTGTAGGGTGGTTTCTCAGTGTGGCTTTTTATATGCTTGGGTTTGGTTTTGTTTTTCTCTTCCAAGTAACTTGACTTGCCAAGTGCTTTCGTCAGCCTTTGCTTATGCGAGACTTTTTGCACCTGTAACGCTGCAGGCGATTTTGACTTCTGTGATTCCAAAAAAGCTATAACGGACTTAGGAAAGACATAGAAGAACAATTATGAAAATTTTAACTGAACACTTTTCTTACTGGGAAAGAATGAAGCAATTCTGTCTTTTGATCTGGAAAGACAAAGGCCAAGCAAGGCTGTAAACCAAACTTATGAAATGGAGCTGGGGAGGGAAGAATTGTCCAGCATGACTGGTGGCCACTCCCTCCACTTGGAGTACAAATAAAATAAACTGGTACTTTGTAAAGGGAGTAAGACACCTAGGAATTCATTAGTGAACATGCTAGAACATGGCTTGTGGATGACAATCCATCGTTTTCCCAAGAATACTCATTCACAGTGTAGGGAATGAATATGGTCATCCTACCCAAGTTGGGTGATCAGGACAGAAATCATCAACTCAGGAGGAAACCATATGTGGACAGGTCACATGACCTAACCAGTGGTCCTTTTCCTTCTGAGCTCACTTTTTCCAAAACTTAACAAGTTCTTCAGCTTATATCCTTTTCTGTAAGTGGTTTGGGTTTTTTAGACTAATACAATGGGTGGAAGATTTAAAAGAAACATTTTAAATCAGGAAACACATGATGGAAATGATCAACATGAGGTTTAGGATAATGGTTATTCCTGGGGAAGGAGCCATTACCAAGAGCATGGACGGTGCCCATGTTTTATTCACAAACACACACACACACACACACACACACACACACACAGAGAGGTATATATACATGTATATATGTATATATATGAAGGAACAATGATGATGTTACACTTTGATAAAATTGGGAGTTATTCATTCTGTTATTTCCTATGCTTGAAATATTTTGTACATCAAAAGAAAACCCTTAAAATGTTTGAGGAACTCTTTTTTTTTTTTTTTAACTTTCTGAGACTGGTGTCAATGAGGTAGATATTAGGCTCTAAATCTTTCACATTTTTTCTTTTTTTCTTCCCATTTTTTGTTTTCCTTTTCCCTTGGTCCCATCCCAAGAAGCAAAATATTGCACCCGTTGGGCCACAGAACTGACTCAATATGACATTTCTCCTAATTCTTCAGATGTTGGACTGATGTAACCACCGCAGTAATCCTGACCCAGTGTTTCTCTTAGATCATAAGGTGGAATTCAGCCATAAGCACATGGAGATGCTTTTGTTTCTTTAAAGCAGAGGTCAAAAAACAGGGTCTTCAGGCTGGACCAACCCACAGATGAGTGTTTGACCAGTGTATTTTTAAAAAACTGAGACAACGTTTTTAAAAATGGGGTGGTTTTGTAATTTTTCAAAAATTCTGATTTCTCTTAAGTTCAGAAGAATAACAGCTTGCATTCCCATGAGATGGCCATCCGTGAGAGGTCTGAAGGGGAGTGACGGCGGCCCCACTTTGGGTGGGGCACTCCCTCCCCAGGACTTGTGGATCCAAACTGCTCTCGGTTGCTTTCTAGCATGCGCACCAGGAGCAGTTGCCGTTTCTCTAAATGCCCACACTGCTGCTTTTCTTCAAGTCAACCAAGTTCCATACATGCTCCTCTCTCCTAAATGTAAAAGTGTAAAAGACAAAAGCCCTGGGATTTTTCTTATACCTGGCTGCCTTCACTTGCCTGTCTTGACTGTAGCCCTTTAGGGCACATTTACTTCCGTTCTGTAAGTAACTGGGTCTCAGCTTTTAATGTCGCTTTGCTCTTTTTGGTGGGGGAAGGGAATAATAAGTCTTAGTGACCTGGAAACATTCCAGACAGATTTATTATCTTTTCTTATTCTCTCTTCCTCCAACTTATTTTTTTCCTTTTAGTTTTAGCTGGAAACATCTGTGAATTTTTTTTTTCCCCTAGCCAACTCTATAATTTTGGAAGAAAAAGAGACATAGTTTTATCATGTTTTTATTTTCTTGTGCTTTTAGAATGAAAACATTCAATAGGCCAATAAAGCCATTTTTAATATAAGAGATATCACTGTTCAGGGTCCCAGGCTTTATTATAGAAGTAACTTTGGGCATACGAAATAGCAGAGGTGCATTTACTACAGACTACTTCAATATTTAGCATGAGCCTTAGCTTCTTGTAAACAGTGACATCCACAAACAACCCTGCCCAATTAATGGTCATCATTCACCAAACCAGGACCCATGGCAATCGACATGGAGATGGCTCCAGGGACTTTTAGAAGTGATTATGATGACAATATTGATTACTGAATTTCTGGTTCTGTGAGGTTATTTGGATATGATAAGCAGGCTTAAAGAAAATTCTAATGTTATCATTGTATCCAGTGCTAAGATGTTGGACCCAAGAAAGGTAAAGCTTTGTTTTGAAGTTTAACCTGTCAGTGGAGTAACCCAGGCCCTCTGTAGATCGTTTTAGTAGTTTAGATCAGTGAGATGTCTTCTCCCTCCTGACTTTTTCCACACAGATGATTTGGGAATCAAGCCCTTGGACTGAGTAGAATGATTTGCATTCAAACTGCTTTGGAGTCATGATTATTTTTCTTAACTCCACCAACACTACAAACATGGTGGCTCTTTCATGATTCCTGAAAGTGATGCTCTTCTATTCCCAGTCACTGCTGACCTTCAGCATATTGGTCCACAGCTGGTGGCTGTCACAGCAGCCACCATCCTGCAGGAGCAATGGCAGATGTCCCCAATCCCCACCTGGAACTCTGGCTCTGAGACAGCATATTTTTTTGGCAGTCCTGGGGCTCAGCTGTGGCCTGGACCTTCCCTGTCACCAAGCCAGCTCAGTGAGCAGTGTCCCCGTGCCAGCTACTCACACCTAACTCCCATGCTTCGTGGCATCCCTGTCAGCCTCCCTGTCAGCCTCCCTCCTCACAGGACAATTGCAAACACTAATGAAGTTAGGATATTTGCTTGGGGCCTCAGGGGCAAGTGTGTGTGAAGAGTGAGAAGAATTGGTATTTTTAATTATGAGGCAACATTAACATTTTAAATCTCAAAACAGAAAACATAACTCCTCTTATGCCAGCTTTTGAAATTCACCTGTAGATTTCAAAGACGGAATGGAAAAAAAAATAAAAGGAAACTGATTGTGGTAGAGTTGAGGTGAGCACAGAATGAATTTATAGTTGTCCTTTGGTAGGGACAGGAGGTAGGTGCCAGGACCCCACAAGTTACCAAACATGGAGCTCTAGTTTCTTATATAAAAGGGCATAATATTTGCATATCACATATATGTACCTCTGTATACTTTATATCATCTCTAAGTTACTTATAATACCCAATACAATATAAATGCTATGTAAATAGTAACTATACTGTATTGTGTTGTTTAGGGAATCATGACAAGAAAAAAACCTGTGTGTGTTCAGTACAGGTACAGTTTTTTTCCCGAATGTTTTCAACCTGCAGTTTTTGGTTGAAACCACGGTGGAAAACTGCAGATCTGACGGGGCAATTATACAGCTACATCTGCAGCACACCTCACCTGGGGTCCCTGAACAGCATCAAGTTACCTGCTCCTCAACAACCCTGGGCACTAGTCAGAAGAGCAGTCTCAGCTCCATTTTACAGATGAATGCAAGCAAAAGAGGTTGAATGACTCGCTCAAGCTAGTCTGTGGCAAAATCTGGACATTTCCCCACAAGGTTAAGTTCAGGGCTGTTTTACTTCTCAGTCTTATCCTCCTGAGCCCTACCCTGTAAATCTTGCTTATGCTTCATATTGTTCCCATGAAATAATTGTTCAAATAATAAAGAATCTTCCTGTATTCCAAATGAAGAAAACAGGGTGAATCATGTACTTAGGATCAGGACTCCACTGAGCTTCAACAGCAGAACCCATATCCAAATGCAGGTCTGCCCTAAAACCACACTGTTAAACTCCATCCAGGCTGAGTACTGGCTTCGACACCAATGTTTTCAAGAAAGAGAAACACACAAAAGATATCTGCTCACCATCGGGATAGATCTCAACTTTCTGCACAAGATAGCATTCAATCAAGAACAGCATTTTATGGCTGGGTGAGGTGGTGCACACCTGTAAATCTCAGCAGTTCTGGGGCGGAGAATCTCCAGTTCAAAGCCAGCCTCAGGCATTGAGCAACTCAGTGACACTCTGCCTCTAATAAAATACAAAATTGGGCTGGGGATGTGGCTCAGTGGTTGAGTGTCTCTGGGTTCAATCCTTAGTACCAAAAAAAATCATATATATATATATATATATATATATATATATATATATAGAGAGAGAGAGAGAGAGAGAGAGAGAGAGAAAGCGCTCAGGGGGTAGAGGGCTTGCCTAGCATGCATGAGGCCCTGAATTTGATCCCCAGTACTGCAAAGAAAAATAGCATTTAAGACTTGAAACCCAGGGAAATACAGAGCTACAGCACAAAGCTGTTCCTCCTACTGCTATCAACACTTGTGAATGCCTAACAATGCGTCATGTTACAGAATAGTCCTGGGTAAAGCTTGTCAATGAAAAAACCAAGGTGCAGAGGTGCAGTCACAGTGGCAGTAGATGCAAGGCAGGGCTATTGCCAGCGTTGATCAGTGCGCAGCCATAGAAGGGACAAAGCTGCTTGGGTTCTCATTGCTGGAGCACACCACCTCAGCAAAGTGAAGCGTCTGGATTCTGTGCTCCATCATCTACCTGCACCCTCAGTGCATCAAGATGAGATGCAGCAATTCATGCCAGTATGTGAAGGCCCTGCTGAAGACAGACCATCTGCAGCCCTCTCTCCTTCACCTGGGCCTGAGTACTGAGATCATTAAAGCCCTGAAGGAGACAAGACACAGGCATTTGTGTCTGTTGGCATTCCCCGCTAAGAAGCCAGATGAAGCAAAGATGAAACGGCAGAAAGTAAGACCCTTCCTGACAGCAAACAGACATCATTTCTTTTTCTCAATCTTGAAAACATCAATGTCCTGGCTAGTATTTAGCTCAGAAGGAGCTTAAGAGTGCAGACTGCTTGCAGTTGCATCTGGACTCAGGTGGTGAGGCTCTGTGTGGCCCTAAGCATGGAATCAACCCTGTGCACCTCAGTTTCACCATCTGGAATACAGGAACTATCACTAACAGCCCACACCACCAAGGGTCATTGTCAGGATTAAGTGAATCAATGCATGTGAAACATAAAGAAGAGACCCTTGCCTAGATGAAGTCCTGTCTGTGGTGTATCTTATGGAAGTGTTCTCAGCACTTGCCAGGTCTGGGTTTCCCTGACTCTCTGTCCAACCTGTCATTCCTCTTCTAAATGTGGTCCACCAAGAATCAGCTTATGTACCACTAGGGAGCTTGTTAGAAATGCAAACTCCCAGACCCCCGTCCCCGATTTACTAAACCAAGGTGGGCTCAGGTTCTACTTTTCAGGTGAATTTTAAAAATTGAGCAAGCATTATCTCAGCATTTTTTTCTTAACTGAGAAATTAAGCCAGATGCCCACTTCCAAGAACCCCATCGGCTGAGCTGCACTGTAAACAGTGCCTGTGAGGACCCGAAGTCTTCATCATTCCCTTTGACAGGTGGACTTGTTAGAAACAGGGCATTTGGTGGAGGGGTGTTGGGGTCCTCTACACAATCAGCTGAGTTAATCAGGGGGAAGATGATACGGGGAGAGACTGAGAGGAGAGTCAGATTTCTACCACCATATCATATTAGTAGTCCCAGTGAGTCTGTGAACCCTGGAGGTTGGAGCTTTGTATTCAAGACCTTGGTGATGGCCTCTAGCTGCACCTATTATTTATTTATTTATTTGCTTATTTGCTTATTTATTTATTTATAGTTTTCAGTTAAGGTCCATAAAGGAAACTGAGAGCTCATTTTTTTGAAATAGACTATTAGGCAATGAAACTGCATCAACAATGTTTGCTGTTTTCTCAAAATTCAAGCACTACCGTGAGAAGCCCTGCAGATATAGAAAGAGGGGAAAGAAGGAGCTGAATGGACACCTTCAGCAGCATTTCCTATTCTCTTCCTCTTGCACATCTCTGTTCCTTGGTATATCTCCAGGGTGTTCCTCCATATGATCAACCGACACAAATAGAAAAACACACTACTTCTATGGTGCATATTCCTTTCTAGTTACTTCCTCTCCACCAGTGAAACAATCACTTTTCCAGCTTTCTTCCTGGGCTGAAAAATTGGAGGTGTTAGTCAGCTCACAGCCTCTGATGCATTACGACATCTCTTGGATCTGCTTCTTAGAATCTCTGTGTCAGACGGGAACAGTGTGGTCCAAGTTCTCTCCTCAGGGCTGGCCGGCTTCAGCAAGCTCTTGGCTGTCTGTACCCTTGGTGGAGCCTCCTGGTCCCGCATGCCATCGCTGCCACAGCAACACCTCTCAAAGACTTTTGGATCATGTTCATGCCTTTAGCAAAGAACCCACTTTGCCTTCACTTCGTCTCTTATGTCAAATCCGGATGTCGCTGCCCAGCATCCAAGCTACTTGCTAACTCTTGCTTCCCACATTTCATCAAGATAATTCTCCATATTCCTTTCCATGCCAGGAAATCAACGTGCCATTCACTTGGTTCCACTTGCTTCTTCCCACCTCCGGAGCATCACCTGTTGTGCCTTCTCCCCCACATCCCCAACCTCGCACTTCACCCATTCAACATTTTTTTTCTTCTTTCCTTCCATTTGTCCTCATTTCTCCTTTCAGAGCTCCTATTAAGCATTCATTCAAGACCCTCTAGCCTTATTCAAGACCCTAGTGCTACTGCTATATCCACGTTCTTCCATGTGTGTTGCCTTGCAAACATCCCTGGGCGATTTCTGTATGTAGGTTCTCATCTGGAGACTTTACTACTGAAGTCTAGAGGCAGAGAATTTTCCATTTCTTTTGGTAATGCTATACTTTGGGGCTGGGTGGTACAGGGTGGACAGTCCAGAGTACTAAGTTAAAGTGTCCAGAATAAAGTGGGGGGCTCACTGCGTGTTATTGACTGACTTACAAAAAGGCTACTCGATTCCCTAAAGACGACCAGAAGAAAAAGAGCAGTTTGGAGTTCTCCCCTTGCTGCAGCATATTCAGAGTCCTAATGGGACCAAAAGAAACCTTCTTCCTATTCTCATATGCATCGTGTGAACAGAAAAAAGTTAATACATGAAGAAATCAGGCTAACTGTAGCCTTTTGGACCACTTCATGCTTCTCTTCTGCTCTGAATGCTTGCCTGGTTTGCATTATGATTTCTTTCCTTGCTGGAAAACAGACTTTCTCCCTTTCTTTGGAAGGAGTGGGACCTGTTGGGAATCTGTGGCTCCAGGATTCAAATGCAATGGGCTTGGCTGGAGCGCTCTGCAGTGCATTTCTTGACAAGGCCTGAAAAGCCTATTGAATTCTGGCCAGTGCTTTTCTGCAGTGTTTGGATGTGTTTCAGCTGCAGGGTTTGACTGGGTAATCGAAATAGATTTTTTTTCCCCTTCCTTAGCAATCTTATGTTACCATTCCATCCTCACAGTTAAAATGAAATATTTTACAATCATGCAGGTACTTTTTTGAGTATAATAGAATCCTACTTCTTTCACAAGCAAATGAGCTATTTTTTTTTTTTCAAATTACACGTAAACTGGTCAAAATATGAACTGGTGGTCCTGTCCTGATAGAAACATTGGCAGTTGGTTAATTAGCTTGCTAGAGGATAGCAAGTTTCTTTGAAGATTTTTTTTTTTTTTTGTAATTAGACATAAGCATTATGGGTGGGGTACTTTTCTAAGTGATTTTTATCCCTCATCATATGTTTGAGGTACTGTGTGTGATAATCTCTGAAATGTTGCTAGCATTTTATGTGTGTCGGGCAGGAGGTTTTGATACTCTGTGTAATAGGTTATTTGTTCTTAATCTTCAAAGGGCTGCTGACCTTTGAATGTGCTCCATATCTAAAATTCTAGCTTTAATTATCAGATTAACTTGCATTTTTTTCCCCTTTTGTGATTAAAGAGGGGAAAAGCTGAAATGTGTTTATTATCCCAGAATCTACTTGAGATGGTAGGATCCCAAATGTTTCGTTTGTTTTGGAAATGAGCAGTGATCAAATTATAGACTCCTTCAAGTCAGGGAAGGAAATTGATAAGTCAGGGGAACAGAGACATTGAGTGACATGTGCACTTTGCTGAACAACACTGGAATTGTGCCTTTCAGGGTCCCTGCAGGTCATGAATAAGACAAGGAAGATTATGGAGCATGGGGGGGCCACCTTCACCAATGCCTTTGTGACCACGCCTATGTGCTGCCCGTCCCGGTCATCCTTGCTCACCGGGAAGTATGTGCACAACCATAATGTCTACACCAACAATGAGAACTGCTCTTCGCCCTCCTGGCAGGCCATGCACGAACCTCGGACCTTCGCTGTATATCTTAACAACACTGGCTACAGAACAGGTAAAGGATGACGTTTCTAGCCCATGAACCTCTGCTACTATGTCTTTTTAGACACAGGAAAATGCATTGTATAGTGTAATAGATATAAAGTTCCCATAAGCCTCTAAACTAGTCTAGTTTCTCTCTTCTCTGTCAGAATCCTCCCCATCCCTTACTGTCTTCATCCATGTGCTGTTGCTATAACCAAATACCCGAGACAGGGTAATTTATAACAGAAGAAATTTATTCATCTCAAGGTTCTGGAGCCCAAGGAGTCCAGAAGCATGGGGGCAGCTTTGGTAAGGGCTTTGTACTGTGTCATATGTCAAAAACATGTAAGAGCACATGCAGAAGAGACAGAACACAAAGGACAGTCTCACTTTATAGCAATCTGCTCTCAAGGGGATGAATCCACTCCCATGATCACCTCTGAAAGACCCAACTTCCCAAAACCACCATAATGAAAATCAAACATAAATATGAGTTTCAGAGTAGATAAACCATATTCAGAAGGTGAGCACTGACTTTTTTACTCTGAAGAATGTACCAGAAAGATCCCTTAGAGAAAGATCAGAAGGGTGCTCAATGGACATGATCGGAAAGTGTCATACCCTCCTGGGCATCCAGTGGCTAAAATGTCCTAGAATAATAACCTGCAACAAAGAGTGTGTGTCCCATTTACCTCCTCACTCCAACCTGCCAATCTCAAGGGGCCATGGTACAACTTGCAGCTTTCCTTAGCTGTTCACAAATTCCTACTTATTATTTCAGGGAGAAATTAGCAAGTATCTTCAGGCTGCTTAGGGTCTGGGACATGGCAGATGGTCAAAATTACTTATTGAATGAATGAATAATGGAATGAACAAGCCAGTGTGTACCCTATTTATTTATTCACACAGTTAATAGGACTTGATTGCTTTAGTTTAAGTTGTGGTTCTTTTTATATCTCAAGTGTTCACCTCCATCTTGCTATCTAGCTATTCCTGCTAGCATTGTATAACATACACGGGGCAAGAGGAAGTCCTTAGTTGGTGTTTTGAAAACTGGGAAACTCTTTCAAGAGGTGTTATAAATATCATGGCAAACTTAATGAGAAAGAAGCAAGACTCCCTCTGAGGATGTTACCCTCAAAGTCCTTATTCCCCCAGCACTGGACACTAACCTTAGCTTTTCAGATTATTTCATCATGGAACAAAATGAAGACAGGTGGGCGGAGGGTGAGGAGGCATACAAAAATAGGAGTTGGGTGTTGTTGTTGTTGTTGTTTTTTCCTACAGAACCATCTAGATTTATTCATAAGAATTAAAAATGTTACCATGAAAGTTTATTGGAAATGATTCTCAGGGCGACAGTTTTTCTATGCTGAAGATTTAAAAGTAAAGGATTTCAGATAAATATTCTCTTAAACCTCCTTTAAAAATGAAATTAATCTTTCCCACTGGACTCAGGAAATATGTGGCCATTTGCTTTTTTTTTGCAGAGTACCCCGTGGGTACTTACTACTTGTTATTTATGGATGAAAATATTGATTGTGCCTATGATAGTATCGTCATTCAGAGGCTGCTTAAGATCTTTCCTCGCAGAAGCAGCTTCTCGTGTGATCTCAAGGGTGTTTGCTTCTGCTTCAGAGAGAAACTAGGTTACAGGGAGGTTGTAGAGAGTGCCTTATCCAAGTGTGTTTTCTCACATTAGTGATTTAAATTTATAGCACCTTTCATGTGAGGACTCTAAAGCAATTTGAAAATCCATCAAACATCCCTGTAGGTTCCCCAGACGGCAAACGTACTTGGCTATGTTTTATAACGGAGGTGAGGGTTTCAAATGTTGTGTAACCAGCTCAGAGGCAGAAGCAGAAATGGTCCCCAAAAGCCTGGTTCCTGATTTTAAACACCAAATTGTGTTTTGCTCCTGGGAAGTATTGTGTGAAATCAATACCTTTCAACTCCCAGGCTCCCTATAATTTCACCCTTAGCAGCAGACCTGGAGCTGGGAGGGCCGGGGCGCTCACCCTATCCAGCATATATGGATGGTGATTGCCATGAGGAATAGAGACGTACGGTGAATCACAGGCCAATCAGGACCTAGAACAGTCAAAAAGGGTGTGCTAATTTATTTCAGGGCTAACTCAGGGAAAAGAAGAAAGAAGGAGTTAGCTTTTGTTGCTTACCTACTCTGTGCTGGGCACTTTAGCTACCTCACATAGTACTTACAGCAATCTTGGAAAGGGAGATTTCACCCTTGTGACCAATGGGTTGCAGGCCAGCCAGTGGTGGAAGGAACTCAGCACATCTGACTCCAAACTCCTTTCTCTTTTTATCATCTTATTTCTTTACATGTTATTCATCCTGCCTTCTTCCAAAATGCCTTTCAGAGACACAAAGAACACAATAGGATATGGAGCAGTAAGAACTTGGCAAACATCCAGGCACGGTGGCGCACACCTATAATCCCAGCACCTCCGGAGGCTGAAGCAGGAGGATCTCGAGTTCAGAGCCAGACTTAGCAACTTGGGGAGGCTCTAAGTAATTCAGTGAACCCTATCTCTAAACAAAATATTAAAAGGGCTGGGGATATGGCTCAGTGGTTAAGCACCCCTGGGTTCAATCCCCAGTATCCAAAAAAAAAAAAAAAAAAAAAAAAAACTTGGCAAACAGAAAAAAAAAAGTAAATTAGTTAAAGTCAAGGCAAAGGTTGGTATACAAATTACATGGAGTTATAGGGAAAGGCTGTTTATTTAAAAATAAGCTTCCAGATGGCAAAAGCAAAAATGGAATCACTATTCAATGCAAAGTTCACTGGGTCACTAGTGAAAAACAAATAAAAACAAATCAGTTGTTTCTAAGAAGTGTAAGTATATTCTGGAACTTGTTTCAATTATACTAGGCTGTATTCACCCAGTAATGGATTTTAAGGGTTTGAATAAAACCCAGAGATTGTTTAGTTTAATCCCCTTATTTTCAGAGAAGCAAATTTAGACCCAATGATTGAAGAGACTTGCTAAAGCTATGTTGATGTTATAATGAGAAGAGCAGGCACCAGTGTTCAGGGTTCTGTCCAGTGTGCTACCCTGATCTGAAGGGTTGTGCCTAGGATGCTACCGTGAGTGCACCCTGAGGCTTCCCCTCTGCTGCCCAGCAAGCCTGCTCCAGCCCAGGTCTTTCTCCAGGGAGAACAGATTTGCCCCTGGAAACTAAGTCTGATTTGAAAGCCACCCTTCTCCCCAAGGGTTGATGTGCTTGGGTAATGAGGGAATTTTATAGTGCTCACTCCTACAAAATAAAGGGAATTCTTTAAGGGGAACAAGGACATTTCCAAATACTTTGGAGTAGGAACAGGATAATATGCACTTAAGAAAATAACTGTTGATGTACCTATTAGTAAATCAGAGAGATTAAAAATTGGTGGCAGTGATAGAGATTGATATAATTTAAATTTATCTCTGAGAAAATATTGAAACATCTCAGACTATTAGGAAACAAAGATGTTTCTGTGACAATAATTATTGATCTAGCCATGGATTGTGACTCATTTGAAATTGCACAAATAAGCACATAAGAATGACAGACGTGTTAAGGAATTATGAGTGTTGGTGAGTAGATATTAAACTGACATAATTATTTATGAGACACTAACCTAGAGGGGGAAATAACTGACGTATAAAGGTTTCATTACCTCCCTGATAATGAATTTATTGTTTGGACTATTTAGCTGCAAACCAAGAAAAATAATAAAGGAAACTGAAATATATATTATACATAAATATCCATCTAGAGAAAACACAAAGCAGCCATAAATTTTATGAAGAACAAACAGCTCCAAGAAGACAAATTACTAAGAGGCTTGTTTTGGGAGGCATCCAGAATACATGGATTTAAATGAATTGAATTGATCCAATATTATATTTACCATCGTATGACTTGATTTTTCTTTTTCAGAATTTAGGCATATTTTTGGACCGGTTATAGCCTAAATTCTTCTAACTTTACTCATGGAAAACATGAGTCTTTAAGAGCTTAAATGTTCAAGGAGGGAAAAAATGCAGTAATGTGTCTTTTGTATTTTGCTCTAAAAAGTGAAGTAGGAATGACTGTGTATCATCTATTATAAAAATGAATATGCTGCCCAAAATCTGCTTTTTTTTTAAAAAAAAAAAAAAGGTTTAAATTTCTTAGGAGGGCACAGATGTTAATATAAAATTTAGCACATCCAGTTTTAAGGTTAAAATAATCAGCCACAGTTGAGAGGTACTATCTCATGCAAAAGGAAAGTCCTGAAGTAAGATGGAAGGATCTAGAGTCCCATCCTTTGCTATCCTTAGTTTGTTTTGAGGACTCAGTCCAGTTTTCCAACCTATATAATGCAAATATTACTAAACTTCCTTTTCTGTTCAAAATTATATTATAACTTTATTTTATCCGCTCTAATTATTATATTGATTCTTTTAAAAAATATAGTATTCAAATTATAAGACAATATAATAAAATCTCACAAGAGTTAATTTTAATTTAATTCTACTAATTCTACTTCATGTCACAAGTGGAAGGAGGTATATTTAATAAAGATCTGCAATAAAAATTTTTCTTTTTTTGACAAGAGGTCTAACTATGTTGACCAGACTGATCTCCTGAACTCAAGTGATCCTCCTGCCTCAGTCTCCTGAGTACCTGGGATTACATATCCTTACCATCAAGCCTGGCTTTACAATAAGCCTTTTTGTAAAGAATCCCTTTGTAATTAATCCATTTAGACAAATTAATCTATTTTCTAATTTTATGTCTTTTTACATTGCAAAATTTATTTATATTATTTATAGCAAGTGTATTTATTCTGTAGTATGAGATTTATTTAAATGTAGACTTCACTTAAAGTAAGACCTAATATTCTTATTTTTATGGATTACGGTGCTACAGATTTTTGATAGGGACATGAACATGAAACATAGCATACATTCATTCAACTATAGTATGTTTGAAATGCTTTAGACACTGGGCTATGAAGAGCTAAATTATAAGTTTCGTGTGTTCACCAGACTCAAAATCTAGTTGAGGAAACCAGACTCATGTATACAAACTGACATATATCAAAATTTCAGCTTGGTTCAAAATTATGCATATTTATCATGAAACCCTGGCACCCTTTATCTATAAACTACATGGAGTAGAATTATAATTTATCTATCGTTTCATATACTTAAAAAAATTGACTTCTGCAGGATCAGATCTGTTGTATGGCTATTCTCACTTAAAAATAGATGCTTTTGCTTCAAATAGATTAAGGAAACTTTTCTAAGGATTATGTAACAGGTTTAGACAGAAGTAGCACAGGCCACAGCCAACAATAATTATGATCAGGTCTTTCTTGACTTTTTCCCTGTTGCCCCATCTCCTACCACTTTCTGAAACAGCTGTGAAGGGAAGTGTTTAATGGCATTCAAAAGAAAAGAATGATCTAGAGGTCCCATACATGTCGTGTATGCATGTATTCAGATAGTAGCAGTTGGGTTGAATTGCCGCTGCCAAAGGATAGAATCACTTTGGACTATCCATAACCTCTACATGGGCAGAAAGGCAAGATGGGCAAGAAGACAAAATTCACCTTAGGGAGGGAGGAAGAGATTTAATACATCTGGAGAAAAATAATTAGAAGCCCAGATAATCAATGGCAGTGTGCTGCCAAGAAATGCAATGTCCAAAGAGGCCAGGAGTGATTACAGATGAGTCTCAATGTCATGAGCCAACAAATAAAGGCCAGAGTGACTTGAGGCTGACGGTGGTACTAAATGTCGCATCCTGACACGGGAGGGCCTGGTCTGGCTTGGAACAAGTGTGATGGGTGAGGGCACATCTGGAATCCTAAGTACATTTTTCACACTCCATTAACACAAAGACACCAAAAACCTGGAGGGAGTTCTGAAGCCAATAACAAGGACTATTAAGAGACTTAAAGGAGTAATTTACAAGGGAAGGATTAAGGCAAAGGGTGATAGCCATGGCAATGGGTAGAAAACACTACAAAATAACCTAAAACATTAAACAACGAGGGAGGGCAGGACTGACTTGGCATGGCTGCCTTGAGAAGGAGGAAGGAAAAAAACAAAAACAAAAAAAAAAACAAACTCTAAAAGTAGCAGGAAAAAAATTTAATACTGATTAAACAGGAAGATGTAAGCCAAATGGGGGAGAATTTATTTCCCAAATCTAAGTCCTATCAGGTGGTTAAAAAAAAAAAAGTATATCATCTGTCAGGAGATGCTTTCAAATGCATGATGCAGAGCACAGGGTAAAGCAAGATTTCCTTGCACTGCCGAGTGGGAAAGTATTTAAAATCGGAAGATGGGGTGGTACAAGGATAATGATGATGGCGATGATGATAATAAGACTAAGAGTAGCAGCACTGAATGAGCCAAGGTATGTAGAGGTACATTCCATGTGGATTAACTCATTTAGTCCTCACAACCATCCGGCCACAATTATTACTCTCATTATCCTTGAGCTTTACAAAGGGGATAGGAGTGGGGAGAGGTAAGGGATCTGGCCTGTGGATAAATGGCTGGCCCCAGCAGAGCTAAGATTTCAACCCAGGCAGGCGGGCTGTAGGGTTTATATTTCTAAACCACTGTGCCTTTTCCTCTTGGAAATAAAAGAAGAGAAAAGTTGGGGCTGGGGGGGCCTGAGGAGGAAAAAGAGGAGGAGGAGGAAGAGGAGGAGGAGGGGAAAGGAGGAAGAGGAGAAGGAGGAAGAGGAGAATGAGGAGGAGGAGAAGGAGGAGGAGGAGGAGGAAGCCAAAGAAGAGAAGCCAAGCCTGAGGTTCTTAAATACCAGGCTCTTGGAAACGGTCCTCTTCTGAACAAACTATTGCTGGGGTGTGACCCTAGTCTGCTGCCTGTGACTCTAAGTCATGATGCATTTGGTCAGAAAGGAAAATCATTCTGTGGTTCTATGTGAAAGGTGAGAGAAATTCTTCATGCACACAGTCAGCTCAAAGGGAAATCCTGAGCCATTTGACTCCAGACCCTCTGACACTTTGTCCCGCACTCAGGCAGGATTCTGGGAAAGGCAGTACTTGGCTGATTTCTTGATTGGTTCACTCACTCACAGATTCAACAAATAAATGAACATAGCCATGTTTCTCAGATTTTTTTTTCCCCAAAGAAAATGAAAGAAATATCAACTTCAGGAACTCGGAAGCTCTATTTTATGAAAATATTTCAGAAAATCGAATCAGTTTTAAAAACTTGTAATTCAAGTGAAACACACACACACACAAATTCGGGAACTTGCAGAATCCCCAGAACTTCACATTGTGTTCCATGAACCCCAGCTCAAGGAACAAAAAAAAAGATGGAAACTGTGATGTGTTCAAGGATGGAGATGAGGCCAAGGCAGTATCTCCTCTCCAAAAGCCTCTGCCAAAGAGGGATTCCCTACAGAGATGACTAACCACAGCTGAGAAAGGGAAGATGACATTAGAGCCACAGGACACCCTGCTGCGGGATCAGACAAGGGTGTGAAGGAGAAGGAGGATCCATCAAAAGGCAGAGGGAGACAACAGTACAAGCAACAGTAGAGCGTGTCACCTTCTCCCCACGTCCTCGCCAACACTTATTGTTACTTGTGTTCTTGATCATGGCCATTCTGACTCCAGGGAGATGGAATCTCAGTGTAGTTTGAACTTGCATTTCTCTAATTTCTAGTGACATTGAACATTTTTTATATACTTGTTGATGGTTCATATTTCTTCTTTTGAAGGGCCTGTCCAGTTCCTTTGTCCATATATTGATTATTTGTGGGATTCATTTATTTATTTATTTATTTATTTTTTTATTTATTCACTTACTTATTTTGGTGTTAAGCTCTTTGAGTTCTTTGTATATCCAGGAAGTTCATGCCCGTACCTGAGGTACAGGTGGCAAAGATTTTCTCCCATTCTCTAGGTTCTCTCTTCATGCTCCTGATGGTTTCCTTTGCTGTAAAGAAGCTGATTATTCTGATGCTTTCCCATTTATTGATTTTTTTGATTATATTTCTTGAGCTGTCGAAGTCTTGTTCAGAAAGTCAGTTTCTGTACCAATAAGCTGAAGTGGTGGGCCTAAAACCTTTGCTTCTAGTAGGAGCAGGGTTTCTGGCCTAATTCCTCGTTCTTTGATCCACTTGAGTTGAGTTTTGTGAAGGGTGAGAGAAATGGATTAACTTTCATTCTGTTACAAACGGATCTCCAGTTTTCCCAGCACCTGCAAATTGGTACAACCCCCTCTGGAGAGCAGTGTGGAGATTCCTCAAAAAACTAGAAATGGAACCATCAATTGACAGAATTATCCCACTCCTTTGCATATATCCAAAGGATTTAACATCTGTATACTACAGTGACACTGCCACATCAATGTTTATAGCAGCAGAATTCACAATAGCTAAGCTATGGAACCAATCTAGATGCCCACCAACAGATAAATGGATAATGACATTGTGATATATATATACATAATGAAATATTACTCAGCCATAAAGAAAAATAACTCTATGACATTTGCCAGTGAATAGATGGATCTGGAGAATATCATGCTAAGCAAAATAAGCCAATCTCTAAGAACCAAAGTTCAAATATTTTGGCTGATGTGTGGAAGCTAAACCACAATAAGGGAGGGGGGAGCAGAGAAGTTCAGTAGATTAGACAAAGGAGAACCAAAGGAAGGGAGGAGGATAGGAATAGGAAAGAAAGTAGAATAAATAATTTTCGTACGAATACATATGAAAATACCCAAGTGAACCCCACCATCGTGCCTACCCACAAGAATGGGGTCCTAATTAGGATAAGATATATCCAATGCTTGTATAATTCTATCAAAGTGGATTATATGTATAACTAAGAAGAACCAATGAAATAAAATAAAAAGCAGAGGGATGGAAACCAGAGCCCAAACCAAGGGAGTACACTGTCTGGAGGGACAGGGACAACTAGCAGAGAAATGAAACATGAGCTGGAAAGATCGGGATTTTGTCTAGACCCAGGATGGGCAAGGTAGAGGATTTATCTTGACTCTGCAGGCAACAAAGGTCATCCAGGATTATGACAAGAGGGTGACATGACCACAGCTGGTCCTTGGGAAGATTAAGTGGTGACACTGAGGGTGGAAAGACCCTGCAGCTGTCTCAGACCCTGCCGGCAGTGACACTGTGAGCATCCGTGGGATGTCAAGTCACCAAGGAAGAAGGGACAGATTTGAGTCCTGTCACTGAGTGGCATCACAGCAGGGAGCCACTTCTCAGCAAGGGGTGGATGGGGTAGGTGAAATCAGAGGAGACCCTGGGTGGTAGAATCTAAAAAGTGGGTGATTATGCCTCTTGGAGGATTCAGAGATAGCTGAGGAGTAAAGTTGATTTGAAAGGGAAAATAGTTCATTGCATTTTGGATGAGTGCAGAGCACCTTCAGATGGAGATGTTTTACAGGCAATTGTATATTAATGATGAAAGCAAGCTAAGTGGATGTCCCACAGAGACCCAGATGTGAAGTTCATGGCATAAATTTAAGATTCAGAAATGTGCACTTTAATACCCCTGTCTTAAGGTACCTTGATTTTAGGATTCCCCCTCACACACATCTTCTTTTTTAAATTATTCCAAGCCAGTCTTCCGAGAACTTAACCTTTTGCCATATGTGTAAATGAAGGGACCTATAAAACGTGCTCAGTGAAGCCAGGAAGTGGTTTCAATGTAGGTATGTAGCTGGGCACAAAACATGGTCTCTCCTAAAACAACATGTTGCAGATTTCTAAGAATCAGAAAAGTAAAACTTGCATAAATATGGGTATGTATGTGGGTTGTGTCTATACACACCCATGCATCGACATGTATGCATACATACATATAGAAAATAAAAGTTGTCTCCACTCCCTCATACTTAAAGTGACCAACCAGTAATGGTTTTCCTAGTGTAATCAGAAGAATTACAAATAGCACCTCTTTCTCAGTTAAGTTCCCTAATAATACATTAATTGCCACCCTTCTAACAATTAATTATAAGGTATTTGACTTTAATACATAACCATTTGGTTCCTTTGATATTCCAACTCCCCCTGTCCTTATCATCTTTATCATCTTTATTATCATCTTTAGCAGAGGAGCAAAACTGCAGTCTTCCTCTTGGAAAAGATCAATCAGGCCTTCTGCAGAGTGACCTAGATTTGAAATGCCAAAGTTACAGTTGCAAAGTCCTTCCAGGGGCCTTTTAAATTGTGTAACATGTACTTCTACGTCACTGTCATTCTATGAACATTAATGAGCTGTGTAGAAATTTTGTGTTCCCAGAATTTTTTTTTATATCAATAATAGATATCCATGTAATACACATAACAAACACCCATGTGCCATTAAAACCTTGTCCATATCCCTAAAGATGGAGCTTCCCACAGTTCCCTGGCTTGGAAAAATCTGTGCTCTCTAGATATGTGAAAACCACGATGAGCTTTTTAGCATCGTCCTTATAATTCATAACTCTCAAACAGTAAATTAGAAAACTTTGTTACAGAGTCTGAACTTTCCAATACTTGCTCCATGATTAGCAGCAGCCCAAACTCACACTACCTACTTCTCTTTTCATTACATCAACTTATCAAAAGAATATATTCTGGTTGTATTCCAGGAGGACCATAAGAAATAAGAGTGCAATAATCATTATGGTGGTTTTATTAAACCATAATCCACGTACCTTGGTGCCACTTACCTGTGTTCAATGTATAACACTAGCCCTGTATTACACTAATGTTGTTTTGGCATTAATGTTACCTAGATTAACTTTCATTTCACCATCTCTTTTTCAAGTCTTAATTTCATACGTAGGCATGTACTTATGATTAATCATTTCACATGAGAAAATAATCCTCTTTTTCCCCCCGCTGCAGCCTTTTTTGGAAAATACCTCAATGAATATAATGGCAGCTACATCCCTCCTGGGTGGCGAGAATGGCTTGGATTAATCAAGAATTCTCGTTTCTATAATTACACTGTTTGTCGAAATGGCATCAAAGAAAAGCATGGATTTGATTATGCAAAGGTAATTTTCAGACACTTTTACACTGCATCAATTTACTTTGTGCATAATGGGGGAAAGCCATTTTCAGTGAGTTAAACTATCCACAGGATTGGCTTTCTATGCTCTCACAATGTTAGAATGAGGAATTTTAAGGTAATTTTCAACTCCAGGCAAGAAAAAGACTCACAAGGAACACCGTCTTTGTGTAGTGATTTTTCCCCCCTCATTAGGATGGCCGTAATCAGTGCTTGATGAAAGTATCATTAAAAAAAAAAAAATCATACCTCCTCAGCCCTTGCTCGTGTTAATTTTTGTTTTTCCCTTTCTCTGAAGGACTTGTCAACATAATCAAGTGTTCATCTTATACTGTTTTGCTTTTCAATGGGGTGAAAGAATATTTTGTCTGTGGCTTCAGACGTAGATGTAAAAATAAGAGCAGACAAGTGTAATAATTAAAGGTTGGGAAACCGCATTCCTCGTTTGTACTCCTGTCTGACCAAGCTTAGTATATGTGACAAGGACACCTGCCCTGTGGCAGCCATAGTCCACCGAGTCTCAAGGGCTATCAATCAGGATTTTTAAATCTGTTCATAGAAACCAAAATTGGTGTTTTCCAGGGTTCTCTAACCAGTGGAGACTGGATTTGCCTTAGAAATTCACAAAGGTGTTGTGACTGCTTACTTAAATTTTTTTTTTTTAATCATAAGAGTAAAAGGGACAATATTTTTGAATGTAGCCTGAAAGGCTCCCTTCCCTTCCAGCCATACCCATGACATCCTCTCTCGTCCAACAACCCTCCCACCAGGAGCTTGGTAGAAACAGAAAAAGGGAACTTGACTTAATGTGGTTGGCACATGGCTGTCTTTGTGCTTGGCCTGATTTGAGCACAGGGGACTTGGAAGGAGATAAGGTACAAGTTCTGATCGTTGGTACCCTTCAGAACACAATGAATGCAAATTAATTCACAAACATTGTTAATAGGCTTCTAGACTCATCAAAGTTGAGAGCTGGCAGGGACCTTGGAGGCAAATTTGAGCAATGTCCTCATTTTACAAGATGAAGAATAAAGCAGCCCAGAGTGGTTCCACCAGTCTCACACCCCAGGTCACTTCCCCGGGTTGTGGCTACACTCATTGCATGCAAAGGATGTGTGCCACATGCACTAATTGTCACTGCTATGGCTTTCTATCTGTGGGGATGCTTTTCATGCTCCTTATTCAAGCTATTAACCTTTCATTCCCTGTTGTCCTAAGGAGAGCAAAGTAATCAAGATTCTTTCCAAATACTAAATCAGCCTAACTTGCTCATTATCACAGCAGATTAAGTGTCAAAGACAACTGTGTCCAGAAAAAAAGAAAAAAAAAATATATATATATCTTTTTTTTTGTAGTGAGGAAAGAAATAAAAACAGACACCCCCATCGTGGAGGAAGGGGACAAGCCTGTGGACTTGTCCTAACAATGACATGTGACACAGATTTTGTCCCCTGAGCACTGCTTTTGCAGCTGTTCTGGTCCTTAAATCCACAACATGTGACTAGCCATGCCTGGAAGTCTTTGACGTTGTGAACATGGCCTGGGACTTTCTGAATAAAGTTTAGACGGAAACTTCCAGCCCAGTGATGCACACTTAGAGGAAGCAGGTGGTTTGATTTAAGTTTTCATCCTTTCTTTATTTTTCCCTCCCACCCCCTCACAGACTTGCATCAGCCCCCCTGACAGTAGGTTAAGTCATTTTATTAGCAACAGGCTCTAATCCCAGCAGCTGTATTACTTTAGTTGTGCAATTAACACAGTATAATCTGCAGGAAATCAACCGCTCCCCATATTTAAGTGTTTCAAATAAACTAATTGATACAATGTTGCAGCTTTCTCCTGTGCTCCCAGATTTTGGCCATGGCTTTGATTAGTGATTATTATGTTATTCCCACAGGTGAATTTTTAATGTGAAGAAAAGATCCTTTCTTGTGTTTGTGCCTCTGTGTGTACATGAGTGTGTGTGAGTGTGCCTGTGTGTTCTGCAACTGTGAATTTGAGGTGGGCGTGGGTGTTTCCTGCCCTTGAAGTAATTAAAATTTTTGCCAACGAATTACAACAACAAAACCTGAGAATGAAATATATATCCGGTGCTTCGTGTGTGCTAGCGTGTATTGCCAGGTCTGATCATTATCTTGGGCAAACACAACTTGTCTTTTTTCTTCCCTAATTGCTAAATTGTGCATTACTTAAAATACAATTTTTTTTTTTGCATGTTACTAAGCCAGCAACCCTCAAAATTAACTAGCAACTGATTTTTGTCTTTTCTTGAAGATGTTTTGCTGCCTCAGAAGCTACCATCTTCTTTCATGTTTTAAACCTTTACCTCTTCATTCAGGCTTCTGAGAAAAGCAGTATTCAAATGTGTAATGATGAATGTCACCTTTTGTAATTTTTGTTTTGTGTCAAATGTATGTTTCAGGACTACTTCACAGACTTAATCACTAACGAGAGCATTAATTACTTCAAAATGTCTAAGAGAATGTATCCCCATAGGCCCATTATGATGGTGATCAGCCACGCTGCGCCCCACGGCCCCGAGGACTCGGCCCCACAGTTTTCAAAACTGTACCCCAATGCCTCCCAACACATGTGAGTAAAACCTCAAAGCTATGCCTGACAAATATGGCTTTTCCTTTGCTCCCGACTTGATCCTCACTTTTACTCCATTTCCTTCCACACTGTGTGTCCCCAAGGCAGAAATGCCAGAGTCCATTGTGACAAACTGATAAGTGCCAATCACTGAACGGGACAGAGCCACCAGGCCTGACATCTCGGCCTTGTCTAGATGGTTTCGGAATCACATTTACCAGCAGCTCAAAAAGAGTCTCATCAGGTGAATGGGGGCAATTTTTACCTAAAGTTCCCATTCATTGTCTTAAAAAATATTCATGTGTATGTGTACGATCTAATAATATTAATAATAATAATAATCAAACAGTATGCTTTTCATAGCAGCAGAACGGCCACCCAGGTCTGGTTGAGGAAACATGGGTCTGTTTTCTGGGCAAATACTATAGCAGCTTTGCTGCAGATGTGCAATAAGGATCTGCAGAAGGCAGCTGGAGTGGCTCACCCAGGAGGCCTGCTCAGGTCAGGGCTTTAAAATAACCTGCTGTTTCTTTTTGAGAGGCAGGAGTCTCCTCAGAGAAAAGGGAGTGAGGAGTGCAGGGGGAAGGGGGAGAGGAGCAGAGAGCTGTAACACGCCAAGGATGGAGAAGCCTGGGTGCTTTGGCAGCAAAGAACATGATTTTGTTGACTTTGTCAACACAGTTTCTTCCCAATCATTGCAATCAATATTCAGTCTTCCACGCAGTGCAGCTGGCGCTGGGTCTGCTGAGAGCTTGCCCATTAGAAAGGCAGGGAACAGGAAATTGATATCTATTTGCTTATCACCAAACCTCCAAAATCGGTTTTTAATCTATTTGTGCTTAAATACCATTTGTTTCCATCCAGACAGAAAGAAAGCTCAGGAAAATAGATAAGTAACTTCTGGAAGGTATGGTTGCTGGTCATCATATATCCCTGGAGAATTTTTCTTTTTCTTTTATATCTCATTATAACTAATTGACTAATGATTCCTAATCAGGGAAACATAGATTGTCTTTATTATATCAAGTGATTGAGATTAGAAAGAAGGAGTCCTGAGCTGACTTAGGAATTAACAGTAAATATATGAAGTCAGGGTGGGAGACTTACTGAGCATGACCAGGAAGTTGGAGGCTGAAAGTGTTTTATTAATATATATATATATGAACTATATATAAAGAAGGCTGTAACAGCAACTGGAGACTCTGGTCTGGATGAGCCATTGTATTGGGGATTCAACCCCATGAGCAAATACTCAAGCCTCTGAAGACCTTACCCACATATAACTCTGCAACTAAATTCACGAAAGAAGCCACTTGGCAAGAGGCTGTCTGTTTCAAAGCACACACAATTTACTAACTAGCTGAGTCAGTGAAGGGAAAAAGTCTTGTAGATTTCTCCCCTACCCTGAAACCCACTTTTCCTTTTTTTTTTCTGAAATCAGAAAATACTTTGTGTAGTTTCCTTTGTTTCATTAGCAGAATCCCAGCCTAAGGTGACTTTCTTTTACCATAAACCTTACAGGTGTTTCCCTGAATTTGAAGAGAGGGGGTTGATAAAATATGGTGTTTTTATGGTTCCTTAGAAGTTAGCCCGCCTTTGAAGCTTCAAGACAAGGTCCTGAGCCTACAGGAAAATCAGCCCCAGGTCAAAAGGTTCTGACAGCTCCATTGCATGTCCAGACAGTAACTGCATGAGAGGAGTCTGTAGAGTTCTCAGGGCCTCAACAATAGCTTTGCACAAAAGCATCTCTGATTCCAACAGTTAAAAATTCTACTTAGCCTACAAATGTTTATGAGTGATGCCCATTTTACCACACAGCATCATGCTAAAAAATAGGTGTGAGGAAGATTCTATGACTCTCACTGAGAAACCCGTAAACTAGGGCAGAGATTGGCACACAGGGACCCACAGTCCAATCCAGCTTGCCACCAGCTTTTTGTTAATAAAGTTTTATTGAAACACAAACATGCGAGTTCATTTATATGTCCTCTACAGCTGCTTTTGAGATACAACAGTCAAGTGGAGTAGTCAGAGTAGATACCAAATGATCTGCAAAGCATAAAATATTTGTCATTTGCTCCTTCACAAAATAAGTGTGCCCTGACCCCTGCTTTAGAGGGAAGATGAGTTAAGTGTCCATATAGTCATATCAATAGTAGTACTCCAAGTGGCAAGTCCAGAGCAGGCATTCGTGGGTCTAGGGAAGGTTAGAGCAAAAGCATTTACATTTCGGAGGGGGCGGGGGAGCCAAGAAAATCTCATGGATCAAAAGGCCTTCAAAGTGGGCCTCAAAGGATGGAAAAAAATTTTCGCAGATGATTCAACTAACATTAAGTAGATGATTTCAGGAAGAGAATAAAGCACAGAGAGTTTCACCATGTAAGTGGCGCAAAAATTGGAGAATAGAGTACAAACAAATAGCACAGGATAAATCTCCAAAAGAAAACAGTTGCAAAATATTGGAAATTTCAGTGAGTTTGTATATAACCACAGCACTAACAAAATATGAGTGACTTGGATGTTTTCTCATGCCATTTCACCTGAATAGCTTCAGGTATTCCTTTTTAGTTTAAATGAACCAACTGTGTCCTTACCATTGATTCTATTAAGTAAAATCTACACATATTCAGGCCTTAGAGGTAAGCAAGTCTGGTATCCTGTCTTACCTGCCTTCACTAAGCCTGTGAGAAGCTTCCTTAGCCTTTCAGAACCTCCACAGTGTCATCTGTAAAATGCACATGATAATAATACCAGCACCTTGATGTGATGTCATGAACAAAAAGTTAGAGGGACGACATAAGTTAATCCCCTCCTAGGGCCTGGAACATAGGAAGCCAATTCAAAACTGTTAATTCATGTTGATCCTTGCTCTTAAGATGAATTATATACAAGTGGGCAATATATGACCTATACACTTTCCATGATAGCACATGCCTGTACTCCCAGCTACTTAGGAGGCTGAAACAAGAAGATCACAAGTTCAAGGACAGCCTTAATGTCTTAGTGAGACCCTGTCTTAAAATAAAAAATAAAATTAAAAAAAAAGGGCTGAAATGGGACTCAGTAGTAGAGTATCATGGGTTCAATCCTCAGAATCCAAAAAAAAAAAAAAAAAAAAGCACAATCTCATGTCATTCAACTTATAGTTTAGGAGGAAGCAGCTTGAGAAATAACAAGTCAAACACTTGTCCATGGTGACCTGGCAAATATCTTGACAAGCTAAGACTACATTGTGATGAGTCTCTCACATCTGACCATTCTAAAAAAACTCAGACAGGATAAGTACCAATCTGGGCTGTATGATTTTCTCCAGGTGCATGGTGGGCAATCACCCTCAGCCACAGAAAATGAAGATTCATGTGGTTGGCTGGGTGTCTCAGCTTCTCTTGGCCACTAAGGCCAAAGCTTTGTGCACCTAGAGTGTGGAGATCTACATCTCCAGCTGCTCTAGGAGCTTGAATTCCTAGCATCTTTGCTGTAAAGTTCTCTTTGGCAGCTGCTGGAGGAAGAGGCTGGAGGGCATGAGTGTACATCCCACATCATAGGGAGTGGAGTGCACAGGTTCAGAGTTCAGTCCTCAGACAGCAGAAGTGAGACAAATTGAAGACAAGCCGCCAATTGTGGTGCAGGGAGCTACTGCATGGCCAGCTTCCTCAGCGAAAACACTAGCAACATGCTCAAGCAATGGGATGCAAGAAATTAAGTATTTTGCAGAAATATTTGGCAGGCCCTGAACAAACAGCAAGGAGCTATATAGATTGTCCCCTGTTGTGGGGCAGCTAGCAATGTGAACATTTTGCTTTAGGTCTTCTTCCTAGGTGGTCAAGCATCGTCCAGATCCCTTTATCCAGTCTTGGGTTATAGCTCTCTGACCCTCTCAGACCGGAGCAAATGGATCATGTTTCCACAGTGTTTGCAAAAAGAGGAAGCCAGTTCAAGATTGGTATGTTGGCTTTACAAACCGAGGGGAGAGGTTATGCCCTACCAACTGAGACCAAGAGCGAGTTATGATCCACTTGTTGCACGGGGAACTGTTAATCAGACAGTAGCTCAGCCAATTATGGCCTCCCAGGAATCTGAGAAAGCCTCTGTCACAAAAATAGTCATACAGGGGCAGAGGATGTAGTTCAGTGGCCCTAACGTGTAAGGCCCATTACAAGGCCCGTTGGTTCAATCCCCAACTCAGCAAAAAGAAAAAATATATATACACATAATAATGTTTATCATAAAGTCCTTCCCTATGTTTAAGATTGCCACACTATTCAGTGATTTTCTCCACAGTTGTGATAATAGGCACATAGCTCTGGGGATCCGGAATCCTTACCACCTGCCAGTGAGCTATGCCCCTCGCAACTTTGAAAAAAATTTTGTTGTTATTCCAGTTCAAAAGTTGTTACTCGGAAACACACACACACAGAGAAAGAAAGAGAGAGAGCTTTAAGTGAACCTAAAATCTCAGAAGAATCTCCACTAATTGGCAAGAGCTGTTGTGAAAATAGAGCTTTTGGATAAACAAAGTATGTCAGAGGGAAACACCTCTGTGTACGCCATAGAGCAACATTTTTCAAACACCTTTGTTATCTAAAGCTGCAAAGAAATATGTTACCTTAAAAAGAATTTGTACATCCTTAACTTTTTTCTCCCAAAAATACATAAAAGGAGGTGTTTTCAGATAAGAAAATTTAAAGTTCTCTATACAAATTTCTGGTTTGGGCAGAACTAATTGCTCCCTTTCTATATTCCTACCCTGACTGTCTCTTATACCTGACTACATATCTGTGTTAACCCAGATCCCCAAGGTTTTACTGTACAACTCCAGGGGGCAGCATTCAAACAAAATGTCATGAATGGTGCCCTGGACTTATACAGTTCTCAGGGCAGGGACATCTATTTACCTCCAGGGACATCTCAGGGCCTTACATCTGTTTACCTTCCAGGTGCTGGTGGGCATGGATCCTGACATACTTAGCAGTTGCAAAAGTTATTGTAGTTTACCAAATGAATAATGTTAACCTCATCAGTTGGCTGACATTAAGACATTTTGAGTAACAGCAAACCATTTAAATAATGGGTTTTGTGAATTAAAAATACCCTAGAGATATTCTAATTCCAATTTCTCATTTTTTTAAGTGAAAGCCCAAATGACTTTTCCCAGGTCACATGGGTAGTTAGGGACAAAACTGGACCCAGTTGATCTCCCTTCTACACCAGGTTTGCTCAGTTCATAATACATACACTATTAATATTCTAATTCTCAGCATCATTAAGAGACTTTCAAACTTATTTCCATTATATAACTATAATTGAAATCTTTTAGTATTATTCTGCTTGTTTTCAAACATTACCTATCTAAAGACATTTGCAGTCAGATGAGGGATAGCTCCACAAAGCCATTAAATAAGTTTGATTTTAGTGAAAACCAAGATGGTATGTATGGCTTTGAGAGATTCAGTATAGAATTTTCAATTTAACGCTTTGCATGTGTGCTTTAAATTCGTATAACTAGCTTATTCTGAGAATTGAGAACTATTTCATTTTTCAGTGAATTATATTCCTGCTACCAGTGTCCTTTAAGAGTTCCCTTATTAGAGTTTTTGTTGCTGTTTGAGACTAGCTAACAAATGAAGACTACACATGTTCAAATATAAGACATGAGAAAAACATCTATTTTCACTGGAATGACAGCAAAGGCCATCCGCAGTAAAAATGAATTGCTAAGTTCTTTGCAAGTCCCCAATATGGGTTTAATATACAACATGTGTATTTCTTGAAACTATTAATTTGCCAGTAAGCATTATCTACCTAAAAAAATCCACCATCAAAAAGAAAAGTGACATTATTGATTTTCAGAATTCTTATTCCTGCTCTGTCAATAAGCAATGCTGGAAAGAAAATCAAATCCCAAAGAGAATTGGCATGATGGTGAAGGTCAAATTTATAAGTGAAGGGGGTCAGGAGTGTTTGACTCAGTGTGCTGAGCAGTGCATCCCAACAATCAATGACAAGAGAGAGGCAATATGCAGGAAGCCTCTGGGGAAAGTTAAAACTTTTAAATACAGTAGTCATCTTGGAGGATTAGAGGTATATGAGTTTAAGAGCTAGAGTGCACAAGTCTGGGTAAAACCTTAATCTAACAGACAAAGTCTTACCAGGCTGGGCACGGGAGACTGAATCTTGAAATAGATTTTTTTTTTTTTTTTTTTTTTTTTTAAGAAAGCAACAGAAACTCAAATAGGACTCTCTGGTCCTTTGTCCTCTTAATTTTAAAGCAACAGCCAGTGTTATCTACCTTTCTGCAGATGCATTTGGTGTGCCCTGGAGGGCCAGACATCATTCTGTGTTTGCAACAAAAGTTGACATTGAGCAACTGGTGGGAAGCACCTGAATAAGAAGCAGAAGTTGCTAATATTTTAAATTGGGACAAAGAGTCAGGTTTGGAGGATTTTGATAGGAAAAAAAAAAAAACATGTGTCCATCAGTCCTCATTTTAATGGCTGGGCTTTTAAATAAAACAACAACAATAACAACAACAACAACAAAAAAAAAACCAAGGATTGAATCCAGGGGCAGTTAACCACTGAGCTAAATCCCCAGTCCCTTTTCATATTTTATTTAGAGACAGGACCTTGCTAAGTTGCTGAGAGGCTGGGGTTAGAGGCATGTGCCACTGCACTCTGCTTAATGGCTGGGATTTTTACACACTTTGTGATGGTATGGTTGGTGGTGGGGTGGGGGACATGTCCATGTGACATCATAGGAGCCCTCGCCAAAAGTTGCCACATCTGAGTACTTCCTCATTTGTAAATGGAAACAAGAAGCCTTAATGAGTAATTAAGTGATAAGTCATTTCCCAGTTACCTAGAAGTACAAGATGATCCCAGAATTTGCTCTATCGAGTCACAGAAATTTTTTCACTTTCATAAGAACTCTTCAAAGTATGTTATTCCTATTACAAAGAGGAGGAAACGGAGGCTTAGATCATAAAGGGAAAAAAAAATTGTCCAGAATCGCATACCAGTAAGTTAACTAGAGTTGGGAGGAAAATTTGAATCTGAGCCCAAAACCTTTTGGAAGAGCCGAATGTACAGTTTTTCCACTTTAACCTAAAACAGTTCCCCACTTCTTCCAGTGGCTGGTGTTCCAGATGACAGCTCCAGGCCCTGTTTGAATAATTTTAAGTCAATCCTTAGTTAGGGAAGCAAGACTTAATTATCACTGGAGGACAGAAGGCTGCATCTTCAAGGAATTTGGCAGATCTCAGCAGGAGGCAACCACAGGTCTTTGGCAAAAGATCACTTTTCAACAGCATTGTCAATTCCAGCAACCCTCGACCTTCCACCTGCAGGTCCCCAAACAGCTGCTGTTCTGGGGGGTTGGGGAGAGAAGCAGAGGCGGTCTGTCTTCCTTTAAAAGGCAAATGCCTCTCTCTCCCCACCGCCCACTGCGCTGCCCCACAGGGATCCCTCCCTCCATATCATCCCAGAACTGGAGGTCATCTCCCATAACTAGAAATTAAGAACAATAAAGGAGTGTGTGTGTGGGGGGGCGGGCAGCTTTGACAGCAGACCCTGAACTCTCCCTTTTAATATAAGCCAGATTTAACATATGTCATTCTGTAAATCCGAGAGTCCAATTTGAGGCTTGTAATTTGCTGCAACCGTCCCTCTTCCTCGAAGGGAGTTGGGAGGAGGCCCAGCACATCAAGGTAACTGGTGGAAGATATAATTTGCCCACAGTGAGCCTGTGTGTCAGTTTCCTATTGTAATTTCTATTTGCATTGAGGTTTTGTGGTTTTAAGAAAGTCAACTAGATTTATTTTTAAATTAAGCCAACCCCAACATCAAAGGCAAGAAGAGGGGGATGTTTATAATAAAGAAACCCTGGATAATCTTTTATAGCTGTGTTCTCTTTCAGGGCACGTATCAGTAAATAGTTAGGAGACCTTTCACGACCAAGTTGCTTTATTTCTCTAACCTCAAACAACCCCCAGGGATGAAAAGCCCTTTGCGAGGTGATTTGGAAGTCCCTCTCTCCTGCTCCTCAAATCTCTTGATCTAACTCTGTGTGTAGCAGGACAGGCTGCATCAGGGATGAGAAGTACAGCCTCAGTCCTCACCTTCTTCCCTTCCCACCATGCCTTAGTTCTGGATATGAGAAGCCTCTGCAGGCCCCCAAATAGGAATCTATGGTAGGCAGAAGAAAGTTTATATTAAAAGTTTCTCTTTAAAAGAATGACAGATGCTACCTGAAGACTTTTATTATTTATTTATTTATTTTTATTTATTTTTACTGTAGACCTGAAGCATTTTACTACAATAGGATTTTTTTCAACCCAAAGACTTACATGAAGTATATTTGTTTATTGGTTCATGAAGGAAACTTGTGGACCTCATCTAGGCCTGCTCAAATAATATATATGTAGGGCTGGGGATGTGGCTCAAATGGTAGCGTGCTCACCTGGCATGCACGAGGCATTGGGTTTGATCCTCAGCACCACATAAAAATAAAATAAAGATATTATGTTCATCATCATCATCATCATCATCATCATAATAATGTGTATGTGTAGTTGTTTCACCAGCCTTTTTATTTTATTTATTTTTTTGGTGGTATTGGAGATTGAACCCATTGAGCTCCACCCCCAGCCCTTTATAATTGTTGTTGTTGTTATTATTATTTTGAATTTTGAGACAGGATCTTGCCAAGTTGTCCAGGCTGGCCTTGAACTTGAGATCAAAACAGCTTTTTAAGAAAGGGGTAATGAAGCCCTTTTACAATGAGCATGTCTAGCCACACACTCTTGCCCACTCTGGCATACATCCCTGTAGATGGAGGTTGGCTTACACTTCTAAGCATAACTTATACACTTTAAGGGACAATGTTTATGCTGTTGCCCTTCTGCTCAGGTAAACAGTGTCCATATTGATCATCAGAGTAACTATGGAACAGGAAGTCTAATAATTCCTATGAGCATTTTCTCCTATAGAAAGGGAGGTTTTGCAGTTCCCCTAGCAGAAGAAAATGTGCATTTCTAAGGCTTGGTGTGCACAGAATTGTGCGAGTGTACAACCATGTGTCTCAGAAGCTCCATGTTTTTTTCCCAGAGGAAATTCACAGCACCACAGAATTAGGAGAGTGCTCCACCAGTCTCCTGAAGTCACTGGGCACACAGTGACTGATTGTTTCTCTAGTTTTATAATATGAATAATGGCCCAGGGTCCCCTTTAGTAATTCTTATCAACAATCTTTCACTGATAGACATTTCTCCAGAACAGAGAGGGCTAATCAGATTTTTCCATCAACATAGACTGCTGCTTACCCATTGAGACTAGCTATTAGTAAAGTCCTGGTTTGGAATCAATGCTCACTTGACTTTTTTTTTTGTTGTTGTTAAAACAAGTGAGCTTTGGAATCCAGTTCTGATTTGACCCTGATGAACTGTTAATCTGGAGAAGTCATTTAACTTTGCTAAGTCTTGGTTTCCTCATCTGTTCAATGAATATAATAAACCTATTTCCCAATACATCTGAGATAATTGAATGAGTTAATGGCATATAAAATGCTTTGCACAATATCAAACACGTGGTCAATACTCACAACCCCTATGTACCCAATAATGTTTAAAGAGAAGGTTCCAGTGGGTTATGGTCTAGCAAAGAATTCAAGTATAAATAAATAATTCTGAGTTTAAGAATTGCTGTAGTGTGAGTCTGCACTTCAGGAACACAAGGTGGTAGTATCTAAAGGTTAAGGGACTTGGACTTCAACAGGAAGGTGAGATATTTTGGGGGTCCCTAGTAAAATACATTTCACAACACTTGGATCTCTGTGTTAGACTAAATATAGATTTGAACTAACCTATCATAGACTACTAGGACCTACTTACCTGTGGTTAATAAAAATCATGCCCTGTACCCATTCTGATTTGTCTATGAAATGAATAGCTTTCATGGTAAACACGTGTGTTGAAGCCATCGTCTTGGCTATAATTCCAGTAAGTGTAATTAATGGTGTTAATACACAGGATCAGGAATGAGAAAAACTCATAGAGATATATAAGTAATCAATAAAATGCTCTTAAGAAATTCAAGAGAAAAATGCACTGAGGCTGTGATTCATCTTCATTTCAGATAACATTTGCGACTATATTTAATAGCCTAATTAGCAATAAAATTTTTATGAGTTAACATCACCCTGAGAACATCTCCTTCTGTATTACTGAGTTTTATCTGTAGCTTTGTAACATAACCATAATCCTGTTGATGGGTTTCTTACACATTTTATTTGATGAACCCCAAAACTTGCACTAATAACCTGTTTAGCCGCCAATCTTGGTTTCATCTGTTTTAATTTATATATCCTCATACCCTCAGAGTGTAGATTCTTGAGGGGAGGAGGGTTGTGAGGACTTCAGATCTTCTTATAAACACAAAGAGGCAAACACTCCAGCTATGTCTAGATTGTCTTTCCTAAATATGATTATTTCACAACCTTTAACTGAAGATATCTCCATAAATGACTAAGTAAAAAATGTATGATAAGTTTTCTCTCTGGATGTTTTCAGAACTCCTAGTTATAACTATGCACCAAATATGGATAAACACTGGATTATGCAGTACACGGGACCAATGCTGCCCATCCACATGGAATTTACAAATGTTCTACAGCGCAAAAGACTTCAGACTTTGATGTCAGTAGATGATTCTGTGGAAAGGGTAAGTACAGGGATGAGTTTCTGTTTAACTTCCTTTGGGTACATCCATTCTTGCCAATCGTGTTCATTCCTGTCTGATTCTGGCCTCATATTAAAAGAGAGAGTGTTGGATGACTTATCCATGTCTCCTTTATCTTGTCCCTGTTCTGTTTTTCTAGTTTGATTCTTAAGGATCCAGTGACCAAGGAGAGAAAAATCAAAGCATCATAAATCAGGCCACACCCTCAGAAATTAAGCCAATAACAAATGACTGTCAGAGTTCCAGAACTAGGCAATAGGGATTGGTGAGAAGTGTGGCGAGGTTAGAATTAAGTGCCCTATAGAAAGCAAGCAGCAATGCATAGCCCCAACTAATTTTTGCCATTTAGAAATGAACACCAACTATCAAGTTTTCTGACTTTTAAAAAGAAGCCAGAAATACAAAAATTTTCATTTGAAATTTCCTGAATTTTAAAATCAAATAAGACACACCTAAGGCTGGATCTACCTAGATCAGGCTGACAGGTAGTCTATTTTTAACCCTCGGTTATTAGATTTAAAAAAGTAATGAAATTAAGATTTGCCTTAGCAGGGGATTTTCAAAGTAAAATTCATAAAGTTTGGCGGTAGAGACTGCTTTGTGCCTTGTTACGTTTTATCGTCATTACTGCTGTTTTACTAAACAGATGAACAAAACCTGTTAGTAGAACGTGCCGCCTTCAGAAAAGTGACACTTGAACTGTATCGTTGGGTCCTTCCCTTCCAGGATTGTAAGCAGTTAGAAAACGTGGTTCATGTTCACGTCTGTCATTCTTATTGCAGAATTCTTGTTTTTTAAAAATAATGGAAAGCTGGGTACAGTGGCGCTTGCCTGTAATCCCAGCGGCTCGGGAGGCTAAGGAAGGAGGATCAAGTTCAAAGTGAGCCTCAGCGAGTTTAAGGCTGCTAAGCAACTCAGTGAGACCCTGTCTCTAAATAAAGTACAGAATAGGTCTGGGGATGTGGCACAGTGGTTGAGTGCCCTTGAGTTCAATCCCTGGTACCAAAGGAAAAAAAAAAACATAAAAAAGATTCAGAGTAAATTGTGGCAACACCATATCATGTCATCTTGTGACTCATCGATGGGTTCTGACACATCCTGTGCTGTATTGCAGCTGTATGACATGCTCGTGGAGACGGGGGAGCTGGATAACACTTATGTCATTTACACCGCTGACCATGGCTACCATATTGGGCAGTTTGGACTAGTCAAGGGGAAATCCATGCCATATGACTTCGATATCCGCGTGCCTTTCTTTATTCGTGGTCCAAGCATAGAACCGGGATCAACGTATGTATTTCTCTGTCTGCAACATTCGGCTGCCTCAGCTCATGCACTTCTGAGATAATCCAATTACTAATCTCAGTGTCTGGTTTCCTTTCATTCAAAACAAAAAAAGGTTATATGTAGGTTGATAATTTAGAAGATGAAAACCTTTCCCCGCTGCCACGTGTTAAATTAACTAACACGTACTGTTTAAACAGAAAGGAAGAATAACTATCGATGATTAATTCTCTCAATGATCAGAATCCGTATTTTTTTGGCCTGTGTACCTGGACACAATGTGATTTGGGGGAACAGATGTCATCTTTACCTTCTCTGAATCAGAAAGAGATACATTACTTTTTTTTTTTTTTTTAAACAACCAATACCATTCTCTCAGTTTTTAATTTTTAATCTTTTTAATTAGAAGAGGGCTGAGGATGTGCTTCGGTGGTGGCATGCTGCCTAGCATGTGCAAGGCACTGAGTTCAATCCTCAGTACCAAAAAACAAAATCTCTTCCCGGTGTGGTGGCACACACCTATTATCCCTGCAGCTGGGGAGGTTGAGGCAGAAGGATCACAAGTTCAAAGCCAGCCTCAGCAACTTAAGGAGGACCTAAGCAACTCAGTGAGACTCTGTATCTAAATAAAATATAAAAATGGGCTGGGGATGTGGCTCACTGCTTAAGTACCCCTGGATTCATTCCCTAGTACCAAGAATCATCATCATCATCATTACCATCTAAAAATTTTTTAAATTAATGAATTTTTTAAAAATTAAATGTTGTAAAGCAAGATTTACTTTTTAAAGGAAAGATTTAAGTGGCTAGTGTTCTATTTCTGTCACCTTGTCACCACTCGCTGGTCACTGCATCCCTTTCCATCTCTATTTTCCTATGATAAAATGGGTTCCACATGTCTTATACTGTGTTTTGTATAACGTGAGATCTTGTGCATAAAAGAATTACATGAAGGTTAAAAGAAAAGCATGGAAATATATTTCAAAATGCCTGTCATCTAGTCTGGACCCTGATATACCATTGGATAAGCTAGACAGGCATGTACATCCTGTCCCTGGTTCTGCTGGTGGTGGCGACAGAATACATAACCCAGATTTTCTAAATCTCACCCATGTGTCTCGTGTGTGTCACAGTGCACACTGAGGAGAGAGTGATGGGAGTAAGAAGGATTTCTCTGAAGAATGTTATTTTGTCTCTTATGATCATTAGCAACACCCTGGGAACTGTCACATCTATAGTTAGAAAGATTTATGTTGGAAAACCTTGGTAGCCTGAGTTAGATTCAACTCCGAAGTCGTGTGTTCTTTCTGAGAATATGGATTTTTAAAGCCCTGGTTCAACAGAGGAGTTATGAACCTGTCCAGTTTTAGAAGAAAGTATACAACCCACAAAAAGATAAAATCGGGCCACATCTTGTCTGGCAATGTGGCTGGAGCCCAAGGGTATGGGCACTCTCTCCAGCCCAGCCTCCTCCCCACCAAGAGTCCATTAATCTTGTTGTGTGCCATTGCTGCTTACTCACCCTGGAGAGATCCACCACCCATCCCTGGGAAACCAAAGATGAGGGGCGAGAAGAGTTGAAGACCAGTGAAAGAGCAGCCTTAGATGCCACCCTCCACTGGCTTTGGGGCTGAGCCTAACCATCTGTGTCTTTGCAGAGTCCCACAGATTGTTCTCAACATCGACCTGGCCCCTACCATCCTGGATATTGCTGGGCTCGACACGCCTCCTGATGTGGACGGCAAATCTGTCCTCAAACTTCTAGACCCAGAAAAGCCAGGAAACAGGTGCGTCAGAATTCCTTCTCTCAGCCATCCGCAAGCACCCAGGGCTCTGGCTGGCTCTCAGAGGCAGGCAACAGCTGAGAAAGCCAAGATAAAATACACTTTACCGGTGCAGATGGCCCCAAGCTGGGCCTTTCTCTGCCGTATGTGAATAGCACATGGATGGAGATGCAGTCTTGGTCTGCAGGAAGTGAGGGGTGTTTCTTTAAATAAACTGTTCGCACAGATCCATTTGGAAAAACATCCAGATGCCAGCAGTAAATATTATTATTTTGCTTTCAGGTTTCGAACAAACAAGAAGGCCAAAATTTGGCGAGATACATTCCTAGTGGAAAGAGGGTAATTATTGGTTCCTGGGGTGCTTCTGGGAACCATTCCTAGTGGGCAGCTCTCCCTGATGGATATTTTCTTTCTTCCTTTTATTTTTTTTTCTCCCTCCTATTTTGGTTTACTAAGCATGTGGATTTTGCAAGCCTAGTTGCAAGACTGAATGGTTTAGCGGCTTATTCTCTTCTGGCCAGGGGAGTAATTATTCCTGCATCACAATTGTAAAGAATAAATTATCGCAAGATGGGGCCAAAGCCTTTGCATCAGTACTGATTTACTGTTGCATTTCTCAACCTTGGTTTCTAACCAGACCAATCAACTTTCTCAACCAGCCTTCCCAAGTCCTTCTCTAATAGCCTCCAAGGCATGCCTGGTCCCCTACCTTCTCCTTCTTTTTCTTATGTTCCTGTCATTCCTTTAAACATATAAATTTAAGCCATTATAATTATTTCCATAGTCACTTTGGGTTCCCCTTTTGATTGGTTATGCTTATTGCCTTGTTTTTCTTTGTACATAAATTGGGAGCAAGAAAAGCATTTATGTCATTATTTATTAGCAAGAAGAACTTGATAATGCCCAATGTGTCGAAATTAAGGCAAGGACTCAGAAAATGTTGAAGTCCTATAGACAGAGCTTTACATTTACATCTTGCTATTTGAAGTATGTAGAGTCATGCAACAGGGGGAAAAATAAAAGAATGGGCAGGACTCAGGAAGGTAATGCTGATCACTTCTCACTTTTCCCTTTCTGTCAAAGCAAATTTCTACGAAAGAAGGAAGAATCTGGCAAAAATATCCAACAATCAAATCACTTGCCTAAATATGAGCGAGTCAAGGAACTGTGCCAGCAGGCCAGGTACCAGACAGCCTGTGAGCAGCCTGGGCAGGTGAGTGACACCACTCTTCTTCACCATCATTTATGCACCTCTCCATTACTAACTCAAAAGATTTTCAACTTACAAATAATGTACATTTGTGTAAATGTAAGTTTCCTTATGGTCATGAGGGCAAGTTCATTGTGACCCCTCTCCACTGACAGGCATGTGTAACTGTTCACACTGGCCCTCCTCATGACTACTTGAGCTCCCTCCAGTTAAAAAATATGGTGCTCTCAGAGAGAGAGTTCTATGCCTAAAGACAATGCTTCCACCAAGAAAAAAGTTCCTGGGGTTCCTGTTAACAAGTCATCAAACAGTGATCACAAGGTCACTCAGTCAAGACATGGGTTGATGCTGAGCCTCTGACAGTGAAGCACCCTAAGAGACATGATGGGGTGTTCCCTCCCTGAATTAATGTCAGATGTCATTAACACAGAGCAGAGGATAGAATTTATGACCAAGGTCAAGAAAGGAAAAACAAAACCACATTCTGTATGTGCATTCTTTCCACCTTTACTCACAAACATTTTGACATCAAATATTTCATGGTGATGAATCTTCATTAACAGAAGTATTAGTGTAGTACCTATTATAAGAAAAAAAAGAAATACTACACAATGAATTAATACCACTTCTAAAGAAAGTGAAGATATACAAACCTTAGCAATTTTAAAAACTCTTGACTGAAATCTGTACTAACTAAAAGGAAAACTGTACAAGCTAAAAGAAAATACCCGGTCATGTTGACAGATTGAATTTCTGCTAAAATCAGAGCAACTTAGAATAAAATCAGAGGAAAGGGAAAAGAACTTATTTTATTTTTTATTTTATTTTTAAAATTTTTGTTTATCTTATGAAAAGCACAATGCACCAGATTTTATATCTGTATTCACTCAATTTAATCCTGGTCTCTTTGAGTGAGGTTAGGTCATTTCATCCCCATCTCACAAATGGGCAGATGGTAAGTGGCAAAGCTGAGATCCAAAGAGGAGTTACTGATTCAAAAACTCAAGCCACTTGTTGCCCTCCAAGGTAAACTACGTTAAATATATAAAGAGAAGTTCAAATCCTAGATGTTTAAAATTTCTCTGACCTCTAGGTATTCACAAAATTTGCTGATGCCAGTTTAAGATAGCAGATTCATGAAATGGGCAGCCCGGTTATTATCAAACTGCCCTCATTCATTATGGTATTATTATATGGTAGCCAGCATATTAGGTAGATGATCAAAACAAACAACTTGATCCTACCTCTGTATTTCCTTATGCTTTTTTGTACACAGGATCCCTTTGAAATAAAAGAGGGTGGGGAGGGAGATCTGTCAAAGGAAGGAATAAAATCATGCCTTCATGTTCTTTTAGGAAGTCTTTATTTCAAGTGTTTAGTGGAGGAGCTTAGACCTATTCATTATATTTTAATTTGAAGTCTTCAAATCTTTCTCATGGCAGCTCTAAGTATTATTATGAATAAAGCCTCAGAATTGTTTTGTAGCTCTATGATTCTTATGAGCCAGCCTCAATAGACTAATTTACTTTTATTCAGGAGTTGGAAATGTTCAGTGTTAAATATGTCTCATGCAAATTGCTGATCTTATTCCTCTTTGAGTCCTCTAAACGGGAGTACGATAGCCATTTGGGAATAAGGTACACTGCCTCCCTACCTTTCAGGATACAATTTTGCCAATCTCTCCATATGGCTTGTACTGAAATTTTAATATATGTCCTAAAGGCCAAACGTAGCGTTAACTGGATGATGGTACTTGAGCATAAGCTCAGCACTCATGTGCTAAATGCTAACTGTATTAAAATTTTAATTTTACTTTTTCGTATTTGTCTCAACTTGTTTTGCTCCCATGAAATTCTTTGATATCTGGCTCACTGGAAATTTCCTATGCTGTTTTATTTCTGTGTGAATTAGTCTGAACTTAGATTCCATCACATGGATAGGAGGAACATTTAAAAGTGCCTGAATTAGTGGAATGAAGAATTAAGCTTTGCCCTGTAGGTAATTTCTTTCTACAGGATTTTTCAATTTGGGCAGAAATAAAGACCTGGCAAGATTATTAGGTTGCCTCAATCTTCAGTGAATAGTTGTTCTAATCTTGTAGTTGCTAGTGTCTGTCCCCAGGCCGGTGAGATCAGCACCCGCTGGGAGCATCTCAGAAATGCAGGTTCCCTGGCACCCCAGACACTGAGTCCGAGTCCCCAGTGGTGCTTTAAGAAGTATTCGGGTGACTCTGAAGCACATTTCTGGCCTCCTGGTGCTGCCTAAATCCCAACTTAGGAATCTGAGAACTGGACAGGGGTTGTGGCTCAGTGGTAGAATGCTTGTCTAGCACATGTGAAGCACTGGGTTCGATCCTCAGCACCACATAAAAATAAATAAATAAAATAAAAGTATTGTATCTGTCTACAGATAGAAATAAAACAATTAAAAAAAAAGAATCTGAGAACCTTGAAAATCTTGAGTCTCTTCAAAGCAGTCACCAAATCTGTGGATCAAACCGCATAATTCACGGAGTTCTATAGAATTTTATCTCCTGGCCCTCTGCTCTGACTACTTTCCGAAATGTCACTGTCTTAAAATGAAACAACAAAACAGAGTCCAGAACAATGAGATTCTGTTGTCCAGGATCAAGGTGACAACTAAGGCTACGCCACTTTGCTTGGAATCCACTGTCTTGATGTTGGGGTCACACCTGGCCTGTGCCCTGCTTTCTTCCTCTTACCCAGGTAATTGCCTACACACTAAGGAAGCACAGTTTTAGGGTTGACCCTCCATGGGGTGTAGCAGAAAAATCAGCACCATTAGCCCCCTTTATTCCTAATCCCCAGGGAGAGCATATGGCTCCCTCCCATTACACCCCTGTGCCTGGTCACCTAACCAGAGCCAAGAGGGTGTGTGTGTGGTATAAAGCAGAGTAAATAAATAAAGGAAGAAAGAATAGGAGGTCAAAAGGTTTGGGTTGGAAAACAGTTACCTCCACTTTCTAACAGTGTCTTCTTGAACAAGTCTTTCAATTTCTTCTGAGTTGCAGGTCTTCTATCTCTAAAATAGAGAAAATTAGCCTCACTCTTATGAGGATTAAGGGCTAGGTGAGACTGAGATCTATTTTCTCCACTGTGTGAAGGCTGGGTATTTCTATTGTTCCAGACCGACTTACCTGTTGTTTTCATTTCTATGAAACCAGCAGGGAATTAAAATGGGCTGGAATCCCAAGCGCTTGGCATCAGTCCTTGACAATGTGCACAGAGCAACCAGCAGGGACTAATTAAGACAACATGGACATATGTGTTTACACTACTTCCATGTTTCTGAATTAATCCAAGACAAAGTGTGAATTCCCACCATTCTCTCAGCTAGGCATTACACCACCCCCCAAGCACATTTCTGTACACACACACATGTACATGTTCATGTGCAATTCTCAACTTTTGTCTTAAAAGACTTCTGTTTACCAGAGAATGGATCCATGATGCTCAATTCTGGCTACACATGGGAATCACCTGAGTGAGCTTTTGAAAACCAGTAATGCACCACCTCACCCCAAACCAATCAGATTTTAAATGTCTTAATGCAAGACCAAGGCATCCGTATTTTTTTTAAAATAATGTTAAAAACTCCAGGCCTAAAATCAGAGAATGTCAAAGTTAGAAGGAGTCTTAGCAATCTTCCAGTTGAATGGTATCATTTTCCTGATAAGGAAGTTTTGGTCCAGAAAACTTAAGCTAACCTGCATCTTTTCACCTCAAATTGAGTAGTTTCTAACCTGTGACATACAATCTCTTTGGCAGGTTAAGATGGTATATTTTTCCCTTCAAAACTGCAAATGGCATTTGTATTAATGGTAACAGCTACTCACAGCACCTAGGGTGTGGTTCTCAGCTCTGACTGCACAGCAGAATCTTTAGAAATGATGCGATGGTTCACTCCTGTAATCCCAGCACTTGGGAGGCTGAAGCAAGAGAGTCAATTACTAGTTCAAAGCCCACCTCAGCTATTTAGCAAAGCTGTAATTAATTTAGTGAGTCCCTGTCTCAAAATAAAATATTAAAAAGGGGTAGGGATGTGGCTCAGTGGTTAAATGCCCCTGGGTTCACTCCCTGGTGCCAAGAAAAAAAAAATGCTAATGTTCAAGTCCACCTCAGGTAGATTATGTCAGAACCTTGCGAGTAGGGATGCAGGTATCAGCTCAATTTCAAGTCCTGGGGATTATTTCTCTGAACAGCCCAGGTTAAGAACCATAAATGCCAAATGAGTATTATTGGGTGGTATTTTTTTTTTTCCTTTTTTCTTCCTCTAGGTATAGACATCATCTCCTTAAATTAGAGTTGCATAAAAGAGAAATTCCCTGGGCATCCAATTGGGAAGTACAATTTTTTTTAATGTATTCTCTGCCATTTCATGGGAAAAAGTGAACCTTGATTTGTTTTTCATAGAGCAAATGTCCTTTGTGGAGTTGTTAAATTCCAGCATCTTGACAGTTTTGTATGCCTTTCTACTATTGTGTCGATGACAAATCAGAGATGATATCAAGCAAGCTGGTAGAATTGTAAAGGAAATTAGAATGTTGTTTGTTGAGTAGAAACCAGTTTAGCTCCAGGATCTATGTTCCTCTGAATGAATGAAAAAAATATATATAAATATATATTACACACACACATACACACACACACACACACACACACACACACATTCACACACATTCCATATCCCTCTGGCCCTTTATGACACCCTGCAGAGCATGAATTAAAAAGATATTTACTAGTTAAGATCTGGATAGAATTGTTAATTTGCCAGAAATTGACAGCCTGTTTCCAGAACCTCCCAGAACCCTGGTTAAAAGAACAGCATGGCTCCAGGCATCCCCTGTACCTCTGGATTCTGGGGGCACACCCCAAAGGACTGAGCTCCTGCTGCCATCCTCCGACTGAATTCCCACCTGTACTCAGGCTGTGCAGACCACTCAGCCTTCTAGCCTCAACCTCCACTAAAGCACACCTCTGAAAAGTTGTGCATCTCCTTATATCTTTTGCTTCTGTGCATTTGGTTCCAGACAAGTCAGAAACAAATGTAAGAACAGGCATTTGACACAAAAACTACACCGTGTGGCCCCAAACTCTTTACACCTTGTCTTCTTTTCCACCACTTCCCAACAGCCTGCTCTGGTCAGGTGCTCATCCCAGTTTCTGATCTGCATGTGAATTGCTACTTCTGCCTTCCCAAAATCCTCTCCCCTCACTGATGCCCATCTGAAGACCCACCCCCCTCCCCCAAATCATTCTGCTTTTGAAGGCACCGTTCAAGGTGCCTTGGGATTACACCCTGGGTCCACCACTTTCTTAGTATATGACCATGGTGAGTTTTTTAACTTCATCTGCCTCACTTTGTTCAGCTGTAAAATGGACATAATAATACCTACCACAGAGCATTGCTGTAAGAATTATGAGTTACACATTAAATCAAGCACCTGAGACAATGTCTGGCACACAGCAAGCACTCAATAAATGTTGGCTATTGATTGTTGGCCAAGGTTAGTTCACCAGCTGTATTTTTCCTGAAGTACTGACTTCTTACAACATTCTAACACTTATTTTTCCAAATGATTGGGTCAAAATCTAAATGAAGAAACCTTTATCTCTCTTCTGCTTCTCCTTTCCACTCCCCTGCCTGCCCCCATACACACCCCATCCGGTCTCTACTCACCTAAAAACAGTTATTTCACATTGCTGAGAAAATTCGATAGTGGTTTGAGCTAAGTAGCAGTTTGGACAAGAATATTTATATTTTTCTAGTATTCCCCAGTGCTGACATAAAAGTTTAAATTTATGTCCATATTTCAGGGAACTATGTTTTCATGATGTTGATACGGTCTACAGGATGATAATCAAATTGTCAAAATCAGATTGTCAAAATTACTGTATCATTATTACATTTCAGATTACCATGATTTGACCTGCATTATGCCCAAATCCATATAATAAGATACATAGTAACAGAGAACCAATGTGTATGTGTGCATGTGTGTGCATCAAATTAAGCTTCCATTGCAGTTTACATTTTTTTGTCTCATTTTTTTATTTGTTCATTGCAGCTTACATTTGAAAAAGCTATAGTCAATTTTTTTGTTTCTTATTCGTAGAAACAGGCATAAGTAGATCTAAATATGAACATAAAAAAAAAATCCCTAACCAACCTGGAATCTATGAAATTCAAAGTGTAGAAACTGCAGTGATTGCTTAGTTGTTACTTCAAGTAGAAGAAGTAACCAGCAATGTACCATCATCTAACATTCTGCTGAGCATCATGCCTGGAAAACTGTTCTATATGACAGATATTGTGGCCATTTTATACACGAAGAGGCTAAAACTTGGGAAAAATAGACTCTTGAAGAGTGACAAATGATAGTTCATGTGTGTATGTTTCAAAGTCACAGCCTTTTTTGGCCATAGAGGGATGCACCTATAGTCCCAGTTTTTGGGAGACTAAGGCAGAAGTTTTGTATGAGCCCAAGAGTTTGGTATCAGCCTAAGAATTATAGCAAGACCCCTCTCAAATAAAATAAAATAAAAACTACAACCTCTCCCTCTAAATAGTTATTATGCACAGTTTACCATCAGGAAATACTGGTTTGTTCAGGAATTATGTTTACCTAAACATTTATAAAGGTCTGGTCCAGATTCCTGGAGTGAATCTTCTCCTCAGAACTCCAAAGCACTTAACAATTGAATCGCATGACTTACCCCCCAGGCCAGGAGAAGCAAATATTGTTTGGCCAGGTGTGGAATCTGGAAGAACAGAAAGAGTCTGCAGTGTGCTCAAAGCCATGAGTTAGCAGCAAAAGACAGTTCAACTTGAGGTCTTCAGATGCCCAACCCAGTACTTATCTCTATTGAAAAATGGCTCCCTCTCATCAAGTTTACATTAGCTGTAATTGTTTGAGTAATAAATACAGTCGTGTGAGGGAATGGATAACAGTAATAGCAGCTGTGTTCCAGAGCACCTGCCATGTGCTGGCTTCTTCCTGTGGATAGTCTGTGATGCTCAGGGCTCTGCCCAGGCTTCTCACAGCTGCCTTGCAGAGGGCCACAGAGCCGTGTGATAGAGGGGGCTCTATTCAAATCCAGGCTTTCTAGTTTGAAAGTCTAGAATTTTTCTTCAAGCCACTCCAAATGGGTATTACATACCCTTCCCAAGACCAAGACAGGATACAGGTAATATTCACTGTCCCAATAAATGACTTAAGGTAGTTGTGTAAGTAGAATGAATAAATTCATATAAAGTACTCCAGACCAGACCCTGGTATCAAGGAAGAGTTTGATGGTTCTGATGATAAAGATGATGATGAACAAAACTGTTTGAAAGGGGTTTGATCTATTTTGATATATTTCTCATCTAACTAGCTATGCATGTACCCTTGTACCAAAATAACCATTCCTCCTGATTTATATATAGGCAGATACATTGAATCAAATACTAATACAAAATTACCTAACAGAAGAATTCTGTTTTGATCCGTGTGACAGCTGAATTTCTGCAAAGGCCCTTGTTGAGCAGAGCTCATTTCTGGGGCTGATTGCGCGTTCCATTAACAGGTGCCTCCCCTGGGCTCAGATTTTCATCTGAAGGCAAAATCGTCTCTTCTCCTTGTTTTGACTGTTTAAATGGCTTGCAGCATTGGTTTCGAAGTAATTCTTTACAAAAATTTCCTTTCTCTGCCTCCATCTATAAACTCTCCCAGCAAAATCACCATTTTTAGTGGCAGCTATTTCAAGGTTTTATTGCACAGTCATAAAAAGTGTCATGATATGGAACACTAAAATGACTGTGGTAAATGTGTGGTAATTATATTTCATTGAAATTCCTAGTATGCTTGCCACTAAGAAGATTTTTCGAAGCCTCTAGCTAATTACTTCATCTAATAGGGTCTGTAACTCTTTCAGAGGGTCCATGGTAGAGAAAGTAATTGACACTTGTCAGTGACTCTTGCTTTATCCCAGGTAGGTGTGTAAAACTATGTATACCTAGAGTGTATGTGGGTGTACATGTGTGTGCATGTATGCACAAATACACACATATATGTGTATTTGATTTTGTGTGATACCTCATCCACACCAGACACGGCCAGACAACTAGTGTGGTTAAATTCCTCTTCAGAAAGAAAAAAAAAAACTCTCTTTCCCTTGATCTCTATCCTCACAGGAAATCAACCAGGAATTTGGCTAATGGGAAAATGTAAGTTAGATTCCAATACACTAAGTTGCTAAAAATTCTGCCTATGTGTTTGTGTTCCATAGGAATCTACTTACACCATCATTTTTTCTGGGCCAATGAAAAAAAAGCAGGTTTTTTGTTTTGTTTTTTGTTTTCTTTTGGTACTGAGGATTGATTGAATCCAGGGGTGCTTAAATGCTGAACTGCATCCCCAGCCCTTTTTATATTTTATTTAGATACAGAGTCTCACTGAGTTGCTTTAGGACCTCACTAAGTTGCTGAGGATGATTTTGAACTGTGTCAGCCTCCGAGCCACTGGGATTACAAGTGTACACCACCGTGCCCAACTAAAAAAGCAAATTTTTAAATAGATTTGGTGATGAAAATACAGAAAAAAAGAAAGAAAAGAATTTACTATAATTGTGTGATATAAAAATTAACACTTGAAGCGAGGTGCCTGTAATCCCAGCATCTCGGAGAGCTGAGGCTGGAGGATCACAAGGAATAATGGTGCACTCCTGTAGTCCCAACTACTAGCAAAGTAGGATGGGAAAACAGCTTGAACCAAGAATTCATAACTAGCCTGGGCAATAAAGCATGATCTATCTCAAAATATTAATAATAATACCAAAGTCAATGTCATTTGCAACTACAGACAGACCATTATTTATTCAAAAATAAAATTGGTTCCATTTTTCAGATACTAGGTAGAGTGCTTCTTAAGCACCTATTTGCCTGTGGCTTTGAATGCACTGGCCCCTTCTTTTGCTACTGGAGACATCAAGTAGTCAACTCTTACTTATTAAATGCTAGAGGTAGATACCTGGTAAATGGAGAAGTCTCAAGTCATTTGGACTTAAGAGTTATAGATCTACACACACCTTCAAGCACTACTAATTCCCAATTTTTTTTGAGCTATGAAAAGTTATTTATTTTGCATCACTTTTCACCAGCAAGAATCCTATATGGAATATAGCTATTTTTTAGTGTAGTTGTCTCTCAGTTTCTGAAAACTTTTTGAGAATTTCACAGCACCTTCTGGAGCTAATTGGACATAACTACGAGGCCTGGAAATCCAGGGTCTCCGGCAAAACCTGGCAACAGGTCACATGTAGTTTTCAACCATGTGTAAGTCACCTGTCAATAACCCGGGAGAGAGAATGGGCAAAACTGGTTATTCTTAAGTAGAGCACATGTCCTGAAGGATTGATGCACTGGTTGTATTTAATAATCCAAATGGAGTCATTTTCTGACCCAATTACATCAGTACATTTCTAGAAACACCTTTCTTTGCACGAGCCGCATCCGTAGATACCTACATCCTCCTCAAAGACTCATGCATCTGAGCTGTTCTGAAATATATCCCTCCTTCCTTCCCAATGGACTCGATGCAAAGAGGACCCCAATTGCTAATGTATAGCAGGGGTTTTTAACCCCAACTGCACATAATAATCACTTGGAGAGCTTCTGAAAATCCCAAGGTCCAGCCAAGTTTGAGAACCCCACATGTGACCTACCTTCCTTGGGCCTGATCATATTAAATTCACATTATTTTTAGTTAAGTATTCTCTAAATCCTTAGACTATTCTTGTTTGTTCCCTTTTCATGAGTCGATTAATAGGTTGCCTTGATTCTCTCACAGAAGATGCTAAACATTCAAGACATTCTAGCCAAGGTTGGGTGTGGTGATGCATGCCTGTAATCCCAGATACTAGGGATGCTGAGGCAAGAGGATTTCAAGTTCAAAGCCAGCCTCAGCAACTTAGTGAGGCCCTAGGTAACTTAGCAAGATCCTGTCTGAAAATAAAAAATAAAAAGGTCTGCACCCCTGGGTTTAATCCATGGTAGTAAAATAAATAAATAAATAAAAATAAAATATACATCCTAGCCAACCCACAAATAAAAGTATACTTTAAAATGGTTTGAATCACACAAATTCAATAACAGCAGGAGTATAAAGGGCTAAAACAAAATCATAGAATGAGCTCTATCTATCTGGGGTCTGGGAAGTGTCCAGTAGAATTATCAAAGCAGCTCGGAGTTGCATTTCTTCAATGTAAATTCCCTTAACAGAAAATGAAGGGTGACTCTAGGTCTCTAGTTCATCATGATATTTCTGTGTACAAGTTTCATTTACCTTCTTCCAAAGCCTTCTGGGACCCTTGGCCAATCTCAACTTGGCATTAGTATACTTTGCAACCAAGATATTACTCCCAATGTGATATGGACACAATGAGGGGATAGATAGGAGATCATTTTAAATGGTGCATGAAAGAAATCTTTTTAAAAATATTTATTATTTTAACAAATTTGGAAATATATAAGTGGCACAACACATAATTTTGCAGATATTATTGTGCTGGCCAGAATTTAGAAATGTGTGCATTTAAAGTATCAATGCATAGAGGCACATAGGTGATACTCATAAATAGAAAGGAGGAAAAAGATAAAAGTTTGATTTGTCCGTACTTTCACTAAATTTTGTCAACTTCTAGTTGAGGCTTGTATTCTTCCTGACTCCCAAGTTAATACATGAGGAAGGAGAAGGGGTAGGGATGCAAGTAAAAAGAAGTTATTAAGTGCTTCCCTCCGCTGCTGGTACTGGGAATTGAACCCAGGGGTGCTTAACCAATAAGCCACATCCCTTTTTATATTTTATTTGGGGACAGGTCTCTGTAAGTTGCATAGGGCCTCCCTAAGTTGCTGAGGCTAGATTTGAACTTGCGATCCTCCTGCCTCAGCCTCCCAAACCTCTCGGATTACAGGCTTGCTCACCATGCCCAGTTTAAGTCTTTAAATGTAGAGAATCCCATAAAATGACCTCCCTCACTCCGAGGGTGAAGGACTATTTTTTCAACCAGTTACTCCGGAAGTTCTGGAGATACTGAGCCCTGAAGCAGGTCATACTTATTTAGAAATGAACCTATAGCATCTGCAGCAGGCTTGATAAGTAGCTCCAAGTAGAAACCCAGGACAGGTTCCCATGAGTACCCACTTCTCCTAGCAGCATCCCACAGGGTGTGCAGGGTTTGTAGTAAGAAAAGAAGATGAAAGGCAACCTGACCAGTTTGCCAGCACCTGGGATGGACTCTGATTAAACCCATTTCTGTCTTTCTCATGTGCCACCCTTCCCTGTCTGGTGTTAGAAATTCAGGGCCAGAGAACAAAGCAGCCAGGTTTGTTTTTCCAGAGCAAGAGAGGTCTGGCGAAAAACAGCCCTGACAGCTGTGCCTGTGTCTTGGTGAAGGAAGGACTTTCACGTTTTTCTTCCAAGACTGTTTAGTCTGCATGCTGAGGATTCATATATCAGTTTTTGGCTCTCGTGTCTTTGGGGTAGTTATGATTTCCATTGATTTCGTCGTCATCTGTATTTGCCTACAATGAAAGAAGCAGAACTGAGAACAGAGTTATTGCAGGGTCACTTAAAACTTGGCTTTCTTCATTCATTCTCACAGCACGGACAGTGCTTCTTTAAAAGGGAGTGGGGTGCACTCCTAAGGCCCTAGTCCTTAATAAATAACACCTGGATCCGAATCCTCAACTCCTCTCCCATTGGCTTTTGCAGAAATGGCAGTGCATTGAGGACACATCTGGGAAGCTTCGAATTCACAAGTGTAAAGGGCCCAGTGACCTGCTCACCGTCCGGCAGAGTACGCGGAACCTCTACTCTCGCGGTTTCCATGACAAGGACAAAGAGTGCAGTTGCAGAGAGTCTGGTTACCGAGCCAGCAGAAGCCAGAGGAAGAGTCAGAGGCAGTTCCTGAGAAACCAGGGGACTCCAAGTAAGACAAACGTTTGTGACCACCGCAATGGCAGGCCACGGCCTTAGATAAAAGTTCCCCTTGCCACATTTCAGATATTATCAATGCACAGTTTTCAGACCAAAAGAAAATCATTGCTCTGTTTAAAATAAGAAAGCTAATATCAAATTGAAATTTCACTCTCTAAATATTCCCACGTAAGCATAGAATGAAAATAGGTTTAGTAAAAACACCAGATTCAAGACTTATGTACAAATAAAAACTATAAAATGGTTATTCCAAAGGGTAAAGAGTAAGGTTTAGGTCCATTTTGTTTTACTTTCATGCTAATGTCCTGATTTTTCTGCCTTAAGTTGCTTTAAACAATAATCCAAGGCATCAATGCATATGCATTTCAGAGGAAAAGCATAAACACCTTTTTTTTTTAGGGCATATATTTTAATCTGCTTTGGGACAAAATATATATTTTTTTTAGATTTTGTCAACTTATTGGATATTGTTAACTGGCAGGGTCAAACTAGTTGAATTTGGTGTGAAATGTATGACCTGGAATTCTATTTATAAATATTATCAGGCCACTTTGAGATACCTATCATTATTATAAATATGAAAACCAGCCGGCCCACACTTTCAGTAGAAGAATGGGAGTCTGGCGCCATCTAGTGGAATAATGTAAAAAGTGGCTCACTTCTGTGGTGGTTTTCTATACTCCTTTGGAAATAAGAAACATGAATTCTGTGGCCAAGATCTGGAAATCCAGTCACTCGTGAGAAAAATATATGCCCTTAAAATGGTGTTTTTATCTTGGATGAGAGGTTTTAGGGTTATGAATCCTAGATCATTCATCCAAAATCATGAGTATATTCTTTATATATGTGCATATTTTTCTCAAAGTCAATTAACTTTCAACAAATTCTTAAAAGAATTCATAACCCAAAAACCTAAGAAGATTTTCATTCTTCCTGAGAGAATATTCCAGTCTCAAATCATTCACATAATGCTATCAAATTCAAAATCAGAACTGGAGGTGTAGCTTAGTGGTAGTGCATTTGCCTGATAGATAGAAAACCCCTCTTCCAATCCTCAGCACCAAAAAATAAAATAAAATAAAAATAAAAAAAGAAAGAAGAAAAGAAAGAAAAAAAAAGAAATTAAAAACCAACAAGGGACAAGGTCTCCTGACACTCTCCTTGGGGAACAAAACTGAAGCACAAAAGTTTATCTTAGAAGCAGAGTCATTCCTTCTCTTTAGAAAGTTAGAGATCACACATATTTTTCCACGTTGGACACAAGCTGTTTCAATTGCATGGAATATTGTGTGTTTGAGAGCAGAAGTGAGTTTCTTTCTTTTTTCTACAATAGTAGAACTTGTGGGCATGCCCCGTGACCCGCTGTCATGGAGACCCACCACTCAACTGAACAGGGCAAGGTCCTACAAGAGCTGTCTTGGAGCAGAGAGATTCTGATTCTTTGTCTGATCTGCCCCCTTCTTTTTATTTTAGCATCAGGTTGGAGAGATAAGGCCAGAGGAGTGTACCCACAGAGTCTAAGTGCATCTGGTAAACAGGGGACAATGTTTGCACATTAAAGTTCTTAGCTGGGTGGGACCCAATGAGCAATTAGTAAGTAACATTCCATGGTCACCAGAAAACATGCTGGCCTGTGCCTTGACTTACCCTCCATTTGCCAGATATGGAAAGTCACTTGGCTGGCACAAGCAAAATTTAATAATTTTTTAAACATATCTTTTCCTTTTTGTGCAAATACAGCATATCTAGAACATTCAGCTTTTTACAAAAGCAGCCCAAAGTCATAGTAAAACCGTAGCCTGAGAGGTTCTAGTCATAACTCCTACTGCCTTGCAGAATGTATGTGATGGTCAAAGCTTCAGTTCTCTCATTCATAAAATAAGGATGATAACACCAAATCTACGAGCTTGTTTTGAGAATCTTAAAAAAGATTATAGATTCAAGATAAATAAAAGGTGTACAAAGCATAGTAAAAGCTCAGTATATATTTGGGGTGAGGGTAACAGGGAATTGAACCCAGGGGTATCTAGGTGACTTTGAATCAAGGTGACCTTGGAGATCACCTAGATTTGTCCCCTCAGTTGAGACTCCCATGAGATGACCATGAGGTGGCACTGCCAGGACAAGAGCCCCACTTCCCAAGGTGAATCCCAGAGCCCCGCGATGCCCCAGAGCAGAGCAGCCTGCACTCCTTGTCCCTCTCCAAGGCCCTCACAGTGCCGGTGATCATTTTCTTCCTTCCTAAACTGCATCAGATCATCCATATTAACCTCACTTCCCTCATTTGCAGAGTACAAGCCCCGATTTGTCCATACCCGGCAGACACGCTCCTTGTCTGTTGAATTTGAAGGAGAAATATATGACATAAATCTGGAAGAGGAAGAATTGCAAGTGTTGCAGCCAAGAAGCATTGCCAAGCGTCATGATGAAGGCCACAGGGTGTTGGGAGGCCGCCAGGCCGCTGGCGGTGGCAATAGGGATGAGCTGCTGGCAGACAGCAGCAATGCCGTGGGTCTACCAACCACTGTCCGCGTGACACACAAGTAAGAAGGTTTAGGTGTTCTCTAGGTTTCAGATCAAAGTGGCCCCCTGCCCCAGATCATTACCGCTGGCACTTTGTAAAAGGTATCAACTTGGCTTTGGAGAGGCGGGCCAAGGCCTGGCCTCCAGGACACCTGGGGGTTAAGGAAGCCACAAGAGGTGTGCTTTGTGCTCAATTTCTCTTTAACACTAATCAACTGGGAATCCAGCCAGGGCAATTCTGTCACATCCTGACTTAGCAGGCCTGGGTTCCTGCCCCTAAGCACTTACCCTTTAGTAGGCAGCAAGAAGAAGATGGAAACGGTTATGGAAGCTGGGAGAGGTTCTTCCACATGCATGGCCACTGTCCCTTAGAGCATTGTAAAGTCACAGCCTCAGAAACAAAACACAGGGATCACAAAGAAGCTCTAGAAACTGGCGTCGTTTGGGGATGGGTGTAAGTTGCAGAAAACGCCTGACCTGACTCAGATCGTGAGAGCAGGGAGATCCTTGAAGTCTAGCAGACAGGCAAGGGAAATGACTCCCCTGTGGCTTTCAAGGACTCAAGTGGTCTTTGGTTCCTCCCCAGATCAACTTACTTTCTTGATAAAGAAATGTTTTCTTTCTGACATGATTAGCAAGACATTTGTTTTTTTCCTAATGTCATCACTTTGGGAACATGGGGTACTGTGAGTTCTGCCACGGTTTTTATCTCTGGGACTAGTCTCCAGGCACTTGTAGTTGTTAGAATTACATGCTTAGAGATTTAGGCCAGGGTTTGTTTCTCTTGACAGCAGGGATTGACCCGTATCCCACCTACTTTCTCTCTCTCTCCCTAACACTTTTTCTTTGCTTCAAAGTTAATGGAGGAACAAGGGGTCCCCAATACTGGGGGAAGGGGGGAGAAAACTTGACAGAGTACTTAAGACAAGCTCTTTTTTTTAGCCAAATGAATAAAACAGAATGATTATTCCCATTTTTTATTCTGCATTTCTTCAAATAGCCATCTGCATTATGGTTGTGGATACCTCTTTTACTTTTCTATGTGTATTTGCTCAGGCTTTCCAAGCTTGAATTTAGGGTGGAAACAATTCATGGGTTCATAATGCAAGATGCCTCCCCAGGTGATCTCAAGGATGATCTCTGTCACAGAGAGGTGACACTCTCCTTTGCCGGAACAGTAGCAGGGGACACATTCTCATTTACCCTTGTCTAGGGATCAGCTCCAATCTCACTAGTAAAGGGTTTTGAGGATAATAAGTTCTCTTTGCTATCTATCCCTTGTGTTTTTTAAAATTAGAATATAAACTTATTTCTCATGTTTTAATTTTTGTTGTTGTTATCGGTTTTTGCAGGTGTTTTATTCTTCCAAATGATACCATCCATTGTGAGAGAGAACTGTATCATTCAGCCAGAGCCTGGAAGGATCATAAGGCATACATTGATAAAGAGGTCAGCATGATGTCCTTGTAAGATTATTCCAAGTCCAGTTCTTGTATGGTGGTGCACACTTGTAATCTTAGCAACTCGTGAGTCTGAGCCAGGAATATTGCCAGTTCAAGGCTAGCCTGAGCAACGTAAAGAGATTACTCAAAATGTAAAAATTTAAAAGAAGATCTGGAGATATAGCTCAAGCAACCCTGAGTTCCATCCCCTTACCAAAAAAATAAATAAAATATATACGGATTCAGTTTACCAGAATCTGGCAGGATGGGACATAACCACTGTATGAATCTCCTTTTTTATAATTTCATGAAAAATAGAAAACTGGTCAAAGTATTTATAATTCTCCTGTGGTTTAGTGATAGTCCTGCTGCTGAAAACAAAACAGGGTGTGAGAAGAGAATGTGGATTGACTCAATGATATTTTGACCATCTGTTCAACAAAAGGATTCAGTAATAAAAGCAGCACCTGTTAATGTTTATCCATTACACTTCAGCTGGAATACAGAGATAGATGTAATTCTAGGCCTTGTTTGTTTTTAAATTAATTGCCATCTTGAATAGTTATAACTAAGGAACACAGTAAACAGGATGAAAAGAAAAAGTATTTTAGAAAGAAAATCCTGAGGTTGCCAGACACGGTTGCACACGTCTGCAATCCCAGCAGCCCAAGAGGCTAAGGTGGGAAGATAGTAAGTTCAAAGCCAGCCTCAGCAACTTAGGGAGATCCTGTCCCTAAACAAAAAAATAAAAAGGGCAGGAGGTGTGGCTCAGTGGTTAAGCACCCCTGAGTTCAAACCCTGGCACAAAAGAGAGAGAGGGGGGGGGGAGGGAGGGGGGGACAGAAAAAAAGATCCTGATGTTAAAATGTAATGATTTGAATACATTTTTCCAGATTGAAGTTCTGCAAGATAAAATTAAGAATTTGAGAGAAGTGAGGGGACACCTAAAGAGAAGAAAGCCCGAGGAATGTAGCTGCAGTAAGCAAAGGTGAGCAAGTGCCCATCCCTCGGTCTGCTTTCTATGCCCATTTTTACACAGCTAGAGTGGTGAGCTGGAGGCTCATTTCTTTATTCCCAACACCAAGCTTCATATGAATACATTAACATAAAGTATTATGACCTCACCTATATAAGTCAAGTATGCCATGAATTTTAAGCAAAAGATTTTTTTTAAGTCCTGACAAACCACAATAGTGACAACAGAGTAACTGCCTGCCGTCTATGTTGCTTCAAAAAAAAAAAATGAACTCTTTGATCAAATGCAAGGTTATGAAGATTCATTTTGTAACCCTCTGACCTGCAGCTATTACAATAAAGAAAAAGGTGTAAAAAGACAAGAGAAATTGAAGAGCCATCTTCACCCCTTCAAGTAAGTGACTCCTTTTTCCGTGTTTGCTGGGAGTTGAGAACCGTCTACTGGTCCCTTGAAAAGTAGCAAGGGATCCTGAGGTTTCAAATGGTGCTGTTTTGGCAGAGATAGATCCACATAGATCCTTGACACATAGTTCAAGCCTCACCAAGGGACCACGCAAGGCTTCTGTAATCCTTTGACGGACAGCCATGCGGAGCTTCCTCTGTAACCCTGCCTGCACACTCTGCTACTCATAGGAGACCAGGAATAGGTTTTTCTGCATACACTGCCATCTGTGGAAAGTGGCTAAGAGTTACAGACCCTCTTAATTAGGTCAGTGTGTTCTAAAGAGCAGCCTGTTATAGCGTTGAATTCTGAAACTGCAAAGAAATCATGGATATTTTAAAATAATCCAGAATTTGCACATAAAAAGAGATTTAGCATTTGAACTGCAATGAAGTTTAATCCTTGTGTGGAAAAGCAATAAATAGCTGGGCATGGTGGTGTACGCTTGTAATCCAGTGGCTCAGGAGGCTGAGGCAGGAGATTCGCAAGTTCAAAGCCAGCCTCAGCAACTTAGAGAGGCCCTAAGCAACTCAGTGAGACCCTGTCTCTAGGAAAAAAAAAAAAAAAAGAAGAAGGTTGGGGTTGTGGTTCAGTGGTTAAGCACCCCTGGGTTCAATCCTGGTACCAGAAAAAAAAAAAAAAAAAAAAAAAAGCAAGATAATAAAGATTTTTTTTAAATCAGCTTTCCAAACCTGTTTTTAAAACTGTCTAATGCAAGCCATCTGGTTCAACTAACTATTGACCTTATTGATACTGAGCTACCAGAAATTTAAGCCCCTTGTCCAAAGGGTGTGGCTAGCAGGATCCATTGATTTAACTTGACATTTATCTCAATTGATGCTTACATGTAAATAAGAAAAAAGGTGTTGATGGTTTTAAGGTTTAATAAGTTCTGAGCCCGTTCTCACTTATTGAGTTTGCCCTCACTATTGCTGATTATATTTTGAAGTTCTCTGTAAAAAGTAAAGGTCATCTATTATTGGATGTATCTAAATGTTGGTGCAAGACTCACAACAATGATCTTATTTTTCATCAAGAAAGTACCTTCTCATCATTAAAAAAAAAAAAATCCCTTCTATTGGAACAGGGAGGCTGCTCAAGAAGTTGACAGCAAACTGCAACTTTTTAAGGAGAACCGCCGGAGGAAGAAGGAGAGGAAGGAGAAGAAACGCCAGAGGAAGGGGGAGGAGTGCAGCCTACCTGGCCTCACCTGCTTCACCCACGACAACAACCACTGGCAGACGGCCCCATTCTGGAACTGTAAGTTGCTCCTTCTAAATGCCACTTCCCGCCACCCTGCAGAGAAATGGTATGGCCCATACCATAGTTACTCAGTCTGGGGATTCAGCAGCACAGTTCCAAGAATCCAGGGAGATTCAAGAGGAAAGCATCACATTATATTTTATACTTGAATTATTTTTCCAAAAAAAAAACCCAGATTTTTCTCTTTAGAAAAATTTTTGGCATTTTTGACCTGATGCATTATAGTTTCACGTAGGGATGGGATTTGTTTCACATATTCATACATGCCCCCAGTGGTATTTTTTTTTTAATATCAAGCTTCTTTCAGGGTTCTTCTTCCTGATGATGTTTCACAGAGTAGCCAGCACCTGGCAGAGTTACTACCCCGTAAGACTGCTCTATAAGAAAATAACAATGAATGCAGGGACAATTTCACCCCCCCAAATTTTGTTTCTACTTTATTTCACATGCATACTGCAAGTGTAACATAGGAAAATAAAAGAGCGGTGAGGGTGCCTTAAACTCTGAGCCAATATCCACTTCATCTCATCCTACTTCAGGGTCAACATCCTTCTTATAGAATAGTAAAGACTCCATAAAAGTATTTGGCTTTGCATTGATTCCCTTAGGATACAGAATTATCATGCACTTTTTAAATTAAAGTTTTTATTTTCTTTAATGATCTATGTACAATTTACCTAGGACGTATAGAAATAATACCTTAGAATTTTGTGGTATGTTCTCCCAATTGAAGGCTTGCCAGCCCATGGAGTAGATAAAAGCTCCCATCTTCCGATTGAGATGATCTCTGGAGTCCAGTGGGGCCTGTTTCTCAAACTGGGATTTGGAAATCCCAAGGAATCCACAGACCATCCTTGAGAGGGCTGAAGTCCTAGGCAGCAGGATTTTTGTTTTATCATTTTGTTTTGATGTTTCTCAGTTTGCATTTACATCAAGACCAGATGACTCTGAAAGTTATTGCATTTATCTTAGATAGAGTTCCTAAAATGGAGCTGGAGACTCTCTGAGGGTTATTCAGATTGCTGAGGGTCTGTTCTCTGCCCGGCTCTGAGCTACAGGTCAACAATGCAATACCGAACAGGACACCTGGTTCTGTAACTTCTTAATAAATTCTAATGGTGGAGAGGGTGAGCAAAGAAAGTAAATGAAATAAATAAACTAATTACAAGTTGTAATCATGTGATATGGGAAACTGATCAAAAATTTTAAAGGGACTCAGGGTGGGGATGATGGGTATGTTGGTCAGCTTTTCATTGCTATGACAAAATTCCTGAGATAATCAACTTTTAAAAAGGAAAGGTCTATTTTGAATCACACTTTGGGAGGTTTCAGTCCTTAGCTGGCCTCTGTGATTGGAGGCCTATGGAAAGACAAGTCGTCATAGTGGGAGCACATGGTAGAAGAAGCTGCTTGCCTTACTGCAGCCAGGAAGCAAAGAGAGAAAAAGGAAGGGGCCAGGGTCCCAGTCCCCTTCAAGGGTTTCAATGTCCCCAATGACAAAAGAGCTCCCAGCTGCCCCCACTCTTAAAGTTTTATCACCTCCCAATAACGCCCATCTGGGGAAAGAGCATTTAATACTTGAGCCTTTGGGAAACATCCCAGATCCAAGCTGCAGCAGTGGGGTGACACTGGAGCTGAAACCTAAAGAGTGGAGAAAAGTCACCCCAATGGAAGGGAGCCACATCCCACAGAGGGAACCCAGGAGCAGGGGTTCTGAGGAAGTGACGAACTTGGTGCATTCCAGGTTGGAAAGCCCCTCAAAAGAGGGGACATTCAAAACAGGGAGTTAGAGTTGGCTCCCGCCAGAAGCAGGTCCTTGTACCTCTCTGTGCTTTCTTGCCTGAGCTGAGGTACCCTGCCCAAACCTCTATTTCCTCACCTGCACCCCTGCCAGGCCTCCTATTTGATCTCCCAGACTCCTCTTGCTCTCACCAATCCATTCCGCACAGAGTCAGAATGAGCTCCTAATAACATCCCCTTTTTTCTTAGACTAAAATGCAAAATCCTTAACATATCCCATGAAGCCTTGCACACTCCAGTTTAGTCCTACTCTGAAACCTTTTTGTCCCTCCCACCCTGGCCTACTTCTCTCTTCCTCAGTCATCCGGAGCCCTCTCCCTACGCCTGTCAAACATGGACTCGTCCTTTCAGACCTCAATTACAAAGTCTCTTCTCACAGACATCATCCCTGGGCCTCAGACCAGGTTAATCCCCTATCACACACCTAGCCCCCCTTATCCATGGGTTCTGCACCCTCAGATTCAACTAACCACACTTGGAATATATTCAGAAAAAAATGCTATCTGTATGAACATGCACAGACCTGTTTATTTATTTTTTCATTATTTTCTGAATAATACAGTATGACAGCTATGTACACAGTTGTATTAGGTATTCCAAGTAATCTAGTGATTTAAAGTATATAGCAGGATGTGCACTGTGTGTATGCAAATACTCAGACATTTTCTGTAAGGGATTTGAGCATCTAAAGACTTTGGCATCCTTGGAGGATTCTGGAATCAATCCCACACGGATACTGAAGAACAACTGCACACTCTGAAGTGAGCTCTACTGTGTCTCTATTGGAATTGCCATATTTGCAATTATACATTATCATTGTCGTTTTTAGATTTTGTTTTCACTTAACATTTGTCTTCCCATTGGACTTCCAGTTTCTCAGATAAGATACCATGTCTATGTAACAATGTCTCCCCTGACACAGAGGAAATGCAGAACCAATGTTAGGTAAATAAATAAGCATACAAGCAAACTACCCCGTCCAAGATCAACTCATGTCAATTTAACTAAGCTTTGAGTGCCTGCCTCTGGGTGTGACCGCTACCAATGTGAGGAACGTAAAAGGGAGTAAGATAGTCTCCTGTCATTTGGCTTTCAGGAACAAAGTGGAGAATAGGCCTCATTTAAACCAAACTTGTGTTTTTCCCAGTGGACAACATTCTTGGTATTGATCTTCTGGAACAGCTAGAATTTCTTGTTTCCACAACAAACCACAGTTTAAAAAATATATATTTTATATTAGAACCCTGTGTACACATATGCAAATACATATGTGTATCTATGTGTATGTGTTACATAAATGGTATATATGTGATGTACATAGTGAAATTTAAAATTTGAAGAGTAATATATGTGATATGCTTTGATATATTTTATCTCCTATTTCATATTTTAATGTTCTTATTCCCCTATTCCTTCTATTAGCAGTGCCAACTTGAATCCTTGGCATTGTAGTAGGTACTCAAAAGTAACAGCAAAAAAAATAAAATTTTTAAAAAAAATATATATATATAATAAGAGAGAGAGAGAGAGAGAGAGGATCATGATCTCTAAACATTTTTGACTATGCACCACTATCAGTTTTTAAAATGAACACAGTCTATAATTTTACCATACTAATTTGTCCTGTACACTATGAAAATTCACAAAATAAAAATTTTAAAAGACACAAAAGTAAAGAATCTTTAAAAATTATTTTCAATTGATCCTTTAGGGGTCCCAAAATATGTGGCTTACATTTATTAAGTGCGCTTTTGTTCTTTTTTCAATCTCGATGTCATTCTTTACAATGTGGGGAACCAAAAGGTCATTTTGGAAATGTGGTCTTAGTGACTGCCTTGATTTGAAAAATATCTTGGAAAGATGTGATGACTCAATAGATGTGTATCCTTAGCATGCTGAGTCAATTAGGGTATTTGTTTTTTAAAGTACTACTGTTAACTAAACAGTCTTTTTATTTTACTTCATTTCATTTTATGTCTGTGTGTGTGTGTGTGTGTGTGTGTGTGTGTGTGTGTGTGTGTGTGATGTTGGGGATTGAACCCAGGGCATTATGCGTGTGAGACAAACATTCTACTAATTTTGAGCTATAACCCCAACCCTTAAGCAGTCATTTTTATTGAAATTTCACTTATAAATTCTCATCACTCCTGAGATTCATCAATTATTCTTTCAAAGCAATCAAAAGATATTATATTAGTATATTTTATAAAACAAGCTCAAACCCTATTTAAAATATTGATTTGGATGATTTATGCACAGATTAGAAAGTTCTGGTTCCATGGGTTTTAAGTTATTTAGATATGAGTTAAATGCTTAACTAAAAATAATATAAATTATGAATAAAATAGCACCTGCTTTCAATGAAAAAAAATCATATAACAATGAAATCATTCTCAATCATCCATTTCTAAGATGTAAAAACATGACAGGATTGAGTGAGGAGAGCATAGAACACAGAATTTTTAGGTCAGTAACACTACTGTGTATGAAAATATAATGGCAGATGATTGCCATTATATATGGTCCAAACCCATAGAATGTACAATCACAATAGTGCTGATATGTCAAAGTAGGTTCATCATTTCTAACAAATGAGCCTGTTGTGGGATGTCAGTACTAAGGGAGGTTGTATATCCATGGGGATATATGTGAACACTCTTACATTCCTCTCAAATTTTCTGTGAACCTGCTACACCAAAAAATAAAATCTATTGATTTTTTTTAGAACAATCAGTTTTTACTTATTGTTTAAAATATCCCTTTTCATTTAAATGGACAGATTTAGTGTATCTTATACTACAAAGGACAATAGAGTCTAGCAGTTAAGAATAAGCCTGTAGTCAGACCCCCACAATGCCAATTGTCAACTATTCAACCAGGACAAATTACTTAACTTCTCTGTGCCTTGGTTTTCTCATGGGCAAAATGAGGATGATAATAATAAACTGTCCCCAAAGGTTAATTTGCGAATTCAGTGAGCTAATACATGTAAAACGTATAATGTACAAGGAATATTTGCCTATCCTAATAAGTATGCCTATTCTAATTAGTTTGAAAATATTTGCTAGGCACTATGTTCCTGAAACTCGATTACCATTGTCAGGAAGGTCAGCAAAGTTGTACCTTTTGCCTTTTTGGAAATAAGAGTGGATTATTTGTTTTTAAATTTGATAATCTCTTTTCAATACTTTGTACCAGGCAATTTCTGCATGGTACAAAAGATGTTCAGGTCAAAGCCAATCACATATTAAAATGAGTCTACAGTGATTTCAAATGACATCATCCTAGAATCCACTAACCTGGGTTCAAGCCTTCTCCAAAACCTTGCATACTGCAGAACCCTGTCTTTCCATTGACCATTTTTCCCACTGGCCACGTGACCTAGAGAACAGGCAATAGCACCAGTTCCATTTCTTTCCTTTTTCAAAAAAGGTAAAAAACAACTATCAGGAGATGTTCTGATAATTTTTTCCCAATCTGCATTCACCCCAGTTTGGAGACTTCTAACAGAACTAAGGGGAGAATCAGGCTGAAACTCCTTGACCTTCACCCTCTACAAACCCACCATCTTGTTTTCCACTTTCACGGAGTTTCACAGCAAATTTGCATAGAATGGGAGAAAGTATAAGAAAGAACACTTGATGCTTCCAGTGTAGAGAACGGAGAGGACTAGTTTTTCATTTTTTTGCTTTGTTTTCCTTTCCTATCCAACAGTGGGATCTTTCTGCGCTTGTACCAGTTCTAACAATAACACCTACTGGTGTTTGCGGACAGTGAATGAGACACATAATTTTCTTTTCTGTGAGTTCGCCACTGGCTTTCTGGAGTACTTTGATATGAATACAGATCCTTATCAGGTAGGAGAATATGTTTTTATTTTAGAAAGATTGTTGGAAAGAGAACAACCAGGACATGAACTTCAATCTGTCCTCCTACCTCTTCCTCCCCAGCTCACAAACACCGTGCACACAGTAGAACGAGGCATTTTGAATCAGCTACATGTGCAGCTAATGGAGCTCCGCAGCTGTCAAGGGTATAAACAGTGCAACCCAAGACCGAAGGGCCTGGAAATTGGTAAGGACAAGAATCGTGTGTTTTTCTGTATTGCCTAGAAATCTCTTTGTGTGACCAAGTTTTCTGTCTTTGAAATATCTACATGCATGAAAACATATAGCTCTGGATATGTATATGGAAATTTCCAGGCAATTCCAAACATAATTTGGTCTCTAAGTTTAGCTCTGGGTGCACAAAAAGCTAGCCATCAAAAGATTTGGTGAAGGTGGGTGCGGTTGCACACGCCTATAATCCCAGCAGCTCTGGAGACCGAGGCAGGGGGATCATGAGTTCAAAGCCAGCCTCAGCAACAGTGAAGCCCTAAGCATCTCAGTGAGACCCTGTCTCTAAATAAAATACAAAATAGGGCTTGAGATGTGGCTCAGTGGTTGAGTGCCCCCGAGTTCAACCCCTGGGACACCCCCTCACACACACACAAAAAAAGTTTGGGTGATTTGGTGTTTTCTTCCAATCTCTCCCTCAAGTCTATGTGATTAGTAAACTCCAATGCCTGATAAAGCATCCATCAGAAGACAAGACAAAACTGAGGATTTCTTTGCTATTGCTGTCAGCAGTCATAAAATACTCCCTAAGAAAATCAGAAGACCCTCTTTTGTTAAGGGAACTTGGATGGAAACACATAATGCCCTATTTCTGTTTGTCATAGTTTGGGTTCCTCCCCCAGTTAAACTCTTGTCTGTAATACAATGAATTAGATTTCTTTTTGCCAAGAGTTCCCATATGAAAATAGAGATATCTGAGCAGTGTATTCCCTTGGGATCTGAAAGTATAAGAGGGTCTGTATGGAATCAGCCAAGTGTTCCGTCCCTGCTCTGCAGTGTTGAACTGACTTCTCCTCTGGCTCATGGAGATGCAGTTCTCTTTCAAAATCAGCCCCAGCTTTTTACCAGTTTATGAGAATACACACTGCTTCTCAATATTTATGTAAAAATTTAAAGATCAGCTATCCAGAGAAGGAAAGAGAAAGAACTGAAGTTGGTAAGGACATTGGTATAGAAGAGTCTGACAACCCCAAAAGAGTAAAGAACTGGACTCACAGGCATTTGGGAGCAGTTTGCAGGAGCCGTTTTTATGCAGCTGAGTTTTAAACTGTGTCTGTGGGTCCCATGCAGAGCCAGCATCCTCAGAGTAAAAGTGGGAAGCTCTCTGGGCCATACGACTTGAAGGGAGAAAGGGGGCCCCCTCCATCCTTCCTGCCTGTAATGTCCATCACTATGGGATCCTAAAGTTTTCTGAGTTGTGAGCGTCCTATAAGAAAATATAAATCCAGTGAGAGAGATCACATCTCAGTTGTCAATCAGCAGTTCTCAGTTAACACTTAGTGAAAATCAGTCACTAAGCCAAGAGAGGGCGGGGCTTGCAGAATAGGTCCCTTGGTCACTGACCCCTCTCAGCTCAAATCTTTTCAAATATCCTGCTTATCTCACGACCTTTTCCTGAAATCTTACAAAAAGAAGAAAGGAAAGAAAGAAACAGCCCACAAAGGCCTGGAATCTAAGCCAACTATTAGAGGCACTAGAAATATTACACCCAGATACCTCTCCCCAAAAGAACATGACTCTCTAACTCACTGGTGATGACAGAGCAGCTCTACTTGGTGACATCTGATAAAGTCCTTAATGATGAATGACGTGCCAGGTGGAGTCCGTTATTGCTGCTCCACTTCAAGTCATCTACCTTCTAGACTATTCCTAAGGGAGATCATTATGGGTCCATTTTTCAAGTGTTTTGTCTGAAAAAGAGCCCAAATTTAACTTCTACTGAGAATTATGTGAACTTCCGGAAGTACTCATTTCACTGCTTTTAAATGAACTCAACTCTATTTTTTCATGGCAACTGTGACTTTTTTATTTTTTAACCTTAAACCTTTTTATTTGTAGCTTTCAGTCCTCATTTCGAACCCCTCTAGTAGAAAAATCTCTGGATTTTAGCACTCTGTATTTAACCCAATATGTTTCTTTCTAGGGTTTAGATGTTGTGCATGAAAAACTACATAGTGAATGGTTTTATAAGTTCTCAAGCTAACATAAATCACTCTTGTATTTTCCTATATCAGGAAATAAAGATGGAGGAAGCTATGACCCACACAGGTATTCACATTTTTTTTTTATTCTTGGAAACTTCTTTTCAATAATTGCATGTTTTCACCATTCAAACTAATTTCTGCTTCTTACCATCTCTTGGAAGATAGCTTGGAGTGCATGCTTTGTGTCTTGTTGGAACTGTCTTCTTCATCACATTTGGTCCCTGGTTACAGATCTTTTGCTTTGCTTTTAAATCAGTTCAACAACCCAGCAAGCTGCATCTCCAAGCATTTACTCACCCCCCATGCTTGTGTGCTTGTTGGGTGATGCTTTGGAGCATGGAATGATGTGAAATGGGAGAAACACAGACTGGCCTTTCAGAGCCCTGGGAGAGAGTGGGAGATCTCTTCTCTTTGTAGTGACAATTAATTTGATGAGAGGTTTCATGAAACCATTAAATATTTTTATTAATATAACATCGGTAACACGAAAGGACTAATGAGAAATTTAAGGACATTCTAAAGCTGAACTTGGAGTAAACCAAAGGAATTTCCTCATTAATGGTCATTCAGTGGCAAAAGCAGCTGTAATTAGGAGAACATGGAAGGCTCTGCAGGGTGGTGGTGAATTCACAGAAGGTGCCGGAGCTAAGGGCAGGATATCTAGAGTCAAAACTCTGTCAAGTCTCAACATAGCACTGAGACACATGAGCATCATAAGCATCCAGCCTTGACATCTTCTCCCCCTTCAGCCACATCTATCCCTTCCTACCTCACTGTGCTCTGGAGGGGGGACCCACACATGGAATGTGTGCCTTGGTCACCAGGAATATCAGCCATTGCACAGACCTCAGGAGGGTCAATTAAAGGCATGCCATGTGAAGAAGATGGGGACTGTCCTTGCCACCTCTTCTGAGGGAACATTGAGGCAAGGATGTGCCAGAATCTTTATTAATGAATCCTCTTAAGAGAAAAATTTCTGCCAAAGAATCATGGACTCAGTCAGCACCATGCAGATGGATATCTTCTCAGAAAAATAAAAGAATATTGCCATTTCAGGGGACCCTGTTCATCCTGCCACCTCTCCCTCCATCCTTCTGAGCTAGGGTCTCAGATTTCTCCTTTTAGAAGCAACTGGTTTGTCTAACAAGAAGCTAAATGACAATAGGAAGGTGTTGAAGAAGATGGAAACAAACCAAAGAAACTGTTTTGAGGATATTTGATAGTCATTATGCATCTCTTCTATTTTCTCTCCCATTTTTCTTCTTTCTTTTACTCCATCTGTCCCCACATCGACCCTGAGTCACCTCCCCCTTCCAAGTACATTTAAAAGATTCATACACCGTGACTATTTTCCCTGCTCCCTGCAGTCGCATTCAGACATTTCTGAAGTGTAACGTTATAAAAGAACCTAACACTAAATATTGACTTCACAGTTATGTTTTAATGCACTCTGTTTTACAGCTGAGGGATTTTCAGTCTAGCATCCTCTTGCTTCTGTCATGAAAGAGGTGAAAGGGTAATATTAGCAGGTAACTTACGACACACACCAGTCAGAGCTGAGTCAGTTATCTCCATGAAGTCCTTCCTGGACAACTGAAATGAAGGAGGTTTAACTGTACTTGGGGTGCAGTTAAGGGTCAGGCATCTGGGAAAGGATGCTCCCCTTTCCTGATCCCTGCCACCACCACCCAAGGAGCTAAATAATCAATTGCTTTTGTGGTCACTCTGACACAGCTTTGGCAACTTCAGATTTGGGAAGCATGTGAACAAGGGTGACAGGATGTTACTTGTTACTTTTCTTTTTCTTTTGAAGCTCCTTACAAAAGGCAACTCTAAGGATACTCTACAATTCAAAATAACTGGAATTTCCAGACTCTACCTTTTCATAATCCATAAGGTGAACCATCTTACAGCAGATGTTCACCATGGCAGATACATCTTAACAAGGGAGTTGCTAAGAGGACATTTGCCTTGTCAATCAAACCTGGGGACTCACTGGACCCTACATGCATGTTGAATGTGGTCTTGCCTTTCATTGTGTCTTGTTGGAACAGATGCAAAACAAGCCACTGTATATGTGGAGCTAGCAGAAAACCTGTATGTCTGGGTGGCGTTTACCAGTACAGGGCCCTCCATCCATGGCACACCACTTAAGCCCACTCAAAAGCCTTAGTTCCTTAAGACTTTGTTAGTTTAAAAAACTAATTAAAATGTATCTTAATCCTAAATTAATGAGAAAAATGATAACTATCAGATCTGAAAGATTTGGAATTGAAAAGCTCAGCAGAGTATTATAGAAAATTTATCATGTACAATGTGAATTATAAGTGTTTTAAAACTATCTTCTTTTTATAGATTTTCACAATTTAATCTTCACATTTATTTAGAGGGTCTTCAAAAAGCTGTTACCTCTTTTTGTTTTTGTTTGTTGACTTGTTTTCATAGTTACAAAGTGTAAGAGGAAAAGGAAGCCGAAACGCTTTTCTTATGCAGTCTTTTTCCAGTAAGAAAAAGTCATGGCACCCACAACTTAGGAAATAATTTTTAGTTTGATTTGTAAGCAATAACTTCTGTCTTGCAAAATAGAGTAGGATCAACAGGGTGATAGGGTATTTATTTTCCCTTTTGCATTTGAAAGTCACCATTTCTGGTCTTTGATGTCTTAGAAGAGTTTCTGGCAGTCATGGCTGTGGGCCTACTGGCTGTAAGGGGAAGTTTCTCTCTCTCTCTTTCTCTCTATCCCCTCCCCGCCCCCCCCGCCCCCCCCCCCCCCGCCATGAACTACCAGTTGTCCTTTTTCAAAAAGCTGAGGCCAACTAGTTGTCCTATCTTGAGCTGATCAGTGTATGACTATGAGGTCTAGAGGGCTTCTTCTCCTCTTCTCTCTTCCTGTCTCCCTGGGAGGTCAATCAGTAGACCTTTTCCAAAATCTGAGGTCGACCAGTTGTCCTATCCTGAACTGGTCAGTGTGAGACTATGGTGAGTAGTTTGGGGCAGCCTGGCTCTGGCAAGACTGCTTCAAGAGCCTCCAGGCCAGGTGACCACATGGAGCTCCACCCTCAATAACCAGACCATCCACCTTGCTTTGGTTTGTATTGATTCATCTCTCCATAGAACAACAGTTGGTTCTGATGATGGATGTGGGTGACATGGTTATACTGCACTGTGGTTATAAACACAGGGGCTGGAGACAGTCAGTCTTCGTTCAAGTCCCAGCCTTGCTGGTGAGCATGCTGAGAGTAGCACGGCATGCAGCAAGCTCCAGGAAGTGACGGCTGTTATTAGGAAAGTAAAATACAGAACATTTTCACAAAAGAAACAGTGTGCTGAAGAGGGTAGAGACACTAGCTCATAGGACATTACCATATTTTGTGTCATTAAGGAAGAACTACAACTCAGTTTGAGAACCAGGTGTGTTCTTGAATCTTTCTTAATGGATTCACAACCTTTCTGTTTCGAGGGTTGGGGGACAATAACTACAACTTGAAATCATCTAGATTTAGCCTAGAGATGCTCTCTCCAGAACAACCCTACTCAGACCTTTGCTCTCTGAATAAAGAACCTCAGAATGGCCCAAGACAAAGGCTTCCTTTTGTGAGCTGGAAGAACCCAGGACAGGGACATGGGCGGTTTAGGTCTTAAACATGCTATTTTGATTTTTCAACATGCTATTTTGATTTAACTTTACATTTACAGAAAACTTACAAGAATAGTTCCAAGAAATTTTACCCTACTTGCTTCATCATTTCCCCTTGTTCTCTCTGCCCCTCCCCCCATATTACACACTTTTCTTTTTCTAAATCAGTTTCAAGTAATTTGCAGACATCATACTTCTTTATATAAAAATGCTTTAATATATATTTCCTCAGAGCATCTTTTTACATAACTGCTGTAAATTTATTGAAATCAGGTAATTCAGTGTTGATAGGTATCATCCAATCTACATTATATATTTAAATGTCTCCAATTGTCTCAAGAATGTCATAACTATCGTTTTTTGGCTTTTCTTTGTCTGATCTGGAATCCAATCCAGAACCATACGTTGCGGTAAATTGTCACCTCTTTTCAGTATCACTTCTTCTGAAACAGTTTCTCAACATTTTGTCATTGGTCATGACATTTTGAAGAGTACAGGCCAGTTGTTTTGCAGAGTGTCCTTCAGTCTGAGGTTTGTCTGATGTCCCTCATCATGGGACTGGAGTTTTGCATTTGGGGCAGGAATACACCTAAAACAACATCGTACCTTCAGGGTATCTCATCATGAGCTGCATGACATCTGTTTGGTGGTGCAACCTTTGATAACTTGGCTAGAGTATGGATCGGATGGCTAGGTTAATCCTCTGTATAATTGCTATTCTTCCTTTTCAATTAATAAGTAATTCACCTACTAGCTTTTGCAGACAGTCTTGATTCTTCCTTGTTAACATGATGACTGCAATTGTTGATTTTTTCATTACAGTTGGTCCTCCCTTTTTTTTTTTTTTTGGTACTGGGGACTGAACCCAGAGGTACTTAACCACTGAGCCACATCCCCAGCCTTATTTTGCATTTTATTTTGAGACAGGCTCTCACTAAGTTGCTCAGGTCCTTGCTAGGTTATGGAGGCTGGCTCTGAACTAGCAATCCTCCTGCCTCAGCCTCTCAAGATGCTGGGTGTCCCTTCCATTTCTTAGGTAGTGTTCCATGATAAAGAAGTGATGTCCCTTCTTACTTCTCTATTTATATCCATATGGAATGGTAAGTCTTCCTTTTATTCCATGGATGTTCTTTTGCTATCATTATGTCTTTTAAGGATCTAAGTGTTCCAAGTTCAGCCACTGGTGCCTTCTATTGGCTTCAGTGTGCTGCTGGGTCATCCCCATCATTCTTGAGCACTGCATTGCTTTCTAGCTCAGCAGCTGTTCCAGGTTCATCTTGTGCTTTTGCCCCCCAACATCTGGAATCAGTTGTGTCTCCAAAGTCTCCAGTTCCTCTTAGAGAGGAGTGGCACTTGACCAAGACTCACACAGTCTCACATGCTCTCCTGGTGACAGAGTGACAGTAAAACTCAAGTCTTCTGATGGGTAGGACGGTGCCAATTCCAACACCAACCATGTCTACATGGAAAAGCTTTTATTTGTTTGCTCTTTATTCTTTCCATTTTTTCTTCTCTTTTTCTGTACTGGGAATCGAACCCAGGGATGATTTACTACATCTCGCAGCCCCTTTTTATTCTGTGAGACAGGGTCTTGCTAGTTGCCCAAGCTACCCTCAAGCTTATGATCCTTGCACCTGGGCCTCCTCAGTTGCTGAAATTGCAGGCGTTCACCACCACACTGGCTTTTTTTTTTTTTTTCAATTTTTAGTTGTCACACAATTACCTTTGTAATTAAGGCTACTCCTTGATTAGGAAAAAATACCTTTTAGTGTTCTATTTTGAATTGATTTGCAGGGTCAGTTGCTTGTCCATTTAAGTAGGAAAGATGTTTTGCACTAATGAGACGCCTTTACCTCTCTCTCCACAGAGGACAGTTATGGGACGGATGGGAAGGTTAATCTGCCCAGTCTCACAGCAGCCATGAGCTGGCAAGGCCTGGAGGAACTATACAGTGTGAACGAAAAATCTATAGGTACAGACTCAACTATAGACATAGTCTGGTTGACTGGACTAATGACTTGAAGGGTATAGATGGAGTATTTGCACTGCTGAACAGTCACTCTGAGCAGAATAAAACAAGTCAGACAAAAACTGCTCAAGGTGATGGGTTCCTGATTGTCTCTGCTGAGCTCTCTACGCCAGTGGATATGGCCTCTGCAGAGTCAGATGAAGGCCCAAGTCGCACAGTTGGGGAAGAACCTCGTTTGACCTTGCCAGCCAAACCTTCAGACCTTGCATTTGAACCAACCAACATTAAGTCTAGAGAGTAAACTTGAACGGAATAATGACATTCCAGAAGTGAATTGTTTGAATTCTGAACACTGGAGAAATGGTAAAACTGAAAAAATGGATGGGGAATGAAGAGGTCACTCCTTTCTGAAAGTGATTTCAGTAGCAATGGTGTGACAGAGTTGGTGCACCAGCCCTACCCCCAGGCTGCAGCCCATATCAGCAGGCATCGGAAAGAACTTCCCCAGGATGCTGGAGAAAAAGTTTTTGACCATCAGTTTTATCTTCCTTTGCATTCTGTGGAGCCTCTGTTCATCAGACCTTCAACATGTCCATCATGGACCAGTCTATTCATTCCAGCAGAGCAGAGAGGATGGAGAAGAATCACACAAAGGAGAGCTTACAATCTAGAAGGCAGTGCCTGCTTTCCACTCTTCTGATTAGATGAAACTATTACCTTATCCTAAATGCAGTATTTTTTTTAACTTTTTATTAGTAAACTAATAAGGGCAATCATAGCTACCAACATTCCAAGCAGCCCTGGGTACCTTTGTGCAGGAAGAGTTAGTGTGCAAGTGTTGTGCACACAGGGACTCATCAGAATTCATTATTTGCCAAGAATAGAAAGAAAGGTTGGGTTTTTTTTCTGTTTGGTTTACCTTTTGGTACTAAGCCAGTATTATCTTTTGAGCATTGTAGGGACATGCATATATAAATGTTACCCAGTCAAAATGGCTAAAACTGTGCCTTTCCAAGCTTCTAAAACCAACACCCTTGGTGACATTGTGCTGCCAGCATAAGGAAGTTTTGATTCATTTTGAGCCACTGGAATTTTTCAGTGTCATCATTGTGGATTCAATTATGTTGCACTTTGAGATTGGAATGCCATGTGTATTTGGTGCATTTAATTTGTTTTACAGATGTATCACAGACACACTGGTTGCTCTCAGTGTGACACAGTCAAATAGATCCCCCAGGATGACACACGGTATGGATCACATATTGTTTAACATGCTTTTGCCAGAAAATATTGCATGTGTTTTACCTCGACTTGCTAAAATTGATTAGCAGAAAGACGTGGCTAATAATGTTGGTGGTAAAAATAAACAAATAAATAAATAAAAAACCAAGATTGCCTGCTCTGTCTGCATCTGGCTCAAGCTGTCCACTGTATGCTTAATAAGGTTGCTAAATTGTGGTTATTTTCTTGACAGGAAAAAAAAGGACTAAAGACCTTTTATTTCCATCTGCATTTTGTTTTCTTGGCCTGGTTAATAAGCTTAAGCATTTGAAAAAAAATATGTGTAGTTTTGAACTTATGTAAGGAATTTTCTCCAATAAACAAAAATCATCAATGTCTCATAATTTAAACAGACCATAAGGGAGGTTAACTTTATAACATTGTGTTATATAACTTTTTAAGACCATCGCCAAGTTCTGGTTTTGTTTAAGGATATAGTTCAAAATTGCTTCTGAAGAACTCTGTATTCTTGCAAATATTCTTGTTTCGTATTAGATTTTTAAATTCCAGCAAAAGGATTACCTCATCGGAGTCATCAGAGCCCATTCAACTTCCCAAGAAGGTTTTGTTTGTTTGTTTGTTTAGCTTAACAGTGATTTTCTTTTTATTTTTAGATAATTCAAGCATTTAGGTAAATTATGTTTCTTTTAAGTGTTCAAGGTAAACTCTTTAAAAAATTTAACATGTTATAGTTGAATCTTTGGTAACTTTAAGTCTTAATCTAGACTCTGTACATATGTTAAAATTAACTAGCTGTTTATCAGATGTGTGTCATTGGCCGAATGACAGAATAAACATATTTATGGTCATGAATGATGTGCTTTGTAAAAAAGATTCCAAGATATTAGGAAGCATACTGTGTTTTTTTTAATCCTGTATAATACTCTGTGATACTTTTATAGAACAATTCTGGCTTCAGGAAAGTCTAGAAGCAATATTCTTGAAATAAAAGGTGTTTGAACTTTACCTGTTTCAGAGAAATGAACTTAACCAAGTTTTCGTGGTGCACCTGTTCCCTGCAAGTTAACTTGAGTCCTATCTCAACTTACATGAAGGAACATTAACCATAATTGTGAAGCCCCGCCTGCCCCCCATTAAATCTACACATTCTGGAACATTATCAGATCAAAGATTGTGACTTGGATTTGCCTCACTGCCACCAAGAAGGATGTGGTGGCAGAGGTAGCACCAGGTGGTTTCCTGTAACACAATCTGGGAAGTTGCAAAGGGCCTGTGCTTGCTTTAATGTTCTGTCCTTACATCTTGAAGGATTCAGCAATGTTTGAACAAAGGGCCCCACGTTGACATTTTCCACGAATGTCCCTGCGAATTATATGGCTGATCCTGGGCAGCACAAATGGAGTTTTCCAAAAGCAAGAAAACACACCTAACAAAAACAGTTTGTGTTCTTTGGGGATCAGGAAGCTCTATGGAAACCTAACTCCTCTATAAGACCTCATATTTTCTGATTGACAAACCCTGTCTACTTTCTATTTCAATTCCCCTTGAGCAGATTTAGCATTTAGGTAGAGAGGCTAAGGATCTGTGAAATGTCCAGAGATCAGAAGGTTAAAAATGAAGGTCAAAAAATAAAAGCAAAGGATTCAAGGACTTGTCAATCAAACTTAGGATGATTGAGGAAACCTTAGTATCTTCAGAAGAGTTTACGATAACAATATTGTCTAAAGATGCATCTCTGTACCTTCTTGTTTTTAATCGACACACTACTGTACATACTAATGGGGTTTGGTGTGATATTTCCATATGTGCATGCAGCACACACTGATCATGTCCACCCACCCTTCCACCGTCACCCCTCCCCAGCCCCAGCACCCTTCCCAATGTCCCTAATCAGTCTTCTACCTTCAGGTCAATGTTTGTTTTCATTTCCACATACAAGAGAGAGTATGCAATATGTGCTTGGCTTCTTGTTCCTTTCCTGTAAAAAGCCAAGTTTTTGTTATCCCAGAGAACCTGTTTTAGTACAATTCCATATTTATGTTGTACTTGTCATGTGTAAAGGGCATGAGAAGACTGGGCCTCTCAGGCAGGGCTGTGTTTCAGACTGTACTTCAGAAACTGAAGGGCACTTCAAGGTTGACTGACCAAGGAGCCTGGTTCAATCCATGACAAATAATACTCCGAAGGACTGAGCTAACTTCCCAACTGTGCATCCCCCTGTCCCCACAAAGTGAGTCTCTGTGCCTCTCCTTTCTCCATTTAAACACACATGCGCACGTGCAGGTACACATACACAAGGTCAGTGAAAAGAAAAGCCTCAGAGGGGGCCCCAACTGATATTGAGACCCCATTTAGCAAGGAAGGAACAATGAGCATGACATTCAAACTCTTAATTTTTACTATGTGAGCTTAAGTCACATAAATCTCTCTTAAAACAACTCTAGAATTTATTTAAAAAATGAATAAACTGTAAAAGAAGTTTGGATCAAGGATGGCAAGTACATAACATTTATATTTTCTTGTCCTAAAAATGTGCTGGGGATACATGAGGACACATCCTCATGAAGCTGGAGCAGCTGTGCCCCAGAGTTCTTCTCAACAGAGCCAGAAACTTCTCCAGCCAGCTATGACCACGGCTGAACTGGTAGATGACTTTGCCAGCAAGATACCTTCAGAGATCCCACTGCAAGGAGGAAGTAAAGTGTCAAAAATCAGATCATTCCTCAGCCATAAAGAATGACTTTATGACATTCACCGCTAAAGTGGATGAATCTGGAGACTATCATGCCTGGGGAAATAAGTCAATCTCATAATGAGTTACCCCAGTAACCACTTTCTCTCAAGGCAGGAACAAGATTAGCAGAGCATGTATTTTCCATAAGGACCACTAGGTGACACTCTAGCGCAACTAAAGACATCTTTGCTGGGAGGTGGGGCAAAGCCACCACTTAGCAGGATTTCTAAGGGGCATCTCTCCTCTCAGTATTACCATTTGACAGGAACACATCTAGAACAATTTGATCCATGGCAAGTTTGCTCTTTCTACAGTGCTTAGGACCTTAGCCATCACAACAAACCAAAGAACAGTTTCAGATTTCTACTGATTTATGTTGGTATTATGAGTTGGAACTGCATCAGACTTTGACATTTAAATTCAAAAGTGAGCATTGAATATCGATCTCCTTGCTTTCCAGTGACTTGGTGCAATTAAAAATGTTTCTTGGCTCTCATGGGCAGAAGCCACAAAGGCTCTCTCTGCCCAGCTGGCAATTTTAAAAATAAGAAAGGAACTAGATGCTTTTTAACAGCTCTTAAAAACTCTGAGGTTATACTAAGGCTGGGACTAAAGCAAGAAAGAGAACTGACCACATTCTGTAACCTTCCCTCACTGATCATTTCTTAAAGTGAAACGTTTTCTGATGTATCTGTTTCAAAAAACCTAATATCAAAAATGTCTCTGCTTATATCCCAAAGATGTAGCAAATTTAAGAAATTAGAAAGAATCCTTTTACCAAAATTATGCACACATAATTGAAGAGACTATGGCAGTTTTGATCATGGGTTACTATTTGCTCTTTGAATGGTGAAGAGTTCCTTTGAATGTACAAAGCTAGGGGAGAAATTAGAGTTTACTAGTCAGCACATGTACATACTACCTCCTGCCACAGTCTTGGCTGGGCACAAGATCACGAGCCACTCACACCTTGTAGATTCAAACAGCAATTCTTTATTCCCGAACTCACACAGGCCCTGTACAAACACGTTCTGGGGAAATCCCAGTTCAGCCGTGCATTCACGTCCCAAAATACTTTCTCAATTCCACGAGAACTCAACGGGAACTCAGGCAGCAGGAACGCCCTATACCCAGCAGCAATGACCTTAAACCTGGAACTTCCCTAAACCCAGATTGTCTTAAACCAGGAACACCTTAAACCCAAATTATCTTAAACTGGGATACGAGTTTGATTTCTGGTGGCACCTCCTTATTTCTAACATGTGCTGCAGTGCACTGTCACAGCCACTAAAGGTAACAATCAGGGTCAGTGGTTTGGTTTGTATTTTGTATATGTTCATTTTTAAGCCTTTATTAGGAATCTTAAAACTCATGTTTGCCAATAATAGTAATAGAAAGGTTAATATTCTGAAGGAAGAAAAAAAAAAAAAAACATGTGACATCCCAAAGCTCCAATTCAAAAAATCTGAATTACCATGTTTCATAGTGCATCTCTTCAGAAGTTCTGCTGAAACTAGATATTAACACCAAAATTGGATTTGTTCTATTAAATATGAACTATAAAAATATTTGAGCTATTGTTTTGACAAGTGATTTTTAATATTACATTTGGCTAAACAAATGAAATTTACCTTGAGAAATCTAGTTAAACATCAAATGCTGATGGTTCCTACAGATATTTTCTACTATCTACTCAAAGAAATAATAATGTCTCCATTCTTCAGAAACAGTAATACATAATATAATGAAATAACTTCACGATTTTACAATCACATCTTGCTTTGTTAACCGAAAGCTATTTTCTGCATTAGGTAGCATAAAAAGTGAACAATGGAGTAAGAGAAAACTATATCTGAACCCTAACTTTGCCCCTCTGTACAATCCTAAATAAGTTACTTTACCTTTCACATTCACATCTATTTTCAAAAATTAACAACAACAGGGTTGGGGGTGTAGCTCCTTGGTGGAGTCTGTGCTTAGCACATGTGAGGCCCTGAGTTCAATCCCAGCACCACCAAAAAACAACAAAAACAATAAACTCCTTGCAAGTTATTAAAAGGATGAAGATGAATGATGTACATTTAAGTGTTTGACAAAATAGCACTAAAAATAGTCAACACTCCGCAAATGATCATTTATGTCCTCTCTGCTCTTCCTTTCCCCTCACTCCCAAATCTATGATTCTGAGTGACTGTTAACTGTTTTCAAGAAATAAATCTACCCACCAGGAATAAGGATTTCATACCAATGAACAAAACCAAAAATGTGTTCCAACCACCCACCCACTCTTTGTGTGTTTCTAAATTAATGGACTCAAGGATTATATTTGCATATTAAAGGCAAATAATACAGTAATTTACAGAGTTGATAAAGGAACAAGATGACCTTTTGCCAGAACAAGTAATTTGAAGCCTACGTGCATGAAGAGTGACAATTAAAACTTCTAATAGGAGTGTGACTATAAAGTAACATGACCAATTTATTAACAAACACATAAGACCTTATATACACACTTAGATGGCATCATCTACAAAATAGCCGCTCAGTTGGCTAGGTCACATTCCAATTATGCTACCAGAGCTCAAAGCATTTGGGGAACAATTCTGAATATATATGTATATGTATCAGGAACTACAATATTAACATGTGCACATTTCTGGTCAATTTCTTTGAGCTCTGGCCCAATCACCCCAAAAGATTCCGTGGATTTCAGAGGCTAATTGGTTAATAGTACCTGACAAGTAGCTGGTGCCCAGTCGATGACTGCGGAACTGGTGGCCTTTTGAGGAAGAGCAGTAATTACCCATGGTGAGTCCAGCAATCTTAATACCAAAACACAGTGCCAACTCCACCAGAAGTCTCTTAGTGTGGTATCTTACACATCTACAGCTCCAACACTGAAGGAGATTTTCCATTCTAAAAAGAATCAAGGTCTTCCACAGAGGTAAAGAGGAACCCTGAGTCCCCAGAGAAGACACTGGGTTCATCAGCAACGTGTTCCAAACCGTCGGTGTGCACCACATTGACCAAAGTTTGACAGAGACCAGTGGAACTACAATCTTAGCTCAGCAAGAGAGCCAAGCTCAGGGGACAAAGGGAAGTCCCTGTCACCTGAGACACTTGCAGACTTTGTTTAATCTAACAGCGATGACCCTCTCCGCAAACTGCTTGCCACCAAGAGAACCATTTGAACAATGTCATTCTAAGTGAAGAGGAAAACACTCTGTACCAAGGAACAGACACATGATTTCTCCTGTGAAGCCACACAAAGATGATTCAGCCAAAAATCCTCAATCACAGGACAGTCTGCCAGTCACCTCTGTTGTATGGAAGAGGGCCAACCAGACAAGAACACGTTTCCCAAGTTAGCTCTATACCGGCGTAGGCTTATGTAGAAAGACTACACAATTTTATTTGTGTTTGGACCTTTCAGTCTCTCACAGTTAAAGCTCATGAGTAACTTTCTGTCAGTCCATTAGTGCTGTCAGGAGGCCCCTATCTTAAGAAGTGCATAAAAAGCATCCTATGCAGTGCCTAAGTCTAAATGATATGCTGGGAGGTTCTGGAAAGAATGATGGATAAGGAACCCAAAGTGCATTTAAAAACCGAAAACTCCTCTCTCAAAATCACGGCAGGCATTCCACTGGAAGGAAGGAAAGGTAAATCAAACTGATTCTAACTCTGATAAAGTCGAATTCATGTCTACTTTAAGACTGGCGTAGTTTTAAATCATTTTCTCTACTTAGGATCATATTTCAGGTCCAGCTCACAGATCTCCCTCCTCCTGTATTCAAAGTGACTTTCATATCCCAGGTTTAGCTTTCCTGATTTAATTACTCATTTCCAGCAGCAGCCACAGCAATTTTCTGTACAGAAAGAGAGAAAACAATACAGATTTCTCCAGTGCTTTAAGCATATAACTAAAATGCTCAGGTGGGACTCAATCTTACCTCTGGAGTTTCTTTTTCGCCTATTTTGAATGTCAAGGTTGCAATTCTTAACTCATCTTATGTCAGTCCTTACGAGCTAAAGGAATTTCTGCATCAATTTCCTTGGATGAGAAAGCCATTAGCCATTTCTTTCTTCGTGATGCATCTCAAATCAATTTCTAGCCATGTTACGTAGCACACTAGTTTTAAAGCCCCTTATAAAGAATACTGAAGTTTGTATTCAAGCCTTCAGATTTATGATTCAGCAGCCTCTAACTACCTTATGATGGGACAGACAAACTGAAAGAGAATGTGTCCTATGAAATGACATAGCTATTCCTCTCACTGTGCTCTGCATGTGGTTCCTTTGAAGCATCTGAAAAATTCTTCCTGATTGACAGCTCCGCTATGGCTTAAAACGCTATTAACAGTACTTTAAGGAGCATCAGCTTCTTCCTCTTTTCAAAATCATATCTGCTTTATTCTCTATAAGCAAAAGTAACATGCTGCACTTAACATTTTTCCAATTAAATTGCATAGTTGAGGTAGATTCATTTGTGCTTTGTAACAGAACTCACAGTAGGTGTTCATGTCTAAAAACTTGGATTTGCAAGTGCAAAGTCATGGTCAGGCTGACCTTTGTTGGGAGTGTATCCTAATAATATACAGGACCATTGCCTTTTTGTTAACCTGGGACCTCAGCCTTATGCCATATTGGAGCGTGAGCATTAAACTAAGTTAACATAGCTAAAGTGGTAACAAATGTATCTAAACTCCTCCTTGGAGAAAAGAGGGGAAAGGCTCTCAGTCTTGTTGAGGTATCCAGCCCTCATCAACAGTGGCTGTGTATACGGAGTTTTGTTGGTTTCAGGATTGTATCTGTTGAGGTTAAAAAAAGAGAGAAGGCACAGGTGTTTCTCAAGCCACCATATTCAACTCAACCAACAAAACAAGTCTTCCATGTTCAAGCTTCCGGAGTGAGGCTACATGGCAGCAGGGCTCTCTTCCAGCCCTGGGTCTGGAGAACTTATTGCTTCTGGGAAGGGCCCCGGGTAGGTCTGTGCTGTGTATGGGATCCCTTTTTGTAGAGCAGTTGCTTCGAGGAATTCTCCCTGGGTGCTGAAAGCTGGATATGATCTAGTCCAGGCATACTTCTCGGCTTTGTGGGGCTGGCCCAGGAGCGAGCTCATGGTGCTCAGAGGGAATTCTCTGCACCTCTGCCTCTGCAGTTCGTCCTCTTTGTATTTTATGGAGTACCAGGCCAGAAAAATAAAAATAAAGCCAACATATTTGAGGCCAAATCAAAGTTGACAAACGAAATGATGTCACGTTGTACTCCAAGCAAGAGTCCTGCACTCCACATTCCTGTTGTCAGAGCATACAGGTGGTCTCAATAAGTGCTCCAAAGTAAATCGGAGTAGGAATGTATGCTAAGGTTGTGGAAAGAAAGAAAACCATAAAGATTCAGTACATCTTATCCGACTCGTAAATTAGCAAGGTACTTGTTTGCTCAAAAACCGGCTAAAGGAAGTGAATCTCTTGTGTCACTTGATTTTTTAAAAGATATACCATCTAATCACAATTTATTTTAAAAGCGTTCATTACATGGTGAACACTTAAAATCTTCCATGTTGCAACTCAGAATGTGTTACTGGTTTTTAGGATTGTTAAAAAGTGTCTAGTGTGTGTGTGTGTGTGTGTGTGTGTATACACACATATATATAATCATCTCATTGTACACTTCAGATACATTTTTGATTTGTCAGTTATAATTCAATAAAGCTGGAAAATGTCTGTTGTTAAGGATGCAGCTACAGAATCCTTTTAAACTTCTAAAAAGTGGATTTTGTCATTAAATACTTAAGAGGCTAGAACACTTCATTGCCCACCAAAATTCAAAACACTCAATTCTGGTGGGCTGAGTCCTCATCCTTGGATGTAGAAAGAGAAGGAGGCAAGTCTTGTCCCTCTTTAGTCAGACACCACATCAGATGGCAATTTTAGTGTAAGGTATGATGGTATGTAATCGCTGATGGTATGAAAATAATTATGGCATAAAATTCATCTTTGAAGCTTATAAAACATCCAGATGAGTAGCAGCTTTGTTGTTTGGGATACCGGTAGAGACATCGCTTTGATCCCATCAGAAAAAGCCTACCCAGTAGATGTCCTTCATCATATGCTTTGTCAAATGTGCCCTGACACCTAACTGGTTATCTGGCAAATATTGACCCCTCCTTTAAACTCCAGACTCAGAAGCCACTCTGTGCCCACTGCAATTTGTTTATTAACTATCACATACTGTTTTATTAAATCAGTGGTCAGTTTGTCACCCTTCAACTCCTTGATGGCACAGCCACACCTTTCATGCCTTCCTGTCCAAGGATCCATCAGGACAGCCAGAGAGCCTCAGCAAGAGGGCACAGAGGAGGCACTGGCTTAACTTTACCTCCAAATCCATCGCAAATAACCCCAACTCCATGGCATCGGAGAGGAGCAGAGCAAAAGGAAGGAACTTTTTTTTTTCTTTTTCTATTCAGCCAACCCTTTGGTTCATAAATTTCCATTTTGAAAATAATATTTTCTAGTTTTCAATGCAAAGTATAAAACAAACTTCTTAACTGTATATACACATGTCCAAATTTCCTCTAACCAGCATTCTTTTAAAACCAGCACCTTCAAACTCACCAGTAACAAAAATCAAGCCACTCATTAAATGCAGCTAGAAGCATTTGCCTCCTGGGCTTATTGGAAAGTGCCCATTAATGGAGTAGGCCATGAATCCCAACATACACAAAGTGAGAATTTCAGAGAGGATTAAGGCTTCAAATGGGGAAGACAATGCCATTTTGAAATGTTTTATTCTTCAAAACTGAAATTTGAATCAAAAACCCTTCCCCCACCCCCGTGGAAAATAATAATGATTACTAGGGGGAAAATAGCAGGTGAAGAAAATGATAGGTTGACACTAAAGAAGGAAAAGATAAGCTTGATGAGGAAGTCAGTCGGCAACACACGGAGGCAACAGGCTTCTCTTCACAGGCCATTTCCCATTCGCTGTCCCAAGACCTCACTGGGGGACGTCACCTTTGAAAACAAATGTTTCCTCAGTCAATTAACCTTCCTTACTTATTATGTTGCATTTTACTGAATGAAAATCAGTGAACTGGTCCCTGTGGTGAACACTGGGAGCAACAGTAAGAACGGGGGTGAAGGTGGGTGCTGTTTCACCATCTTTGTGCAAAGGACCTCCAGCCTTCTTAAAAGAAAGAGAGGAACCAGAGGAAGAGCTTGGCCACTGAGAGGGACAGATCTCACCCTCCCTCTCAGCACAGTCACACACTGGAGCTCACCAATTACATACAGGGAACCAGCAACAGGATTCTCAACTTATCACTCTAGTTTCAAACTCAGAAATAAAAAAAAAAAAATGGCATCTCCAAAACATTCAGTCGATGGTTTAATCCCTATCACCTGCACAGAACAAGCAAATGCATATTGACCTTTCAATTAAAGCAGTGCCCTCCATCTGTTCTTATGCAAAGAATCAAGCCAGGCTCCATAAAGAATGGAGTAGAATCCACAAAACTTCTCCCACAGTATTACAGCCTATTTATAACTCACAGAGGAGGGGATTCTCAAAATAGCCTATTTTTGAACAGACAGAAATATCTTTACTATGAAAGTTAAAAAAATAAAAAGTCTGAACCAACCAGTGGAACTCCATATCATGTACAATAACAAAACTGGGAAGTTACACTCCGTGTACGTACAACGTGTCAAAATACGTTCTGTCCTCATGTATAACTAAAAAGAACAAGTGAAAAACTCTTGAAAAAGAGTCTGAACCAAACTGATAGTTTGTGAAAAACTGCCATTGCCCATCTTCCCAGAACCAGGGGAGGTGCCTTCCTGTCTCTTCCACCAGCACAAACTGTGGTCTTCGTGACCTTCAAGTCCATTCCAGGGGCCCTGTCAGAAAACAAATGGAAGGCCAGGAGCCCAACCTTATCAAGTTTCACTGAGTTGACATGGAATGTAAAGTAGAGAGGGCTGACATGGAACCAAATCTCTAAACTTAAAACACTCCCATCGTCCCCAGCAAAACCATCCTCCCCAGCCCGTTTTATTTTTTATTTTGAGACAGTGTCTCACTAAATTGCTTAGGGCCTCACTAAGTTACTAAGGCTGGCTTTGAACTTGCAATCCTCCTGCCTCGGCCTCTGAGCCCCTGAGATTACAAGTGTGCACCACTGTACCCAACTTTATTTCACTTTTAATTAGCATATAAGAATTGTACAAATTTACAAGAGTACAATATGATGTTTCACTACATGTATACATTGTGTGATTATCAAATCAGGGTAATTAGCATATCCTTCATCTCAAACATTTATCAACTTCTTAAACTGTAAAATAGAAAAAATACTTTTCAGTATTGAACCAACAATATCATTGTGAGCACATAAATACATTAATCAGAGTTATCAATATTGGTTCCTTTAAACAAAAACTTTAATGGTTCTGGAATAACTTCTCAAAGAAAGAGATGGAGCCTGGGAAATCAAAAGGAAGGATTTGCAAAGATGATTAATTAGAAATCATGTCACCAATTGGATTCAAACAAGAATGATTAAACCGTTCTTTACTCAGGAATACCCAAATGAAGATTCACAATCAAATGTGGTGGGAATTTTTTTCCCCAATAATATCATGGAGTCTGATAGAAAGAAATGGTACACTGTAAAAGCTCTCAGAAAATCAATTCTGGCTATCAGTATAAAGGGAGGGGGGAACCAGTGGAATACAGGGCAGGGGAGAAGTGTGAAACGTCAGTGAGGAGCAGAGGCAGGCTGGTCCCCAGAGGAGACCAAAGAGGGATGGAAGCGTCCACAGTGCTCATAATCATGACTCTGTGCTTCTGTCATCATGCCACCCTCCATGAATCACCGATGAAATATTAGTCCTAAGGCTAAGTGACTTAGCAAAAGCATATCCTTCACTCATCCATCCATCACACATCCATTCAAAAAATATTTTGGAATGTCTGTTATGTGCCACAGCCTATCTTTAATGACTACGTTAGTGCTATTTATCCAGTAGCATAGCCCATCCCAATCCTTATAGTAACCTATAAATTTAAAGTGTTGTTGGTCCCAAGGCTTTCCCCACACCCCATGGCCTTTCACTGATAACTGAGTTCGCGGATGTCAGTGGGAGAAACAAATTCAAATCAATATTAAAGTTCTATCAAGAAAGCCTTCTAACATGAAAGTGATATCAATCCTGTTCTTCATTCATGTCATTCCACAGAAAACGATTTATCACAAGACTTTGGTAACTATTATGTTCATTACTCTTCGCATCCAAACATTTTAAAGTCTGAATATACCTAAACAAAATAACTCTAGACCAGTGGTTCTCGACTGGGTCAATTTTGCCTCTCCCCACACCCCGCCATGAGAACATTGGGCAATGACAATTTTGGTTGTCACAACCATGGGCATGCTATTGGTAAAGGCCAGGGATGCTGCCAAACATCATGCAATGCACAGCACATCCCCCTACCTCTCACAATAAAAAACAATCTGGACCAAATGACAGTAATGCTAAGAATAAGGCCTCAGACCAATGACCATACGCCAGGCCAGCTACCTATCCCATCCCACCTAGGATGAAATGGCTTAGGACGCCATTAAGACATTCACCCTAAAGCTGAGCAGTGCATGTTAACTGCTATCATATGAAAAGTATTCAGTGGGCATGAATATTCTCTTTACCAGCTCTTCAAGAACTAAAATGCTTTTACACCGAAAATGGCTTTTACATGCCTGTATGCTTAGTCACGAAAAATGGTAGGCTTCAATACTGTACCAAGGGTTACTAGTGTTGCTATATACTTGGTATTTCCTATTAACAAAGTGCTTTTACTACATTTATGGCTACAGAGTTCAAAAACCTTGTCCTTTAAGAATATGTCCCTCCAAGAGGAAGGAACCTGAAGAAAACATCAACATGCTCGAGACACACTGACCACAGGAGACAAAACCTCCATGAGGTTAGGAGACAGAGACACAGTCTCAGGTCACCCTGGGTATGCTTGCTTTTCTCAGGGATCATGGGGATACAAAAAATGGTACCATATGAAAAGCTCTAAGAAAATCAAATTAGGCAACAAATTTAAGTACCAGTGAAAGGAAGTGGGCCTTCGTGAAAAGTCACTAGGCTTGCATTTTAGTTCTTGAAGAGCTGGTAGAAGAGAATATTAGTGCCCACTGAATACTTTTCATATGATAGCAGTTAACATGCACTACTCAGCTTTAGGGTGAATGTCTTGGTGTCCTAAGCCATTTCATTGTGGAACAAAAGCGAAAGCCGCTGACGTGGTTCAGCCTTTACACTATGTTGATTAAAATAGAAACTTTCTTCAGAAGAATAATGTCTTCTTTGATTTTAATTCTCTCTCCAGAAAATAGCCTAGGTTCTAATAATAGTGCAAGCATTTAAACCTGAATAACTATATTTCACTAACAAGAAATGAACCCCGGATGGCAGCAGAAATGCACAAAGGGTACTTACTGTGGACTGCACTTATCCTTGGGCACAGGGTCCATGCGCCACCTTTCCAAAGAAATGAAAGCATGTCTGGCAACACTGTTGCTTTCCAAATGAAATATTCATTTTAACTCATAAATCAAAGTAAATTTTGATTTCAAGTAAGGCAAACGGCCTTGCTAGCAAATGCCTCATAATTGCATACTCCAAACTGCTAGCTTGAGAGTCACACATCTACATTACTATAAAAATCATGGGATTATAGAGACAGAGAGATGGAAGGGGTCTCTGAGATGAGCTAGTATGTTTGATAATTTTAAAGATAAGGAATTCCAAGAGATGCAGTGATGTGCCCTATAATCATTGAGGCCTCGAGAAAACCTAAGGAGATTAAGAAAAAAAAGAGGTAGAGGGAGTTAGAAGAAAAATATAATGGAAATATTACCCCATTTTTATTTATTTAAAGTGATATATATATATAGAGAGAGAAACAAAACAGATTTTAATATAACTAAAAGAAAAAAATCTCTGCCATAAGGCCATTACACCTGGGTATGTAAGAACACAGTTGCCCTAAACACACACACACACACACACACACACACACACACACACACACACACCAGGAGTTGGGTCCCATCACCCTACCCTAAGATCTAAAAACCACTTGAAATTCCCCAGCTAACACACTTCTTCTGGTGTCTATAATTCAATGAGGAGTTCCCTCATCTTTTTGTCCTCATTTTTCCCTATTAAAAGATATAACAATTAGGAACTTGAACAAACTGTGTTCAAGTCTCATGGAGGAAAGGAGTATGATCCACACACTGAAATATACTCATCAGTTAGTGGGGAGATGTATCCTTCTCATAATTTCTTAATCTATCAATTGATCTCAGCCCTCAAGAAAACTTTCCTTAGAATGTCTCAACTCCACTTACATTTTTGGCTTTGTATTAAAATTCTTCCTTGACTATATAAAGCTTTGGAACTTCAGGTTTATAGTTATTATTATCCTGGTACACATCATTATCACTTAAAACTCACATTAGCAGAGCCCTATTTTGCTGTTATACAGTGTGCCCTGAGATCTCTACACACAAGTTAGCTCATTCATTCCTCATTACAATTACTATTGCTGATCAAGCAAAGAAATTGGATTTAGGAGGGCAGATACTGCCCAAAGTCACATATTTATCTAGAAAGAGTCAGAAGTGGATTTAAATCCAGCTTTATCTACCTCCATAGTGTGTCCTCTCAAGTCTCTATTCTAGCAGGGCAGTTTTATGTAACTGTCCACAGTTTTGCTTTCTCTAACACAAGGTCTTCTGGTTGGCTTATCTTGCTTCCTTCTTCCTGGAGAAGGTTCTGATGTTGCTTTCGTGACACAGCTTTCAGTAATCCTGAGTCTAGGCTTAGAAAGACCCGGGTGCAATTCCATCTCCACAATTCACAAAGGCGATGAACTTTAGATTTTACATTTGTAAAATAGATATCCAACGGTCTCTATTACACAGTTGTGAAAGGGATTTGATGAATAAACATATGTCCAGTGTCTAACAATGTGCCTCATACATAACAGGCCCTAAGGTATTGGTATTCTCTCCATCAACATGTAGCAGAAGCATTAATGGATAAAAGTCACACAATCACAAACATGAACTGTACTAAAGCCCTCCATTGTGTTTTTCTTTTTAAAAAACAAAAGTATTTTTCTAGTTTGCTCCTACAGAGAATAATGGGAAAAGAACTAGCTTGGACTCTAGTTTCAGGCCTGCCATTTGGTAGCTGCAGGACCTTGGGTCAGATCTCTTCACCTGTGCTATCATGGACCCTTCCTGCCTACACAGAGAGCAAGGAAAATCAGTGAAGTGGCGTATACAATAACAGCACAGGTTCACTAGAGGTTGTAGAAGTTGTGATCCAGTTGTTACTTGTATTGTTAAAGCTTTATTCTGCTTTTTAGCCAGCAAATTCAAACCAGATAGAACGTGATACCTACATATAATAACTCATAATTTATACAAACCATCTCTGCAAATACAGAATTAGTATTAATAAAATGATGTCCCTTGTGTAGTGTTTCAAAAGACCTTTTCTATTAAAATATTACTTATTTAATATAGAAATTAGGAAAATACAAAAGAATTTTAAAAAATTAAACTTATCCATAATAGTGCTATTCAGGGATATCTACTGTCATGGTTTTTGTTATTCTTTCAGTGTGCAGCTAGATTAACATTAGCATACCATTATCAAGATCATATATAGAATTCTAAATTCTATTTTATTTCCTGCTCACATTACATAGTGAACATTTTTCTATCAATTATGTTAATATAAGGCTATGGACTGGTAAATTTGGTCCTGAATATAATAGTCATGAATGTTTTTGCTACAAAAAGCCTTATTATGTTTTATAGAGATATTATGTATTCTTACAGACTTCAATGTTGATTTGTTTAGATCCTAATTACAAAATTTAAAACAAAGTGGAAAAAATATTTGCTCATACTTCTTGTCCTCTCCCTACTCCTAAAACGAAGTAAAGGCAAATTTTGTTTCTATCTATAAACAGAGCTCAAAAATAGATGGTATCAGATACCTCCAGGTAGAAATATAACTTATTAAGCTAAGCCCATTAACAAAATGGCTAGAATAATCCAAAAATACACATACCTAAAATCCTTTAGAGTAAACTTTCTTCCCTCTAATTTTCAGTAATTTCCTTTAAAATTAGTAAATTTATAATAAATAAATTAGTAATGATTATAATAAATAAAAGATTTTTAACCATGCAAAATATTTATTTATTGTTTGTTTGTTTGTTTCTGAAATACCTTTTATTCACCATTAGGAATGAAGCTAGCTGCCTTCCATGCAAAATATTTAAACAGGAAAATCTTCATAGATGAGGCAGTCCATGAGACACGGATGAGTAGATGAATGGTGTCATTAGAGAATTTAGGAGAGACCTAGCCAGAAATGCCAGATAACCAGGAAGGCTGGTACATTAAACATGCTGTATTGACTATCGAAAGAACAGGTGTGGCGGGAAGGAAGATGAGAGGCCCCCATGGGAAGAAGCTGAGACAAAGGGATGGATTAGTAGACTATTTAATTTCTGTGATCTGAATACTACAGGGGCAAGCCTTTTCTCTAGAACTGGTTAGAAATGTTGTACCTCAGATTTAACTCAATTTTTAGAAATTACTTGACAAAAAAGATGGAGTGAGGAGCGATAGCTCACAGTCCACAGTGTATAAGGATAAAGTCTTACTTCAGCCACAGCTATCATAGTAAATGACAGCTCTTTTGGCCACAGGATCATTAGGACATACCCATGAGAGACACAATTCAGACACAGAGGGGAAAGTCAAACACATGTTCTAACTAAAACCTCAGGGAAATTATGAGTGCTGGGAATGGAACTGCTTGAGTTGGAGATGAGCCAGAAGATTAGCTACAGTTCCTAGGGTCTTTCAAAATGAAAACTCATTGGATTCTCAAATATAAAGTTTCTTCTTTTAAAATCATTCATTTTATTATGTTTAAAACACTTAATGAGAGATTACCCACTTAACAGTTTTTTTTTCTTTTGATGTTGGGGGGAACCCAGGCCCTTACACATGCTCAGCATGCTCTCCCGCTGTGCTGCACCCAGGCCCACCACTGCACAGTTCTGTGTGTGCAGAACAGTACTTCTCTAGAGGTTATTCATCTCTTAACTCAAACTTTAAGCTTGTTGATTAGTAACTTCCCATTGCCCCTCCTCAGCACCTGACAACCAGCATTCCACTCACTGAGTCTATGAATTTTTCTGTTTTAGCTACCTCATGTGAATGGAGTCATGTAGTATTTGTCTATGACTGGCTTATTTCATTTAGATTAATGCACTCTAGGAACATCCATTTTATAGCACATAACAGAATTTCCTTTTTTAAGGCTGAGTAGTTTTCTATTTTGTGTATATATATACACATATATGTGACATACATGTATATATTTTATATAAGATTTAGTTCATATATCATGTATAATATGTATTTCACTTATTCTTTATTCACTCATGTATCGTGGACATTTAGGTCATTTCCACATCTTTGATATCAAATCTGAATTATATGAGGGAACCATTAATAACACCTTGGGTTCATTCTACAAAGAGACTGAATCCCTTTTTGGTCCCCAGGAAAAGATCATTCTCCTAAAACTCCCCAAGCCTGTCCCAGACAGTTAGGTGGCTCAAGAGTACTTGATGCTAACACAAAGGAGGGTCAGTTATTAAGTCCTATAAGGTAAGGAAACATCATGAGAAACTGTGAGAAATGAAGTTAGCTTATATATTGTGCTCTCTTCTTTAGGCTTTTCTCCTTCTTTCAGAAAAGTTTAATAATCAGAAACACTGCATTCAAAATCAGTGAACTCTGTATGACTGCAAGCATATTTCTCTTCATATTAAAAATGAGAAAAATATCATTAAATAGATATTAGTTGCTGACTCTTTATGTGTCTTATCCCATTCTAGCTTTTCTATGATTCTGAGGGAGAGGTCCTATTATCAAGGATGTAGCTCAGTGGTGGAGCACTTGCTCATGTGAGGCCTTGGGTTTGATCCCCAGTATGAAAAGGAAAGGGAAGGAATCAAGCAAAGAAAGGTTAAGTAATTCACCAAGGACCTATTCAACCCTCACATCAATTCAACAAGATAAATACTATCTGCTTCCTCACCTAAAAAAGACACCAAGCACAGAGAAGTCCAATAATTCTCCTGTGCCATGCAGCTAAAAGTGTGGAGCAAGGCCAAGCTAAAAACCTCTAGGGTACGACTTGAGAGCAGGAGGGCAGATACAGCAGATGAGCAGAGCTACAGCACTGCGCATGTGCCTCAGCTGCCCTGGAATACCAGGGAGCAGTGCAGAAGTGAGGAAGGCGCAGGCCAGCTCTACAGCCCAATCAGTAAGAAGGTGGCGTGGACACACAGGTGTGCGCCTGTGTGAAATAGGTAATGTCAACAGCACCCCTGTGTGGTGTTCAGAAAGAACACAAGCTCTGAAATAGGTCATCAGGGTGTGATTTTGTTCCACTCCTTATTAACTGAGGCCCTTGAGTAAATCACTTAATCTCTAAGCCTCGGTTTCTTTCACTGAAATGTGGGTAATAATATATAGGTTACAGCGATGCTGTCAGTGCTGTAAGCATTATACATAAAAGACATCCGTAAGTGCCAATCACTATTCCTGAGCCAAACAGCTGCCTAACAAAGATTCCACTCTTCAGTGCCATTTTTTCTCTTTATTGACTTTATAGGAGGAAAAAGAATACCAAATATGGGTCTTAAAATCATTCAGAGCACAATATGGTTTTTACCAGGCTGGAGTCGAGTACTGTCAAGCAGGTTGGACACTGCAGAAGAGAACCCAGGCAAGGGGGTGAAGCTGAACTGTAGCTCACACCCTACATAAAGAACAGATCCACCCCCCCCACACACACCTTTTTCCACATTCTAAAAGTGGCATGCCTCTACTGCCACACCACTCAAAATTGTTTATTCTTATTCATTCTCAGGCTGCCTTCCTAAAAGTAGTTAGGAAGCCAGAGAAATTCTCCATGGAAACTAGGTTTTTCCTTGGTGAATACATAAACTTCACTGAAGTCAGGCTGCAAAGACCAGAACAATTAGGTTCTGCACTCCTCACCAGGTTGCTTTCCCTTGGGTGACTTCAATCAACAGAGAAGAGGTAAGCCCTTAATCATGAATTTACATAACTAAGATGGATATTTGCATTGAGTTCTTGCCAAGTTCAGCAACACTATATGCCTAACATCCCTGAGCAGAGGTAGAGGTCTGACATTCATTCACGTTTTAAAGGAAGAAGAAAAAAATAGCTGAGTTCTATTGCATGAACACAAGGGAAAGGAATAAAGACGAGAAAATAATTTTTTAGCACATTCTTAACGCTGGATTCTTTGTTAGTAAATTTAAGAACCTTCCCTTAAATAATCCTTCAAATCAAAAACATAAGTATTGTTTAAAATATCTGAATGATTCAAGCTGGATGTTGAAGATAAGGGAAGAAGACACTGGCTTCTTATTTTTTAACCTTCTGCATTATTTTAATTTTTTCAACCATATGTATTTTATTTTAATTATGCTGGGAGAGATAGACATGATTACCAATTCTACATATGAAGAAACAGAATACATCAATATTAGGTAACTTTTTCGCCTAGAAAACGATGGAGTCATCACTTAAAAAAAAGCAGTTTGGAGATTCCTTGGAAAACTGGGAATGGAACCACCATTTGACCCCACTATTCCTCTTCTCAAACTATGCTCAAAAGACCTAAAAATGGAATACTACAGGGACACAGCCACATCAATGTTTATAGCAGCACAATTCACAATAGCTAGACTGTGGAGCCAACTTAAAAGTCCTTCAATGGATGAATGGATAAAAAAATGTGGCATTTATACACAATGGAATATACTCAGCACTAAAAAATAACAAGATCATGGCATTTGCAGGGAAATGGATGGCATTAGAGCAGATTATGCTGAGTGAAGTTAGCCAATCCCCCCAAAACAAAAGCCAAATGTCTTCTCTGATATAAGGGAGATGACTCAAAATGGGGTAGGGAGGAAGAGCATGAGAAGAAAATTACCTCTAGATACGGAAGAGAGGTGGGAGGGAAAGGGAGGGAGAATGGGAATTGCATGGAAGAGGGAAGGGGAACCCCTTCATTATACAGAATACAGGTATGACGATGTGAGGGGGAAAACAAAGAAGTGGGTCACATTAGATTGGGTAGAGAGAAGTGATGGGAGGGGAGAGGAGGCGAAGGGGGGAGGGGAAGGGCAGCAGAATAAAATAAACATTATTATTGCTGTGGGTGTATACGTGACTGCATGACCAATGTGATTCTGCAACCTGCACACTCAGAAAAATGAGAAATTATATCCCATCTGATTCAAATGTATGATATGTCAAGGTCATTGTACTGTCATGTGTAACTAATTGAAACACATAAAAACAATATGTCTTACACAAAAGAGGTTGAGGGAAGTTCAGAGTTCATTCTTGGGAACTCTGTTTTCTGACTAATATGGAATTGGTTAGCCACTTGGAAAAATAAAACTAGGCCAAAATTAAGGACTTGAGGAAGGGATTTTTAAAAAGAAAGAAAGAAAAAGAAAAAGGATCATCATCGTGGGCTTGGGGCAGGAAGCTGACTGGGGCTAAGCAAATGGATGGCTCAGCACAGGAGGGCCTGCTAAGACTGGAACTCATAAATCTGTAATGGAGCCAATCAGCACAATTATATAATTTTTTCCCAGTGGACCTGGGAGAGTCCAGCAGTGGTTGATTCAGGATTGGCAGGATATACGTGGTGTTAAGCAAGGGCTTTAGAAGTCTTGAGGGGACCTGTAGTTTCAAAGCAGGTAAGATCCTGAGCCTGTCTTCAGTCCCTTCTGAGAACAAACATAAAAGTAAGATTAAAAGGAATTGAAAAGACAGACACCAGACCTCATGAAAACAGGGAGCAGATCCCACAAGGGTTTATGTGCAAAGGGCAGGTGCCACTTTAGAGGGGGAGGAGCAGACCTAACCAAAGGAACCTCCACAAGGTTTTGAGCTCAAAGGCAGCAGAAGCAACAGCAGGCAAACCTGAGATGTGGAAAGGAACCCAGAGGAACTCCCCAGGCATCTGTGGGAGAGACCCCATATCAGTGGGCCCTGCCACTGGCATCCGTACAGCCACCCCAAGGTCCAATTCAGGAACCAGAGGTTCATCAGAAGGCTCTTCTTTAAAGAAACTGCAAGACATCCCCAAAGCTAAGCCTCTACACTAGACATTGACCCCCCCATTGCACCCTCTCATTCTTGTATTTGGAATGGAGGAGGAGAAGAGCAAGAGATGTTAGACAGAGTGCTGTCACACTGCAAAGTCCAGAAAAAAACAAACAGAAAAATTTTCCCTTAAAACAAAATGATAAAATGTAAGGAACAGAAACAAAGTTGAAAATTTCTAATTATATGCCCAGAGGGACCTGAGAAGGTAAGACTGTCTTAAGACAACTTCAGGATACTGTGAAAAAGGGACATTCAGAATTCAACCAAGTAATATATACATATGAAATACATTGAAATATGTAATATATATTAGAAATATATATTAGAAAATAAAGTTTGGAAAAAACACCCATAGCAGAAGACAACAACATAAGAAATATGAGAGAATAAGTTTAACAAACAGGCAACCAGTCCATAAGTTGCAACATCTGATTAACAGAAATCCTGCAGAACACAAGGAAAATAAAGAGGCAAGAATGAGAAAAACTATAGTATAAGAAAATTTCCCCAAGGTAAAAAAAACACAGACATATATATTAAATATAAAGGGCTTAGAAAGGACTACGTACAATGAATGAATAAAGTCCAATAGAGACATCATCCTCCATCTACCTATCTACCCCACACTTCCATGCAACAAATGCCACTCATTGTTTTAGATGGCAGAGAGGTAACCATTATGCAGACAGATATAGTAACTTGCCTCAAAGAACTCATGTTTTAGAGCCAGAGACAAGAACAAAGAAAATAATTAAACAAGATCATTTCAGATTATGTTAAGTGCTATTGCAAGGAGGGAACTAAAAGGAGGGGCAAGAAGATCAAGAATGATGAGTGAGCTCCTTGGACTGTAGAGAGCAAGAGAGTCTCTGAGAAGGTGGCATTGCTAAGTGTTGAACCAATGACCTGTGTGGTCTGTACCTCAGTTTTGTCACCTGTAAAATCAGGATGATAACAGCACCAACCTAATAGGGTTGTTGTGAGGATGCACAAGTTAATATGTGTTAATATGTGTAATTAGAAGAATTATTCGCAGAAGGGTTAGTGAAAGGGTTGCCTACGCTTCGCGTTCTTATATTACAGGAGAACAAAGCTCAGAGGAGTGTGTGTAGAATGCCGTATGTGGCATATAAAACAAGGAAAATTGAAAAGACATATTTATACTTTCTTGCATAAAAAAGCTCAGGAAGGATATTTTAAAAATGAATAAAAGTGGTTACCTTGTTTATCTTTGGATGGAGAAATGGGGAGAAGTAGGAGATGGAGGCATAGATAAAAGCATGACTTTTCAGTGTACATTGTATTTTCATTGAATTTGAGGCTTTTAAGCTAGGTGAATATATTACCCATTCAAAACATTATATTAGCTGGGTTCTGTGGTGCATGCCTGTCATCCCAGCAGCTCAGGAGGCTGAGGCAGGAAGATTATGAGTTCAAAGTCAGCCTCAGCAAAGGTGAGGTGCTAAACAACTCAGTGAGAAGCTGTCTCTAAATGAAATACAGAACAGGGCTGGGGATGTGGCTCAGTGGTTAAGCACTCCTGGGTTCAATCCCTGGTGCCAAAAACAAAACAAAAAAATAAATAAACATTATGTTAAAAACAACAGTGTTCATTAATCCAACTAGCACTTTCCTCATCTTCTGTCATCAAAATAGTATGGAGGACACTCTGTGAGGATTAAAAAGGACATGGACAAAGGCAAGGTCCTGGCCTCTGTCTGCCAGAAGTGTGAGCTCCACCTGGAGAGACAGAGCATGCACTGGAGAAACAGCCAGGAGGAAGGGTGTCCTACCTGGGTACATAAAACACTATGGGCTCCCACTTTGGTCATGAAGACAGAGGATGGCTCTTCAGAGATATTTACCCTGTTGTATATGGGATGTTGGTGCCCCCTGTTGAGGGCCGCAGCCCAGTTGGGATGACGCATGGCATTTTGGAGTGGTTGAGAGGTGATGCCAGCAAGCCATTGAGATGATAATGGTTATGTTAAGCTGTGTATTCAATTGTAATATTAGACCCCTGCTGTCTGCCTCTGCTGGCTACTTTGGAGTTCTCCAGGGGATTCCCAGAGAGTTCCCATTGGTTGGGAAGTGCCGGAGGAGGGATTTCCGGTTGGTGGTTCTGGGAGGAGCCTCATGGCATTGGGGAGAGTTCCCCAGGAGCATGTGGAGTGTGCTGGTGGAGTTCAGAAATAAAGTTTGTTCCTGCTTCAGTGGCTCATGATTTGTGCCCAGCCAGACTTCAGCAGCCCCCTAGATTGATGCTTTCACATCCAACAATAAATAGGGTTGAAAAACACAATAAAGACACACCGCTGCAGATCATCGCTAATTTTGCAGGTTCTCTTGCACCAAGTTTCAATTTTTATATAATGTAGCCTCCAAGGACAATACCAACACCAGCACTGGGGACAGTAATAACACCTGGGAAAAAGAGATGGGGAGGATTAATTTGAACTAACATACACAGTTGTTTGTCTTTTTCAATTATTCTGTTTCTGTTGCTCATTAGTACAAGGGTAAAGAATTTTAAAATTGTTGTCATCAATAGATCAGAGGGTGTGTGATTCTAGTATAATATCACTTTCAACACACAATGATCAACAAAGGACTCACATCCTGATGTTATAAAGAACTTTGACAAAGCAATAAGATGAACAATCCCTTAGAAAAGTAGGCAAAACTTGAATTGAACCTTCACCAAAGAGAAAATACAGATGACCAGTGAGCACATGAAAGGCACCCACCTCATTTGCTAAGAGGGAAATAAAGATTAAAACCACAGTGAAACACCACTATGCACCAATGGTAAAAATTTAAGTCACAATACCACATGTTGGCAAAGATAGAGTGTTAGGAACTCTCCACCTTGGTGGGATGGCAATACTGACACTACTTTGAAATATAAATTGGCATTATAGAGTTGAAAATATACACCTCTGTAACAGCCAATTCCATTTCTGGATCCATATTTTGAAGAAATTCATGCACCCAGGTGAAAAAGAAATTACAAGATATTTGAAACACACTGAGAGCCAAAAACTGGCAATAAGCCAAGTGTCCATTAACAGATACATTTTAAGTAATATATTCATATAATGCAGCATTTCTATACAGCGATAAAAAGGAAGAAATGTAGACACATATAATATGTGGCTGAATTCTACCAAGACAATGTCCAGTGAAAGAAAGAAATTGCAACAGAGTACTATACATGACATGTTTACCCTTGCATCAAGTACTAGGAATACAGGTACATGCACTGGTAATACAACTGAAAAAGAAAACCCAGAAGGTAACTGTCATAAGAGCCAAGATAGTAGGGGAATCAGTGATAGGAAAGAAGGGGTTCCTCTGGTGTTGAAAACATGCCATTCCATAATCTGGGTAATAGCTACTGCTATGGCTTGAATGGTCTATGTGAACCCCCAAAATTCATATGTTGACATCCTAACCCCTGACATGATGACATTAGGAGATGGGGTGAATGTGGGATTTTGGTGTGATTAGATTGTCAAGGTGGAGGCCAAATAAATGGGGTAAGTATTTTAATAAGATACCCAAGAGCCAGGCTCAAAGACACACACCGACTTTGGGAGGCTGAGGCAAGAGGATCATGAGTTCAAAGCTAGCCTCAGCAACTTAGTGAGACCCTGGCTCTAATTAAATATAAAAATGGGCTGGGCATGTGGTTCAGTCGTTAAGTGCACCTCAGTTCAATCCTTGGTACCAAAAACAAAATAAAAAACAAACAAACCCTGAGAGTTCCTCTCTGCCGCAGTCCGGCTGCAGCAAAATAACTGGGGGTGACGAACAACTTGTGTACCTTGATGCAGCAGGAGTGGGAGCCGTTTATTGTAGGACAACAGAGGTATTTATACATTCCACACAGCTTATCTTAATTAGCATAAACTAGATACAGCAGTCAACCAATAAGAAATCCCCACACTTGGGCTGGGGATGTGGCTCAAGCGGTAGCGCGCTCGCCTGGCATGCGTGCGGCCCGGGTTCGATCCTCAGCACCACATACCAACAAAGATGTTGTGTCCGCCGAGAACTAAAAAATAAATGTTAAAAATTCTCTCTCTCTCTCTCTCTCTCTCTCTCTCTCTCCTCTCTCACTCTCTCTTTAAAAAAAAAAAAGAAATCCCCACACTTAATGGCTCTCTGGCGTTACTTCACAAACCACTCCCTCTGGCAAAATGCCAGGCACCATCCAGACTTGTTTAAAGACTCTAACATTTCCCCCTTTTGTTTAATTTAAATAAAGACCATAGTGGTTTTCACACAAACACCATAAAAAATCTACTACAAGCACAAGGGGAGGATACAAAATGCCACAATAACAAGCCAATTGATGGCTCCATGCAAGAAGCCCTTGGAAAAATTATACCAGCAATGACACCGTTAGCAAAGATACCGAGTTACAATTTGTTGTAGATCACAGTTTTTTTTTCTCAGTCCAGGTAAAGCAGTGTCTCAATAGATTAACTCACAGTCCAGGTAAATCATAGTCCAGGTAAGTTCTGCAGGCAGCTAGCTTAAATCACAGTCCAGGTAAGTTCTTCAGGCAGCTAGCCTAAGCTGCAGCAGCAGAAACAGCAACAGCACTGAAGTCTCGTCTGTTTCTTAGCCGAAGTTTCGTCCGGTTTTCAGCCACACTGGAAATTCTTCCACCCTCGTCCTCACCGACACTGGGATGAAGGCAGGAAAGGATGGCTAAAGAAAATCTTGTAGTATATTCCAGCAGGCGCTAAGAAAACAACATTCTGAACAATTTAGTACATTATCTAAAGGTTTGTGTTTTTTTACATTTGAAATAAGCCTTAATGGTGCTCATTATTCATCAGCCTCCAGGTGTGGGAGAACCATTGTAGCTTAGTTATTGGCATTGAAAATGACCAAACATCAGGGACACCGGTAGCGTCTTCTGCCATCTGTAGCGTCCTAGGCAGCCCCAGATGGCCCTGGACTCAAACTGCTTCCAGGCACAGGGAGCAGGAGCCCATGACACTGTGTCTCCAGGTCAGGTTTGGATTTGGGCTCTAGAAGTGGAGTCCCACTCCCCAGGCGGGGGGCGGGGAAGAGCCGGCTGCTGCCTCTTGGAAAGTCCTTGCTGCGCCATGACCGCTCACGCACGTGGCAGACCGATTCATGCACCCTCTGGTAACGAAAAGTATTCAGTAATAGCATTTTGCTGCAACTTTTTTCCTGATAATCCTTCTTCTTCTGAACTTTCTTCTTTCTGACTAGAGTTCCTGGGCTTCCATCAACACATGCCCAACTATACTTGTTCCACTGGGGTGCCTCCTCTTAGTAATTTACTTTTCACCCCTTCCATATTTTCATCACAAAGACAATACAACACACCAAGACAAAACAAGACACAAACATACTGTATCAGTCTTCTCCATTTTCTCAAAATGGCCATTTTTTTCTCTCGCCCTATCTAGGGACGGGTAGCTTTTTTTCGCCACTTACCCCCGAGTGTCCCGGGGCTCCCCGTATGGGCCACCATCTGCCGCAGTCCGGCTGCAGCAAAATAACTGGGGGATGACGAACAACTTGTGTACCTTGATACAGCAGGAGTGGGAGCCGTTTATTGTAGGACAACAGAGGTATTTATACATCCCACACAGCTTATCTTAATTAGCATAAACTAGATACAGCAGTCAACCAATAAGGAATCTCCACACTTAATGGCTCCCTGGCGTTACTTCACAAACCACTCCCTCTGGCAAAATGCCAGGCGCCATCCAGACTTGTTTACAGACTCTAACACCTCATCCTTCTTGCCATGTGAGTACATGATAAGGCACCATCTAAGAGAAAGAGGTTCCTCACCAGACCCCAAACCTGCTCATGTCTTGATCTTGGACTTCCAATCTCTAGAGGTTAGAAATAAATTCCCCTTGTTTATAAACCATCCTGTCTATGGTAATATTGTTGCAGCAAACCAAGGAGACGAAACAAGTGTTTCCTTTATATTTATTCCTTATCTCTATATTTTGGTCAATGCATTTCTGAGTGTGTTATATTTCATAGTAAAAAAAATAATAATATATAAATAATTTTACAATCTAAAAGAGGTTACACATAGGTGATAGATAATTAGAATGTAATGCAATTGTTCTACCAAGGGCACGGAGAATACAGGAGAAGAGGCACTTCTTTCTTCCCTGGAAGAAGTCAGCAAGGCCTTCTCACAGAGGCAGTATGTAAGCTGACACAACATATGAGACAGAATCTGTCCAATGGCCCAGCACAGAGAGAACCTCCTACACAAAGGAAATACATGCCGAGAAGCAGGAGATAATCAAATTGAGAATTCAGAGTAGTCCAAAATATTGGGAGGGTGGAAGGCAAGTTGTTGGGAGGTGGTAGGACATGGGGATAAGAGGTTAGGAAGAGTGAGACCATGAGAGACAAGGAAAGATGCTCAGACTGTATGTCTGGACAGGTCACTGGAGAATCCTGAGCTGGGTCAGACGGGACGGGAGTGGCACATGGTGAATGCTCCTCTAAGTGAGATGCCAGGGAGCTTAGCTGGGGTGAAAACCTGAGTCAGAGAAGTGGTCTGGAGGGTAACTACAAAGGTCCTGTGAGCCACAGTAAGGCTCTGCTCTGGTAGCACAATAAACTAGATAATGATGCTGGGGGAGAAGGAAGACCAGTGCAGGACACCCAGGCAGGGGGATGCAGAATAGGAGGGTAAGGTGTTGGGGGCTATTCCATGGTCTCCACGGTGCACATGCTGAGTTGAAGGCCCACAGAACTACCAGACAGAAATGCCCCCCACTGTCCTCCTGGGGGCTGTAAGCTCCAGGAAGAGCCAGGCTGGGGGTGTAACCTGTAGTTGAATTCATGGCAGCCCTGGGATGTTACAAGATGGTACAGGGTGAGAAAGGAAAAGAGCCAAAACCCAAAGAAAGCTGAAAAGAAGCAGCCACAGAAGCAAAAGAAAATCCAGAAAAGAGAAATGTCTCAGGGAGGATAAAACTTGGGATTTGTAGTCATGTCATCACAGACTAGCTTCCTAAACTTTCTAAGCCAGACATCTTTACCAAGGAGCTGTGCACCTTTCATGTGAGAACCAAGATGGCACGCACTCTGTGGGTAGATACAGCACACAGCATATGGTACACGATATAAACTGTGGGAAAAGTCGGAGCAACTGTGCCATAGGAAACCAAAGAGAGAGAGAGAGAGTTTCAAGAGGAGAATGGAAAGTGGTGTCAAGTGCCTCAGAAATCCAGTAAGGAAGACTGAAATGAAACCATCCTGTTCCTGGAAACCTTGGCAAGAGCAATTTTAAGGGTATCATAAAAGAAGAAGCCAGACTGCAATGGCTTGAGAAGTCAGTCTTAAGACTGTGGAGACTGGGACTTGATTGCTCTTTCTAGAACTCTGGCTATTAAAGGAAGGAGGGGTAGAAGTCTACAGTTAGAGTGAAGCCAGAGAAAACCTGAGGTTCAGGGAGAGAGTCATCTGTTTGCTAAGATGCAGAGGGGACTTGTGTCTGTTTACATACTGAGGAAAATACACTACAACAGAGTGGGAGGTTGAATGCAGAGGAGAAAGATAGCTAACGACAATGCAAGATCCTTGAAAAGTCAACACAGATCATCTGTTTAGCCTGGGAGAGGGCTTCACCTAGACCAGAACAGGGGACAAGTATGCAAGGTGGTGGCAGCTGCACAAATGTTAACTCTCCCTTTTGGTTATGTTTCCATTATTTTGGAAACAATGTAATATGTATTGCAATAAAACATTTGAAAAACATAGAAAAGTATGAAAGAACATAATTGAATTCTTTCATATTTAACTGCTTACATTCTGGCATAGTCTGTTTCCTTAGGAAAAAAAAATGATGACATGATGTATATTCATATTTTTTAGCATTAATTTGGGGGTTATATACAATATAACCAATTGGAAACAAAACCAACTCTTGCAAGAGATACTGAGAAATTTCCATGTGACCAAGAATTGGTGTAACTGTAGCAGTGAAGAGAAGTAGCACTCAACAGGAATTGTAATGGGCTTGGCCCCTGGAGGGGACTGGGATCCAGATATCAGAAATCAGCAGATGAGTTGATGGGCATGGCTGGTGGCTTGTCCTAGCATGTCAACAGTCTCCATTAAAGAGCAGAGGAGGATGGTTAGATTAATCTGAAATTATGGTTTTGCCTGGCAACCATCTTGTCATCTTCATCAGAGTCCCATAAAATCGCTAATGGCCCTTTTATGGATGAAGAAATTGAAGGCTCAGAGCAGTGACTTGCATAATAATGCAGAGAGAGAGGAAGAGAAAGGGGTAAAAGAGACTAAAAATTGACTTCTTGTGTTCCCAGCCCAGCACGCCAGATCCACATTACCACATCAGCCACTTAGAGCCAAGAGGAACCTGAAATCTTATAGGTAAACTGGGAGCTTCATGATGAGAGAAACTGATTAATAAAGCATCCTCCTCATTAAGGAAAAGCATGCAGGCGGTGAATGTGATTAGAGAGGCTGAACTATACCTTCAGAATGAAAATAATCCATTGACAAAAGTTCTATTTCCATTGAACAACTTATGGAGTGCCAGGTACGGTGCAAAGCTCAGGATAACAAAAACAAAAGTCCTCCTGTTCAGGACTGAGTCATAATTTTAAAACAGGGTCATTTGACTATGATTCTTAGTGTTCAGCTCTTAAAAATAGAAAATTTGTCATCAGTAAATATTAGGGTGCATCAAATGGGATGAAGACCCATTAACATTTTCTCCTTATAGCTCACCGTCTTCTAAATCTCACCACTCTGTAGAAACAGGAAAAGTCTGTTAATCTTTATAACTCTCAGAAAGAGGCTCAAATGTTTGGTTTGGGGAGTTTCGGTCATCCTTAGATAGACAGACAAGATTTGGTGCTGGAGAGCAGTGGGAACCAGGTTAGGGCAGGAGAGCCTCATTGCGCTCTGGGTAAACCAGCTGGAATTGGGGTTAGCTCCTACAGGGAACTAGGGGTCCCCTATGGTCCCATTCCCTTTGTGAGGATGGGGATCATAGATAGTGCTCTCAGCAGAAGTTACTGTCCTGCCTCTAACCCATCTGAGCTTAATTTCACTTCCTTGGCTGGTTCCCGCCTTCCCTCCCCTTGGTCCCCAGATCCCAGAGCCATGTATGCAGTCCTGGCCTCTGTTCCTCTGCTCCTCGGTGCCTACCAAACCCGCCCTTTTCCCAGTTTCAGGAGTACCGGGCCATGCCCCCCCCCCCCAGTTCCCGCTCCGCGCGCCCCCTGGTGGCCAAGACATGGCAAACGCGGGGTACCAGTGGATGGGGAAGTCACATCAATTGGTCTAGCATGCTTGAGAGGAGAGTTGGAGGTGGACAGAGTTGGAAAGATGGGAATGCTGTCCCAAGACCGTGGACTCAAGGCCTGAGGGACCAGTGGCAGAGGACAGAGGTCAATTCAACTCCAGATGTGGGTCCTATAGCAAGACTCTCAGAGTTCAAAACTCGTCTCAGCCACCTACAATCTTCATGTCTTTGGGCAAGTTACTGAACATTTCCAGGATTCATATTCTCTATTTTGTACAATGTAAGTAACAGTAGTACCATCCTCAAAGGACTGTTGAAATTAAATAATTAAGACATTAGATCTGGGGCTGGGGATGTGGCTCAAGTGGTAGCGCGCTGGCTTGGCATGCGTGCGGCCAGGGTTCAATCCTCAGCACTACATACAAACAAAAGATGTTGTGTCCAAAGAAAACTAAAAAAAAAAATTTAAAAAAAGACATAAGATCTAACCCACAATTCATATCCAATGAACATTGGCCCTCATCATCAACACTATTTATAAATTGCTATCATCTGTCTAAAATTAACAATTTTAACTTTTGCACACATACTGGAATTATAATTAGGCTAGCTTGTACATGTTATTTACAAGCTAATAAAATTTTTATTTAATCTATGGAATTGAATTTGAGCAATCTTTTAGTGGCCCAATATAAACTTCTTTGTTTTCCTTAATATATAAAACTTTTATATTTAACTACTATATGTGCCTAAATACAAAAAAGTTATACATTTATCTACATGTGCATATTCTCTGAATCTAAAGAACTCACCACAACATTAAGTGTTGGCAAAGCAGAAGATTCTTCTTTGTTCATAAAAGGTCTGGGAATACCCTGATACTTTTCAGTTGGAATACCTTGTGACCCTTTTATCTTCTCATTTATCCAAGGAAATTGGCATAATAATTTGTTCCTTCTCCTAATGTCAAGTACTATTATCCCATAACATTAGATTTTGAAACTTTTGTTCTGGGTCACAGTATTACTTGCCCTTGTTTGCATGGAACTGAAGTGTCTTCAAGGAAAGTGATAGTTATTTAATTTCTAAATATTTAAGCTACTGGATGAACTTTTACTCCAGTTTTTTCTCAATATATAGACATCTCCTGTATTATAAGTAGACACATAAATCATACCTAAACTTAACATATGACTGGGAGCACAAGAAGTCCTTGTACTGAAGGAGAGGACAAAAAATAGGCAGCCCAATCATTATCGAGAATGTTATAGGTTTGGGGAACTTCAGTTGTGCTGTTGTTGCAGTTGTTAAGGACAACAGTTTGTCGGACTATACCCAAAGGACTTAAAAACAGCATACTACAGGGACACAGCCACATCCATGTTTATAGTAGCACAATTCACAATAGCTAAACTCTGGAGCCAACCTAGATGCCCTACAGTGGATGAATGGATTAAAAAAATGTGACATTTATACACAATGGAACATTACTCAGCATTAAAAAAGAACAAAATCACTGCATTTGCAGGTAAATGGATGGCGTTGGAGAAGATAATGCTAAAGATAAAGCCAATCCCCCCCAAAACAAATGCCGAATGTTTCTCTGATATAAGGGGAGTGACTCATAGTGGCATAGGTAGGGAGAGCATGTGAGGATTAGATTAATTCTAGATAGGGAAGAGGGGTGGGAGGGAAATGGAGGGGGAAGGGGATTAGCAAGGATGGTGGAATGTGATGGTCATCATTATACAAAGTACATGTATGAAGACTTGAATTGGGTGTCAACATACCTTGTATACAGAGATATGAAAAATTGTGGTATATATGTGTCTTAAGAATTGTATCTAGGTATTTACTCTGAAGAATTAAAGGCATTTTACTACAATGATATATACATATCTGCCGAAGTCTGGCTTGGCACAAATCAGGAGCCACTTGTCAAAAAGAAACTAACTTTATTTTTATAACTACAAACGCCAAACAAAACAGCTCCTCAGGGAAAAAACCCTCAGAGCCCAACTGCCACCACCGGCTTCCACAAGCCTCTCCTCACACCAACCTCCCAACCTCCCACAATCCTCCTGCTCTTGAGGCCGATTGGCTGGGTCACGTGGGCGGAGCCAAAGAAGTCCCCCAATGAGCAGCTCCGTGGAGGAGCCAATCAGCTAGATGTTGCTGGGGCCGCTGTGAGCCAATCATCAGCTGGCAGTCTGAAGGGTGGGGAAACAGCCCAATGAACATCACCGCAGAGGAGCCAATCAGCTAGATGTTGCTGGGGCCACTGTGAACCAATCATCAGCTGGCAGTCTGAAGCTTGCTGGTAGCTGGAAGTTTGCTGGGGCCCCTTTGGCTGTGGCTCTCAACACATATCCCATGTTTATAGCAGCACAATTCACAAAATGGCCAAACTATGGAACCAACCTAGGTGTCTATCAATGGATGAATGGATAAAGAAAATATGGTATATATATACAATGGAGCTTTATTTGGCCATAAAGAAAAATGAAATTATGTCATTTGCAGGAAAATAGAACTAGAGACCAGTAAGTGAAATAAGTCAAATTCAGAAGGTTGAGAGTCATATGTTTTCTCTCATTTGTGGAAGCTAGAGAGGAAAAGCAAAGATGGGGATGAATCTCATGAAAATTAAAGAGAGATCAATAGAGGAAAGTGACCAAGGGGTGGGAGGTGAGGAGGGAGGGAGGAAATGCTGGGAAGTGATATTGGCCAAATTATATTATTATGTTGTGTGCATGTACAAATATGTAACAGCAGATCCTATCAATATGTACAATTATAATGCACCAATTAAAAAATCAGGAAAAAAAGAAAAAAGCAAGAAGCCCAGGACAAAAATCAGTAAAAGGGATATATAAAGTAGGATATATAAAATAGTTTACAAAAGACGAAAATAACTGGTTGAGAAACACATGGAAAGATGCTCAGTCTCATCTAGCAGATTGTCAAACATTAGAAATCTCCAGCAGGATGGACTGGGATTCTTTATTCTTTCTTGGTAACATGTTTTTGTGTATTTACCCACCTCCATTCACAAATCCTGGTGGACTAAAATCATATGCATACTTTTCCTAACCATAGGAGTGGGGTAGTAAATAATCTGATATCTTGTTTTTGCTAGAGCAGTTGGTACTTTGATGGGCAGGTGACCCAAGCTGGACCAAACAGATTATCCACAGTTCATCGAATTCTTTTTGGGGGGAAGGGTATGGGGAGTGGGGAACAGGGATTGAACTCAGGGGCACTAATCATTGAGCAATATCCCCAGCCTTATTTTGTATTTTATTTAGAGACAGGGTCTCCCTGAGTTGCTTAGGGTCTCACTAAGTTGCTGAAGCTGGTTTGGAACTCTGAATCCTCCTGCCTCTCTCAATCCCCTGGGATTACAGGCATGCACCACAAGACCCATTGCTGAATTCTTTTTTTTTTTTTTTTTTTTTGAGAGAGAGAGAGAGAGAGAGAGAGAGAAAGAGAATTTTTTAATATATTTTTTTTTTTTTAGTTTTTGGCAGACACAACATCTTTGTTTGTATGTGGTGCTGAGGATTGAACCTGGGCCACACGCATGCCAGGTGAGCACGCTACTGCTTAAGCCATATCCCCAACCCTGAATTCTTTTATCCAACAATTTTACTCCTAATTTTTTGAAGCCCTTCTCTTGTTGGAATATTTAGTTTTATTTTGCAATAAATTTGTACTGTATAGTTTTTGTATTATGAGATGTTTATATCATCCAAGGGGCAAAGATGCTAGTTAACTAGGTGGGGATGGACAAGAACATTAAATGGGAAGAGATGTTTGCAAACAGACTTACTTTTAAGTAGAAGTTGATGAGTGAATATTTTCATATTTTGATGACTTTTCCATACCCAAACTCTTAACTGTGGAGACTTAGTTAATGAATATTTTAAAAATGAGGATTCTTCCAATAATCACCCTTAGGGAAGGGCTGTTTTGATGGTGATAAAGGGAGTTCTCTGTAGTAAGGGGACTTGAATCCCTTCATTGTCAGTGCAATTTTAGCTCGTCTTTGTTGAAAGAATCTTAATTAAATATGACTACTTTGTCATTAAAAAAAAGAATTGTAACGCAAAAAAGTACATGTATAATGGCATGAATTGACATGAACATACTTCATATACAGAAATATGAAAAATTGTGCTCTATATGTGTAATAAGGATTGTAATGCATTCCACTGTTCTTGTGTATTTAAAAAATAATAAAATCAATTAAAATGTGAAAAAAGGACAACAGTTTGCATTTATAGTATCCAGAGCTAGCTCCTGTCATCATACCATGGTGTCATCATATCATCGATTGTGTTTACTTTTCCATCTTTCTACCAGGTTCATGAACACCAGAGGGTCTGTCTATATTCTCCTTATCTGCCTCATTGTCTAGTACTTACCAGGTTTGACTTGAATATATAAATGAATGAATAAATTTCATTATTTAGAATTTATCATAAAAATTTTTTGAGTGATTTACTCATTCATTTCAGTTTTCAATTATTCGGAATTGAATACTAGCAAAAACTTATGGTGGCAAGCCACCGAAGGTAACAGATAAGTGATGTCAGTCTCACATACCTCTTTTCTATTGGGAAGTCCCAGTGGTGCGGAATGTCCCACCGTGGTGAACTAAGTGAACGCAGATGGGTTCTAAGAATTTTCACCACTCTTATGCTCTTGGATCCAGATTCACTGTCCTTGTCTGGTTTTGCACAGCCAAAATTTTCTTTAGTTTAATTGAAAATAAATGGCTTGCAATCGTGACTGTAAGTTAATAAGGAATATCATTTTATCTCATTTACTTTTAGTTAAATGAAGAATATCACTGTAAACTATTAATGATGTCCAGATTCTGTTGCTACCTTTGGGGAAGAGCCGGCACAGGGAAGAGGAGAGAAAACAAGATGAGTGTCTGAAAAAGAATGAAATACAAATCATTTATTTACTCATTCATTTTCTCTCTCCCTTCACACACGTGTGCACGAGTGTGCGTGCATGCACACACACACACATAAGGCAGGGGCGGGGATGTTGACTATTTTCAGGTATTACGGTAATCTATTTTTAGTGTAGTCATTCATTTAATCCTCAGTATTTTATGGATTTTAATATTCTGAAATCAAAATGTGCCTTACAACAAGAGTATCTTAGCCTTAATGTCACGGTCTAATTAGGGTTTTTCCTTCACAGTGATTCAAAATTATGAGGCATCTTATTATCAGTGGTGTCTTAGATGGGAAGGAGTATAACGTTCTCTCCACATCGTGTCTAATGATTGGGAGAGCACTTAAGTCAACCCGAATATACTTAACTTTTTAGAAGCCTATGCTTCTAACCTTATGATTCAAAATAAATTCTCCTCTCACCTTAGGTAGATTATTTTGCCTTTTTAATTTCCATTTTTGCAAACATTTCCTTGACAAAAACAAGTATCAATTACTGTCAGTGGTGGAGCAACTAAAGAGAATGTTTGAAAAATCCAAACCTCGAAGCTAACAAATTTTAAATTGTCTAAGAATAGAAAGCACAATAAGTATACATTCTCACAAACTAGAAATCTGTAAAGAAGAAAAAAGTACAAGATAAGTCTTCCACATATCCCAATCTTACTGTTTTAAAAAATTAGGAATTCCTTCACAACAATGAACTGGATGTATTATTAGAATTAATTTGATTTTTTTTTTTTGAGAATTTGTGGACTGTTTTAAGACACACAGCAAACTATTTGTTTAAGCCCATTTCATACTATGACTTCAAGCCAAATTGGACTTTGGATTAAGAGAAGCAGCCTGAGGGTGTAGAGCTAAACTGTATGTGTCACAAAGGTCATCAGTACTGAAAAGATGTCTGTAGATGCAGTGAAGAAAGAAGTTCATGGATTCATTTTAAAACTTCTCCTGAGGCAGGCAGGCCAGCAGAGTAGCCAGGCTAACACAGGGCTGAAGACCATGGGTCTCAAGTTTTCCCCTCTAGAGCTTCAGGACACTGAGGCCAGCAGGTCTGCTCCAATGCTGTCTCCTTTGACTTACTAATAAGGCTTCTTACTAATGAAGGAATTACACTCTTGTAAAAACCTGAATCTCGATGTCTTCAGCATGAAGGTATCCATACAAAGCCCATATTTTCCTTCCCTTAGGACCAGTGGATCTCATTCGCCTGTAATAACACTTCAACTCTTTGCCAACTCAGGGAATCATTGTGCAATAGGAGAGAAATGTGAGAACCCCAATCTTGGGAATTCAAAGTATTGGGGTTTCCACTGAAGGAAAGATAATGAAAAGAACATTCAACAGAGAAAACAACCAGGCTTTTCATTTCTGGTTTCTGCCAAGTTGTGGCTGAAATAATGCACAAACGCTATCGCCAAGCTGTGTCATGAAAGGGACTCTAAAATCAAATTAATATTTCATCTTTTGTGGCTCACCAGCCTAAAAGCATTTACTGAATCCAGGCAATAAAACCACAGAGGGCAAAACAACTTGAAATGATAAAATGCAAAAATCAGTGTTTACTTCAGTTTCTTTTCTCCCTCTGGCTCTGGGAAACTGAAGGTGAAAAGTTTTAAGCCATCCCTGCAGGGAGTGGGCAGGTGGCAGAAGGCAGGAAAGGCCTTCTGTAGAGGAAATCAGTGCCTTATTAGAGGTACTAGAGGAATAATAGTACCTTACTAACTTTTTCAGTTATCAAAATAAGCCTCAAATAAAGACCCTAGCATCAAGTTAGGATGCTGAAGTTTCCATTTATACAGGCCAAGCCTGCAGATGTGGGCTCCAGCCAAATGCAAAGCCCTCTTTGGAGGGCCAGATCCGTTTTCTTTGGGGGGGGGGCGGCAGGGGAGAAGTACTGGGGATTGAACTCAGCAGCACTTGACCACGGAGACACATCCTCAGCTCTATTTTTTTTTTTTTTTTTGCATCTTATTTAGAGACAGGGTCTCACTGAGTTGCTTAGTGCCTCACTTTTGCCAAGGCTGGCTTTGAACTTATAATCCTCCTGCCTGGGCCTCCTGAGCTGCTGGCATTGTAGGCATGTGCCACCACGCCCGGCCCCAGGTCCAATTTCTGTCAGCAGTTTTCAACTTCTCAGTCCACTATTGTCCAAATTCTGTAGCTCTCAGACCTCTCCCATAGAGAAGGTTAAGCATCATTATGCACACTAACAGCTGACCTGCAAAAACCTGACAAAGCTATCCTTCCCCTGGGAGAAGCAAGAAGATTTTTAAAATTCTATTTGTCAAAAAAAAAAAATATATATATATATATATTTGAGACAAACTTCTGCACACCTAAACCATGCCTGTTACAGTGCCCTTGTCCCAAAAAAGGCCAGGTGGGAATTTTGCTCTTAATTCTGCCTGGCCAATGGGGGGAACCAAAGCAGTAATTACATAATAGAGTTAAATCACTAATTTGAACACATTGTGTTTTTCTTTTTTTCAAATTGAAGCTTCACTGACTATAACTTATATCCTATCTAATTTGCCAACTTTAAATGCACAGCTCAATGTTTTATTGTATGATACTGGCTTAAAGCAGACATAAACATCCATGGAATAGAATTAAAAGTTTGGAAATGAGTTTATACATTGATGATCAACTAATTTTTGACAGAGATACTGAGACCATTCAATGGGCAGTGACTAGCCTTTTCAACAGCAATGCTGGGACAACTAGATAGTCATATGCAAAAGAATGAATTTAAATCCCTACCTCACACCATTTACAAAGATCAACTCAAAATGGACCAAAGTCTTTGATGTAAGATTTTATAATATTAGAATTAAACGTAAGCAAATATCTTTGTGACTTTAGGTTTTTAGGGGAAAAAAAAAACTCCAGATGAATTGGATTGGATTTCATTACAAATGAAAATTTTTGTAAATCAAAGGACATCATCAATAAAGTAAAACAAAACAAAACAAAACAAAAGGACAACCCACATGATGGGAAAAAATATTTGCAAATTGTGTATATTCTAGAGCAGTTTTATCCAGAACATATAAATGGTTTTTACATATGAAAAATAAAATGACAGATCCATTTGTCAAAATAGGCAAATAATCTGAAAAGGGATTTCTCCAAAGCAGATATATAAATGGCCAATAATAAACACATGAAAATTTGCATGACCTAATTAGTTATCAAGGAAAAGCAAATCGAAACCCCAATGAGACAATACTTCACACTCACTCAAATGGCTGTAATCAAATATTTTCTGTTACAGTAACAAGTGTTGGTGAAGATGAGGAGCTCTCACCTCACACAGGTGGAGGAAACTCCCCCTTCCAGGGGAGAGACCCCTCTGACCTGGGTGTTCTAGAGGGGGAGCTTCCCCCTCCACCACACACAGGGTCCAGGGAACTCTCCTCCAGGAGGGAGACCCCTCTGACCTGGGTGTCTGGGGAGCTCCTACACCGCTGCACCAGGGTCGAGGGGACTTCCCCCGCCAGGGGGGAGACCCCTCTACCCCGGATGTCGGGGGAAGCTCCCCTCGACACCCAGGGTCAAGGAGATGCCACCCTGGGCAGGGGGAGACCCCTCTACCCCTCATGGGGGGAGGGGGAGCTCCCACTGGCACCTGGTGTCGAGGGGAAGCCCCCCTCAGGGGGCAAGAACCCTCTACCCTGGGTGGCGACTGGAGCTCCCCCCCCCTCGAGGGGACATCCCCCTCGGGAGGGTAGAGACACCTGGACCCTGGGTGTCGAGGGGAGCTCCCCCCCGCCACCCAGGGTAGAGGGGACGCCCCCCTCCAGGGGCCAGAGAACTCTCTAACTTGGGTATGTTGGGGTGCTCCCACCACACCCAAAGTAGGGGGGGACTCCCCTCTTAAGGAAGGAGACCCCTCTAACCTAGGTGTCATTGGGGTGCTTTCACCCCACCCATGGTAGGAGACTCGGCTCTCTAGGGGGGAGATCCCTCTAACTGTGTTGTGGGGTGCTCCTACCGCACCCCGGGTAGGGGGGACTTTTCCCCCCAGTGGGGAGACCCCTCCCACCTGGGGGTAGGGGTGAGCTCCCAATGCATCAAGGGTAGGGGGATGTTAAGGTCTGTAAACAAGTCAAAATAACACCTGGCATTTTGCCAGGGGATTGGTAAACAAGTCCGGATGGTGCCTGGCAAAATGCCAGAGGGAGTGGTTTGAGAAGTAACAAAAGCGAGCCATTAAGTGTGGAGATTCCTTATTGGTTGACTGATGTATCTAGTTTATGCTAATTAAGGTAAGCTGTGCAAAATGTATAAATAACTGTTGTCTTACAATAAATGGCTCCTACTCCTGCTGTATCAACGTACACAAGTTGTTCGTCACCCCCCCACCCCCCCACCCCCCCCACCCCCGTTATTTTGCTGCAGCTGGACTGAGACATGGGGAACTTCCCCCTCCAGGGGAAAACCCCTAATACCTGGGGATGGGGGTAGTCGCATTGCACCCAGGATAGGGGGGACTTCCTGCTCTAGGGAGGACACCCCTCCCACATGTGGGTTGCGGGGAGCTCCCACCGCACCCATGTTACGGGGGACTCCACCCTCTATGGGGGAGACCCCTCTAACCTGGGTGTGTTGTGGGGGGGGGGTAGAGTAGAGTAGAGGTGACTGGCCCACCCAGTTCAGAGACCCCTCCTACCTGGGTGTCTAGGGGGTGCTCCTATTTCACTGAAACCAGGATAGTGAGGCCACCCCCTCAAGGCAGGAAACCCCTCCAACCTGGATGTTAGGGAAAGACAGTATACCACTGCAGACAGGGTATAGGAAACGGCCCCTCCAGGCGGGAGACCCCCTCCCACCTGGGTGTCTGGGGGGGGCTCCTACACCCCTGAAGCCAGGGTAGTGGGGACTCTCTCCTCCAGGCGGGAGACCCTTCCCACCTGGGTGTCAGGGGGAGTTCTTGTATCACGACAGCCAGAGTAGAGGGGACTCACTCCTCCAATCGGGGCGTGGAGCTTGTATACTGCTTGTCTGGGGGAGCTTGTATACTGCCTTAGCCAGGGTAGAGGGGACTTGCCCTCCAGGTAGAAGACCCCTCCCCTCTGGGTTTCTGGAGGGAGATTGTATACCATCGCAGCCAGGGTAGAGGGGACTTGCTGCTCAAGGTGTGAGACCTCTCTCAACTGGGTGTGTGGGGGGGAGCTCTTGTACTGTGGCAGCCAGAGGATAGGTACTCGCCCCTCGTGGCGGCAGACTCCTCCCACTTGGACTTTGGGGGAGCTTGTGTAACCTGCAGCAAGGTAGAGGTTACTCGCCCCTCCAGTCGGGAGACCCCTATAACCTGGTGTCAGGGGGAGCTTCTATACTGCTGCAGCCAAGGGAGAGGGACTCGCTCCTCCAGACCTAAGACCCCTACGTAGAGGAGACTCTCGCCACTGCAGGCAGAATACCCCTACCAAATTGGTGTAGGAGGGAGCTTATATACCACCGCTGTATCCACAAGAGAAGAGATTGGCCCCTCCAGGCGGTAGACCTCTCCCACATAGGTGTCGCGGTTGGGGGGGGAGCTGCTATACCGCAGCCAGGGTATAGGGTGTTGAGAGGAGCTCATATACCACCACATGCTGCGCCCCTCCCCTGACTCAGGCAATGGCAAGGCCCTACTGAGGTGGATGGCGCAAGGGGTCCATCCTCTGTAGGAACGCAGTGTATTTCTGGGAATGGGCTGGTTTGTTTTTGTATTCCTTTAATAAGTATAGTTGCGACTTCTCATATGACCATTAAGTACGAAGGAAAAAAACATGACTTTCCCAATTAATGCAACTACTTCTAAAGAAAAGATCTGTTTGCTCTAAATGCAATGATTCAGCTGAGAAACGTAAATTGTTAATGTCTAATGAAAAACTCCCTGTATTCCTGTCAAGGAAGTTTTTGAGAAATTAAATTAAAATTTAGAGAAGAAGAATTAATGTTAAGAAGATAGATTAGTGCTTAGTACTGGGCAACTCGCTCTTATTCCTGTGCACAATGGTTTGTGCTCTTACTCTTGTTTGATTAAAATTAATAACAAGTTAACCACTTGCCGTAACCATGGCACTGGTTCCAGTCAGTAAGTCAAGAAAGAATAGTCAAGGTATAGGCCAATAGTTCGGGACATTTCTAACTATTATTAAAAGTTAACTAAGCAGAAACAGCTCAAAGCAAAACACGAACTGAAAGTAAAAATGCTTGCTTATGCCTAAGCCAAGAGACATTCTTCTTATCTAATTGTAGCTAGGTAATATTTTGTTTCTTTGAATAATGATTCCTGTTTTGTAACCACAAAGTACTGTGAGCCTGCCAAAATGAAAAGTATATATGATCAACCTCACAAGTAAAGATTGGGATCAGCAAATTCACTTTGGTGTCTGTGTTGTTTCTCCACCCCCCTTTTACAGACTCCTCACCATCCTGAGACCCCCCTGTTGGAGCTGGACTCCGACAGCCACACCCAGTTTAGAGGGGACTCGCCCCTCCAGTCGGGAGACCCCTCCCACCTGGGTGTCCTAGAGAGCTCCTATACCACTGCAGGCAGGGTAGAGGGTACTCTCTAGGCGGGAGACTCCTCCCACCTGGGTGTCAGGGGAGATCCTATACTGCAACAACCAGGATAGAGGGGACTCCCTTCCCCAGACGAGAGAATCCTTCCACCTGGGTGTCGGGAGTGGGTGGGGGGGAGCTAGTATACCGCCCCTGCCAGGGTAGAGAGGATTTGCCCCTCCTGGCGGGAGACCTTTTTCACCTGGGTGTCAGGTGGAGCTCTTATTCTGTCCGCTGCAGCCAGGTTCCAGGGGTCTCCCCGCTCCAGACAAGAGATCCCTCCCACTTGGGTGTTGGGGGAAGCTCAGGTACCTCCGCAGCCAAGGTAGAGGGGACTCGCCCCTCCAGGCGCGAGACTCCTCCAATCATTATGTCTGGGGAGATTCCTATATCTCTGCAACCTGGACTTGCACCTCCAGGCCAAAGACCCCTCTCATCTGGTGTCAGGAGGAGCTCCTTTACCGCCACAGCCAGGGTAGAGGGGACTCGCCCCTCCTGGTGGGAGTCCCCTCCCATCTACGTGTCGGGTGGGGGGGCCCCTATACTGCGCTAGCCAGGGTAGAGGGGACTTGCACCTTAAGGCGGGAGACCCCTCCCACCTGGGTGTCAGAGGAGCTCCTTTACTGCTGCAGCTAAGAGAGAGGGGACTCACACTTCCAGGAGGGAAACCCTCTCACCTATGTGTAGGGGGGAGCTCGGGAACAGCCACACCCAAGATAGAGGGCCCTCCAGGTGGGAGACCCCACCCATCTTGGAGTCAGGGATGGGGAGCTCATACACCACTGCAGCAAAGATATAGGGGACTCGCCCCTCCAGGCCGGAGACCCCTCCAACCTGGGTGTCTGGGGGAACTCTTTTACCTCCACAGTTAGGGTAGAGGGAACTCGCCCCTCTATGCTGAAGACCTCTCCCACCTGGGTGTCCAGGGGAGCTCTTATACCGCCACAGCCATTGTAGAGAGGATTTGCTCCTCCAGAGGACAGATCCCTCACACCTCGGTGTCAAGGGCTTGTATACCACCTTAGCCAGGCGGGAGACCCCTCCCACCTGGGGATGGGTGGGGGGCTCATATACAGCTGCAGCCAAGGTAGCAGAGACTGGCCACTCCAGGCAGGAGAATCTTTTCACCTAGGTAACAAGGGGAGCTCATATCCCCCTGCAACCACAATAGAGTGGACTCAACCCTCCAGGAAAGAGACCCCTCTCTACTGGGTGTGAGTGTGGTGGTGGGGCTCCTATACAGCTGCATCCAGGATAGCAAGGACTTGCCCATCAAGGTGTGAGACTTCTTTCAACTGGGTGTTGGGGGGAGGTAGTATACTGCCCCAACCATGGTAGGCAGTATACTACCAGGCCAAAGACCCCTCCCAACTGGGTGTCAGGGGAGCTCCTTTACCACTGCAGCCAGGGTAGAGGGGACTCAACACTCCAGGCAGGAGACCCCTCCCAACTAGGTGTCCGGTGAGGATACGCTCTAGACAGGATAGAAGGGATTTGCCCTTCCCGGCGGGAGGCCCCTCCAACCTGGATGTAGTGGGGACTTGCTCCTCCAGAGTGGGGCCCCTCCCACAGGGTGTCAGAGAAAGCTACTATACCACTGCAGCAAGGGTAGAGGGGACTTGCCCCTCCAGGCGGGAGACCCTCCCATCTGGCTATGGCGGGAGGGAGCTCATATGCTGCCTCAGTCAGGATAGAGGGGACTCGTCCTACTTGGTGGAAGACCCCTAATATCTGGTTGACAGGGAAGCTCCTATACCGACAAAGGCATGGTAGAGGGGACTCGCCCCTCCAGGCGGGAGACCCCTCCCACAGGGTGTCAGGGAAAACTACTATACCACTGCAGCAAGGGTAGAGGGGATTCGCCCCTTCAAGCAGGAGACCCTCCCATCTGGCTATGGGGGGAGGGAGCTCATATGCTGCCTCAGTCGGGATAGAAGGGACTCGTCCTACTTGGTGGAAGACCCCTAATATCTGGTTGACAGGGAAGCTCATATACCGACAAAGGCATGGTAGAGGGGACTATAGCCACTCCAGGCGGGAGACCTCTCCCACCTTGGTGTAGGAGGAAGATCCTATACACTGCAGCCAAGGTAGAGGGTACTCATCCCTCCAGGCGGGAGACCCCTCCCACCTGGGTGTTGAGGGGAGCTCCAATAGTCAGGACATAATGGAGTCGCTCCTCCAGGGGGAGACCCCTTTCACCTGGGTGTGTGTGGGGGGGGGGGAGCTACTATACCCCCGCAGCCAGGGTAGAGGGAACTCCCCCCTCCATGCAGGAGACCACTCCCACCTGGGTGTCTGAAGAGGCTCCTATACCCCCATAACCAGGGTAGAGAGGACTAGCCCCTCAAGGACGGAGACCCTTCCCACATGGGTGTCAGGGCTGGGGAGCTCATATACCGACCCAGCCAGGAGAGAGGGGACTCACCTCTCCAGGCGGGAGACTCCTCCCACCTGGGTGTTGAAGGGAGCTCCCATACTGCCTCATCCAGGGTACAGCAGGCTTGCCCCTCCAGGCAGAAGACCGCTCCCACCTGAGTGTGTGGGGAGCTCATATACCGCTGCAGCCAGGGTAGAGGGGACTCACCCATCCAATCAAGAGATGCCTCCCACCTTGGTATTGGGGGAAGCTAGTATACCTCTGCAGCCAGGAAAAAGGGGACTCGCCCCTCCAGGCGGGAGACCCCTCCCATCTGGGTGTGTGATCCTATACATCCGCAGAAAGGGTATAGGGGACTCGCCACTCTAGGCGGGAGACCTCTCCCACCTGGGTGTCAGGGGAAGCTCTTATACTGCAACAGCCAGGATAAAGGGGACTCGTTCCTCCAGGTGGGAAACCCCTCCTACCTGGGTACTGGGGGAAGCTTATATACAACCCCAGCCAGGGTAGAGGGTACTTGCCTGTCAAGTACCATGTTGTCATGGGGAGCTCTTATACCACAGGAGCCAGGGTAGAGGGGACTTGTCCCTCCATGTGGGACACCCCTCAACCTGAGTATTGGGGGAGCTTGTATACCGCTGCAGCCAGGGTAGAGGGGCATCGCCTCTCAAGGCAGAAGATCCCTCCCATCTGTGTGTCAGGGAAAGCTAGTATACCACCACAGCCAGGGTAGAGGGGACTCTTCTGGAGGGAGACTCCTATCTGGGTATGGGTGGGGGAAGCTGGTATGTTAGAGTCTTTAAACAAGTCAGGATGGTGCCTGGCAAATGTTAGAGTCTGTAAACAAGTCTGGATGGTGCCTGGCATATTGCCAGGGGGAGTGGTTTGTGAGGTGGTGGCCAGCAAGCCATTAAGTGTGGAGATTCCTTATTGGTTGACTACTGTATCTAGTTTATGTTAATTAGATAAGCTGTGTGGAATGTATAAATACCCCTCCTGTCCTACAATAAATGGCTCCCACTCCTGCTGTATCAATGTACACAAGTTGTTTGTCACCCCCCCACCCCACCCCGGTTATTTTGCTGCAGCCCACTGTGGCAGGTATTCTGCACAGCCAGAGTAGAGGGGACTCGCTCCTCCAGCTGGAGACCCCTCCAACCTGGTATTGTATACCTCCGCAGCCAGGGTAGCAGAGACTCCCTCCTCCAGGCGGGAGACCCCTCCCACCTGGATGTCAGTGGGAGCTGGAAACAGTCACAGCCAGGGTAGAGGGGATTTCTCCTTCCAGGAGGGAGACCCCTCCTATCTGGGTGTCAGGGGGAGCTCATATACCTTCACAGCCAGGGTGGAGGGGACATGCCCCTCAAGGTGGGAGAACCTGTTGGGGATGCAAATCAAGTCAAGATGGGCCTGGCAGTTTGCCAGGAGGAGTGGTTTGTGAAGCAACCCAGCGAACCTGTTAAGTTGGTGGAGATTCCTTATTGGCTGATTGCAGTAACTGGATGATGCCAATTGAGTCAAGCTGTGTGTAATCAGTTAGGTATATATACCTCTGCTGTTTTGCAATAAGACGGCTCCTGCTACCTTGGGTGCCCAGCTACTTTGAGTTCTCGCTCATTTCCCGCTGAGTTCACTGCACTGAAGTAGTTCCCGCTTCAACCTTCAAGTTGCTTGTCACCTCCAGGTTATTTTGCCCAGCCGGACTGGGGCAAGAACCCTTCTAACTAGGTGCTCTGGGAGTGTGTGTGTGGGGGGGGGGAGGGGGGGGCTTCTATACAGTCCTAACCATGGTGAGGGGACTCGCCCTTTCAGGCATGAGACCTCTCCTACCTGGGTGTCTTGGAGAACTCATATACTGCCCCAGCCAGGGTACAGGGGACTCGCCCCTCCAGGCGGGAGACCCCTCCCACCTGGGTGTCAGGGTGAGTTCTTATTCCGCATTGGCCAGGGTAGAGGAGACCCCTTCCACCTGGTTGTCCTGAGAGCTCCTATACTGCAATCAGCCAGGGTAGAGGGGACTCGCTTTTCCAGGAGGGAGACCCCTCTTATCTGGGGGTAGGGGAGATATAGTATACCGCCCCAGTCAGTGTAGAGGGGACTCGACCCACTAGGAGGGAGACTCCTCCCACCTAGGTGTAGGAAGGGGCTCCTATACCCACGCAGCCAGAGTAGAGGGAACACGCCCCTTCAGGCCAGAGACCCCTCCCACCTGCTGCGGCCAGGGTAGTGGGAACTAGCCCCTACAGGCAGGAGACCCCTCCCACCTGTGTGTCGTGGAGACCTTGTATACCACCTTAGCCATGGTAGAGGGGACTCGCCCCTCCAGGCGAGAGATCTCTCCTACCTGGGTGTAGAAGGAAGCTCATACCACCACAGCCAGGGTAGAGGTTACTTGTCTGTGCAGGTGAAAGACCCCTCCCACCTTGGTGTCAGGGAGAGCATGTATTCCGCCTTAGTCAGGGTAGAGGTGACTTGCCCATCCAGGCGGGAGACCTCTTCTACTTAGGTGTCAGAAGAGCTCATAGACCACCACAGGCAGGGTAGAGGGGACTCGCCCCTCTAGACGAGAGACCCCTCCAACCTTGCTGTCAGAGGGAGCTCTTATACCCCTGCAGCCAGGGTAGAGTGGATTCTCCCCTCCAGGCAAGAGACCCCTCCCACCTGGGTGTCGAGGAGAGCTCCTATGTTGAAGTAGCCAGGGAAGAGGGTATTCACCCATCCAGAAAAGAGACACCTCCCACCTGGCTGTGAGGGGAGCTCCTATACCTCCTCAGCCAGTGTATAGGGAACTCGCCTCTCCAAGCGCGGGGAACCCTACCACATTGGTGTCTGCAGGAGCTTGAATACTGAAGCAGCCAGGCTAGAGGGGGCGCGCCTCTCCAGATGGGGGCACATCCCACCTGGGTGTCAGGGGGAGCTTCTTTATCACAGCAGTTAGTGTAGTGGGGACTCACCTCTCCATGCGGGAGACCTCTCCCACCTGGGTATCAGGGAAAGCTAGTACACCACCACAGCCAGGATAGAGCTGCAGCAAGGGTACAGTGGACTCGCACCTCCAGGCCGGTGGAGCTCTTATATCGCTGGAGCCAGGGTAGACAAGATCGCCCCTCCAAACGAGAGACCCCTTCCAACCCAGGGTGTCCTGGGGAGCTTTTATACCACTGCAGGCAAGGTAGAGGGGACTCTACCCTCCAGACGGGAGATTCCTCCCACCTGGGTGTCCTTTGCTGCAGCAGTCAGAATAGAGAGGACTCTCCCCTCCAGGCGGGAGACTTCCCACCTGGGTGTCAGGGGTGCTCCTATACCACAGCAGCCATGGTAGAGGGGACTTGCCCCTCCAAGCAGGAGACCCCTTTCACCTGTGTTTAGGAGGAGCCCATATCCCGCTGCAGCAAGGGTAGAGAGGACTAGCTCCTTCAGTCAAGAGACCCCTCCCACCCAGGTGCTGGAGGGAGCTCATATAGCTTCGCAGCCTGCTAGAGGGGACTTGCCCCTCCATGCGGGAAACCGTTTCCACCTGGGTTTTGGGGGAGCTCATACACACCACAGCCAGGGTAGAGGTTACTTGCCCCTCCAGGCGAAAGACCCCATCCACTAGAGTGTCAGGGGGAGCTCCTATACCATAGCATCAGGGTTAAAGTGGACTCGCCCCTTCATGTGGAATACCTTTCCCACCTGGGTGTCAGTGGGAGCTTGTATACTGCTGCAGCCAGGGAGAGGTGACTCGCCCCTTCAGGCAGGAGACCCCTCCCATATGGATAGGGGCTGTGTGCTCATATACTACAGAAGCCAGGGTAGAGGGGACTCACCACTCCATGCAGGAGACCTCTCCCACCTGGGTGTCAAGGGGAACTCCTATACAACTGCAGCCAGGGTAGAGTGGACTCGCTCCTCCAGGCAAGAGACCCCTCCCACCTGGGTGTCAGGGAGATTTCATATACAGCCACAGCCAGGTTAGAGGGGACTGGCACCTCTAGGCGGAGACCCCTCCCACCTGAGTGTTGGGGGGGGGGAGTTTATATACAACTACAGCCAGGGTAGAGGGAACTTGCCCTTCCAAGTGGAGAACTCTCCCACCTGGGTGTTGGGGAGAGCTCTTATACTGACACATTCAGGGTATAGGGGCCTCGCTACTCCAGACATGAAATCTCTCCCAATTTGATGTCGGGGAGGGGGTGCTCTTATACAGCTGCAGCCAGGCTACCAGGGACTCGACCCTCCAGACGGGAGACCCCTTTCACTTGGCTGGCTGGGGGAACTCTTTTACCTCCACAGCAATGGTAGAGGGGACTTGCCACTCCAGGCGGGAGACCCTTCCAACCTGGTGTTGGGGGGAGGTTGTATACCACTACAATCAGGGTAGAAGAGACTTGCGCCTCCAGGCAGGAGACCCCTCTCACCTGGGTGTCAGGGGGAGTTCCTATACCCCTGCAGACAGGGTAGAGTGGACTCGCCCTTTCAGTCGGGAGAACACTATAATCTGGGTGTCAGTGGGAGCTCCTATACATCCGTAGCCAGGGGAGAGGGGACTGGTCCCTCCAGGTGAAAGACCCCTCCCACCGAGTTGTCAGAGGAGCTCATATACCGCCAGAGGCAGGGTACAGGGGACCGCCACTCTAGGCGGGAGACCCCTCCCACAGGTTGTATTGGGGAGCTCCTAGAATGCCACAGCCAGGGTAGAGGGTACTTGCTCCTCCAAGCCGGAGACCCCTACTGCCACAGTCCGGCCGCAGCAAACTAACGGGGGGGGGGGGGTGACGAGCAACTTGTGTACATTGATACAGCAGGAGTAGGAGCCATTTATTGTAGGTCAGGAGGGGTATATATACATTCCACACAGTTTATCTAATTAACATAAACTAGATACAGCAGTCAACCAATAAGGAATCCACACTTAATGGCTCTCTGGCGTTACTTCACAAACCACTCCCTCTGGCAAAATGCCAGACGCCATCCTGACTTGTTTACAGACCCTAACACCCTACCAGCTGGGTGTCAAGGGGAGTTCATACAACGCTGCGGCCAGGAGAGAGGGGGAACTCGCTCCTTCAGGCGGGAGACACCTCCCATCTAGGTATGGGGGCGAGCGCTCGTGTATTGCTGCAGCCAGGGTACCAGGGACTCGCCCCTCTAGGCGGGAGACCCCTCCCACCTGGGTGTCAGGGGGGAGCTCTTATACCACTGCAGCCAGGGTAGAGGGGACTTGCCCATCCGGGCGGGAGACACCTTCCAACTGGGTTTCTGGGGGAGCTCCTATATTGCTGCAGGCAGGGTAGAGGGGACTCACCCCTCCAGGAGGGAGATCCCCATACCTGGGTATCAGGGGCATCTCTTATATCATTGCATCCAGGGTAGAGAAGATCCGCCCCTCCAGGTGAGAGACACCTCCCACCTGGGTGTTGGGTGGAACTAGTATACCGCCTTAGCCAGAGTAGAGGGGACTCGCCCCTCCAGGCGGGAGACTCTTCCCACCTGGGTGAAGCGGGGAGCTCGTATACCCCCCAGCCAGGGTAGATGGGACTTGCCCCTCCAGTCAGGAGATCCCTCTAACCTGGGTTTTGGGGGGAGCTCCTATACCTCCACAGCCAGAGTAAAGGGGACTCGCCCCTCCAGGGGAGGACCCCTCCCACCTGGGTGTAAGGGAGAGCTCCTATAACTCTGCAGACAGAAGACAGGGGATTCACCGCTCCAGGTGGGAGACCACTTCCTCCTGGGTGTCTGCAGAGAGCTCTTATACCACAGCAGCTAGGGTAGAGGGGACTCACCCCACCAGGTGGGATGAGTGTGTGTGGGGGGAGCTAGTATACCACCCCAGCCTCCAGGACCGAGACCCCTCCCACTTGGGTGTGGGGTTGGGGGAGCCCGTATACTGCTGCAGCCAGGGTAGTGTGGACTCGTCCCTTCAGGCAGGAGACACCTCCCACCTGCGTGTTACCAGGAGCTTGAATACCACCTTAGCCAGGATAGAGGGGACTCGCCTTTGCAGGAGACAGAACCTTCACACCTGGTTGTCAGGGAACCTCCTAATCAGCTGAAGGCAGGGTAGGGCAGACTCACCCCTCTAGACAGGAGACCCCTCGCACCTGGTGTCTGGGCGAGCTTGTATACCTCGGCAGCCAGGGACTCGCCTCTTGCGGAGGGAGACCCCTTCCACCTGGGTGTTGGGGAAGCTCCTATGCAGCTGCAACAAGGAGAGAGGGGACTCGCCCCTCCAGGTGGGAGAACCCTCCCACCTTGGTGTGTGTGTGGGGGGCTCCTATACACCTGCAGCTAGGGTAGTTGGGACTCGCCCCTCCAGGCAGGAGACACTTTTCACCTGGGTGTCAGGGGGAGCTTGCATCCCAGCACAGCCAGAGTGGAGGGGACATGCCCCTCGAGGCAAGAGACCCTCCCACCTGGGTGGCGCCGGAAAGGGGTACTGTATACTGCTGCAACTAGGGTAGCAGAGACTCACCCCTACAGGCGGGAGACTCATTTTACCTGGGTGTCTGGGGAACTCTTTTACCTCCACATCCAGGGTAGAGGGGAATCGCCCCTCCAGACGGGAAACCCCTCTTAGCTGGGTGTTGGGGGGAGGTAGTATACCGCCCCAACCAGGGTAGAGGGGATTCGCTCCTCCTGGAGGTAGACCCCTCCCACCTGGGTTTCGCGGGTGGGAGCGCCTATACCGCTGCAGCCAGGCTAGAGGGGACTCACCCCTCTAGGGGGAAGACCCTTCCTACCTGGGTGTTGGTGGTTGATCATATATCATGGCAGCCAGGGTAGAGGGTACTTGCCCTTACAGGCAGGAGACCCCTCTCACCAGGCAGTCAGGGGGAGCTCTTATACCGCAGCAGCCAGGGTAGAGGGGACTCTCCCCTACTTGTCGGAGACCCCTCCAACCTTGGTGTTAAGCGAGCTCCTATACTGCCACAGCTAGGGTAGAGGAAACTCGCCCCTCCAGGGAGGAGACCCCTCCCACTTTGGTGTCTGGGTGAGCTGTTATACCGCCGCAGCAAGGGGAGAGGTGACTCGCCCCTCCAGGCGATAGACCCCTCCCACCTGGGTATCAGCGGGAGCTCTTGTATCCCCTTAACTAGGGTAGAGGGGACTTGCCCCTCCAGCCTGGAGATCCGTTCCACCTGGGTGTCCAGGGAGCTACTATACCGCCTCAGCCAGGCGGGAGACTCCTCCCACCTGGGTGTGAGGGGAGCTTCTACACAGCAACAGCCAGGGTAGAGGGGACTCGCCCCGCCAGGCAGAAGATCCCTCCCAACCTGGTGGAGGGGGCTCATATACCGCCCTAGCCAGGGTAGAGGGGACTCACCCCTCCAGGCGGGAGACCCCTTCCACCAGGCTGTCAGGGAAAGCTAGTATACCACTGAAGCCAGGGTAGAGGGGACTCGCCATTCCATGCTGGAGACATCTTTAACATTGAATGTCTGGGGGGGAGATTCTTTAGGGCCACAGCCAATGCAGGGGGGACTCATCCCTCCATATGGGAGACCCCTCCCACCGAGGTGTCAGGGAAAGCTAGTATACCACTGCAGCCAGGGTAGAGGGGACTCGCCCCTCTATGCTGGAGACTTCTTTCACGTGGGTGTCTGGGAGAGCTTGTAGACCCCCCCCCCAAGCCAGGGAGTGAGGACTCGCTCCTCTAGGTGGAAGACCCCTCACAGCTGGGTGTCGGGTGGTGGGGCTGCTATACTGCCCTAGAGTGAAATCGCCCTTGCAGTCGGGAGACCCCTCCCACCTGGGTGTCCCGGAACTCCTATACCTCCGCAGCCAGGGTAGAGGGGACTCGCCCCTCCAGGCCGGAAAACCCTTCCACCTGGGTGTCAGGGGGACATCCTTTACCGCCACAGCAAGGGTATAGCGACTGGCCACTCCAGTTGGGGGACCCCTTCAAGCTGGTTGACAGGGGTGCTCCTATACTGCAGCAGCAATGCTAGAAGGGACTTGCCCCTCCTGATGGGGACCTCTTCCTCCTGGGTGTCAGTCCGGGGAAGCTTCTTTACCGAAGCAGTCAAGTAGAGGGGACTAGCCCCTCAGGTGTAAGACCCCTCCCACCTGGGTGTCACGGAAAGTTAGTATAACACTGCAGCCAGGGAAAAGGGACTCGCCCCTCCAGCCAGGAGACCCCTCCCATCTGGGTGTAAGGGGAGAGCTCGAACACCGTAGAGTGGACTCACTTACCTCTAGGCGGGTAACCCCTCCCACCTGGCAGTCAGCGGAGTTCCTAAACCGCAGCAGGCAGAGTAGAGGGTAGTCGCCCCTCCAAGCGGTAGACCCCACCCACCTGGGTGTAGGGGGGAGCTCCTATATCGCCAAACCCAGGAAAGAAGGTACTCGCCCCTCCAAGCTGGAGACCCCTCCAACTTGGGTGTCCTGGGGAGCTCCTATACCCCGCAGCCAGGGAAGAGGGGACTCGCCCTTCTAGGAGGGAAACCCCTCCCACCTGGGTGTCTGGTGGAGCTCATACACCTCCAGAGCCAGGGTAGAGGGGACTGGCATCTTTATAATGGAGACCCCTCCCACCTAGGTGTGTGTGTGGGGGGGAGCTCATACACCCTAGCAGCCTAGGTGGAGGTGATTTGCCCCTTTAGGCGAGATACCCCCTCTCACCTGGGAATCTGGCAGCCAGTGTAAAGGGGACTCACCTCAACCGGCAGGAGACCCCTCTCTCCTGGGTGCCTGGGGGAGTATGCATACTACCTTAGCCAGGGTGGAGGGGACTCGCCCCTCCAATCGGGAGACCCCTCCCACATGTGTGTCCAGGGAGGCTCATATATTGCCAAAGCCAGAGTTGAGGGGTTTGCCCCCCCGCAGGCAGGAGCCCCCTCCCACCTGGTTGTCCCGGGAGCTCTTATAGAGCACCAGCCAAAGTAGAGGGGACTCGCCTCTCTTGGCGTGAGACTCCTCCCAAGTGGGTGTCGGGAGAGCTCCTATACCCCTGCAGCCAGGGTAGAGAGGACTCGCCCCTCCAGGCGGAAGACCCTTCCCACCCGGGTGTCGGGGGAATTCCTATACTGCTGCAGCTAGGGTAGAGGGGATTCGCCACTCAAGGCGGGAGTCACCTACCACCTGGGTGTCGAGGGGATCTCCTATATGGATGCAGCCAGGGTAGCAGGGACTCGCCCTTTCAGTGGGAGGACCCCTCCCACCTGGGTATGGGGGGGTCATATACTGCCACATCCAGGGTATAGGGGACTCGCCCCTCCAGAGGAGAGACCCCTCTCATCTTGGTGTTGGGGCGAGCTTGTATTCTGCCTTAACCAGAGTAGAGGGGACTCACCCCTCCAGGCAGGAGACCCCTTTCACCTGGCTATTGGGGGGAGCTCATTTCTTGCTTCAGCCAGGGTAGAGGGGACTCGCCCCTCCAGGCAAGAGACACCTCCCATCTCGGTGTTGGCAGGAGCTCATATACCTCCTCATCCAGGGTAGAGAAGACTTGCCCCTCCAGGCGGGAGACCCCTCCCACCTGGGTGACAAGGCGCACCTATACTGCAGCAGCTAAGGTAGAGGGGACTTGCCCCTCCAGGCAGGAGAACTCTTTCAACTGGGTGTCATGGGGAGCTTGTATATCACCTTAGCCAGTTTAGAGGGGACTCGCAACTTCAGACGGGAGACCCCTCCTACCTGGGTATTGCGGGTAGCTCATATACCACCGCAGCCAGGGTAGAGGGAACTTGCCCATCCAGGCGGGACCCCTCCCACCAGGTTGTCACTCACTCCAATACCAAAGCAGCCAGGGTAGAGGGAACTGGACTCTCCAGGTAGGAGACTCCTGGAACCTTGGTGTCAGTGAGAGCTTGTATTCCGCGTTAGTAAGGGTAGAGGGGACTCGCCCCTCCAGATAGGAGTCCCCATTCGCCTGGGAATCGGGGGAGCTCTATCCCGCTGCATCCAGGGTAGAGGGAACTCGCCTCTCTATTCGAGACCCCTTCCACCTGGGTGTTGGGGGGAGCTTATATATCTCCGCAGCCAGCGTAGAGGGGACTTGCCCCTCCAGGCCGGAGACCCCTTCCAACAAGGTGTTGGGTGGGGGTTCTTCTATACCACCCTAGCCAGGATACAGGATACTCACCCTTACAGGCGGGAGACCTCTCTCACCTGGGTGTCAGGGGAAGCTTGATTACTGCCGCAGCTAGGCTAGAGGTGACTCGCTCTCCAGGAGGGGGACCCCACTGACCAAGGTGTCAGGGAAAGATAGTATACCACTGCAGCCAGGGTAGGGGAGACTCGCTGTTTCAGTCGTGAGACCCTTCCCACCTGGGTATGGGTGGGTGCTCTTATACTGCCCCAGATAGGGTAGAGGTGACTCAGGCGGGTGATGCCTCCTACCTGGGTGTTGGGGGGTCTTGTATACCTCAGCAGCCAGGGTAGACAGGACTCGCCCCTCTAGACCGTAGACCCCTTCTAACCTGAGTGTTGGGGGAGCTTGAAACAACCACAGCCAGTGCAGAGGGGACTCGCCCCTCCAGGCAGAAGACTCCTCCCACCTGGGGGTGGGGTGGAAACTTGTATACCGTTGCAACTTGGGTATAGGGGACTCCCCCCTCCGGGAGGGAGACCTCCCTCCCACCTGGGTGTCCTAGGGTGCTCCTATGCCACAGCAGCCAGGATAGAGGGGACTCGCCCCTCCAGGCGGGAGACATTCTCACCTGGGTGTCAGGAGGATCTAGTATAGGCCCCAGCCAGTATAGAGGGGACTCGCTCCTCCAGATGGGAGACCCCTCCCACATGGGTGTCGGAGGGGGCTCCTATAACCCCGCAACTAGGGTAGAGGGGACTCGCTTCTCTGGCTGGAGACCCTTCCCACTTGTGTGTGTGTGGGGGGGGAGCTCCTATACCCCTGCAGCCAGTGTAGAGGGGACTCGCCCCTCCAGGTGGGAGGCCCCTCCCACATGGGTGTCGGAGGAGACTCCTGTAACCCCGCAGCCATGGTAGGGGGGGACTCGCCCCTCTAGGTGGGAGACCCCTTCTACCTGGGGTCGGGTGTATCTCATAAATCGCCACAACCAGGATAGTAGGTACTTTCCAGTCCAGATGGGAGACCCCTCCCACCAGGTTATCAGGGGGAGCTCCTAAAAAGCAGCAGCCAGGGTAGAGGAGACTCACGCCTCCATGCGGGAGACCCTTCACATCTGGGTGTCTGGGTTCTGTACCTCCGCAGCCAAGGTAATACCCCTCCCACCTTGGTGTTTGGGGGAGCTCCTATACCGTCCCAGCCAGGGTAGAGGTGACTCGCTCCTACAGGCGGGAGACCCCTCCCACCTTGGTGGAGGTGGGCTCATATATAGCTGCAACCAGGGTATCAGGAACTCGCAACTCCAGGCTGGAGACCTCTTTCACCTGGGTGTCAGGGGGAGCTCATATCCTGCTGCATCCAGGGTAGAAAGACTCACCCCTCCAGGCAAGAGACCCCTCCCACCTGCGTGTGTGTGTATTTGGGAGGCTCATATACAGCTACAGCCAGGGTAGCAGGGACTCACTCCTGTAGGTGAGGGACTCCTCCACCTGGGTGTTGGGGGGGAGTTCGTATACCCCCGCAGCCAGGGTAGAGGAGATTCGTCCTCCAGTCGGGAGACCACTATAACCAGGGTGTCAGAGTGAGCTCATATACCGCTGCAGCCTGGATAGAGGGGATTCGCTCCTCCAGGCAGGAGACCCCCTCCCACCAGAGTGTCGTGGGGGAACTGCAGCCAGGGTAGCAGGGACTCGCCCTCGCAGGCGAGAGACCCCCCCAAATGGGTGTTGGGGGAGTTCGAATACCCCCGCAGCCAGGGTAGTGTGCACTCGCCCCTCCAGCTGGGAGACCACTATAACCTGGGTATCAGGGGGAGGATACCACCTCAGTCAGGGGAGAGAGGACTCGCCCCTCCTGGCAGAAGACCACTTCCATCTGGTTGTCAGGGGGGGATCATATAACTCCACAGCCAGGGTAGAGGGGACTCGCCCCTCCAGGCGGGAGACCCCTGCCACCTGGGTTTCACAGGGAGCTCTTATACCACCTCATCCAGGTAGAGGGCCTCACCCCTCCAGGCGGAAGACCCCTTTCACCTGGGTGTCAGAGTGGGCTCCTATATTCTCGCAGCCAGGGTAGAGGGGACTCGCCCCTCCAGGCGGGAGACACCTCCCACCTGGGTGTGGAGAGGGGACCTCAGATAACGCTGCAGCATGGGTACCTGGGGACTCATCCCTGCCTGGATGGGCGAGTCCCCTCTTCTTTGGCTGGTGCCATATAAGAGCTCAGGGGACACCAACCCTCCAGAGGACTGGAGAGGTATAGGAGAGGTGACTCGCCCTCCAGTTGGGAGACCCCACCCACCTGGGTGTCCAGGAAATCTCCTATACCTCCACAGCCAGGGTAGAGGGAACTTGCTCCTCTGGTGGGGAGACCCCTCTCACCTGGGACACAACCCTCCAGGCGGGAGACCCCTCTGACCAGGGTGTCATGGGGGCGCCGGATTACCGCCGAGCCAGGGTAGCAGGCACTCGCCCCTCCCATCTGGGTGTCGCGGGAAGCTGGTATACCACCTTAGCCAGGGTAGAGGGGACTCGCCCCCCTAGTCTGGAGACCCCTCACCTGGGGATGGGGGAGAGTTCCAATACCGAAGCAATGAGGGTAGGGGGGACTCGCCCCTAGTGGTAGGAGACCCTCCCACCTGGGTGTGGGGAGGGAGCTCATATACTGCCACAGCCAAGGTAGATTTGTTTGTCCCTGCAGTCGGGAGACAACTCCCATCTGGGTATCCCAGGAGCTCTTACAGGGCATCAGTAAAAGTAGAGGGGACTCGCCTCTGCCGGTGGAAGACACTTCCAAACTGGGTGTCGGGTTATTTTTGTTGTTGTTGTTGTTGTTGTTTGAGAGAGAGAGAGAGAGAGAGAGAGAGAGAGAGAGAGAGAGAGAGAGAGAGGAGAATGAATATATCTTTTTTGTAGATGGACACAACACAATGCATTTTTATTTATTTTTTTAATGTGGCGCTGAGAATCGAACTGGGTCCCTCGCGTGTTAGGTGAGCGCTCTACCGCTGAGCCACAATCCCAGGCCCAGGGGTAACTATTATACCGCTGCAGCCAGTGTAGAGGGGACTCGCCCCTCCAGGCAGTAGACCTCTTCCACCTGGGTATAGGGGGGAGCTCTTATACCACCATAGCCAGGTAGAGCGGACTTGCCCCTCCAGAAGACCCCTCCCACCTGAGTGGGATCTGGTATACTCCAAAGCCATGGTAGAGTGGACTCGCCTCTCAAGTCGGGAGACCACTATAACCTGGGTGTCCAGGGGAGCTTCTTACCGCTGCAGCCAGGGGAGAAGGTTCTCGCCCCTCTAGGCGAAAGACCCCTCCCACCTGGTTGTCAGGGGAGCTCATACACCACCACAGACAGGATAGAAGGGACTCTCCAAACCAGGCTGGAGATCCTTTCACCTGGATGTAGGGGGGAGCTCCTATATCACCGCAGCCAGTGTAGAGGGGACTTGCCCCTCCAGGCGGGAGACACCTCCCAACTGGGTTTGGGGGTGGGGAATCTAGAAACAGCCACAGACAGAATAGAGGGGACTCGCCCCTCCAAACGTGAGACCCTCTCACTTGGGTTTCAAGGAGAGCTCTTAAACCGCCACAGCCCATGTAGAATGGACTCGTGCCTGCAGGCAGGAGACCCTTCCCACCTGGGTGTCATGGGGAGCTTGTTTACCACTGTCGCCAGGCTAGAGGGTACTCGACCCTACTAGCGGGAGACCACTCCCAACTGGGTGTCAAGGGGAGCTCATGTACCATAGCAGCCGGTTACTGGAGACTCGTTCCTCCAGGCGGGATACACCTCCCACCTGTAGGTCGGAGGGGGCCCCAGAGCCAGGCTTGGGGGACTCGCCCTCAAGCTGGAGACCTCTCCCACCTAGGTGTCTTTGGGAACTCATATACCACTGCAGCCAGAGTGAGGGGACTCGCCGGTCCAGGCGGGAGACCCCTCCCACCTGGGTTTCAGAAGGGACTCCTATACCTCCGCATCCAGGGTAAAGGAGATTAAACCCTCCAAGGCAGAGACCCCTCTCACCTGGGTGTCGGGGGTGGGGAGCTCATATACAGCTGAAATCAGAGTAGTGGGTATTCGCCCCTCCAGGCAGGAGCCCCCTCCCACCTGGGTGTTGTGGGGAGCTTGTGTACCAACTTAGCTAGGGTAGAGGGACTCGCCCTTGGGAGACCCCTCCTATCTGCGTGTGGGGGTAACTTATATACGTCTGCAGGGTACTTGCCAGTCCAGGCGGTAGATCCCTCTCACAAGGTTGTCAGCTGGAGCTTCTATACCACAGCAGCCAGTGTAGAGCACACTCACCACTCCGTGTGGGAGACCCCTCTCACCTGGGTTCTGGGGGAGCTTGCATACTGCTGCAGCCAGGATAGAGGGGACTCGCCTCTCCAGGCAGGAGACACCTCCCACCTGGGTGTCATGGATAGCTAGTATACCTTCACAGCCAGGATGGAGGGGACACTCCTGTTCTGGCCGGAGACCCCTCCCATCTGGGTATGGGGGAGGAGCTCCTATACTGTCTCAGACAGAATAGAGAGGACTTGCCCCTCCTGGCGGGAGATCCCTCTAACCTAGGTTCTGGGGCCAGGGTAGAGGGGAAGCACTCCTCCAGACGAAATACCCCTCCCACCTGGTTGTCACGGGGAGCTCTTATACTACCACAGCCAAGGTAGAGGAGACTTGCCCCTCCCACCTTGGTGTAGGGGCTAGCTGGTATTCTGCCTTAGCTAGGGTAGACGGCAGAATACCAGACGGGAGACCCCTCCCACCTAGGTGTTGGGTGGGGAGCCTCCTATCGCTGTACCCACGGTAGAATTGACTTGCTCCTCCAGGCAGGAGACCCCTCCTACTTGGGTGTTGGAGGAGCTCCTATACAGCTGCAGCCCAGAGAGAGAGCACATGCCCATCCAGGTGGGTGACCCCTCCCACCTGGGTTCCTGTGGATGTGTTATATCGCCACTGCTAGTGTAGAGGGGACTCACCCCTTCAGGCGGGAGACACCTCCCACTTGGGAGTCGGGGGTGGGGAGCTCCTATATGCTGAAGCAAGGGTATAGGGAAATCAACCCTCCAGGTGCCACAGTCTGGCTGCAGCAAAATAACGGGGGTGGGGTGGGGTGGGTGAGGAACAACTTGTGTACATTGATACAGCAGGAGTAGGAGCTGTTTATTGTAGGGCAGGAGTGGTATATATACATTCCACACAGCTTATCTTAATTAGCATAAACTAGATACAGCAGTCAACCAATAAGAAATCCCCACACTTAATGACTCGCTGGCGTTACTTCACAAACCACTCCCTCTGGCAAAATGCCAGGCACCATCCTGACTTGTTTACAGACTCTAACATTTCCCCCTTTTGTTTAATTTAAATAACGACCATAGTGGTTTTTACACAAACACCATAAATAACCTGCTACAAACAGAAAGGGAGGATACAAAATGCCACAATACCAAACCAAATGATGGCTCCATGCAAGAAGCCCTTGAAAAAATTATACCAGCAATGACACCATTAGCAAAGATACCGAGTTACAATTTGTTGTAGATTACAGTTTGTTTTCTCAGTCCAGGTAAAGCAGTGTCTCAATAGATTAACTCACAGTCCAGGTAAGTCAGTCCAGGTAAGTTCTGCAGGCAGCTAGCTTAAATCACAGTCCAGGTAAGTTTTGCAGGCAGCTAGCTTGATCCGAAGTCTCCTCTGGTTCTCAGCAACACTGGAAATTCTTCCACCTTTGTCTTTACCAGCACTGGGACAAAGGCAGGAACTTCAGCAATGCTGGCTAAAGAAAATCCTGCAGTATTCCACTAAGAAAACAACCTTCTGAACAATTTAGTACATTATCTCAGGTTTTTTTTACATTTGAAATAGGCCTTAATGGCTCTCATTACTCATTAGCTTCCAGGTGTGGGAGAACCATTGTAGTTACTGGCCTTGGAAATGATCAAACTTCAGGGACATGGGCCATCTTTCACCTGCAGCGGCCAGGGCAGCCTCAGATGGCCCCAGAGAGAGTCCGGGGAGTGTTCCGGACTCAAACTGCCACTGGGCACAGGGAGTAAGAGCCTGCGCGACTGTGCCTCCGGGGTCAGGTTTGGATTTGGGCTCTCGAAGTGGTGTCCCACCCCGGGGCGGGGGAACCTTGGAAAGTCCTTGCTGCGCCCTGACTGCTTGCCCACGGTAAGGAAAAGTATTCAGTAATAGCCTTTTGCTATAACTTTTTTCCTGATAATCCTTCCTCCTCTGAACTTTCTTTTTGTTTCTGACTAGAGTTCCTGGGCTTCCATCAACACATGCCCTAATTATTCTTGGTTCCACTGGGGTGCCTCCTTCCCTTAGTAATTTACTTCTCACCCCTTCCATATTTTCGTCACAAAGACAGTACAACATTTCAAGACAAAACAAGACACAAACATACTGTATCAATCTTCTCCATTTTCTCAAAATGACCATTTTTCCTCTCACTCTATCTAGGGATGAGCAGATTTGCTCCCGTCGTATCTTGGGACGGGCAGCTTTTTTTTTGTCACTTACTCCCGAGTGTCCCGGGGCTCCCCATAACTGGCCACCATCTGCCTCAGTCTGGCTGCAGCAAAATAACGGGGGGGGGGGGGATGTGTGTGATGAACAACTTGTGTACGTTGATACAGCAGGAGTGGGAGCCATTTATTGTAGGACAAGAGGGGTATTTATACATTCCACACAGCTTATCTTAATTAACATAAACTAGATACAGCAGTCAACCAATAAGGAATCTCCACATTTAATGGCTGGATGGCATTACTTCACAAACCACTCCCTCTGGCAAAATGCCAGGCGCCATCCTGACTTGTTTATAGACTCTAACACCAGGCGGAAGACCCCTTCCACCTGGGTGTCCTGGGGAGATCCTATACTGCTGGTGGCAGGGTAGAGGGGACTCTACTCTCCAGGCGGAGACTCCTCCCAACTGGTTATCAGGGGAGCTCCTATACTGCAGCTGCCAGGATAGACAAAACTCGCCCCTCCAGGCGGGAGACCCCTCCCACCTGGGTGTTGGGGGAGCTAGTATACCACCCCAGCCAGGGTAGAGGGGACTCGCCTGCCCCTCCAGGCGTGAGACCCCTCCCACCTGAGTATCAGGGGGAACTCATACCATCACAGCCAGGGTAGTGGGTACTTGCCCCGCCAAGCAGAAGACCCCACCCACCTGGGTTTCACAGGGAGCTTGTATACCACCTTAGCCAGTGTGTAGGGGATTTGCACCTCCAGGCGTGAGACCCCTCCAACCTGGGTGTCGGGGATAGCTCATATACCACCGCAAGCAGGGTAGAGGGTACTTGACCTTCCAGGCGGGAGACCCCTCCAATTTGGGTATGGGGGGGGTAGCTCGTATACTGCTGCAGCCAGGATAGAGGAAACTCGCCCCTCTAGGCAGGAGACTCCTCCCATTTGGGTGTTGGAGGGTGCTCCTATATCGGTACAGCCAGTGTAGAGGAGCTTTGATCCTCCAGGCGGAAGATCTCACACACCTGGGTGCTGGGGGGAGATCCTATACTGCTACAACCATGGTAGAGGAAACTCTCTCCTCAAGGCAAAACACCCCTCCCACCTTGGTGTGGGGGCGAGCTTCTATTTCGCCTTAGCCAGGGTAGAGGGGACTCGCCACTCCAAGCGGGAGACCCCTTCCACCCGGGTGTTAGGGGCAGCTCATTTTCCTCCGCAGCCAGGATAGAGGGGACCCGCCTTTCCAGGCAAGAGAGCCCTCTCACCTAAATGTTGGCTTGGGGGGCTCTTATATAGCCCCAGCCAGGGTAGAGCGGATTCGCCCCTCCAGAACGTGAGACCCTCCCACCTGGGTGTCAGGGGGAGCTCCTTTACCGCCACCGCCAGGGTAGAGGGGACTCATCTCTCCATGTGGGGGACCCTTCCCACAGGGGTGCCTGCAGGAGCTCCTTTATTGCAGCTGCCAGGCTAGAGGTGACTCGCCCATCCAGGCGGGGGACCCCTCCCATCTGGGTATTGGGGGAAGCTCCTTTACCACTGCAGCCAGTGTAGAGGGGACTCTCCCCTCCAGATGGGAGACCCTTCCCACCTGGGTGTCAGGGAATGCTAGTATACCACTGCAGCGAAGGTAGAGTGGACTCGCCCCTTAAGGCGGGAGATACCTCCCGTCTGGGTATGGGGAGGGGGAGACTCTTATACCGCAGCAGGCAGGGTAGATGGGACTCGCCCCTCCATGCGGGACACCCTCCCACCTGGGTGTTGGGGGAGCTCCTATACCTTGGCAGCAAGGGTAGAGGGGACTCGCCCCTCCAGGCGGGAGACCCCTCCTACTTGGGTATGGGGGGGTAGTTTTTATACTACTGCAGCCAGGGTAGAGGTGACTCGCCCCTCCAGGCTGGAGCCAGGGTGGAGGGTATTCCCCCCTCCAGGCAGGAGAACCCTCCCATCTGGCTATGGCGGGATTGAGTTCCAATACCGCTGCATCCAGTTTAGAGGGGACTCGCCCCACTAGGTGGGAGAACCCTAACACATGGTTGTTGTGGAGAGGGGAGTTCTTATACCGCCACAGCAAGGGGAGAGGGGACATGCCCCTCCAGGAGGGAGACCCTCCTGGGTGTAGAAGGAGCTCACAAACTGCCACTTCCAGGTAGAGGGGACTTACCACTCTAGACAGGAGACCCCTCCCACCTGGGTGTCTGGAGGGAGCTCCTATACCTCCACAGCCAGGGTATAGGGGACTTGCCCCTCTAGGTGGGAGATCTCTCCAACCTGGGTGTCAGGGGAAGCTGTTATACCAAGGCAGCCGTGGTAGAGGGGACTCGCCCCTCGAGGCAGGAGACCCCTTCCACCTGGGTTTCCTGGGGAGCTCCTATATCACTTCAGGCATGGTAGGGGGGACTCTCCCCTCTTTAGGTGGGAGTCTCCTTCCACCTCGGTGTTAAGGGAGTTCCTGTACTGCAGCAGCCAGGATAGAGGGGACTCAACCCTCCAGGCGGGAGACCGCTCTGACCAGGGTGTCAGGGGGGTGCTCGATTACCGCCCCAGCCAGGGTAGCAGGCACTCGCCCCTCAAGACGAGAGACCCCTCCCACCTGGCTTTTTCTGAGGAGTTCCATACAGCTACAGCCAGGGGACTTGCCCCTCCAGGCGAAAGACCCTCCTGAAGCCAGATTTAAAGTTAGGTAGTTAGTGTAGTTAGGTAAATCGGGTCTAATATCGAGTGAAATCTAAAATGGAGACCATGCTGGGAATGACTCAGGGAAAACAGGACAACTCATGGAATGTTAATGAAGTCCTGAAAAGGCCCTAGCCAAAGTCCACCTCAAAGAAGTGTTAACCAACAGCCCCAACAGATTTGGAAATAGCCCATCCCAGAGAAGTGATAATCCCATCCCAAAAGGTGATAATTAGGCCCACCTGTGTCCCACCCCTCGGGCCTTCCAACCTATATTCCATCACTGAAAGAACTATAAAAAGGGGAGACAACCGCACTTCCACGGATTCCACCTCTTGGGTCCCCTTCTTCCTCCGGGAGAAGTCTTTTCTGCTGTCCTTTAATAAACTTCTAATTTCTACTCTGACCTTGCCTCGGCGTGCTTCTTGGGTGTTATTCTTCAACACTGGGGAAGCAAGGACTCGTCACCGGTCAACAGCGGTAACACTCCCACCTGGGAGTCAGGGGGAGCTCCTATACTCCCTGAGCCAGGGTAGAGGGGAGTCACCCCTCCAGTGGGAAAACCCTCTAACCTGGTTTTCAGGGTGGCTCCTATACCGCTTCAGCCAGGGGAGAGGGGATTCTTCCCTCAGACACCCAGGTAGAAGGGGTCTCACGCCTGGAGGTGCAAGTCCCCTACACACTGGCTAAGGTGGTATACAAGCTCCCCGTGAAACCCAGATGGGTGAGGTCTTCTGCTTGGTGGGCAAGTACCCACTACCTTGGCTGTGGTGGTATGCGTTCCCCCTCCCAGACCCCTTCCACCTGGTTTTCAGGGGAGCTCATATATGGCCTCAGGCAGGTTAAAGGAGACTCTCTACTCCAGGCAATAGACCCCTGCTGTTAGAGTCTGTAAACAAGTCAAAATAACACCTGGCATTTGCCAGGGGAATGTTAGAGTTGGTAAACAAGACTGGATGGTGCCTGGCAAAATGCCAGAGGGAGTGGTTTGAGAAGTAACCACTTTGACTGATGTATCTAGTTTATGCTAATTAAAATAAGCTGTGCAAAATGTATAAATAGCTCTGTTGTTCTACAACAAATGGCTCCCTCTCCTGCTGTATCAAAGTACACAAGTTGTTCCTCACCCCCCCCCCCATTATTTTGCTGCAGCCGGACTGCGGCACCCTGCCACCTAGGTTTAAGAGGGAGCTCATATGTCGCTGCAGCCAGGAGAGAGGGGACTTGTCCCTCCACGCGGGAGATCCCTCTCACCTGGGTGTCGGGGGAGCTCTTATACCGCCACAGCCAGGATAGAGGGTACTCGCAGATCCAAGATGGAGACCCCTCCACTATAGGTGTCAGAGGAAGCTCATATACCTCTGCAGCCAGAAAGGGCGGGAGACCCCTTTCACCTGGGTGTCATGGGGAGCTCCTATACTTCTGCAGCCAAGGTAGAGGAAACTCTACCCTCCTGGCCGGGAGACCACTCCCACCTGGGTGTCTGGGGAGCTCATATACCGCTGCAGGCAGGGTGGAAGGGACTAGACCCTCAAGGCAAGAGGCCCCTCCTATCTGGTTGTCAGATGGGGCTCCTATACCCCCTCAGCCAGGGTGAAGGAGACTCGCCCCTCTAGGTGGGAGAACACTCCCACATTGGTGTGTGTGGAGGTGCTCCTATACGGCTGCAGCCAGCTAGTGGGGACTCGCCCCTCCAGACAGGAGACCCCTCCCACCTGGTGCCGGAGCCCGGCTGGCTGGGCAAAATAACAGGGGGGGGTGACGAATAACTTGTGTATGTTGATACAGCAGGAGTAGGAGCCATTTATTGTAGGACAACAGAGCTATTTATACATTTTGCACAGCTTATCTTAATTAGCATAAACTAGATACATCAGTCAACCAATAAGGAATCTCCACACTTAATGGCTCGCTTTTGTTACTTCTCAAACCACTCCCTCTGGCATTTTGCCAGGCACCATCCAGACTTGTTTACCAACTCTAACATTCCCCTGGCAAAATGCCAGGTGTTATTTTGACTTGTTTACAGACTCTAACATCCTAGGTGGGGAGCTCCTAGATGCCAGCAAAGGTATAGGGGAATCGACCCTCCAGGCGGAAGACCCCTTCCACCTGGGTGTCCTGGGGAGATCCTGTACTGCTAGTGGCACGGTAGAGGGGACTCTACCCTCAGGCGGGAGACTCCTCCCACCTGGGTATCAGGGAGCTCCTATACTGCAGCAGCCAGGTTAGAGGGGACTCGCCCCTTCAGATGGGAGACCTCTCCCTCCTGGGTGTTGGAGGAGCTAATATACTGCCTTAGCCAGGGTAGAGGGGACTTGCCCTTCCTGGTGGGAGACCCCTTCTTCCGGGGTGTTGAAGGGAGGTAGTGTACCGTCCCAACCAGGGTAGAGGGGACCCACGCCTTCAGGCACAAGACCCCTCCCACCTGGATGTTGGGGAGAGCTCCTATACCACCTTAGCCAGGCTAGAGGGGACTTGCACCTCAAGTGGGAGACCCCTCCCACCTGGGTGTCAAGGAAAGATAGTATAACACTGCAGCCAGGATAGAGGGGACTCCCCACTTCAGTTGTGAGACCCATTCCATCTGGGTATGGGGTGGGGGAGCCAGAGTTAAAGGGAACTCGCCTCTTCATGTAGGAGACCCCTCCCACCTGGGTGTCTGGGGGAGCTCCTACACTACTGCAGGCAGGGTAGATTTGACTCACTCCTCTAGGCAAGAGAACCCCTCCCAGCTGGGTTTCTGGGGGGAGCTCATATACTGCTGCAGCGAGGATAGAGGGGACTCGCACCTCCAAGTGGGAGACCCCTTCTACCTGGGTGTTGTTTGGAGGCTCATATACCACCACAGCCAGGGTACAGGGGACTCGCCTCTCCAGGCGGGAGACTGTTAAGGTCTGTAAACAAGTAAAAAATAACACCTGGTATTTTGCCAGAGGAATGTTAGAGTTCGTAAACAAGTCTGGATGGTGCCTGGCAAAATGCCAGAGGGAGTGGTTTGAGAAGTATCAAAAGTGAGCCATTAAGTGTGGAGATTCCTTATTGGTTGACTGATGTATCTAGTTTATGCTAATTAAGATAAGCTGTACAAAATGTATAAATAGCTCTGTTGTCCTACAATAAACAGCTCCTATTCCTGCTGTATCAATCTACAGAAGTTATTCGTCACCCCCCCCCCCTATTCTGCTGCAGCCAGACTGCGGCAGGAGACCTCTCCCACCTGGGTGTCAGCGGGAGTTCTTATATCGCCACAGCCAAGGTAGAGGTGACTTGCCTCTCATCTGGGTATGGGAGGGGGAGTACCTATACCGCAGCATCCAGTTTAGAGGTGACTCGCCCCTCCATGCCAGATATCCCTTTCACCTGGGTGTTGGGGGTGGGGAGCTCCTATAATGCCATAGCCATCTAGAGGGGAATCACCTCTCCAAGCTTGACACACCTCTCAGCTGGGTATCTGCAGGAGATCCTATACCACAGCAGCCAGGCTAGTGGGTACTTGCCCCTCCAGTCGGGGACACCTCCCACCTGGGTTTCGGGGAGCTTCTTTACCCCTGCCAGCAGTGTAGAGGGGACTGCCCCTCCAGGTGCGAGACCCCTCCCATCTGAGTGTCAGAGAAAGCTACCATACCACTACAGCTACCATACCACACGCCCCTCCAGGAGACCCTGCCTTGTGGTTATGGGGAGGGGAGCTATTATACCGCAGCAGCCAAGATAGAGGGGACTCGCCCCACTAGGAGGGAGACCCTTCACACCTAGTTGTCAGGGGAGCTCATGTACCACCACAGGAAGGGTAGAGGGAACTCACCCCTCCAAGCAGGAGACCTCTCCAACCTAGGTGTCACGGGGAGCTCATATAAGGCCACAGCCAGGAGAGTGGAGTAGCCCCTTCATGCTGGAGACCCTCCACCTGAGTGTCTGGTGGAGCTCCTATACCATGACAGCCAGGGTAGAGGGGACTCCTCCATTCCAGGCAGGAGACCCCTCCCACCTGGGTATGGTCAGGGAGTTATGATAGCCAGGGTAGAGGTACTCGCCCCTACAGGCCAGAGACCCTTCTGCCTGAGTGTCAGGGGAGGCTCATATACCTTCACAACCAGTGCAGAAGGGACTCACCCCTCCAGTTAAGAGACTCCTCCCATCTGATGTCGGGGGACCTCATATACCTCCGCAACCAGGGTAGAGGGGACTCGCCCCCCAAGGCCTGAGATTCTTCCACCTGGGTGTCTGGGGGAGCTCCTATACTGCTGCAGCCAGTGTAGAGGGGATTCATTCCTCAATGGGGAGACGGGGAGACCCCTCTCAACTAGTTTTCCCGTGGGGAGGCTCATATACTGCCCTAGCCAGGATAGAGGGGACTTGCCCTTAAAGGCGGGAGACCTCTTTCACCTGGGTGTCAGGAAAAGCTAGTATCCACAGCCGCCAGGGTAGAGGGGACTCACCCCTCCAGGCAGAGACTCCTCCCACCTGGGTTTCGGAATACTCCTATACAGCAGTAACCAGGGTAGAGGGGACTGGCCCCTTAAGGCGGGAGAACTCTCCCACCTGGGTGTGTGGGGGGGGGGCGCTCCTATAACGCCCTAGCTAGGGTAGAGGGGACTCCCCCTTCCAGGCGGGAGACCCCTCCCACAAGGGTGTCGGGAGAGCTCTTATACCGCGACCACCCGGTAGAGGGGACTCGCCCCTCCAGGTTTGAGACCCCTCCAACCTGTGTGTGTGTGTGGGGGGGGGCTAGTATACCATCCCAACCAGAGTAGAGGAGACCCCTCCCAACTGGGTTTATGGGGGCACTCCTATACCTCTGCAGCCACTGTAGAGGGGACTTGCCCCTCCAGGCATGAGACCCTTCTCACCTGGGTGCCAAGGGGAACTCCTTTATGGCCACAGCCAGGGTAGAGGGGACTCGCCCCTCCCCCCAACCTGGGTGTTTGAAGAGTTCCTAAACCTCTGCAGCCAGGAGATAGGGGACTCGACCCTCCAGGTGGGAGACCCCTCCTAACTGGGTGTTGGGGGGAGCTCGTACACCACGACAGGGTAGAGGGGACATGCCCCTCAAGCGGGAGACCCCTCCCACCTGGGGGAACTCCTATACCTCCGCCCCTCCAGGCTTCCCAACTGGGCATTTGGGGAGCTCCTTTACCTTTGTAGCCAGGGTAGAGGGGACAAGCTCCTCCAGGCGAGAGACCCCTCCTTTCTGGTTGTCTAGGAAGCTCATATACCTCTACAGCCAGGGGAGAGGGATCTCGCCCCTCCAAGCGCGAAACCCCTCCCACCTTGTTGTCCGGGGGAGCTTACATACGGCCACAGGCACGGTAGAGGGGACTCGCCCTTCCAGGTGAAATATTCCTCCCACCTGGTTGTCAGGGGAGCTCCTAGACCGCTCCAGCCAGGGTACAGAGGACTTGCCCCACCAGGCTGGATTCCTCTCCTACCTGGGTGTCAGGGGGAGCACCTATACAGCCAAAGCCAGGCTAGAGGAGACTCGCCTCTCCAGGCTGGAGACCCCTCCCACCTGGGTATTGGATGGGTCTTGTATACCCCCCACAGCCAGGGTAGAGGGGACTCGCCCCTCTAGGTGGGAGACCACTCCCAACTGGGTGTGTGTGTGTGTGTGTGTGTGTGCGTGTGTGTGTGTGTGTGTGTGTGTGTGTGTGTGAGAGAGAGAGAGAGAGAGAGAGAGAGGAGAGAGGAGAGAGGGCGCTCCTATACCGCTGCAGCCTAGGTAGTGGGGATTCGCCCCACCAGGCAGGAGAACCCTCCCACCTGGGTGTCACAAGGATCTTGTATACCACCTTAGCCAGGCTAGAGGTGACTCGCCCCTCCTTGCGGGAGACCTCTCCTACCTGGGGGTCGGGGTTACCTTATATATCACTGCAGCCAGGGTAGAAGGTACTTGCCTTTCCAGGTGGAGACCCCTCCCACCAGGTTGTCAGGGGAGCTCTTATACTGCAGCAGCCAGGGTAAAGGGGACTCGCCCTCCATTCGGGAGATCCCTCCCACCTGGGTGTGGGGGGGAATCATATACCGCAGTAGCCAGGGTAGAGGAGACTGGCCTCTCCAGACAAGAAACCCCTCCCACTTTGTGTGTGTGGGGGGAAGCTCTTACACCGCCTCAGCCAGGGTAGATGTGACTTGCCCCTCAGGCAGGAGACCCCTCCCTCCTGGGTGTCAGGGGAGCTTGTGTACAGCCTTAGCCAGGGTAGAGAAGACTCGCCCCTTTAGGCGGGAGACCCCTCCCATCTGGCTATGGGGGAGGGAAAGCTCGTATACCATCTCAGCCAGGATCCTGGGGATTTGGCATACTAGGCGGGAGACCCCTCGCCCCTGGGTGTCGGAGGGAGCTCATATACTGCCTCAGGCATAGTATAGGGGACTCGCCCCTTTAGGAGGGGAACCCCTCCCATCTTGATGTCTGGGGAAGCTTGTATACCGCAGCAGCCAGGATCGAGGGGACTCGCCTCTCCAGGTGTAAACTCGCTCCTCCAAGCGGGAGACCACTCCCACCTGGTTGTCAGGGGGAGCTCATATACTGCCACAGGCAGGGTAAATGGGACTCGCCCCTTCAGGCGGGAGACCCCCTCCCACCTGGATATATGGGAGAGCTCCTATAATGCCGCAGCCAGGGGAGAGGGACTCGCCCCTCCAGGAAGTAGACGCCTCCCACCTGGGTGTTGTGGGGAGCTCCTATACCGCCACAGCCAGTGTTGAGGGGACTCGCCTCTCCAGGCGGGAGACCCCTTCCACCTGGGTGTTGGGGGTAGGGAGCTCCTATACTGCTGCAGCAAGGGTATAGGGAACTCGCCCCTCCAGTCGGGAGAACCCTCTCACCCGGGTGTCTGGGGGAACTCCTTTACCTCTGCAGCCAGGGTAGAGGGGGACTTGCCCCTCAAGGCAGGAAACCCCTCCCACATGGGTGTCCTGGTTAGCTTGTATACAACCGCAGCCAAGGTAGAGGGGACTCGCCCATCTAGGAGAGAGAAAATCTGGGGGAATTCATTACTGCCGCAGCCAGGGTAGAAGGGAGTCGCCCTCTAGGCAGGAGACCATTCCCAACTGGGTGTCTTGGGGGGGCTCCTATACTGCCACAGCCAGGATAGCAGGGAATTGCCCCTCCAGTTGGGAGACCCCTGACACTTGGGTGTCCGGTGGAGCTCCTATACCGACCGCAGCCAGGGTAAAGGGGAATCACCTCATCATGCGGCAGAACCCTCCCATCTGGGTGTTTTAGGGAGCTCCTATACTGCCACAGCCAGGGTAGAGGGGTTTGATGGTGCAGGCATGAGAACCCTCCCAAATGGTTGTCCTGGGAGCTCTTCTAGGGCACCAGCCAAAGTAGAGGGGACTCGCCACTCTAGGCGGGAGACCCCTCCAACCTGGGTGTCCGGGGGAGCTCATATACTGCTTCAGCCAGGGTTGAATGGACATGCCCCACCAGGCAGGAGACCCCTCCCACCTGAATGTCTGGGGGAGCTCCTATGTATACCGCTGCAGCCAGGGTAGGGGGGACTCACCACTCTAGGGGGAAGACTCCACCCACCTGGGTGTAGGTGGGAGCTCCTATATCGCCAAAGCCAGGGTACAGGGAACTCACCCCTCTAAGCCGACCAGACTGAGCCTCGGGATTAGGTTTGGATTTGGGCTCTTGCAGTGGTGTCCCACTCACCGGGAGGGGGGCGGGGAAGAGCCTGCTGCCGCAGCTTGGAAAGTTCTTGCTGGCCATGACCGGCTTGCACACGTATCAGCCGCTGCACCAATTCACTCACCCTCCAATTATGAAAAGTATTTAGTAATAGCCTTTTTTGCAACTTTTTTCCTGATAATCCTTCTTCTTCTGAACTTTCTTCTTTCTGACTAGAGTTCCTGGGCTTCCATCAACACATGCTCTAACTATCCTTGGTTCCACTGGGGTGCCTTCTTCCCTTAGTAATTTACTTCTCAGGTGGTTGTCCAGGGAGCTCTTATAGGTCACCAGCCAAAGTAGAGGGGACTCGCCCCTCCAGGTGGGAGATAACTCCCACCTGGTTGTGGGGGGAGCTTGTATACCTCAGCAGCCAGGGTAGAGGAAGGAAACTCGCCCCTCGAGGCCGGAGGCCGGAGACCCCTTCCCCCGTGTGTTGGGGGAAGATTATAAACCACCTAGTCAGGGTAGAGGGGACTCGCCCCTTTAGGTGGGAGAACCCTCCCATCTGGGTATGGGGGTGGGAGCTGGTAAACTGCCCCAGCCAGAGTAGAGAGGACTCACCCCTCCAAGCGGAAGACCCCTCCAACCTGTGTGTCGAGGGGTAGCTCCTATACCACCACAGCCAGGGCAGAGGGGAATCACCCCTCCAGGTTAAAGACACCTCCCACCTCAGTGTCAGGGGGAGCTTGTGTACCCCAGCAGCCAGGGTAGAGGCCACTCGCCCCTCCAGGCGGAAGATCCCTTCCACCTGGGTGTCCTGGGGAGCTATTATACCACTTCAGGCAGGGTAGAGGGAACTCTCCCCTCCAGGCGGGAGACTCCTCCCACCTGGGCGTCAGGGGAGCTCTTATAAGGCAGCAGCCAGGGTAGAGGGGACTTGCCCCTCAGGGATGGAGATTCCTCCAACTGGGTGTTGGGGGGAGCCAGTATAGGGCCTCAGTCAGGGTAGAGGGGACCCGTGCCTCCAGGTGGGAGATCTCTCCCACCTGGGTGTCAGAGGGAGCTCATATACCTGCTGCAGCCAGGGTAGAGGGGACTCGTCCTTCCAGGCAGGAGACCCCCTTTCACCTGGGTATCTCGGGGAGCTTGCATACCACCTTAGCCAGGGTAGAGGGCACCCGCCCCTCCAGGAGGGAGACTCCTCCCACCAGGGTGTCAGGGGCAGCTCATATACCACAGGGGGACTCGCCCTTCCATGTGGGAGACCCCTCCAACGTAGGTATGGGGGGAGTTTCTATACTGCCACAGCCAGTGTAGACAGGTTCGCCACTGCATGCAGGAGACCTCTCCCATATGGGTGTCCTGGGAACTCTTATAGGGCACCAGCCAAAGTAGAGGGGACTTAATCCTTGGGTAGGAGTCATCTCCCACCTGGGTGTGTGTGTGGGGGAGGGGGGAGCTTGTATACAGCTGCAGCCAGGGTAGAGGGGACTCGCCCATTCAGGCTGGAGACCCCTCCCACCTTGGTGTCTGGTGGAAGTTGTATTCTGCCTTAGCCAGGGTAGAGGGGACTCGCCCTCCAGGCGGGAGACTCCTCTCCCATCTGAAGGTTGGGGGGAGCTCCTATACTGCCAGGGTAGAGGGGCTTGCTCCTGCAGGTGAGAGACCCCTCCAACCCTGGTGTCAAGGAAAGCTAGTATTCCACCACAATCAGGGTAGAGGGGTCTCGCCCCTTAAGGAGGTAGACCCGTCCCATTTGGGTATTGTGGGGTGGGGAACTTGTATACCGCCACAGCCAGGGTAGAGAGGACTCTGCATCCATGCGGGAGACCCCTCTCACCTAGGTGTCAGGGGGAGCTCCTATACCTCCACAGCCAGGTAGAGGGGACTCAACCCTCCAGATGGGAGGCCCCTCCCAGATGGGTGTCGTGGGGACCTCCTTTACCACCACAGCCAGAATAGAGGGGACGCCCCTCTCCATGTGGGAGATCCCTTCCATCTGGGTTTCATGGAAAGCTAGTATACCATTGCAACCAGAGTAGAGGGGACTTGCCTCTCTAGGTGGAAGACTCCTTGCACATGGGTGTTGGGAGGTCCTATACAGCTGCAGTCAGTGTAGAGCATACTCTCTCCTCCAGGCGGGAGAACCCTCCCACCTGTGTATGGGTGGGGAGCTCTTATACCGCTGCAGCCAGGGTAGAGGTAACTAGCCCCTATAGGAGGGAGACCCCTACTTCCTGAGTGTCCAGGGGAGATTGTATACCGCCTTATACAGGGTGGAGAGGACTCGCCCTTTAGGCGGGAGACCCCTCCCATCTGGCTATGGGTGGGGGAAAGCTCCTATGCGCTGCAACCAGGATAGAGGGGACTCGCTGCACTAGGCGGGAGACCCCTCTAACCTGGGGCTCGGCTGGGGGAGCTCCTATATCACCACACCCAAGGTACAGGGGACTCCCCCCTGCAGGGGAGAGACCCCTCACACCTGGGTGTCCTGTGGAGTTCGTGTATTGCAGCAGCATGGGTAGAAGGGATTCACCTCTCCAGGCAAGAGACACCTCTCACCTGGGTATCCATTGGAGCTCCTTTACCTCTGCAGGCAGTGTCGAGGGAACTCGCTCCTCCAGGCGGGGGAATATGAATTACATCCATTTGTCATATTTAATTTGGTCTTAATCCACAGAGATTTACCCCTGATGGCAAAGATTGAGTGTGAATAACATACTTAGGGAAGTGACTTATAATTTGATGAGCTTGTTCTCGGGTAATACTAATTTTTTTTTAAATAAACTAGAAGCATTCTGATGATGTAAAGAATGTAAAGCTTGTGCAGAATTATGTGAAGACATCTGTTGACAAAAGCTACCAATTTATTAATTTTGTCATTACCTGAAGTTAAAGGTCCTGGAAGATTAGTGTGAGCTCATATGTGTCCTATGAAACATGGGTATTTTCACATTTGCACCACCTTTTGTAGATTATGAAATAATTTAAATATCTTTTATGATGAGGTTTATCCAATAACTGAAGTTTCAATATTTTTGATAACTCCAATTGCATATAAGCTGTCAGAATAAATATTAATAGGCTCATTTGGCAAAGTAACTTAAGGCACAAATGAGAGCTTTTAACTCTGCTCTTTGGGCAGAAGTATATGAGGTTTTTATTACCTCTGTGTGAACATGGCTATAAAAACCTGCTTTACCTGAGCTTGAACCATCAGTGAACACCGTTAGGGCTCCATCTATGGGCTGGGCATGTACAACCTTTGGAAAAATAAGTGGTGTTATTGATGCAAATTGAATAATTTTATCACGAGGTTAATGACTTTATATCTGACCAGGAAAATCAGCAAAAGCTATTTGCCATTAACTAGAAGCTTGAAAAGGCCAATTATTTTGTTGAACATAAAATTGAATAATTATAATATCAGGTTGAGATCCAATTAGTTGTAAAACTCTCATTCTACTTTTAGTTACTAATTGAACAATAGAGTCATGAAAAGGAATTAATGTCTTTTGAGGACAGTGAGCTAAATGAATCCACTCAATAACTCCCAGTCTTTGCCATATAGCTCCTGTAGGGGCATGAGCAGTTGGAAATATTAATATACCAGCACTTGAGGATTAATTCTAGTAAGTTGTGCATTTTTAATTGCAATTTCAACCTTTTTTAAAGCTGCTATAGCTTCTATTGTCAGTTGATGGGTAGAAGTTGGAGAAGGATCTCCTTGTAATATCTGGAATAAAGGACTTTATTTATTTATTTATTTATCAGAAGTAGTTAGTTTTAAGGATGGCCTCAGCCAATTGATATCTCCTAATATTTTTTGAAAATCATTAAGGGTACATAACTCCTTAACTTATATCTAAAGATTTTGAGCTCAGATTGTACATCCTTGAATTATCAGACCTAAATATTGAAAGGGAGGCATCTTTTGTATCTTTTGAGGAGCAATGCACAAACCCATTGTGTAAGTGAAGCCTCTGAGTAAAAATTTCTGAAAGTACTTCTGGATTATAATGAGCCAATAATATATCATCCATGAAATAAATAACATATGCATCAGGAAAGTTATTTCTTATAGGAGTTATCACTTGACCCACAAATTTTTGACATAAAGTTGGACTTTACTCATTCCTTGAGGCAAAACCTTCCAGGAAAATCTTTTAACAGGTTCTTTAAAATTATTTGCTGGGACACTGAAAACAAATTTTTCACAATCCTCAGGATGCAACTTTATTGAGAAAAATCTTTTAGATCTATTACTATTAAGCTATAATTTAAAGGAATTGCTGTAGGAGAAGGAAGTCCAGGCAGTAATGATCCCATAGGCTGCATTGCATGGTTTATTGCCCTTAAATCCTGTAGTAACCTCCAATTGCCTGACTTTTTCTTAATAACAAAAATGGGGGTGTTCCAACTAAGCATTGAAGTTGTTCCTCAACTAATATATGAATTATCTCAAGTTTTTCCCCTGAGATGGGCCACTGAGAAATCCATATAGGTTCTTCTGTGAGCCAGGTGATTTTTTTCTGCTGTCTTTTGGATCGAGGAGACACTCAAGGCCCTAGTAAAAATTTTGGTCTGGAGCATTTACTAATATCTGTCAAGGAGAATGGTTTGTAAGCAGATACTCTTTCTGATAATTTCCTTCATTATCTCCAGGAAGAAACCCTTGATTAATTTCCTCAAATAATCTCATAGAATTTGGAGTTATTAATAATAATCTATTTTGCTTAATATATCTCTTCCCTATAGAATTACTGTTAAAGACTGTAACACATAAGGTTTAAAAACTCCACTATTTCCATCTGGATATTTCCAATGGAGATACAGAGCACTCTGAGCAGGCTGTGAGATTTGTCCAATTCCTTCTAAGTTAGCTGGCACTATATGCAAGGGCCAATTCTTAGGCCAGAAGTGACTGGACAGAACTGATTTATCCGCTCCTGTGTCCACTATGCCTTTGAACTTTTTATGATTAATTTTAAGTTCCAGTAGGGGGCGCTCCTGATGCACTAATTGAGACCAGTACATTCTGGCGGTTTGGAAACTGAATTTACTTGTGGGTGTCCATCAGAATTACAGGATAAAAGAATTAATTGGGCTATGGTGTTTTTAGGAGTAAGCTGCATGGCATAATTTGATTTTACAGTAACATTTAATTCTCCCTCAAAATAAGAATCTACCACTCCAGGTATCACCTTGATGGCCTCTTTTCAATTGTTATAACCCAAAATTAACCCTATATTTTTTCTAGGGAGTGGTCTGAAAACCCCAGTACGAATTTGCTGTGGCCCTTTTTCAGGAATCAATTCAGATACCATTGATGGTTGTAAAGGAATCGTCTGTGAGGTTCACTCTAGTAAAACTGGTGGCTCCCCATGGTTGGCCATGATGATGATGTTAAGCTGTGCAACCTCTCTTCCAGTTCCCCTGTTTTTCCAGCCCAAGGATGGGCTGACCAGAAGTATTTTGACTCCCCTACCGGGCAGAAGTGTAGGCCAAAATGTGGATGGGTCCATGCCATATTGGTAGTTTCCTTCCCCTGCCACGTGGTCTCTAACTCTGTAATATCAATTACTTGCATCAGGGAGAGCTCTGGGCTTATAATTGCGGACATTACAATTCTGAGCAAAGTGGCCATTTTTTCCACAATGAAAACATCGCCTGGGGGGTCGGCCTACTGATTCTTGGGGCTGGAGAGTTTGTTTTAAAGCCCCAGTGAGAGTAAAAGTTTGTAAATGAGCTGGATTGATATCAGAACACAAAGGAATAAATTCTGAAACCGTCCCCATCTTTCTATAGGGTCTAAGAACATCTTGACAAAATTTGTTTGCATTTTCAAATGCTAGTTGCTTAACAATAAATTCACAAGCACCTGGGTCTCCAATAGATCAGTTTGATGTCTGATAGAGCCACGTGACAAAGTCAGAATATAGTTTATTGGCACCCCAGTCACGCAGGGGGAGTGGCTGGTGGCAAATTGTCTTAAACGAGCTCTGTATAAATGGAAGAGTATGACTGTAAACATCATAAGCATTTTTAAATTTCTTAAATGGAATTACCACATGGATGCGAACACCTGGTCTTGATCATTAACCTGTTCAAAAACTGGAAAGAGTTGAAAGCCACTAATGTCTTCCCAGCTTCCTGTGCCTTTCTAACTCCCCGCTGGAATGGAGTAAGGAAGGTCATTGCCAGTTCAGAATAGACTGTTAAAATTTGTCCTTCTAACAGGGAGCGGTCAAATTTGAATGGCCATAGCAGGCCTGTTAAGCATAATCTGTTAAAATTCCCTGGTAATTCCTGGGCTTCATTGTCTGACTCCTCTCCCTCAGGCTGCGATTACTCCGGGAACCCTTCCCTGTTGCCATCTTGAGTCTGACCTTCAAAGCCTAGTGGAGGAGGAGGACTTCCCGTCTCTCTATGAATTTCCTCTGGATTATCCTCTCCCAGAGAGGGATTCTCTATTTCCCTGGAAGCCCAACTCCAGATTGGTTCAGGCAAAGCTAAATTTCTTACTTTGGGCCTTGCCTTGAGGTTTTTTTGCTTGAATAGAATTTGCTTTTGTTTTTAGTCTGCTTAAAGGAAAAGAGGTTTTCTTAGCCTTAGGCAATTTTTTAATTTGAATAGACTTAATGGCTCTCTGAATACCTTTTAATAGATCTTCAGGAGGCCAAGGACTTTGACTCGTGTAATCAAAAAGAGAGATCTCTAATGCGGTCCAAACCTTTTGAATATTCTCAATATTGCCAGGTAATTCATTAGAAAGGCAAACTTTATGTAATTTTCTTCCTAATTTTTCCCATTTATGTAAAATTGGTGAATTTTGATCACAAAATCAAGGACAAAATTCACTGACAATTTTTAAAATTGTAGCAGCTGGGTTCTTTTGATCTGCTTTCCCTTCTGATTAATTATTCTCTCTAAAATGGTCAAATACATGTCCTTATTAGTAGAAGTTGAATTTCCCATTATTAATTCTTTTAACGTACCTTAGCTCCAAAACTGCCTGGTACCTTCGTGACCCTAAAAATTGTCACAAATTCTGCATTTCTATAGTGTGCTATCCGACACAACCTAGTTGATTTGACTCATGTGCCTCTCTTCAGGGCACCACTTTTAGCCCACAACCCATGCCAGCTTCATGAATGAAGGTTCGAGACCTGAGAAATTGCAAGGGAGATTTGAATTAAGATTTGAATTAATTATCTTTAAACTAGCTCCAGGATGGCTCCTCCTAGCTTCAGCCTTCAGCCACCTATTGTGAAAGCAAGGTTTACTGAAGAGGGTAGAGAGAGAGAGAGAGAGAGAGAGAGAGAGAACACACCAGGGAGTGGACATTTATTGGGAAACAAAAAATTCTGGGGAAAATCCCATCCAATTGAAGATTAAGGGGGGGCAGCATCCCAAGGTCAGGGGTGACGATTGGGTCTCTGGGGTAGTGGTCAGACATACCTCCACACGGATAAGCCCTCGAACCTGAGAAGGGTGGGGAAAGCTCTGGACACAAAATGTGCCTAAGCACCTCTCTCCCAGCCAGGGAGGTAAATCAAATCACGGACGAGGATGGCCTTCCACACTAAGGAGTCTGAGAACTGGTGAGAGAGGGGCCTTTGCCTATTGAACTCAGAGTCCTGAAACCTTCTGGAGAGGATCCCTGAGCCCAAAGTCTCACCTACCTAAGTGATAGTGGCACAGTGGTGCTTTTGTACTGGTATAAGGGTGTCCTCCAGGTTGGTGGGAAAGTGTCCTGGGCCACGTTTCCCATGGTCCTGTCCAGGTGGGAATGGTGCCTGATCCACACACAGTTCCCAGAGGGTTTCCTCTCTGGTGAAAGCACAGGGCTTGGTGGCATGTCTGAGGAGGTCCCGACTAGACTTGGAAAGTTGGCTTTCATCCTCTGGCCACAGGGACCTCCGAAATCCTGGCCATGTGGCAGTGGGCCACAAGAGTACAGTGACATGAGCCAGGTCGTGGAAATACTGCTCAAGGAGTGATCCTCGGTGCTGTTTCAATGAGATCAACTAAGGACGGCCTTTGTGGTTTCAGGCATGGGGAGAGGCCTGTGGGAATGGTGCAAAGAAAGGCCAGGTGAGGTGGTTGGCAAGAGGAGGTGTCCAGAGATGTCCAAATTTCCTCAGTCGTGTGCACCTGGACACCCTCCTCAGGCCACAGAGGGTGTCCTGGCATTGGGGGGGAAGGAGACACACCCTCACAGTTCAGTAGGAGAGCCAGGAGGCACAAGGCTCACAGGAGACTGAGTACTGGTGGGAGAGGGGTGCTCCCCCACAGGACCCAGAGGATCCTGAGCAATGGCGGGTGAGGGGAGATGATGGGACAGTTTCTAGACAAGACTAAGCACTGTTAAGCAAGGGGTGCTCACCCACAGGACCCAGAGAACACTGAGGCACAGCTGGGCGAGGGGCGGTCACCCAGAGGACTCAGAGGAGCCTGGGCACTTCTTGGGCAAGGGGTAGCCAGCCAGAGGAACCTGAGCACTGCTGGGTGAGGGGCACTCACCTGCAGGTCTCAGAGCCAGAGCACTGGAGGGCAAGGGGCGCCCACCCAGAAACATTCAGGGGAGACCGCCCACCTGCGAACAAGGGGCACACAACAAGAGGGTCCAGAGGAGACTGAGCACTGGTGGGGGAGGGGCACTCACCCCCAGGGCTTAGAGGACCCTTAGCAATGGAAGGTGAGGGGAGACACAAAACAGCAGCAGTGGAGCCCAGCCAGAGTAGTCTGGAAGAAGATCATAGAGAGGGAAATCAGATAGACGAAGCCTCTGGAGGGATAGAAGGTCCTCCTTCCGGAGAGGAAAGTCTGGAAGAGATTTCTAGAGAGATAGAAAGTTCTTCTCTCCCACGTGGCTTACAAGCCCAAATTCAAGATGGTGGCAGTGGAGAATCTATAGAGGAGTCACAGTCTGAGGGAGAGGAATTGGACAATGAAATCCAGTATTAACCGGGAAATTTCAAAAGGCTGTGTTTAACAGCACCTGCCCAGGCTATTTGAATTCAGCCATTGTCTGTTAAAAAGACAAACTTTAACAGGTACTCTGAGTTAGCAATGACTTTCTTACTCCATTCCAGCGAGATATTAGGAAGATACCAACAAATTCCAGCTCTTCCCAGTTTTTGAGCAAACTAATCTAGAGGGAATTGGACAAATCTCACAGCCAGCTCAAAGTGCAAATTATTTCCGTTGGGAGGATCCTAATGGAAACAGTGGAGTTTTTAAACCTTATGTGTTAGAGTCTTTACAAGCAAACCTATGGGGAAGGGATATTTTAGCTAAAATGGGATTGTTATTAATAACTCCAAATTCTATGAGATCAATTGAGGAAATTAATCAAGGGATTCTTCCTGGAGATAGTGAGGGAACTCATCAAGGAGAGTATCTGCTTACAAACCAGTGTCCTTGAAAGAGATTAGTAAATATTCCAAACCAAAATTTTTACTAGGGGCCCTGAGTATTTCCCCAAAAGACAGCAGAAAAGATCACCCGGCTCACAGAAGAGCCTATGTGGATTTCTCAGTGGCCCATCTCAGGGGAAAAGCTTAAGATAATTCATATGTTAGTTGAGGAACAACTTCAGGCTGGTCATATAGAATCAATGCTTAGTCCTTGGAACACCCCCATTTTTGTTATTAAGAAAAGGTCAGGTAATTGGAGGTTACTACAAGATTTAAGGGCAATAAATCATGTGATTCAGCCTATGGGATCATTACAGCCAGGACTTCCTTCCCCCACAACCTTCCCTTTAAACTATAGCTTATGGTAATGATCTAAAATGTTGTTTTTTTCTCAATAAGGTTGCATCCTGAAGATTTTGAAAAATTTGCTTTCACTGTCCCAGCAATTAATTTTTAAAAAGCTATTAAAAGATATTTCTGGAAGGTCCTGCCTCAAGGGATGCATAACAGTCCTACATTATGTCAAAAATTTGTGGATCAGGCGATAGCTCCTATAAGGAATAACTTTCCTAATGCATATATTATTCATTTTATGGATGATATATTATTGGCTCATGCTAATCCAGAAGTACTTTCAGGAATTTTTACTCAGAGGCTTCACTTACACAATGGGTTTGTGCATTGCTCCTCAAAAGATACAAAAGATGCCTCCCTTTCAATATTTAGGTCTGATAATTCAAGGATGTACAATCTGTCCTCAAAATCTGCAGATAAAAGTTAAGGAGTTATATACCCTTAATGACATTCAAAAATTATTAGAAGATATTAATTGGCTGAGGCCATCCTTAAAACTGACTACTTCTGATTTAAGTCCTTTATTTCAGATATTGCAAGGAAATCCTTCTCCAACCTCTTCACGTCAGTTAACAATAGAGGCTAGGACAGCTTTAAAAAAGATTTAAAGTGCAATTGAAAATGCATAGCTTACTAGAGTCAATCTTAAAGAACTAGTGTATTTATTAATATTTCCAACTGTGCATACCCAACGGGAGCCATATGGCAAAGATTGGGAGTTATTGAGTGGATTCATCTAGCCCACTCTCCCCAAAGGCATTAATTCCATTTCATGACTCTATTGCTCAATTAGTAATTAAAGGTAGGACCAGAGTTTTACAATTAATTAGATCTGAACCTGATATTATAATTATTCCTTTTTCTGTTCAACCAAATAATTGGCTTTTTCAAGCTTCTAGTTTATGGCAGATAGCTTTTGCTGATTTTCCTGGTTAGATAGATAGTCATTTCCCTCATGATAAAATTATTCAATTTGCATCAATAAAACTGTTTATTTTTCCAAAGGTTGTACGTGCCAAGCCCATAGATGGAGCCCTAATGGTGTTCACTGATGGTTCAAGCTCAGGTAAAGCAGGTTTTTATAGCTGTGTTCACACAGAGGTAATACAAACGTCATATACTTCTGTCCAAAGAGTAGAGCAGCAAGGTCTCATCTGTGCCTTAAATTACTTTACAAATGAGCCTATTAATATTTATTCTGACAGCTTATATGCAGTTGGAGTTATCAAAAATATTGAAACTTCAGTTATTGGATATACCTCATCACAAGAGCTATTTAAATTATTTCATAATCTACAAAAGTCAGTGCAAATGCGAAAATACCCATGTTTCATAGGACACATATGAGCTCACACTAATCTTCCAGGACCATTAACTTCAGGTAATATCAAGATTGATAAATTAGAAGCTGTTTGTCAACATATGTCTACATATGCTTGTGAACAAGCTTCATATTCCTTACATCATCAGAATGCTTCTAGCTTACGTAAAAAATTTAATATTACCAGAGAACAAGCTCGTCAAATTGTAAGTCACTGTCCTAAGTGTGTTATTCACACTCCATCTCTGCCATCAGGGGTAAATCTCTGTGAATTAAGACCAAATCAAATATGGCAAATGCATGTAACTCATATTCTTCAATTTGGTAAGCACTGTTATGTGCATGTAATAGTTGATACACATTCCAGAATAATTTTTGCCACAGCACATACAAAGGAAAATACTCAACATGTAATTTCTAATTGCCTAGCAGCCTTTGCTGTGTTAGGATGCCCTTTACAGATTAAAACAGATGATGCACCAGCTTATGTAAGCTCTTCTTTTCAACAATTTTGTCAAGAGTTTCTAATGAACCATAAAACAGGAATTCCTTATAACCCCCAAAGTCAAGCCATTGTGGAATGAGCTCATTTATCTATTAAGCTGCAATACAAAAATTAAAATGGGGGAATAGGTTTATGTCTCCCCAAAATAGCCTCAACCATGCCTTGTTTGTTTTAAACTTTTTAAATTGTGACGCAGAGAGACATATGTCTTCCACAACAACAGGCCCTTTAGGCAGAGTTTTGTGCAAAGACTTACAGATTCATCAATGGAAAAGCCCAGATCCAGTTATTATGTGGGGCAGAGGTCATGCTTGTATTTTTCCAGAAGGTGCTTTCCTTCCTATCTGGATGCCTGAATGTGCAATCAGACATGGAAGAGATAGAATCCAGATTCAAGCAACTAAAGATAGGCAGGGAGAAGCCTCCATTCAAAAGGAAGAGATATTGAAGAAGAATGAAAAGGAACCAATATGACCCAGCTGAAAAGCTGATCTCATGGGAAGATGTGAAGAAGCTGACAACACAAGCTTCTCAAACTCCTAGGAAGAAATAAGACCCCATTGATGATGGTAGCTACGGTGATTGCCCTGCTGGACTGTCAGGTAAAAGGGAGCTGAGCAGACACTTACTGGACATATTTCCCAGGTCCACCAATGGTACAAAGCTGGGTGGACTGGAGAATCTATTCCAGTGTTTACTAATGGCTCATTAATTATGGGAGGATTTACAGATACTCATATTACTCCCAATTATGTGACAAGATTTAATTATTCTGGCTAAAGAGCCCAATTACCTTTGTGTTGGTCCCACGATAAAAATGCTGGCTGTCTGAGAGTACCATTTGAAGAAAAGACAGCGGTTGAGAAATCTAGACTGACTAATAATACTATTTATGGAGATTTAAAACCTTATACTAGATCAGTGATTAAAATGGGACTTTCCCATAACAAACCAGTCATTTCTCCACAAATACCTCACTGTCCAAATAATTCTACAATCTATTCCTAGATGGATAGATTGTGTAAATACTTTTCCTGTACAACATAAGGTGTCTAAAGGTAGTGGTATATTTTAGACTGGTCTCCAAAAATTGATAATGAGACAATTACGAAAAAATTCTGCTATGACACCTGCAGGATTTGTTAGTAATATTTTGACTTACAGTGAGAGTGGTATTCAAAAAGATGTTTGGTGCTTAATTGCTGCCTCAGAATTCTTACATTTTACAGACAAGCCTTTACCAAAATTTGTTGGCAAGAGCTGTAAGGAGGGATCTTGCTATGGCTTACGAGCCTGTGTTCAATCTCCTTATGTTTTAATCATTGGAAATGTATAAGTTAAATGGATAGATGACAGATATGTTGTGACATGAAACAAATGTAACCTGACCAATTGTATTACTAGATATAATAGAGAAAAAGGAGTGTTGATACTTCATCAGCCCTCTTTTATTTTATTGCCTGCTAATATTTCAGAACCATGGTATGCTGATGCTGGTTTTCAAGTCTTACAGCACATTTATACCCAGCTAGCGAGACCTAAACATGCCATTGGAATTATAATTGTGGGAGTTTTGGCCTTGGTTTCTTTCATTGCATCCACTGTCACAGCCTCAATAGCTTTATCTCAAAATATTCAACATGCAAAATTTCTTTCTTTTTTTTTTTAAAGAGAGAGAGAATTTTTTAATATTTATTTATTTATTTTAGTTTTCAGCGGACACAACATCTTTGTTTGTATGTGGTGCTGAGGATCAAACCTGGGCCGCACACATGCCAGGCAAGCGCGCTACCTCTTGAGCCACATCCCTAGACCAAAATTTCTTAATAATTTAGCCCAAAATACGTTCAAGGCTCTGCACAATCAAGTAAATATTGATGAAAGGATTGAGACTAAGTTAAACGCCTTAAAGGCGACTGTTATAAATATAGGTAGTGAACTTTCAGCTTTGAAGTTTAAAGAGAGGCTTAAATGTCACACAAGTTATAAATATGTGTGTGTACAGCTGCCAAGTACAATGTTTCTCTCTGGGATTGGGAGAAGATTAAGAACCATTTGTTGGGTATTTTGCAAAATAATAATAATAGCTTGGATCTTTTGGAACTCCATCACCATATCCAAGATATTCAAAATAATAGAGCTGAATTTTCCGGATCCTTCTTCTTTGGCTAATCAAATATTGAAGGAATTAAATGGATTTAACCCTGAAAATATTCTTAAACATTTGGCCTGCAACATTATTGGACTGTTCTCTTTGCTGTTAATTCTTTTTTGTATTGTAATTATAGGATGGCGAGTCTTCAGAGCGAGAGTGCAGAGACTTGAGAGAGTAAATCATCACATGCTTTTTAAAAGAAAAAAGGGGAAATATGTGGGAGGCCATCCTTGCTCATGACTTGAGTTACCTCCCTGGCTGGGTGAGAGGCGCTTAAACACAGCTGTGTCTGAGCCATTTCACAATCTTTCCCAGGTCTGAGGGCTTGTCCATGCAGAGATGTGCCTGGCCGCTGACCTCAAGGCCCAATCGCAGGCCCTGACCTTGGGATGCTTCCCCCCTTAACCTTCATTGGATGGGATTTTCCCTGTAATTTTTTGTTCTCCAATAAAAGTCCACTCCCTGGCATGCTCTCCCTCTCTTGCTAGTCTCTTCTGTAAACCTCACCACTGCATTATGTGGCTGGAGGCAGGAGCTAGGAGAAGCCATCTTGGAGCTGGGGTTAAAGGTAATGAGAGTCTGTCTCTTTAATTTAAAACTCACTACCAATTTCTTATGCACCAAACCTTCTTTCATGAAGCTTGTGCTGGTCCTGTGGCAGACATGAGGGAAAACAGAGGGCTTTTGAAGAAGCTATTCAAAGGCTACATTACAGGTGTTCCCTGACAGGGAGTCCCAGGTGCAGTGTTGATTTTTACTTGTTAATTTGGGAGATAGTCACTTTCTAATTCTTTGGGTGACATGTTCCTTGGAGGACACATAACTCAAGGGAATCTTGTTCTCAGCCCCCAGGTTAAGGAGTGGGAGAAGGAGAAGAGGAAAAGAAAAACATGTCCCTTTTAAAATAAGCAGCACAGGGTAGAGGGTGCTATATTCAGGAGATGAAGTGCTACATGATCACACCAAGGAAAATAGGATGGGAGGGCATGCAAAGAATTGGGTCCCAGTGTAACAGGGGTCTGCTTTATGCTTTAAATATAGCCTCTCCTGCTCTGCACTGTAGAGCAGATCAGGTCAGGTTCCTTTTCTCTGTGGGATGGTCATTTAAAAATGTTTATTTTTTAAATGAACACTTTTTTTCTCTCCCACCTCCTCCCTAATCTCTTCCCCTCCCTAATATCAGTGGAAACAGAATTACCTTTCTTTCCCATCCTAGGCAGATATTTCTTCCCTGAGTACACACTCACCATAGGAATGAAGTAATCCAGACTTCGAAGATGGTACTGGAAGATCTCAGAAATGGCTCTCCCAAGTTAATGAGTGAATTACAACTCCAACAGAGAACATGTGGGATGTGGCCTTTTGAGTCACCTCCTTAAAAACCTCCCTGTCCTGCTAGTGGGCAGAATCACAGCCTGGGGGACAGGAATCCCCTGTGTTTTGCCTTTGCTAGCAAAGCAAGAAACCTCCTTTTTCCTTACTTTCAGAATCTTGTCCTCTATATTGGAGTGGCCTTGGGAAAAGAATTGAGATTTTGGCAACACCTGGTCGAGTAAGAAATCCCCAATAAGGGGGATCAAACACATGGTGTGCGGGGATAAAAAAGTAAAGGCACCTGGGGAAAATCAATTACAGGAACCTAACAAAAATGGGGAGTAAAAATTGTAAGACTGGGATGGGTAAAAACAGTGGAAAGAGCCCATGTGTACAAATCTTCTTATCCTTTAAAGAGTTCTGAGCCAGAAAACACAGTAGTAATATTGAATAAGAACCTCAATGATTAGACTTATGCAAACACTGGCCTCACCTACCTGAAGGCTAAGAGTAGACATAAATGAGCACCTTCAGGGCCTATTTCAAGTGTAAAAGACCCAAAGGTTCACCTGTGGGACCACCTCCAGCCAACTTCTTTGTCCCAGAGGTTGAAAACCAGAAGGTGGGGGTGAACCCAGATGGAAGTTATAGGAAGAGAGGTGGAATGAAGTGGGATGAACCGGGATAGTAAAGAAGACCATAGCCTTGATACCATGACTGTTTAACATAGCGCTTGCTCCATGCTTTGCCCAGAGCCATGTATAAACGCCTAAGCTGGCACACCAAAATGGGTTTTTCTGCAATCAGGCCACCTCACACACCACATACATACACATTTCACTGTACACCCACACCATTCTTTGAATGACATTGAAATTTTTGTGGCTTGTTATATGGCCAGTGTTTGGACAGTTCTTTGCACATGGGTCCCTGTGTCTTGTGGCTCCTCTGTGTGGGGTGGGCCCTGGAAGAGGGGCTCCAGCTTCCCTTGAGGCTCACCCTCCTTCTGCCCTGCTAAGCCCCTCCCACCACACCCACTTTTAGCAATATACTAAGGACTCAGGCCCCAGCCCTCATGTTGCCCCCCTCAGCCCAGGCCACACCTGGATATCCACAGGACAGCAGCCACACCACACAATTCAGCATCCTCAGACCCTGGAGCTATGGACTCCCAGCACCACTGACCCTCAGTCTTTCCATCTGCTAGCCCTGATGCCAGGGGCTTCCCAACCAAGGACTCTACCCACTGTCCTTCAAATATCTCCAGTGGTTTGGACTCCAGCTGTTGCTTCCCAGAATGTAGAACTGGAGAGGGGGAGATTCAACATGGAATGGACCTCCAGGTTGGGGCTCAGAGGCCCTCCTCTGTGGTCTCTGTCTCTAGTCCTGGCTGTGACTCAGCAACCTGCCTGGAAACCCAGGAGCAGCTTGGGGTGGTCCAGGAAGGTGGGGGCTCCATGCCCTTAGAAAGACTTGCTGTGGAAGCCTGGCACGAGGGAGAAGAGATGAATGTTGGGGAGTCCAGGAAGGACTGAGGAGACCCAGGAAGCTGAGATACCACAGACCCAGGTTGCCCATGGCCCAGTGGCTATGCAGGGGATATCAAAAGTGCCTTAGTGAGGGGCTCAGGGTTAGCAGGCTGGGGACACTTGGGAGTCCCAGCCATGGAGTAGGCACAGGGTAGGACTTTTTTTATTCATGGGGCCCAAAAATCTGGAGTCCCTAGAGACTAGATTGGGGTAATTGCCAGCATCAGAAATAAACGAAAAATAAATTTAATCCCAATGTGGCCAAGGCAAGGAAGAAGCAGACATGGCTCCACGTCCCACAGAAGCACAGGGATCTATGGGACAAAACCAGGTGACACAGGAGTGTAAACCTGGTGGGACCTACTAGGGAGCAGAGTCCTGGGCCAGGGCTTTGGCCTAGGCATGGGACATGGGCAGGAAATAGCAGGGACTGAGAAAAATGTTATTTGGAGCTTCTTTGAGGCAGGCACTTTTTTATGTGGTGGTGGTGCTGGGATTGTGCATGTGAGGCAAGCACTCTACCAACTGAGCTCTATCCCCAGTGCCTTGGAGCTTCTTTGAAATTTCCTGATGTAATCAGGCCCTGTCACAGTCCCTTCATCTTGTCCATCCTGTAGTGTAGAGGGATGTGGGGCTCCGTGTCATCTGACCCTTTATTACAGGATTGGTGCAGATATGCCCTCAAGGGCACCCAGAGCTTTTGAGGATAAGGAGCCAAAGGGCAAAGATGTCCACCAGCTCCACCTAGTAGACAACTTGGGAACCCAGCTCCAAAGCCTCTGCAGGGCCTGGTTTGGGTTAGGGTTAGCATGTGGCCAGCTTAGCTCTGACAAGTGCCCCATCTCAGTGACTTTTTCTGAAGACATTACTGATTGTACACCAAGTGGTCTGGGCCCTGTGTCATGGGATTTAATTCTCCCATCCTTTGGTCTGATCTGGTCCCTTATTAGAGGGGAAATGACAGACTGTTAGGAGTTGGTGTTTAAAGAGCCTTTGTAGCCAAATTTGAATACAACACAGGCTTAGAAAGAGTAATCCATAGGCTGACCTTTTACCCGAGTCCTGAAGCACCTGCCTGAGGTCTGCCAGGTGTGGCAGTGGAAAGGCTTGCAGTGGAGGAGTGGCCCTGGTCAGCACCTGCCTTACTGCCCAACCCACACTCCAGTTTCCCTGGCTGCAGTCAGTGCCCTGTTCAAGTTCTTAAGACCCCCTTTCATCTCATGGGGCAACAGTTCTCTCCAGGGCTCTGTGGGTCTCCACTATGAAGGGCACTGGGGACATCTGTGAGGATGTCCTACCCTCCCAGCTCACTCCCCATCCTCTCCACCCCAGGTGTGAGATCTTTGCTGTCTGAGCCCCATTCTTTCCTCATCAACCCTCAGGGTACATGTACCTGGGTGCAGACCCCTAACCCAGACCCTTTCTCTATTAGAGATGAGAGCTTTCATGTTGAGAGCCATGGCCAAGTCAGGATGGCGCCTTCATTTTGCCAGAAGGAGTGGTTGGGAGGTGACGCCAGCTTGCCATTGGGATGATGGTGATTAAGTTAAGCTGTGTATAATTATTGGGATGGTGACTGATTGCTGTGGCTGGATGATGCTGGATTGGGGCAAGCTGTGTATTCAGTTGTGTATGTGGACCTCTGCTGTCAGGCAGTGGGGCGGCTCCTACTGCCTCGGGTGCCCGCTACTTTTGAGTTCTCATGGAGTTCCTGTTGAGTTCTCGTTGGTTCTCACGGAGTTTCCGTGGAGTTCTGGAGAGTTCCCGTTGGGTTCAGGCAATAAAGTAGTTCCTGTTTGAACCTACAAGTGGCTAGTGACCTCTCGGTTATTTGTGCCCAGCCAGACTACAGCACTTTCACATCTCTTCCTCATCCTCCCCCTCCCAAAGTGTGGATCCTGCAGTTCTCACTGGGAGTCCATCCATGATGAGGACAGGCTCATGGAGGCCTCAGCTCTGGAATCAGTGAGGCATCAGCACAGTGAACAGGTGACCCTGACTGTTGACTTACTCCCAGGGTTTTGGGAAAATATTCTACATGCAATTAAATTATTTTTTTATTTTATTATAAAACAAACACACATTGCTGTGGAAGACTTGGGGAAGGTGGAGAAGATTAGAGCAGGTTCTCAATGGCCTGCATGGAGGAGCACCTGAGACCTTCGCTCCCAGACCACATGGGCCTCTCTGTGGTCTGTGAGCAGGGAGACAGAGGCCAGCAGTAGCAGCAAAGCCTTGCACATTCAGCTGCCTGAAGCTGACCAGGAACACACTTGGCAGATGCAGCCACTCCACCTCTGACCAGGGCTTGATTGGCCCAAGGATCCTCTCCACTCAGCAGGGATGAAGAGGCCATCCTCATGGAGGGTAAGGGACATCTGTGGTCTGGATGCCTTTGAAATGCTGCCTGTGCATCTGGAGGATGGCACATATTTTTATTCATCTTTTACTACAACCACTTCTTCCCTGCAGGGGAAGAAGCACCTCAGGTCAGGGTCATTCCTCAAACCATGTGGGCCAGATCCTCTTTTCTAGTTATGGTCTCCCCATCATTCTGTCCCTTTCATCTATGGACTGGACCCATCCTCTCAGCCCTGTAAGGACCACAATCTGCAGCCACATTCCCAGCCAAAGACAAAAACTACCCCAGCCCCAGGATGGTGATGGCGCCAGTTCTATGGCCATGCCCTGATTGATGTTGACAGGTAGGCCTGGCCAGGGCAGTGCTGAGGGATGGAGCCATGCATAAGAATACTACAGGGCTGCTGGGAGAGTGCCATGTGGACTGGCAAGCAGCAGTGTGGCCTCTCTCGAAGCAGAGGGTAAGTGGCCAGAGCAGAGCCCTTTGTGGGAGAGACTGCTATTTGGAAATAGCAATTCATCCTCACTGGCACTTGATATTTTCATCTTATGAAAGAATTTGCAGATCAGGAGGTTGACAACTGACCTCCCATCTTGGTTTTAATTTACATTTCCAAGTGCCCTGTCCTAAGGCCTCACAAGGGTAGAGTCATTTGCTAGACTTCTTAGCTTTCAGTGGATTCTTTTTATCCTGAAAGTTCCTGTGGATTGCTTTGAATGAAGGTAAGCATGATTTCTTCAGGTTGGGAAATGGGACAGAGGTGGTTCTGTGGGACAAACCCTCCCTCAGTGCAATGTACACTTCATGTGACTGTGTAGACCCACGTATAGCCATGGGCAGGACTTGGCTCTTGGAACTTTCAAAACACTGAGACCCCCAGGAACCAAAGACTGAGGTTCCCCTATTCTGCTGTTCCTATAGGCTGCAACCTGAGGATATCTACAGGGAGTCTTGTTATCACCCCTGCTAAGGACTCACCTGAGTCACATTTAGATGCAAATAAGGTGCTTCTGTACTAGTCTGAGGATGGCAGAAAGTGTCTTGGGCCACATTAGCCATGGTCCTGAGCAGGTGGGAATGGCCAATGATCCACACACAGTTCAGTAGAAGAGCCATACTCAAAATTAAATAGAAGAGCCAGGAGGCACAAGGCTCACAGGAGACTGAGTACTGGTGGATGAGGGGCACTCTGCCATAGGACCCAGAGGACCCTGAGCAATATGGCACACATTTTTATATGTGGGACATTAGATGATGGGACAGTTTCCAGACAAGACTGAGCACTGTAAAGCAAGGGGCGCTCACTCACAGGACCCAGTAAAAACTGAGGCACTGCAGGGCGAGAGGCGCTCACCCAGAGGACCCAGAGGAGACTGAGCACTGCTGGGTGAGGGGTGCTCACCTGCAGGTCTCAGAGCCACAGCACTGGAGGGCAAGGGGCGCCCACCCAGAAACATTCAGGGGAAACTGCCCACCTGCGAACAAGGGGCACACAAGAGGGCCCAGAGGAGACTGAGCACTGGTGGGGGGGGCACTCACCCCCAGGGCTCCGAGGACCCTGAGCAATGGAAGGTGAGGGGAGACAGAAACAGCACCCAGGAGACACGGAGCCCTGTTAGGCCAAGGGCACACACGCACAGGACCCAGAGGGGACTGAGTACTGGTGGGAGAGGGCCGCTCCCCCACAGGACTCAGAGACCCTGGAACCTTGTGTGGCTTCTCCCTCAGGCCAAGGCCTCATGGTGGGACAGGGGTGCTCTTTCACAGGACTGAGGATGGATACAAGATGGTGAGATTGTCCCAGACCCCATTTCACATTTTGCTCCTGTCAACGTGGGCCTTGCAGCCCATCCACTGCTCCCAGAAGGTTTCTCCTCTGGTGATAACAGAGTGCCCAGGGGTGTGTCCCAGAAGGTCCTGAGCTTCCTTGGATATTTGGTTTTCTGACATGGGCCAAGGGGACCCCAGAAGTGTGGGCCGAGTCAATTGATCCAGTTTTTTAATAGAACTAGTTTTTTTAAGTAGACTTCTATTTAGAAAATAGAGGATATTTAGACAATTCATTTTACTTCCTAAATTTGATCAACCGAAAACATTGATTTATTAGAACTCAGAGAGATGACAAAGGTGTGCACAATGAGGGACAGAGACAGATACTTGGTGCTGATGGCATGGAGATTCATGGCGGATGCTCTTGTGGTCTCAGGTATAGGTGAGAGGCCTCACTACATGGCATCACCAAAGGCCAAGAGAGCTTGTTGGAATGAGGAAGTGTCCCCATTTCTCCCAGGTTGCATATGGTGGTGCTCTGGACCCTGTGGTCAGGCCAGAATTGGTGGAGCTCCATTAGCAGGAGGGCCTCTCCCACCCAGAGTTCCCTAGATGAGCCAGGTGGCCTGGGGCTCAGAAAAGAATGAGCCCTGCTGGGCCAAGGGCACCCACCCAGGACACCCAGAGGAGACTTGGAAAGGCTAGGTCAGGGGTGCTCCCCCACAGGGCTCAGAGGACCCTGATCAAATTGGGTCACAGGAGCCTAAGCACTAGGCCCAGACAAGGCTAAGCCCTGGTAGGCCAGGGGCACTCACCCACAGGCCCCAGAGGAGACTGAGCCATGATTATCTAGGGGAACTTGGCCCAGGACTCAGAGAAGAGTGATCACTCCCTCTTAGGGGAGCGTGCTCACCCACAGAGCCTCCCAGAGGAGACCCAGCACTCCTGGGGTTGGGGCGCTCCCTCCCAGGACCCAGAGCAGTCTGAGCACTGCTGGCTCTGTGGCTCTCCACCTCAGGACACAGAGAGGAGTCTGCACTGGTGAGGGAGGAGCACCCCCCTCAGAAACTCGGGGGGACTGAGCACTGATGGGCAAGGGGTGCTCACGCTCACCCTCAAGGCCCAGGCCAGTGAGTCTCAGCACTGGCAGGAGAGGAGGGTTCCCCAGAGGACCCAGAGAAGTCTGAGCCCAGGGAGCCTGGGGGTGGTCGTCCATAGGTCCTAGGGAGACTGAGAACTGGTGGGAGAGGGGCCTTACCCATAGGACTCAGAGTCCTGAAACCTTCTGGAGAGCATACATGTGCTCAGAGTCTCACCTACCTCAGTGATGGTGGCACAGTGGTGCTTTCTTACGGGTCTGAGTGTGTCCTCCAGGTGGCGGGAACGTGTCCTGGGCCACATTTCCCATGGTCCTGGGTCCCGGTGGCAATGGCGCCTGATCCACATACAGTTCCCAGAAGGTTTCTATAGGGCATGATATAACATATGGGGCATGTTGCATCAGAAAAGAGGAAATTTAGGGCTGGGGATGTGGCTCAAGCAGTAGTGCACTGGCCTGGCATGCGTGCGGCCCGGGTTCGATCCTCAGCACCACATACAAAGATGTTGTGTCCGCTGAGAACTAAAAAATAAATATTAAAAAAAAAAAACATTCTCTCTCTCTCTGTGTATAAAAAAAAAAAAAAGAGGAAATTTAACTTGCTGGCTGCTACCTGCTTCCGAGTCCTGGGGCCAGATAGCACCTGGCAATTAGCCAGAAGGCATTGCCATGGCTTGTGATGAAGAATCAGACCACCTCAAGGATAGGCTCAGAACCCTTCTGCCCTCATGGACAGTTCAGGTCTCCCATTACTACCTGTAGGATGGGTGTACTCCTGAACTCTCCCCACCCTGCTGACCTTTATCCTGATTGGCTCCTGTACATTATATTAGCTGTGTGTGTTTTCTCATTAAACGAGATACTTCTTTGATTGGTCTCCCTGAAGCATCTGATTGTCCTCCAGAGAGGGAAGGCTGGGTGCTGGCGGTCAGTCGGCCTTCCCTTTCTTGGTTCGTCCTGCTCGGAACTGGCCTTCCCAATCTCTCCCACAGGTCAGGAGAGAACAGGGATGGGGGCTAAACCCCAACAGGTTTCCTCTCTGGTGAAAGCACAGTGCCTGGTGGCATGTCTAAGGAGATCCCGACTAGATAGGAAAGTTGGCTTTCATCAGCTGGCCACAGGGACCTCAGAAATCCTGGGCATGTGGCTTTGGGCCACAAGAGTACAGTGACCAGAGACAGGTCATGGAAATACTGCTCAAGGAGTGATGCAGCCAGATCCTCCGAGCTGTTTCAATGGAGATCCACTAAGGATGGCCTCTGTGGTTTCAGGCATGGGGAGAGGCCTGTGTGAATGGTGGAAAGAAAGGCCAGGCGAGGTGATAGGGAAGAGGAGGTGTCCAGAGATGTCCAAATTTCCTCTGTCATGTGCACCTGGACACCCTCCTCAGGCCACGAGGGTGTCCTGGCATTGGGGGGGAGGAGACACACCCTCACAGTTCAGCAGGAGAGCCAGGAGGCACAAGGCTCACAGGAGACTGAGTACTGGTGGGCGAGGTGTGCTCTCCCACAGGACCCAGAGGACCCTGAGCAATGGTGGTTAAGGGGAGATGATAGGGCAATTTCCAGGCAAGACTGAGTGTTGTTAAGTGAGGGGTGCTTATCCACAGGTCCCAGAGGAGCCTGCAATGCTGGGAGAGGGGTGCTCACCAAGAGGACCCAGAGGAGCCTGAGAACTGCTTGGTCAGGGAGTAGCCACTCAGAAGAGCCTGAGCACTGCTGGGTGAGGGGCGCTCACCTGCAGGTCTCAGAGCCAGAGCACTGGAGGGCAAGGGGCGCCCACCCAGAAAAATTCAGGGGGTACCGCCCACTTGCTAACAAGGGGCACACAACAAGAGGACCCAGAGGAGACTGAGGACTGGTGGGGGAGGGATACTCACCCCCAGGGCTCAGAGGACCCACAGCAATGGAAGGTGAGGGGAGACAGAAAACTGCACCCTGAGAAATGGAGCCCTATTAGGCCAAGGACACACACACACATAGGACCCAGAGGGCACTCAGTGCTGGTGGTAGAGGGGCGCACCCTACAGGACTCAAGAATCCTTGGAACCTTGTGGGGATCCTCCCTCAGCCCAGTGTCTCAGGGACGTCTGGGAGGGTGGGACAGGGGTGCTCTTTCACAGGTCTGAGGATGGATACAAGATGGTGGGAGATTGTCCCTGGCCCCATTTCATATTAGCACCTGTCAACATGTGCCTTGCAGCCCATCCTCAGGTCTCAGAAGGTTCCTCCTCTGGTGACAACAGAGTGCCCAGGGGCATGTCCCAGAAGGTCCTGAGCGCCCTTGGATATTTGGTTTTCTAACACAGGACACTGGGATCCCAGAAGCCCGAGTCGGGTCAGTGGATCCAGGAGAACCCAGCAAGATGAGCAAAGATGTGCACAATGAGGGATCCAGCCAGATCCTTGGTGCTGATGGCATGGAGATTCAAGGTGTATGCTCTTGTGTCTCAGGCATACGTGAGAGGTCTGACGGCATGGCAGCACCAAAGGCCAAGAAAGCTTGATGGAATGAGAAAATGTCCCCATTTCTCCCAGGTTGTGGTGGTGATCTGGACCCTGTGGTCAGGCCAGAATTGGTGGAGCTCCATTAGCAGGAGAGCCTCTCCAGCTCAGAGTTCCCTAGATGAGCCAGGTGGCCTGGGGCTCAGAAAAGAATGAGCCCTGCTGGAGCAAGGGCACCCATCTAGGACACCCAGAGGAGTCTTGGAAAGGCTGGGCCAAGGGCGCTCATGCACAGGGCTCAGAGGACTCTGATCAATTGCAGCAGGGGAGCCTGAGCACTAAGCCCAGAGAAGGCTGAGCCCTGGTAGGCCACAGGCCCCAGAGGAGACTGAGCCATGATTATCTAGGGGAACTTGGCCCAGGATTCAGAGAAGACTGATCCCTCCCTCTTAGGGAGGGGCGCTCACCCATAGAGACTCCCAGAGGAGACCCAGCACTGCTGTGGGTAGGGCGCTCCCTCCCAGGATCCAGAGAAGTCCTCCAGGTGGCAGGAAGATGTCCTGGGCCACGTTTTCCATGGTTTTGTGTCCAGGTGGGAATGCTGCCTGATCCATACACAGTTCCCAGAGGGTTTCCTCTCTGGTGAAGCCCAGTGTCTGGTGGCATGTCTGAATAGATCCTGACAAGCCTCGGAAAGTTGGCTTTCATCCTCTGGCCACAGGGACCTCCGAAATTCTGGGCATGTGGCAGTGGGCCACAAAAGTACAGTGACCAGAGCCAGGTCATGGAAATACTGCTCAAGGAGTGATGCAGCCAGATCCTCGGTGCTATTTCAATGGAGATCCACTAAGGATGGCCTCTGTGGTTTCAGGCATGGGGAGAGGCCTGTGTGAATGGTGGAAAGAAAGGCCAGGCAAGGTGGTTGGGAAGAGGAGGTGTCCAGAGATGTCCAAATTTCCTCAGTCATGTGCACCTGGCCACCCTCCTCAAGCCACAGAGGGTGTCCTGGCATTGGGGGGAAGGAGACCCACCCTCACAGTTCAGTAGAAGAGCCAGGAGGCACAAGGCTCACAGGAGACTGAGTACTGGTGGGCGAGGGGCGCTCCCCCACAGGACCCAGAGGACCCTGAGCAATGGTGGTTGAGGGGAGATGATGGGACAGTTTCCAGACAAGACTGAGCACTGTTAAGTGAGGGGCGCTCACCCACAGGACCCAGAGAACACCGAGGCACTGCTGGACAAGGGGTGCTCACCAAGAGGACCAGAGGAGCCAGAACACTGCTTAGTGAGGGGGGCTCACCTGCAGGTCTCAGAGCCAGAGCACTGGAGGGCAAAGGTCACCCACCTAAAAACATCCAGGGAGACCGCCCACCTGCAAACAAGGGGCACACAACAAGAGGACCCAGAGGAGACTGAGCACTGGTGGGGGAGGGACACTCACCCCCTGGGCTCAGAGGACCCACAGCAATGGAAGGTGAGAGGAGACAGAAACAGCAGCACCCAGGAGAGACTGAGCCCTGTTAGGCCAAGGGCACACACCTACAGGACGCAGAAGGGACTCAGTGCTGTTGGGAGAGGGGCACTCCCCCCAGGACTCAAGAGTCCTTGGAACCTTGTGGGGATTCTCCCTCAGCCCATTGTGTCAGGGACGTCCAGGAGGGTTGGACAGGAGTGCTCTTTCACAAGTCTGAGGATGGATACAAGATGGTGGGAGATTGTCCCTGGCCCCATTTCACATTAGCACCTGTCAACATGTGCCTTGCAGCCCATCCTCAGGTCTCAGAAGGTTCCTCCTCTGGTGACAACAGAGTGCCCAGGGGCATGTCCCAGGAGGTCCTGAGTGTCCTTGGATATTTGGTTTTCTAACACGGACCACGGGAACCCCAGAAGTGTGGGCCGTGTCAATTTTTAACAGAACTAGTTTTTTAAGTAGATTTCTATTTAGAAAATAGAGGATATTTCGACAATTCATTTTATTTCTTAAATTTGATCAACTGAATGCATTGATTTATTAGAAACCAGCGAGATGAGCAAAGGTGTGTGCATAATGAGGGACCCAGCCAGATCCTTGGTGCTGAGGGAATGGAGATACATGGCAGATGCTCTTGTGGTCTCAGGCACAGGTGAGAGGCCTGACCGCATGGCATCACCAAAGGCCAAGAGAGCTTGTTGGAATGAGGAAGTGTCCCCATTTCTCCCAGGTGGCATGTGGTGGTGCTCTGGACCCTGTGGTCTGGCCAGATTTGGTGGAGCTCCATTAGCTGGAGGGCCTCTCCCACCCAGTGTTCCCTAGTTGAGCCAGGTGGCCTGGGGCTCAGGAAAGAATGAGCCCTGCTGGGCCAAGGGCACCCACCCAGGACATCCAGAGGAGACTTGGAAAGGCTGGGCAAGGGGTGCTCCCCCACAGGGCTCAGAGGACCCTGATCAAGACTGGGGCACGGGAGCCTAAGCAGTAGGCCCAGACAAGGCTGAGCCCTGGTAGGCCAAGGGGTTCTCACCCACAAGCTCCAGAGGAGACTGAGCCATGATTATCTAGGGGAACTTGGCTCAGGACTCAGAGAAGACTGGTCACTCCCTCTTAGGGGAGGGATGCTCACCCACAGAGACTCTCAGAGGAGACCCGTTGGGGCGCTCCCTCCCAGGACCCAGAGCAGTCTGAGCACTGCTGGCTCTGTGGCTCTCCACTTCAGAGGAGACACACAGAGGAGTCTGCACTGGTGAGGGAGGAGCGCCCCCCACAGAAACTCGGGGGGACTGAGCACTGATGGTCAAGGGGTGCTCACCCTCACCCTCAAGGCCCAGGCCAGTGAGTCTCAGCACTGGGTGGGAGAGGAGGGCTCGCCCAGAGGACCCAGAGAAGTCTGAGCCCAGGGAGCCTGGGGGTGGTCGCCCACAGGATGTAGGGAGACTGAGAACTGGTGGGAGAGGGGTCTTTGCCCATAGGACTCAGAGTCCTGAAACCTTATGGAGAGCATACATGAGCCCAGAGTCTCACCTACCTCAGTGAGGGTGGCACAGTGGTGCTTTTGTACTGGTCTGAGTTTGTCCTCCAGGTGGTGGGAAGGTGTCCTGGGCCATGTTTCCTGTGGTACTGGGTCCAGGTGGGGATGGCGCCTGATCCACACACAGTTCTCAGAAGGTTTCTGTAGGGCATGATATATCACGTGGGGCATGTTGCATCAGAAAAGAGGAAACTTAACTTGCTAGCTGCTACCCACTTCCCAGTCCTGGGGCCACATGTGGCTAACATAGCGCCTGGCGATTAGCCAGAAGGCATTGCCATGGCTTGTGATGAAAAATCAGACCACCTCTAGGATAGGCTCAGAACCCTTCTGCCCTCAGGGACAGCTCATGTCTCCCATTACTAAGTGAACTCTCCCCACCCTGCTGACCTTTATCCTGATTGGCTCCTGTACATTATATTAGCTGTGTGTGTTTTCTCATTAAATGAGATCCTGCTTTGCCTGGTCTCCCTGACACATCTGACTGTCCACCAGAGGGGAGGGCTGGGTGCTAGTGGTCAGTCGGCCTTCCCTTTCTTGGTTTGTCCTGCTCGGGGCTGGCTTTCCCAATCTCTCCCGCAGGTCAGGAGGGAATGGGAGGCTAAAAACCCCGACAGGTTTCCTCTCTGGTGAAAGCACAGTGCCTGGTGGCATGTCTGAGGAGATCCCGACTAGTTTGGAAAGTTGACTTTCATCAGCTGGCCACAGGGACCTCAGAAATCTGGGCATGTGGCAGTGGGCCACAGGAATACAGTGACCAGAGCCAGGTCATGGAAATAGCACTCAATTTGTGATGTAGCTAGATCCTCCATGCTCTTTCAATGGAGATCCACTAAGGATGGCCTTTTTTCTCTGGTTTCAGGCATGGGGAGAGGCCTGTGGGAATGGTGTAAAGAAAGGCCAGGCGAAGTGGTTGGAAAGAGGAGTTGTCCAGAGATGTCCAAATTTCCTCAGTCGTGTGCACCTGGACACCCTCCTCAGGCCACAGAGGGTGTCCTGGCATTGGGGGGAAGGAGACACACCCTCACAGTTCAGTAGGAGAGCCAGGAGGCACAAGGCTCACAGGAGACTTGAGTACTGGTGGGCGAGGGGTGCTGCCCCACAGGACCCAGAGGACCCTGAGCAATGGCGCTTGAGGGGAGATGATGGGACAGTTTCCAGGCAAGACTCAGCACTGTTAAGTGCTCACCCACAGGTCCCAGAGATCCTGAGCACTGCTTGGGCAAGGGGTAGCTAGCCAGAGGGGCCTGATCACTGCTGGGTGAGGGGCGCTCTTCTGCAGGTCTCAGAGCCAGAGCACTGGAGGGCAAGAGGTGCCCACCCAGAAAAATACAGGGAGGACCACCCACTTGGTAACTAGGGGCACACAACAAGAGGACCCAGAGGAGACTGAGGACTGGTTGGGGAGAAGCACTCACACTCAGGGCTCAGAGGGCCCAGAGCAATGTAAGTAAGGGGAGACAGAAAACTGCACCCTGAGAAACGGATCCCTGTTAGGCCAAGGGCACACACACATAGGACCCAGAGGGGACTCAGTGCTGGTGGGAGAGGGGTGCTCCCCCACAGGACTCAGAGTCCTTGGAACCTTGTGGGGATTCTCTCTCAGCCCAGTGTCTCAAGGACCTCCAGGAGTGTGGGACAGGGGTGCTCTTTTACAGGTCTGATGATGGTACATGATATTGAGAGATTGTCCCTGGCCCCATTTCATCATTTGCTCCTGTCAAGTTGTGCCTTGCAGCCCATCCATGGTTCTCAGAAGGGTTCTCCTCTGTTGACAATAGAGTTCCCAAGGGCGTATACGAGAAGGTCGTGAGCATCCTTGGATATTTGGTTTTCTAAAATGGGCCATGCACGGGAACCCCAGAAGCATGGGCTTTGTTAATTGATCCAGTTTTTTTAATAGAACTAGTTTTTTAAATAGACTTCTATTTAGAAAATAGAGGACATTTAGAAAATTCATTTTATTTCTTAAATTTGATCAACCGAATTCTTTGATTTATTAGAACCCAGTGAGATGAGCAAAGGTGTACAACAATGAGGGACCCAACCAGAACCTTGGTGCTGATGGCATGGAGATTCATGGCGGATGCTCTTGTGGTCTCAGGCATAGGTGAGAGGCCTGACCCCTTGGCAGCACTAAAGGCCTCAATAGAGCTTGTTGGAATGAGGAAGTGTCCCCATTTCTCAAATCCAGGTTGTATGTGGTGGTGATCTGGACCATGTGGTCAGGCCAGATTTGGTGGAGCTCCATTAGCGGGAGGGCCTCTCCTGCCCAGAGTTCCCTAGATGAGCCAGGTGGCCTGGGACTCAGAAAAGAATGAGCCTTGCTGGGCCAAAGGTACCCACACAGGATACACAGAAGAGACTTGGAAAGGCTGGGCAAGGGGTGCTCCCCCACAGGGCTCAGAGGACTCTGATCAAGATTGGGGCAGGGAAGCCTAAGCACTAGGCCCAGATAAGGCTGAATCCTGGTAGGCCAGGGGTACTCACCCACAGGCCCCAGAGGAGACTGAGCCATGATTATCTAGGGGAACTTGGCCCAGGACTCAGGGAAGACTGATAACTCCCTCTTAGGGGAGTGTGCTCACCCACAGAGCCTCCCAGAGGAGACCCAGCACTGCTGGGGTTGGGGCGCTCCCTCCCAGGACCCAGAGCAGTTTGAGCACTGCTGACTCTGTGGCTCTCCACCTCAGGACACAGAGAGGAGTCTGCACTGGTGAGGGAGGAGCGCCCCCCACAGAAACTCGGGGGGACTGAGCACTGATAGGCAAGGGGTGCTCACCCTCACCCTCAAGGCCCAGGGCAGTGAGTCTCAGCACTGGCAGGGGAAGAGGGTTGCCCCAGAGGACCCAGAGAAGTCTGAGCCCAGGGAGCCTGGGGGTGGTCGCCCACAGGATGTAGGGAGACTGAGAACTGGTGGGAGAGGGGTCTTCGCCCATAGGACTCAGAGTCCTGAAACCTTCTGGAGAGCATACATGAGCCCAGAGTCTCACCTACCTCAGTGATGGTGGCACAGTGGTGCTTTTGTACTGGTCTGAGTGTGTCCTCCAGGTGGTGGGAAGGTGTCCTTGGCCACATTTCCCATGGTCCTGGGTCCAGGTGGGGATGGCGCCTGATCCACACACAGTTCTCAGAAGGTTCCTGTAGGGCATGATATATCACGTGGGGCATGTTGCATCAGAAAAGAGGAAACTTAACTTGCTAGCTGCTACCCGCTTCCCAGTCCTGAGGCCACATGTGGCTAACATAGCGCCTGGTGATAAACAAAAGGCATTGCCATGGGTCGTGATGAAGCATGCGACCACCTCTAGGATAGGCTCCAAACCCTTCTGCCCTCTAGGACAGCTCCTGTCTCCCATTAACGCCTGTAGGATGAGTGTACACATGAACTCTCCCCATCCTCCTGACCTTTCTCCTGACTGGCTCCTGTACAATAGATTAGCTGTTGTTTTCTCATTACATGAGATCTGTGTTTCCTGGTCTCCCTGACACAGCTGATTGTTCTCTAGAGAGGGAGGGCTGGGTGCTGGCAGTCAGTTGGTCTTTCCTTTCTTTTTAGACCTCTCGGGGCTGGCTTTCTCAATCTCTCCCTCAGGTCAGGATAGGACGGGGGCTAAAAACCCCGACAGGTTTCCTCTCTGGTGAAAGCACAGTGCATGGTGGCATGTCTGAGGAGATCCTGACTAGATTGGAAAGTTGGCTTTCATCAGCTGTCACAGGGCCTCAGAAATTCTGGGCATGTGGCAGTGGGCCTCAAGAGTACAGTGACCAGAGCCAGGTCATGGAAATACTGCTCAAGGCGTGATGCAGCCAGATCCTCGGTGCTGTTTCAATGGAGATCCACTAATTATGGCCTCTGTGATTTCAGGCATGGGGAGAGGCCTGTGTGAATGGTGCAAAGAAAGGCCAGGCAAGGTGGTTGGGAAGAGGAGTTGTCCAAATTTCCTCAGTCGTGTGTACCTGGACACCCTCCTCAGGCCACAGAGGGTGTCCTGGCATTGGAGGGAAAAGAGACCCAACCTCACAGTTCAGTAGGAGAGCCAGGAGGCACAAGGCTCACAGGAGACTGAGTACTGGTGGGCGAGGGGCGCTCCCTCTAAGGACCCAGAGGACCCTGAGCAATGGTGGTTGAGGGGAGATGATGGGACAGTTTCCAGGCAAGTCTGAGCACTGTTAAGTGAGGGGCGCTCACCCACAGGACCCAGAGGAGCCTGAGCACTGCTGGATGAGGGAGGCTCACTTGCAGGTCTCAAAGCCAGAGCACTGGAGGGTAAGCGACACTCACCCAGAAGAATACAGGGAGGACCACCCACTTGCTAATAAGGGGCACACAACAAGAGGTCCCAGAGGAGACTGAGGACTGATGGGGGAGAAGCACTCATCCCCAGTGCTCTAAGGACCCTGAGCAATGGAAGGTGAGGGGAGACAGAAAACTACACCCTGAAAAATGGAGCCCTATTAGGACAAGGGCACACACCCACAGGACTCAGAGGGGACTCAGTGCTGGTGGGAGAGGGGCACCACCCCCCCAGGACTCAGAGTCCTTGGAACCTTGTGGGGATTGTCCCTCAACCCAATGTCTCAGGGACGTCTAAGAGGGTGGGACAGGGGTGCCCTTTCACAAGTCTGAGGATGGATACAAGATGGTGGGAGATTGTCCCTGGCCCCATTACACATTAGCGCCTGTCAATGTGTGCCTTGCAGAGGATCCACGGGTCCCAGAAACTTTCTCCTCTGATGACAACAGAGTACCCAGGGGCATGTCCCAGAAGGTCCTGAGCATCCTTGGATATTTGGTTTTGTTACATGGGCCACGGGGACCCCAGAAGTGTGGGCCATGTCAATGGATCCAGGAGAACCCAGTGAGATGAGCAAAGGTGTGTGCACAATGAGGGACCCAGCCAGATCCTTGGTGCTGAGGGAATGGAGATTCATGGCGGATGCTCTTGTGGTCTCAGGTATAGGTGAGAGGCCTGACCGCATGGCATCACCAAAGGCCAAGAGAGCTTTTTGGAATGAGGAAGTGTCCCCATTTCTCCCAGGTGGCATGTGGTGGTGCTCTGGACCCTGTGGTTAGGCCAGATTTGGTGGAGCTCCATTAGCTGGAGGGCCTCTCCAGCCCAGAGTTCCCTAGATGAGCCAGGTGGCCTGGGGCTCAGAAAAGTATGAACCCTGCTGGGCCAAGGGCACCCACCAAGGAAACCAAGAGGAGACTTGGGCCAGCGCCGCTCCCCCACAGGGCTCAGAGGACCCTGATCAAGATTGGGGCACAGGAGCCTAAGCACTAGGCCCAGAGAAGGCTGAGCCCTGATAGGCCAGGGGCGCTCTCCCACAGATCCCAGAGGAGAATGAGCCATGATTATCTAGGGGAACTTGGCCCAGGACTCAGAGAAGAGTGATCACTCCCTCTTAGGGGAACGTGTTCACCCACAAAGCCTCCCTGAAGAGACCCATTACTGCTGGGGTCGGGGTACTCCCTCCCAGGACCCAGAGCAGTCTGAGCACTGCTGGCTCTGTGGCTCTCCACCTAGGACACAGAGAGGAGTCTGCACTGGTGAGGGAGGAGCGCCCCCCAGAGAAACTCGGGGGACTGAGCACTGATGGTCAAGGGGCACTCACGCTCACCCTCAAGGCCCAGGCCAGTGAGTCTCAGCACTGGCGGGAGAGGAGGGCTCGCCCAGAGGACCCAGAGAATTCTTAGCACAGGGAGCCTGGGGTGGTCGTCCACAGGACGTAGGGAGACTGAGAACTGGTGGGAGAGGGGCCTTTGCCCATAGGACTCAGAGTCCTGAAACCTTCTGGAGAGCATACATGAGCCCAAAGACTCACCTACCTCAGTGACAGTGGGACAGTGGTGCTTTTGTACTGGTCTGAGTGTGTCCTCCAGGTGGTGGGAAGGTGTCCTGGGCCATGTTTCCCATGGACCTGGGTCCGGGTGGCAATGGCGCCTGATCCACACACAGTTCCCAGAGGGTTTCTGTAGGGCATGATATATCACGTGGGGCATGTTGCATCAGAAAAGAGGAAACTTAACTTGCTGGCTGCTACCCGCTTCCCAGTCCTGGGGCCATATGTAGCTAAGATAGCATCTGGGGATAACCAGAAGGCATTGGCATGGGTTGTGATGAAGAATGGGACCCCCTCTAGGATAGGCTCAGAACCCTTCTGCCCTCAGGGACAGCTCATGTCTCCCATTACTGCCTGTAGGATGAGTGTACTCATGAACACTCCCCACCCTGCTGACCTTTATCCTGATTGGCTCCTGTACATTATATTAGCTGTGTGTATTTTCTCATTAAACCAGATCCTAGTTTGACTCGTCTCCCTGACACATCTGATTGTCCTCTAGAGAGGGAGGGCTGGGTGCTGGCGGTCAGTCCGCCTTAACTTTTTTGGTTTATCCTGCTTGGGGCTTTCTTTCTCAATCTCTCCCTCAGGTCAGGAGAGAAGGGGGGGGGGGAGGGGCAAAAAACCCAGACAGGTTTTCTCTCTGGTGAAAGCACAGTGCCTGGTGGCATGTCTGAGGAGATCCCAACTAGACTGGAAAGTTGGCTTTCATCAGCTGGCCACAGGGACCTCAGAAATCTGGGAATGGGGCAGTGGGCCACAAGAGTAAATGACACGTGCCAGGTCGTGGAAATACTGCTCAAGGTGTGATGCAGCCAGATTCTCTGTTCTGTTTCAATGGAGATCCACTAAGGATGGCCTTTGTGGTTTCAGACATGGGGACAGGTTTGTGTGAATGATGCAAAGACAGGCCAGGAGAGGTGGTTGGCAAGAGGAGTTGTCCAGAGATGTCCAAATTTCCTCAGTCGTGTGCACCTGGACACCCTCCTCAGGCCACGAGGGTGTCCTTGCATTGGGGGTAAAAGAGATCCACCTTTATAGTTCAGCAGGAGAGCCAGGAGCACAAGGCTCACAGGAGACTGAGTACTGGTGGGCGAGGTGTGCTCTCCCACAGGACCCAGAGGACCCTGAGCAATGGTGGTTGAGGGGAGATGATAGGACAGTTTCCAGGCAAGACTGAGCACTGTTAAGTGAGGGGCGCTCACCCACAGGACACAGAGAACACTGAGGCACTGCTGGGTGAGGGGCACACTCCAGAGGACCCAGAGGAGCCTGAGCACTGCTGGGTGAGGGGTGCTCACCTGTAGGTTATCAGAGCCAGAGCACTGGAGGGCAAGGGGCGCCCACCTAAAAACATTCAAGGGAGACTGCCCACCTGTGAACAAGGGGCACACAAAAAGAGGGTCCAGAGGAGACTGAGGACTGGTGGGGGAGGGGCACTCTCCCCCAGGGCTCAGAGGACCCAGAGCAATGGAAGATGAGAGGAGACAGAAAAATGCACCCTGAGAAATGGAGCCCTGTTAGGCCAAGGGCACACAACCACAGGACCCAGAGTGGACTCAGTGCTGGTGGGAGAGGGGTGCTCCCCTCACAGGACTCAGAGTCCTTGGAACCTTGTGGGGATTCTCCCTCACCCCAGTGTCTCAGGGACCTCAGGGACGGTGGGACAGGGGTGTTCTTTCAGAGGACTTAGGATGGATACAGGATGGTGGGAGATTGTCCCTGGCCCTATTTCACATTTTGCTCCTGTCAACGTGTGCCTTGCAGCCCATCCAGGGTTCCCAGAAGGTTTCTCCTCTGGTGACAATAGAGTGCCCAGGGGTGTGTCCCAGAAGGTCCTGAGCGTCCTTGGATATTTGGTTTTCTATCCTGTGCCATGGGGACCCCAGAAGCTCGGGCCATGTCAATTGATCCAGTTTTTTAATAGAACTAGTTTTTTAAATAGACTTCTATTTAGAAAATAGAGGATATTTCCACAATTCATTTCTTAAATTTTATCAATCAAATGCATTGATTTATTAGTACCCAGAGAGATAAGCAAAGGTGTGTGCACAATGAGGGACCCAGCCAGATCCTTGGTGCTGATGGCATGGAGATACATGGCAGATGCTCTTGTGATCTCAGGCATAGGTAAGAGGCCTGACCGCATGGCAACACCAAAGGCCAAGAGAGCTTGTTGGAATGAGGAAGTGTCCCCATTTCTCCCAGGTGGCATGTGGTGGTGATCTGGACCCTGTGGTCAGGCCAGATTTGGTGGAGCTCCATTAGCGGGAGGGCCTCTCCAGCCCAGAGTTCCCTAGATGAGCCAGGAGGACTGGGGTTCAGAAAAGAATGAGCCCTTCAAGGACAAGTTCACTCACCCAGGACACCCAGAGGAGACTTGGAAAGGCTGGGCAAGGGGTGCTCACCCACAGGGCTCAGAGGACTGTTGAGAGCCACAGCCAAAGGGGCCCTAGCAAACTTCCAGCTGCCGGCTGATTATTGGCTCACAGCGGCCCCAGCAACATCTAGCTGATTGGCTCCTCTGCGGTGATGTTCATTGGGCTGTTTCCCCGCCCTTCAGACTGCCAGCTGATGATTGGCTCACAGCGGCCCCAGCAACATCTAGCTGATTGGCTCCTCTGCGGTGATGTTCATTGGGCTGTTTCCCTGCCCTTTCAGACCACGGAGCTGCTCATTGGGGGACTTCTTTGGCTCCGCCCACGTGACCCAGCCAATCTGCCTCAAGAGCAGAATTGTGGGAGGTGGAGAGGCTGGTGTTGTGGTGAGAGGCTTGTGGGAAGCCGGTGGTGGCAGTTGGGCTCTGAGGGTTTTTTCCTGAGGGGCTGTTCTGTTTAGTGTGTGTGGTTCTAAAAATAAAGTTTGTTTCTTTTGACAAGTGGCTCCTGAATTGTGCCCAGCCAGACTGTGGCAGAGGACTCTGATGAAGATTGGTGCAGAGGAGCCTAAGCACTAGGCCCAGACAAGGCTGAGCCCTGGTAGGCCAGGGGCGCTATCCCACAGGCTCCAGAGGAGACTGAGCCATGATTATCTAGGGGATCGTGGCCCAGGACTCAGAGAAGACTGATCACTCTCTCTTAGGTGAGGGGCGCACACCCACAGAGCCTCCCTGAGGAGACCCATCACTGCTAGTGGGGCGCTTCCTCCCAGGACCCAGAGCAGTCTGAGCACTGCTGACTCTGTGGCTCTCCACCTCAGGACACACAGAGGAGTCTGCACTGGTGAGGGAGGAGTGTCCCCCCCCCCCCAGAAACTTGGGGGGACTGAGCTGATGGGCAGTGGGCGCTCATGCTCACCCTCAAGGCCCTGGCCAGAGAGGGTCAGAACTGGCAGGAGAGGAGGGCTCCCCAGAGGACCCAGAGAAGTCTGAGCACAGGGAACCTGGGGGTGGTAGCCCACAGGACATAGGGAGACTGAGAACTGGTGGGAGAGGGGCCTTCGCCCATAGGACTCAGAGTCCTGAAACCTTCTGGAGAGCATATCTGAGCCCAGAGTCTCACCTACCTCCATGACAGTGGCACAGTGGTGCTTTTGTACTGGTCTTAGTGTGTCCTCATGGTGGTGGGAGGTTGTCTTGGGCCACGTTTCCCATGGTCTTGTCCAGGTGGAAATGGTGCCTGATCCACACACAGTTCCCAGAGGGTTTCCTCTCTCTCTGGTGAAGCACAGTGCCTGGTGGCATGTCTGAGGAGATCCTGACTAGACTTGAAACGTTGGCTTTCATCCTCTGGCCACAGGGACCTCCGAAATCCTGGGTATGTGGCAGTGGGCCAGAAGAATACAGTGACACGTGCCAGGTCATGTAAATACCGCTCTATTTGTGATGCAGCTAGATCCTCAGTGCTGTTTCAATGGAGGTACACTAAGGACGGCCTTTGTGGTTTCAGGCATGGGGAGAGATTGTGTGAATGGTGCAGAGGAAGGCCAGGCGAGGTGGTAGGGAAGAGGAGTTGTCCAGAGATGTCCAAATTTCCTCATTCGTGTGCACTTGGCCACCCTCCTCAGGCCACAGAGTGTGTTCTGTCATTGGAGGGAAAAGAGACCCAACCTCACAGTTCAGTAGGAGAGCCAGGAGGCACAAGGCTCACAGGAGACTGAGTACTGGTGGGCCAGGGGCACTCACCCACAGGCTCCAGAGGAGACTGAGCCATGATTATCTAGGGGAACTTGGCCCAGGACTCAGAGAAGACTGATCACTCCCTCTTAGGGGAGGGATGCTCACCCACAGAGACTCTCAGCACTGCTGGGGAAGGGGCGCTCCCTCCCAGGACCCAGAGCAGTCTGAGCATTGCTGGCTCTGTGGCTCTCCACCTCAGAGGAGACACACAGAGGAGTCTGCACTGGTGAGGGAGGAGCACCCCCCACAGAAACTCGGGGGACTGAGCACTGATGGTCAAGGGGTGCTCACCCTCACTCTCAAGGCCCAGGCCAGTGAGTCTCAGCACTGGGTGGGAGAGGAGGGCTCGCCCAGAGGACCCAGAGAAGTCTGAGCCCAGGGAGCCTGGGGGTGGTCGCCCACAGGTCCTAGGGAGACTGAGAACTGGTGGGAGAGGGGCCTTACCCATAGGACTCAGAGTCCTGAAACCTTCTGGAGAGCATACATGTGCTCAGAGTCTCACCTACCTCCATGATAGTGGCACAGTGGTGCTTTTGTACTGGTCTGAGTGTGTCCTCCAGGTGGTGGGAAGGTGTCTTGGGCCACATTTCCCATGGTCCTGTCCAGGTGGGAATGGCACCTGATCCACACACAGTTCCCAGAAGGTTTTCTTTTGGTGAAAACACAGTGGCTAGTGGCCTGAGTTGATCCCGACTAGACTTGGAAAGTTGGCTCTCATCCTCTGGCCACAGGGACCTCCAAAATCCTGGGCATGTTGCAGTGGGCCACAGGAGTACAGTGACACGTGCCAGGTCCTGGAAATACTGCTCAAGGAGTGATGCAGCCAGATCCTCGGTGCTGTTTCAATGGAGATCCACTAAGGATGGCCTTTGTGATTTCATCATGGGGAGAGGCCTGTGTCAATGGTGGAAAGAAAGGCCAGGAGAGGTGGTAGGGAATAGGAGTTGTCCAGAGATGTCCAAATTTCCTCAGTTGTGTGCACCTGGCCACCCTCCTCAGGCCACAGAGGGTGTCCTGGCATTGGAGGGAAGGAGACCCACCCTCACAGTTCAGTAGGAGAGCCAGGAGGCACAAGGCTCACAGGAGACTGAGTACTGGTGGGTGAGGGGCTCTCCCCCACAGGACCCAGAGGACCCTGAGCAATGGTCGTTGAGGGGAGATGATGGGACAGTTTCCAGACAAGACTGAGCACTGTTAAGTGAGGGGTGCTCACCCAGAGCACCCAGAGGAGCCTGAGCACTGCTTGGGCAGGGGGTAGCCAGCCAGAGGAGCCTGATCACTGCTGGGTGAGGGGCGCTCACCTGCAGGTCTCAGAGCCAGAGCACTGGAGTGCAAGGGCCGCCCACCCAAAAACATTCAGGGGAGTCTGCCCACCTGCAAACAAGGGTCTCACAACAAGAGGGTCCAGAGGAGACTGAGCACTGGTGGGGGAGGGGCACTCACCCCCAGGGCTCAGAGGACCCTGAGCAATGGAAAGTGAGGGGAGACACAAAACAGCAGCACCCAGGAGAGACAGAGCCCTGTGAGGACAAGGGCACACACCCACAGGGCCCAGAGAGGACTGAGTGCAGGTGGGAGAGGGGCGTTCCCCCACAGGACTTAAGAATCCTTGTAACCTTGTGGGGATTCTCCCTCAGCCCAATGTGTCAGGGTCCTCTGGGAGGGTGGGACAGGGGTGTTCTTTCAGAGGTCTGAGGATGGATACAAGATGGTGGGTGATTGTCCCTGGCCCCATTTCACATTTTGCTCCTGACAACGTGTGCCTTGCAGCCCATCCATGGTTCTCAGAAGGTTTCTCCTCTGGTATATAAAGTGTGCCCAGAGGCATGTCCCATTCCTGAGTTTCCTTGGATATTTGGTTTTCTAATATGGTCCACGGGGACCCCAGAAGCGCGGGCCATGTCAATTTATCCAGGAGAACCCAGTGAGATGAGCAAAGGTGTGCACAATGAGGGACCCAGCCAGATCCTTGGTGCTGAGGGCATGGAGATTCAAGGTGGATGCTCTTGTGGTCTCAGGCATAGGTGAGAGGCCTGACCGCATGGCATCACCAAAGGCCAAGAGAGCTTGTTGGAATGAAGAAATGTCCCCATTTCTCCTAGGTTGTGGTGGTGATCTGGACCCTGTGGTCAGGCCAGATTTGGTGGAGCGCCATTAGCAGGAGGGCCTCTCCAGCCCAGAGTTCCCTAGTTGAGCCAGGTGGCCTGGGGCTCAGAAAACAATGAGCCCTGCTTGGCCAAGGGCACCCACCCAGGACACCCAGAGGAGATTTGAAAAGGCTGGAGAGTCAACACTGGCAGTTTTGGTCCTGGCTTATAGGACAGTTAATGTCCTAAGTACTCACATCACTGCAGTATTTCTTCAATTGTCCCATGTTCTGTGATGACATTGGTACTTCTCTCTTGGTCTCTCTAGATCTTCCGTGGTCTCTGCCTCACAGTGTCCTCTCCCCCTGGTGGTCTGGCAACAGTCTCTAGGCAGTTTCTTTGGCTCTGCCCACCCTCTCTCCTTTCTATCTCTGACATTTGTGATGTCATAATGGCCTAGGGGAGGGGCAGGCTCAGTTGCTAATGCCACTGCAGGCTTGGAGAAGGTATGGGGGCCCTCAGTACTGGCTCTGTCCCCATAAAGCATAACCTTTCTTTGTACTTAAGGCTTTATGCCTCCTGTGGTTGTATTCAGAGACCTGAAGAGCCTCAGCCAAAGTCTCATCATGACACTGTTGTCACTCAATTTCTATTGTTTGGTTTAGGGTGCTCTCCTGGGCATCAGGGATCTGGGTTCACAATGTGACTGTGAAGATTGCGTATGAGAGCCTCAGTTTTCCATCCACCCCTGCTGGAGCTAGGGGCCTGTTTGTCCTCTGCTCTCTCAATCGGGTTCCCAGGCCTGCTCTGTAAACCTTATTTCCTTGATGCTCAGCCCTGGGACCCCCAGGTCTTCCTCTCCTCCCCGCCTCTTCCAGCTATTACCTGGCCTTTGTGAACCTCTTGCTGCCCGGCCCTGCTGGGAACTCCACCCAGCCATCCTGTTCAGGGTCTTCTGACCCTGACAGCAGGAGTCCCACAGACTCCTGTATGGTCCACATTAAAGGGTAGCAATAAAATCCCACCACAGTGGCAGCATCTGTCCTAGTTCCTGTGCCTTCTCTGATAGGTATATGTGTGACCAGGCACAGCCTGCCCCTTGCTGCAGGCCCATCAAGTGTCCTCAGTGTTACATAGTTGGAGCTTGTCCTTGTTACTTTCATTCCTCCCCCCACAGACTTCCCCAGGGTGCTGTGGTTAGAGGGGGCTGAGATGTCTGGGCCCACTGGGGAGAGAAAGGGACCCTGATGTGTCTTCAGGAGAGCCAGACAGCAGCATCAACTGGGGGTGGGGCTGTTGCCTGGGTGTAGAGGGGCCCGGTGCTCTCTCCTCCTCACCCCCCTCTTCCTCCTCTTTCAGGGTTCCTCAGATTTATCAAGAACTTCAAGGAGCCTGGCAATGATTCAGAGGCCAGTCTTCCCAAACCCCAGCGTCCTCAAAAGATGGAGAATGGTGTGTTCACGTCACAGGGCAGCCTCAGAACCTGGGCCCTGCCCTGGGTCTCTCTCCCCTTCAGCTCATCTCTTTGTCAGGATGGGGAGGGGACCTGGGCTTGGGTCTACTCCTGAGCAACACCCCACCCCTCTTTTTTGTTTTGAGACCAGATCTCTCTAAATTACCCAGGTGACTTCAAACTTGATCCTTCTGCCTCAGCTCCTGAGTAGCTGGGATTATAGGTGTGAGCCACTGTGCCCAGCCTCACCCCCCTTCTTCTTAAAGACCTTCCTTTACAACAGCCTGGTGTTGGAAAGACTGCAGGAGTCAGACCCACACTGATGCCAGCCAGGAAGCACCGTGGGTCTAAAGCCACACACACACTTGTGGTAAGGTGTGTGAAAGGCTGAAGCTGGGTCTTCCTCTCTTTGAAAAAGGCCAAGCACACAGCCCCTGAAGAGGCTGCCCACATTTTGCATGGCTCCAGGGGAACATGTGGCTGCCACTTCACCTTCTAGTCCCCACATGAGGGAGCTCCAGGCTGGGGTGGCCCCTTCAGGCTTGTCACTCAAAACTCCCCACAGTGGTCTCTGACCCCAGAAAGGAGGGAGGCCCACCATGTCCCAGTGAGGGCTCCCATGATGGGGGCTCCCAGAGTGTCTCCCACTGGTGGTCCCTATCTGTAGCTGGGGAACTGGGTAGATAATAAATGGTTTCCTGTCCACGTTCTCAGGCCATCCCTTTTCTCTGTCCTAACCTGCACCACCAACTAGGCCTCTGGCATCAGGTGCCCTGGCTGGAGGCTCCCAGCAGAGTGGAATACCCATTCCCAAGGACTCTGTCTTGCTTTGCCAACTTGATGGATTTCCTATTGTTCTTAGGAACCATGAGCAGGGGCTGTTTCCTCCCATGGCCTTCTCCAGGAGCCAACCCAGGACTCCATGGAACCTTTCAGGTTAGGTCTCCAGAGGGGACTATTGTGAGGGGGCCCTTCAGCACTGGCAGGTAGCAGAGGAGGACAGACTGTGGGCTTGGTTCCTTCCCTCCCAGAGCCAACCCCCAGGGTGACCTACATTCCAGAGTCTGCAAACTTACTGCTCAGAGGCTCCCCCAGCCACAAGACCCCCTGAAACATGCACTAGGAGAGACAGGTCTAATTGGAGCTGTTCCTCTAAAGAACTTTCACACCAAAGCTCTCAGGGCCAAGCCCAGGGTTCTCCTGGGAGGGCTCAGTTGCTAGGTGCCTTCACTGCTCAGAGAATTCCTGCTTTTGATCCTGACAGGTCTCAGGGAGTCCTGAGAACCTGGGGGCTTTGCCCACAGACACCTGTTTGTTCAGGACACATCAGTCATGGATTCTGTCCTTGACCAAATTTGGTCCAGGATTCTCTTGTAACAGGCTCCCCTAAAACTAGGAATTCTCAAGAAGTCTCAGATTGCTTTTTCCCAGCCTTAACCAAGGTTCTACTGACCTGTTATTTATTGTCTCCCCCAGGGCTTCCAACAAATAATTCCCTAAGGCCAGAAGGGTGAAACAGGCCACAGGGGACAGCAACCCAGGCTATACTCTGCTTCTTTCTGGACAACAGGCTCCACCTTAAATGCCCCTCCTATGAAGTGGGAGTAGGGGGGCAGATTCACTCTCTTCCCAGGAAGACCAAACTGCACTTCATTTGGTTTTCCTTTTCATTCTGTTTTTTTCTCGTTCCTGTTGCAGGTTGGCCACTGTGTCCAGCCAGTTGGGACCCAGGTTTCAGATCTCTGGCCTGGACCCAGGACAGAATTTGGCCATGCTGGCAGGACTATAGCCCTCTGCTGGAGACACTGGAGACAGCTGCCAGTGCTTTCTCAGGGCTGGTGGACCAGAGAAGGAGGGACAGTTAAATGCCGCAGTCTGGCTGGGCACAATTCAGGAGCCACTTGTCAAAAGAAAATAACTTTATTTTTAGAACACACACACCAAACACACAGCTCCTCAGGAAAAACCTTCAGAGCCCAACTGCCACCACTGGCTTCCCACAAGCCTCTCAACCTCCCCCACTTGTCCTGCTCTTGAGGCTGATTGGCTGGGTCGTGTGGGCAGAGCCAAAAAAAGTTCCCCCAATGAGCAGCTCTGTGGCCTGAAAGGGCGGGGAAACAGCCCAATGAGCATCACTGCAGAGGAGCCAATCATCAGCTGGCAGCTGGAAGTTTGCTGGCAGCTGAAAGTTTGCTGGGGCCCCTTTTGGCTGTGGCTCTCAACATCTCCCTCTCTCTGTTTAAACAACAAGCATGTGGCTTAGGACCGTGCCTGCCTTAGGTTGTCCAATAGTACATATGGTGCTTACCCATTATCAGATGAGCTGACCTCAAGGCGTCAGCCTCCTGTCTTAGGTTGGTACCATTGCAATTGGATCTTACCCGTCACTGACTACCGGTCCAGTATACAGCCACACCTGTGGATAGGTCTTTGTACCAGAGGGGGGTGAGGTGAGGCAAAGAACCTCAAATTTGGCCTGTTGGCCCCCAAATTTTAGCTGAACTACCATGACAAGCAGAAGGGAGGAAGATACATCAAGCCAATTGATGGCTCCTTTTGGAAAAATTGTACCACCGATGACATCATCAGCAAAAATACCCCAACACTACCACAAGTCGCTGCACCAACAGATAGTTCACAATGCATACAAGTGAGTTCACAATGCATACAAGTGATACATAGTCCAGGCAAGTTCTGCAAGCAGTTCAGTGATGGCTCCTTTTGGAAAAATTGTACCACCGATGACATCATCAGCAAAAATACCCCAACACTACCACAAATCGCTGCACCAACAGATAGTTCACAATGCATACAAATGAGTTCACAATGCATACAAGTGATACATAGTCCAGGCATGTTCTGCAAGCGGTTCAGTGATGGCTATTGCAGAAGCTGTAGATTGGTTTTATCTTTGTCTTCACCGGCACTGAGATGAAGATAGGAATTCTGGCAATAATGGCTAAAGAAAAAATTATGTAACTTTCCACTAAAAGAAAACAATTTTCTTAACAATTTACATTATCTTGAACAGAATTATTAAATATAATGAAAAGGAAAGGTGAAAGTAAACAAACAGATCTGTTAACCTCCTTTTTTGTTCACATATTAAAACAATCCTCAACAGCTGTTTACCCAATTTAAATCAAACCATTTAAATCACGTGAATAAAAAAATATTTGGATCCATTTTTCATGAGCACTCATCATATATGATATATGGACATATGTACATACAAATATACAACATAAAACACAAGTGTGCACACAACACAATACATACAACACATAACATAATAGTAAAGGCCTTATAACTTTTTACAGGTGAAATCTCCATTGCAATGTTTAAAAACTCTATAATCAAAAAATAGAACTGATCAGCAAAACAGTAACCTAGGTCTGTATGAGCTCAAAAAACAAAATAGAACTTCATGATGTGGGAAAGGGTAATAATAAAATAGATATTGAAAAAAGCATCCTCGTTCTGTCGCAGATGTAAGAATAGCCAAACTGGAGTTTTGGATATCAGCTGTTATGGATTTGAGCCAAATCATCTTCTTTTTGGTCTGTAGAAATTGCTTTAGTTAATCTCTCTGGAATCCAAATCGGCTGCTGTTCTCCCTGTGGAAACATACAAACAGACCCCTGACAGACAATCACTGGGTCAGGACTTTTGTTAATCTCTCCGGAATCCAAATCGGCTGCTGTTCTTCCTGTGGAAACACACAAACAGACCCCTGACTCCAGACAATTACTGAGTTAGGACCTTTCCATTGTCCTGTTAGAATATCCTTCCAAAGTCCCTTTTGTACATTTTTTTGGACACATATGCCTTTCTGCAGCACTAAGTCCTGATGAATCCAAATTTAAAAAGTTTAGAGTAAAAAGGGTTATTTTAAGTTTATCTTTGGGGAATATATACCCCTTCCCAATTCCCTCTTTTGGCTTTAATAAGTACATTTTAATAGTTTGATGAGCTCTTTCAACTATGCCTTGTCGCTGTGGATTATATGGGATTCCTGTTATATGAGTAGTGCCAAATGATGAGCAAAATTGATTAAAAGAGGTAGAAGTATAACCAGGGGCATAATCTGTTTTTAACTGTTTTGGAACACCCACAATGGCAAAATTTTGTAAGCAATGAGCTATAACATCTTTAGTTTTTTCTCCAGCATGAAGGGAGCCCATCAAAAATCCAGAAGAAGTATCAACTGTAACATGCAAATATTTTAATTTTCCAAATTCTGGCAAGTGTGTGATGTCCATCTGCGAAATATGGTTAGGTATCAATCCTCTAGGATTGACTCCAAGATTAACTTGTGATAAAAAGGTCATACAATTTTGACATTGTTTTATTATTTGTCTAGCTTGTTCCTTAGTTATTTTAAAATGCTTTTGTAAAGTATTAGCATTGACATGAAACTTTTTATGAAAATTTATAGCTTCTTCTAGTGTAGAGAAAATATGTATGTCATGTGTAGTTTTATCTGCTAAATCATTGCCCAAACTAAGGGCTCCAGGCAATCCTGTATGTGCCTTGATATGTCCTATAAAGAACGAATCTTTTCTGTCCCAGATTAGACTTTTTATAGTGGAAAGCAAAGAGAAAACAGTAGAGGAAGGGGAAATCCTACCAGCATCTTCAAGGGATACTATAGCATTAACTATATACTGACTATCGGAAAATAAATTAAATACAGAATCTTTAAACATCACAAAAGCTTGTAATACTGCATTAAGCTCTACCTTTTGAGCTGATTGTTTGGGTACTAAAAATGTAAAAGTTTGATCAGGTGTAACTATTGCTGCTGTACCATTATTTGACCCATCAGTGAATATATTTGGAACATTCACGATAGGTGTTTTTCTTGTCATTTTTGGAAAAATTACAGGATGCGATGACCAAAAAGACAATAAAGGATTATATGGTAAGTGGTTATCAAGTGAAACATTAGATTTGCACATGATTATTGCCCAAGTATTTAACTCATTAGCTAACTCATCAATTTGATTCATAGTATATGGAGTAATAATTTTATTGGGAGAAATTCCAAACACTCCCTTTGCTGCTTTTATTCCTTTGAGTATTAATTATCCTACAACCTCAGGATACCTAGTAAGAATAGTGGTAGGAGAATAAGATAAATGTATCCATAATAATGGACCTTCTTGCCAAAATACTCCCGTAGGAATATTTTTTGTTGGTAGTACAATAAATAATAAAGGCAAACTTATATCAATTCTATCTAAATGCATATTTTCCATATATGTTTCAATAATTTTTAATGCCTTTCTTGCTTCAGGCATTAACATTTGGGGTGAATTTGGATCTGATGGACCTTTAGGATATCAAATAAAGGTCCCAACTCTCCTGTTGATATACCTAGATAAGGCCTTATCCAATTTATGTCTCCTACTAACTTTTGAAAGTCATTAAGTGATTTGAGTTGATCTACTCGTATTTGAATTTTTGGTGGACGGACCATGGTTGAGGATAATAGAACTCCTAAATAATTAATTGGAAAATTTAATTGTACTTTATCTATTGCTATCTCTAGATTATAATTTTTTAATAAGTTTGTAAGTGTGGCATAACATTCTAGCAATGTGTTTTTATCTTTGTGTGCTAATAATACATCATCCATATAGTGAAATATTTGTAGTTCAGGATTTTGATTTCTAAGTGGCTGGATTACTTTGTTAACATAAATTTGACACATAGTTGGGCTGTTAGTCATCCCTTAAGGGAGTTCTTTCCATTCATATCTCTGATCAGGACCTTCATGATTTAGTGCAGGGATAGTAAATGCAAAACGTGGACTATCCTCAGGATGAACTGGAATTGAAAAAAAACAATCTTTAATATCTATAACTAAAACATACCAAGTTTTTGGCAAAGCAGACAATTGTGGAATCCCCGATTAAACAGGTCCCATAATAACCATCTCATTATTAATGGCTCTTAAATCTTGCAATAATCTCCATTTACCAGATTTCTTTTTGATGAAAAAAATGGAAGTATTATGGGGAGATACAGAAGGTTGTATATATCCTTCTGCTAATTGTTGTTTGACCAGGTCATGGACTGCTTGTATGTTTTCTTTAGTCAGGGGCCACTGAGGAACCCATACTGGTCTTTCTGATTTCCAAGTAATTTTTATTTTCTCAGTGGCCCTTTCTGAAAATCCAACCCATGTCTGTCCGTTCCTTGATCTATTTGTATTGGTGCTGCTATACCTTGTTCTTGTTTTTCTAATCTTTTTTCCTTTCCTAAAACCTTGTCTATTCATAATAGTGGGTGCATTTTGGTTGATGTTATTTGTTAATGTCAAACCTAATTGATCTAGGACATCTCGTCCCCATAAATTTATGGGAAGATGATCCAATACATATGGCTGTATAGTTCCTTCACATCCTTCAGGATCCTTTCAATCTAATACCATTGCACTTCTATGGGGATTAGTCACCTCTCCTAGGCCTCGAAGCATTTGAGTGCCTTATTGTAATGGCCAATGTTTTGGCCATTCTTGACGAGAGATGATGCTAAGGTCTGCATCTGTATCCAGTAGCCCATTAAATTCATGTCCTTGAATATTTAGTTTTAGCATGGGGAGAGAATATAAATTTAAAGAAAGCATAGCCCAATCTACACCTGTGGAGCCTAATTCCTTGGAACCTCTTTCTACTGTACGACTGGAAAATTTATCATGTAGGCTGGGTATTATTAGTAACTGTGCTATTCTATCTCCTGGTGAAATTACTGATATACCCTTTGGAGAACTGGTTATAATTTTTATTTCACCTTCATAATCGGGATCAATTACCCAAGGACTTATCATAAGTCCTTTTAGAGTAGAAGAGCTGCGTCCCAATAATAAGCCTACTGTTCCTTTGGGAAGAGGTCCTTTTACCCTGTGGGAATGATTTGAACTCCCATCTCTGGAGTTAGTACTGCTCTGGTGGAGGCACAGATGTCCAACCCTGCGCTCCCTCTGGTTTGTCTGATGAGGAATCTAATGGACAATGTGTCCTGGGCACAACCCTGATGGGTTGCTGGGTTCCTCCAGTGCTCCATATATTTGTGGTTTTGGGCCCCGGAGCATTGGGCCCCCCTGTCCATTTTTTGGCAACAGAGCCCGATGCCTTTCTCCACAATATCGTGGATAAACACCTGGTCCTTGTTCATTTTTTGATAATGGAGTACCCTCTATGGTGGTTTGAGAATGGCACTCATTAGCCCAATGTCTTCCTCTACGGCATCGTGGGCAAATACCCGGTATTCTACTCCTTTGATACCTAGTTTTGTTAAACCCTCCTCCTATGGGGCAATTCCTTTTAAAATGTCCTGTTTTGTGGACAATTGTAGCATGTTCTTGGCCTGGCATATAAAGCCTGTTTTACTGCAGCTGCCACAATTTGCCCTTGTTCATTAATGTTTCTGGCACCTAAAGCCTGTTTTACTACAGCTGCCACGACTTGCTCTTGTTCATTAATGTCTCTACATAATTTAATATATGTGTTTAAATCTTCATGTTTCCATGGTCTAATGACTTCTCTGCACTAATGATTCACTTGCTCATAAGCAAGTTGTTTTATTAATGGCATTACTTGTTCCGTATTCCCCCAAACTCTGGTAGCTGTTTGAATAAGCAAAGATGCTCCCTACAGCTGCAAACCCTAGTCTTGTCTCCTGACTTTCTGTCCCATAGAACCAGTGCTGATTCCAAATGGGTCCCATTCCACCCTGTTCCTTTCATGGGGGTCTCTCCTTGAGACCATTTGGGGCCTCTTTCAATCCAGGAGGGGTTCTTCTTGAACTGTTTTTCTGAAAGGCCATTTGGATGTTAGTGACTGTGGCACCATCTGCAGGAAGAGAGGACAGAGGCAGAGCATTGGGTTAGTATACAGAGAGTATTTTTTAGCCTGATTACAAGAAGCCTGTAGAGAGTGTTCAAGACCCAGCATATGGACTCAGACCAGGTGTTTCATACCAACTAGAGGGCATCAACTCCAAGGTCCTGGGAGAAACCTGATGCCATGACCAGCCCTGCACTCCATTACCCAAGGAATGGAGCCCACCAGACTGATGCCATCACCTCTGCTCCACACTCTCTCCATCTGCAAGGTTTCCTTTCAAAGAAGAGTTAACATCTCCAAAGCACACCTCACGCCAGGGGCGGACCCCATCTGTGGCCTGCCTTCCTGAATAAGTCTCTGCCTATGTCTTCATTGACAGGTCCTGAATCCCTTCCTGCAGCAAGTCAAGTCCCTGCCAGGGCTGAGATGAGGGCCCCTTCTCCCTCCGGGGACCTCCTCGGACCCCACCTGGTGATGACAGGATTCCATTTCAGAAGCACATAGCCTGCTCCTCGGGGGACCTACTGGTGTGGTGGCCCTGACCCTGGAGCCACCTTACACTCCCTGGTGTTCTGGGCTTCCTGAGATATGTGTGGGGGTTTCTGGTCCTTGGGCTGCAGGCTAGAAAGGAACCCGTTCAGCAGTACTCATTACCTCGACTTGTTACCTGGGCTCTGTCATCAAAGCTTCTGCTATCTTCCTATAGCTTCCTTGCTTATGTTAGATTCTTCAAATATACTTTCAAAATCCTTTTGTTGTTGCCAGATTCAAAAACAAAAATCTTAAGCTGGGTGTGGTGATGCACACTTGTAATCCCAGAGGTTCAGGAGGCTGGGGCAGGAGGAGTGCCAGTTTCAGGCCAACCTCAGCAACTTAGCCAGACCCTGTCTTAAAATAAAAAGGGCTGGGAATGCAGCTCAATGGTAGAGTGACCCTGGGTTCAATCTCCAGGACCAATAAAAGCCAAATTTCTTGAGCCTTTCTCTCCCTGATCTGTTGGGTGTTCTTGCTGGTGATGGTGAGTGATCAGTGCTTATACCTGCACATGACAGGCACTGGGATGTCTGGAGGGTGCGCATGGTAGGGTGGAACATTTGGATCTGGGCCAAGGCCACAAGGTCCTGTGTTAAGGTCTTGGTCCTCAATGCAGCAGTGTTCAGAGGAGTGACTTGGTGGAAGTGATTGGATCAAGACAACTCTGAGGTCACCTATGGAGTAGCCTTTACTGAGACATCTTGAAGGGGATAACTGGGAGGTGGTACAGGAAGAGAGCCCTAGACAGAGTGAGATCTCAACCCCAGACCCTCCCTCTCCCTCTCCTTCTCAGTTCCCCATGAGGACAGTAGTTTTCCTCTGCCATTAATTCCCCATCATGATGCTCTGCTTCAGGCCCAGAATCAACACAGCCAGTGACCATGGACAGAAATTATGGAACCATGAGCCCTGGAAGCCAATATCTCTGGTGATTTGTCACAGGGACAAACTTGAGTAACATTATCTGCATTGCCTACAGGTCCATAGAGCCGAACTTGATGATGGGTCCCAGGAAGGCTCAGAGAACTTGGAAGGTCTCCAGGGCCCATGCACGACAGGGGCACATTTTGCTATGGCTCACACCAAGTTCACTTCAACTGATCATTTGGTTCTTGAGCTTTATTTATTATTACAGACATGGCTCTATTCCTTGTGGAAAGTCTTGTCAGTCATCTCAAAAATAAACATCACACACTGGGGCTTTTGTATTGCTTTCCTAACTGGATTTGGAAAGTATAGTGGCTTTTGATTACATTTTTGAAAATGAGAAACAGAACAAAATAACACTGAACAGGAAAGAAATACAGAGCATACCACGTACAGGCAGGATTTATATGCACAAGTCATGATGCACAATACTTTAGTGACTCAGTAAAAAACAAAAACCAAGAAAGTTCAAAAATTCACTTGCTAGTTCTCAGCCTCCTTCAGGTTAAAGGGATGAGAATCAGCTTTCCATTGCTGTGTCAAAATACTCGAGATAAACAGCTGGCAAAGAGGAAAGGTTTAAATCCATGTTTTTCTAACCCTACTGCTCTGGCAGCACAGCACCTTATGGTAGGAGTGTGTTCCACAAGAGGCCTGAGCCCTTCATGCCAGTTGGATGCAAGGAGACAGGAAGGGCCAGATCCCCAAAACTCTTACCTTGTCCCACCAGGCCCTGCCTCCTAAGGTTCCACTCCCTCCCAATAACCAACTGGGGACAAACTTCAACACATGGGTCTCTGGGGGAACACTCATCTAGACCACAGCAGGCCACAGGTAGCCTCCAGAAGCAGGGTGTGCAATGGCAGAGGCTCAGTTGTGGTCAAGGGGGCGCTGGGCAGGCACTGGTCTATGATCTGGATCACAGGATCAAATATCCCAAGGCCTGAGAGATGTCCCAGCACAACACAGCTGATGCCTGCCTGGGTTGGCATCACCCCAACAGAACGCTTCTCCTGCCCTCTTATAGTCTGATTGTTTGCCTGTCCCCAAATTCATGTTGATGCCTCCACTGCAATGCATTGTCATCAAAAGTAGGTCCTTTGGGAGGTCCCAGCTCAGGAGAATGGGCCCTTCCTAGGTGCCTCATACATGGGCCCAGTGAGCCCCTGCCCTGTCCCCCCAGGTGATGTACAGAGGAGACACCAGACTCAAAATCTGCTGTGCCTCAATCTTAGACTGCGAGCCTTTAAAAGCATGAGCATGAATTTCTGTTGTTTATGAGCTGCCCAGGTTGGGTTTTGCTGTAGAACCTGAAGGAACTAAGACAACTGGTCCTGGGAGTGGACTGGCTGTAACAAACATGGAAACCTGGAGATGGTTTGGGGGTAACAAAAGGGTAGAGACCTGAGGATTTGAGAGGTGCATGCTGGAGAAAGCCCCAATTGTCACAGACCTTTGCTAAAGTAAAAACCAGGTGTAACACCGCGGTAACTCTGGAGGATGTGGCTGGAGGACAGCAAGTTCAAGGCCAGCCTCAGCAACTTAGCAAGGCCCTGTCTCAAAATGAGACACAAATAGGGCTGGGGATGTGGCTCAGTGGTTGAGCACCCCTGGGTTCAGACTCCAATAACAAGAAATGGGAGGGAGAGAGGGAAAAGAAAAGAGTCAATGGTACTCATTAAAGTATCACAAGGCAGACTATTCAGGGTATGACAGGTGCAGGGACCACTGCCACCAGGTTTTGCAGTGGGTGAGAGAGATTGGGCTCAGCTCTCAACACTGCATGGAAATGGGGGTTTATAGCCAGGGGCAGGTAGAGTCAACGGATGGAAAATGGCTCTTATGGTGTGGGCATGATGTGTTCACCAAAGCTCATGTGTGAGACAATGCAGGGACCTTCAGAGGTGAAGTGATTAGACCACGAGAGCTGTCACTTGACCAGTGGATTTGTCCACTTGATGGAATAATAATTTGATTGTGCTACTAGGTGGTCACTGCAGGCAGACTATAGACGCTGAAGGTGACCCCTTGGGGACCACATTTTGTCTCCTTGGCTTAACCTCCTCTCCCTCTCCCTCCTTCCTGGCTGCCGTGAGCTGAGGAGCTTTCCTCCACCATGTGCTTCTGCTATAATGTTCTCAGCTTGGGCCCAGAGCAATGGAGTCGGCCAGCTGTGGACGGAACCTCCAAAACAGTGAGACAAGATAAACTCTCCCTCCTCTACATTGTTCTTGTCGGGCATTTTGGTCACAGCAACGAGAAGCTGACAACAACCAGGAAACACCAGGAATGGGGGGGGGACTCCTGCTAAACTGACCAACAGGAGTCCCACCAAAGGGACTCCATCAAGTAAACAGGGTGATCAGGTATTGGAGGGTGGGCTTCTTCTAAACTGACTTGGCAAAGCCCTTGCTGAAACCAGACTCTTAAAAAATTAAATAAAACCTTTGGGCACAGGAGAAGGTTCTGGAGCCTGACTGCAGGGGGTCCCATCAAAACACCTTTGCCACCTTCAAGGTGACCCTGTGCACACCAGGAAGAGAAGACTTGCAGAAAGCCTCAGCCTGCTGCAGGCTGCCTGTGTAGTCATGAAATATGGGCAGTGAGGTCACTCTGGTAGGTATCAGACAGGAATGAGGAATGTGACAGGATTCAGGGAGAAGGGCCAGCCTTGCGACAGGACAGCTATGAACTGACCTAACTGCTCTGCCCAGTGTTTCATGGCAGGTAGGACCTGGGAGCAAAGAGAAGCATTTCCGAGCACAGGGCTGAGGGTGGGGCTTGGCAATGCTGGATGCTTCTTTTAAAAAGGGACAAGAGAGAGTTAAAGGTGACAGGATTTTTTTTAAGAGAGAGAGAGGGAGAGAGAATATGAATCTTTTTTGTAGATGAACACAACACAATGCCTTTATTTTTATGTGGTGCTGAGAATTGAATCGGGGTGGTGCCCATGCTAGGCGAGCAATCTACCGCTGAGCCACAATCCCAGCCCCAAGGTGACAGGATTTTAATCAACAAAGAAGCATGATTTTAAAATTTGGAAGGTTCCCAGTCCACTCATCAGAGGGGTGACAGTTCTAGAGAAGAGGAGAGTGTGGCAGCACCATACTTAAAGAGATGAGGACAGATCCTCCCTGAGACAATGCAAGAATGTCCCCAAGGGCACTGGAGAGATGTGGGCTGCCCCTCTCATCACAGGCCTGGAGGACAGTGAGCCCAAGGAGGGGCTGCTGCCTGGTCCCCCTCACGTGGCAGCTCTACCCCACACTCCTTCCTCAGCTCTCTGCACATGGCCACCCCACCTGGACTACAGCTGTGAGGCTCAGGCAGAGAACTCTGTGGGCAAGGCCACCACAGAGCCATGGAGTTGCCACCCCCAACTCCCCAAACTAGTGTGGACACTGGCATAAAAGTCCAGCCTGAGGTGGGACTGCTCCTGGCTCAGCTCAGAGGTGCTGCAGAACACCCACAGGGCATGGCCCAGGCACCCAGCAATAGGGCCAGCTGCCACCTCTGCCACTCCTGAACAGGACACTGACACCCACTGTGTCTGGAAAGTGACTCCATCCCTGAAGGCTTATGGGTAGAGCATCAGGCCACAAGGTTGTTGGTTTGTTGTTGTTGTTGTTACTGGAGATTAAATCCAGGATGCTTTGCCACTGAGCTACTTCCCCAGCCCTTTGTATGTTTTTATTTTGTGACAGGGTCTCACTAAGTTGCCAATGCTGGCCTCCTTGCAATCCTCCTGCCTCAGCCTCCCAACTCACTGGAATTGCATGTGGGGGCCACCATGCCCAGCAGAAAAAATTATTCTTGAGCCTTAAGCTTCAGTACCCTGGATGGTGAGCTGTGGGCTTGCTTGAGACATTACACCTCCTGCTTTCCCACAAGCCGCCCTGTCTGCCACCTTGGGGCAGCACTGCCCCCAACTCAGCTCTAGAAGATTTTCCCTTTGTTTATTTTTATTTGATCTATGTGATCAATTTATCAGTACTGAGAATTGAACCCAGGGGCCCTTTACCCCTGAGTTACAACCCTATTTTTATTTTATTATGAGACAGGGTCTTAGAAGTTGCCGAAGCTACCCTCAAACTTTCAATCCTTCCACTTTAGCCTGGGGCTGGGTAGGGGACGGGATAGGGGACAGCGTTGGGGGTGGGGAGGGGGGGAGGCACAGGCTTGTGCCACCTGCCCCCTTGATGGCTTTTAAAAGAATTCTCAGCGTCTTGTCCTGATTTAATCTCAAAAGGTTCTCAAAAGCCAAGGTCTCTTAAAATTCTCTTATTTTTCATTTCAAATTTTACTAAATAAGTATCAGTAACTTAAATCCAGAACTTGCCTTGGCAACACCTCCCTGGCCTGTGTGGTTTCCTTTCTGCATAGTTCTGTTGGTGGCGCCCGCAGGTGGTTTTCCGCGCAGCAACCTGGCTCCCCTCTCGAGGCCCTGGAGGGGTGTGTGCGGGCGCCCGTGCAGTCTAAGCAACCAGGCTGGGGTGCAAAAAGGCCCTGAGCCACCAGCAAGGGATGCAGAGCCTTGTGCAGGACAACTAGGGACAGTCCTAAGTCCCTTTCTCCACCAAAATTGTTCACATTAGCCAATCCATAGGGAGCAGGAAAAACTTAGCTACCCACACCCTGCCAGCCACTGTCAGCCCCCTACAGCTCCAAGGGCTGTCACCTAGCCCTGGGGACACCCCTTGTGGCCCTGGCTGGGGTCTTCTCTTGCCAGAGCTCTACCTTTCATCTCCCCAGAGTCCGTGTGAGTCCATGTTGAAAGATTCTTTAAATCTTCTGTAATAGGGGGTCCAGCCGCTTCTGGACCCAGCCCCAGGAGGATGAGGCAGGGTGTTCTCAGACAAGATGCCTTAAATGTGCAAAATAGAAAGTCTGGTGGTTCTTTTTTAAAATCTAGTGTTCAGCCTTAATTGGTTCCAATTGCAACCCTTCTCTTTTGCCCACCCTGATTGTGATATTAGCCAATCAGGTAGATTGCAACCCAGAACTCATGCAATTGGAGCAAAGGACAGAACTGTCTTTGGGTGGAGAAATAAACTGGGGGTTGCCCACCAAGCAGCCCTTCCTTGTTGGCCAGGTTCCACAGCAGCCCTTCTGCAGAAGTAAAGTTTGCCTTGCCCACCCACTTTCAAGTACATGTTTTACTTCTTGCAACATCTTAATATTTCTAACAATTTTGGTGTCCAACTTGGGGCTCCATGCACCACCTAGGAGTCAGGATCCTCCTCTTCGGAGAAGACACATTCTGCCTCTTTCTATGGTGGTCTTTGAGTCCGGGCAGAAACTGCCATCCCTGAGGCTGACAAAATCCAAATAGAATCAAAAGTGGGTTAGCAACTGCAGAAAAAGGGCCCAGGCAAGTACCATGGCAGCCAAGTGATTCCATTTATAGACCGAGGTAGGTCTGTTCTTGGGCTTGAGGGTAAAGTGCTGCTTTGTAATAGGCCCATACCAGAGGGTCATGTGTGTGATGCAGAAATACAAGATTGTTACCCAAAGTTCAGTCCTTGTGCCCAAAGCCAATCCAATAATGTGAACATGGTTTTGAGAAAAAGGAAAAAGAAGTGTTTTTTTTTTCCCTTTGATAACAAAGGAGAAACACAGGGGATTCCTGTTTTAGAGGCTGTGATTCAGCCCATGAGGGAAAACAGAGGGCCTTTGAAGAAGCTATTCAAAGGTTATATTCCAGTTGTGACCTGACAGGGGGTCCCAGGTGCACCCTGATGTTGTGTTGATTTTCACTTGTTAATTTGGGAGATAGTCACTTTCTAGTTCTTCAAAGTGACATCTTCTTCCTTGGAGGACACAGAACTCAAGGGAATCTTGTTCTCAACCTCCAGGTTAAGGAGTGGAGAAGGAAAAGAGGAAAAGAAAAACATTGCCTTTTAAAATAAACAGCAAGAGCTATATTAAAAAAGTGACGTGGACCACTGTTATAAGATCATACCCAGAGTGGAAGACATGCACAGGGTGAGATCCAGTGTAACAGGGGTCTACTTTATGCTTTGAATGTAGCCCTTGCTGCTCTGCCACAGCAACTTTTTTTTTCAGCTATATAAAACTTTTTTTTTTTAATTTAAAATGGACATGCTTCTTTCTCTTCCACTCTCCCTGCTACTCCCTAATCTCTCCCATTCCTAATATCAGGGGAAACAGGATTACCTTTCTTCTTCCATCCTTGGAAAGTTATCTGTCCCTTGAGTACACATCTCCCATAGGAAGGAAGTAACCCAGACTTTGGAGTTGGTACCAGAAGATCTCAGAAATGACTATCTCCCCAATTAACAAGTGATTAACAACTCCAACAGAGAACACATGGAAAGTAGCCTTTCAATCACCTCTTTAAAAGCCCCCTGTTTCTGCTGATGGGCAGAATTACAGCCTTTGGGACAGGGGTCCCTTGTATTTCTCCTTTGCTAGCAAAGCAATAAACCTTCTTTTTTCCTTTTTCTCAAAACTTTGTTATTGGATTGGCATTGGGGATTAGGATTGAGCTTTCAGCAACAAGTACATTAGAGTGTAAAATTCAATAAGAAAAAGGCAAGCAATTCAGTAAAAAATTAGATGAAGAATATGAATAGTTCACCAGAAGGAAATTCAAGTGACTGACATATGAATAGGATGCTAAATTTCATGAATAATCAGGAAAATACACACTATATGAAAATGAGATAGCATTCGACATTCATGAGATTTAGAAATCATGCAGCTGAATGATACAAAGTTTTGATGAAGCTACAGAACACTGGGAATATTCATATGCTACTACTTTGGAGAACATCTTGGCTATTTTGGTAAAGTTGAAAATACAATACCTACAAATCAACAATTCCACTCTCCAAAAGTATTTATTGAACTGTAGAAGTTGGCACATTAGTTAGGTGGAATAGGATGGGATAAGACAGGATAGGAAAGAATGGAATAGAAAGAATGGAATATTCTTTTCAATAGGAAAATAATAACAGTATATATGAATAAGAAATTATGTTGGGGGGGAACTTTATTACTCTGTGGGTTGTGTGTGTATGTGTGTACATGTGCATGTGTGTGTGCTGGATCCTCATTGTATGTAACATTTCTTACTGTGAAACTTGTGGGGTTTTCATGTTCAGAACAAAAATTAAAATTACTCTGAAATTCAAATTTAACCAGATATCTAATATATTCATTTGCTAAATATGCACAACCGTAATTGCGTAGAGCACGGGGTGAAATGTACAATAACATTGAAATAGGAAAAAAGAGCAAACAAAGACTAACGCTAGAAAAATGAATAAATAAAATTTGCGTTTTCATTCATTTAAAATAAACTAAAATTATGATATGTTAGGCTTAATTTCAGAAATGATGTTGAATGAAGAAAAGTAATTTGTAGAAAAATGCATATAATGTAAAAACCTCAAAAACATGTATTAAAAGTTTAAAGAATATCATATATTTTATGGAGAAATATATGTGTGGCCAAGTACACATGCAATATTGAAATAAAAATCAAACTCAGGATAGTGAGGTAGCATAGAGTATCAGAGGAAAGGATTTATAGGGGGAAACTGGGGCTTCAATTATATCTATAATGTTTTCTTTCTTGAAGGGGGATGGATATACTATGGTTTGAGTATGGTTTGCCCCTTCTATTACCCCTGTTGGAAATTAATCTCATCATGAGGTCTTAAAGGAGAAACAGCCCAACTATGTGATTTAGAGGGGAGGCTTTGGGTGATGATAACTGAATAAGGTCATTCGGGTACAGCGCCTGTGATTGAATATTGGTAGCTGAGTAAGAAGAGGGAGAGACCAGAAGACACAAACAGACTCAAATGCATGCTCCCTGTTGCATGTCATGTGATACCCTGCACTTCCTTGGGACTCTGCCAGCTAGAAACCTTTTCTTGTTTCTTTTTTTTAATTAATTAATTTTAATTAGGTATGTATGACAGAGAATGCATTTTGATTCATTGTACACAAATGCAGCACAACTTTTCATTTCTCTTGTTATACATGATATAGCGTCACACCATATGTACGATCATACATGTACCTAGGGTAATGATGTCCATCTCATTCCACCATCTTTCCTGCCACCATGTCCCCTCCTCACCCTTCCCTCCCCTTTGCCCAAAGTTCCTCAATTTTTCTGATCCATCTCCCCACCCCTGTTATGGATCAGCATCACTTATCAGAGAGAATATTTGGCCTTTAGGTTTGGGGGATTGTTTTACTTCACTTAGCATGATATTCTCCAATTCCATTTATTTGCTCGAAAATGCCATTATTTTATTCTTTTTTATTGCTGAGTAATATTCTATTGTGTATATATAACCCAGTTTCTTTATCCATTCATCTACTGAAAGGCATCTAGGTTGCTTCCACCGGTTAACTATTGAGAATTAAGCTGCTATAAACATTGATGTGGCTGAGTTACTATATTATGCTGATCTTAAGTCCTTTGGGTCTAGACCGAGGAGTGAGATAGCTGGGTCAAATGGTGGTTCCATCCCAAGTTTTCTAAGGAATCTCCATACTGCTTTCTAGATTGGTTGCACCAATTTTTCAGTCCCACCAGCAATGTATAAGTGTATTTTTTTCCCCACATCCTCAACAACACTTATTTTTGCTTGTATTATTGATAACTGCCATTCTTATTGGCATGAGATAAATCTTGGAGTAGTTTTGGTTTGCATTTCTAATCAATCTAAAAAAGCTTTTTCTCAGCAAAAGAAACAATCAATGAGGTGAAGAGAGAGTCTACATTCTGGGAACAAATATTTTGCCACACACAGGTCAGATAGAGCACTAATCTCCAGGATATATAAAGAACTCAAAAAAATTAACACCAAAACAACCCAATCAAAAACTGGGCTAAGGAGATGATGAACAGACACTTCTTCTCAGAAGAAGATTTACATTCAATCAACAAATATATGAAAAAACACTTTCTTTAAAACTTAACCAATGATACTTTATTATTATTATTATTATTATTATTATTAGCAACAGAAAAAAAAGACAGTGTGCATATATGTTTAGTATGATGTGTTTTTTAAATCTTTATTTATTTATTTTTGTAGTAATGAGGATCAAATTCAGTGCCTCACACATATATGAGGCAAGTGCTCTACCTCTGAGCTATGGCACCAACCCTACTATGATGTGTTTCTAACCTTAAAAGATCCATACTTTAAAAGAAAAATTTATGTAATGCTCTGGTCAGACTTTCTCTTTAATACTCACTTCAATTGTGGACACCGAGGATCATGGATAAATACTATCTGACTATGGAGGCTCAGGGACTAGGATGTTAATCTCTCAGAACAAAACCAAACCTCAATTTAGGAATTTCTAAGCCCTATGCAATGGAATTTAATATTGTTATAGACTTTGACAATTGTGTGTTACCTTTCCAAGTGCAAGTTTCTGCTGCAGTTATCTTGGTCCCATTCAGCCACTGGATGGATGGCATTGGATGGAATTAGAAGAGGGTAAGCAAAGAACTTGTATTTTGTTGGACAGGCAGCTAGACCCAGCCTGAAAATCATGCCTGAACATAATGGCAATGAGTGTGCATTTTTTAGAGATGTTGAATTCTGAGTAGATATTATAGCTGCATAAGAGTGTGGATTATTTATTACAGTGCCAAGTGTTTTTGATCTATAGGAAGAAATAAAATATTGCAATAAAAAGCTTGAGAGAAATGATCTTAAACTATAAAAGTGAAAATGATCAGTGATAGGACATATTGAAATAGTACCCCTTACGGTGTGCACTACCAAGAACACTGACTACATCACTTCCATGGTATTTTTGAGAGGGATATGCAATATGAATATAAAGGAATGTTTAGAAAATTCTAAATTAAAGTTTAAAATCTAAAAATCTAAAAAGTTTAAATCTAACTTTGTAGAACAGGCCTATCACCTGTAACACTGACAAAGTCATAAAAGTCAAGAAAAGACGGAGGCACTATTTCAAAATGCACGAAACAAAGGCCAAAGGCATGTGACATCCAGATGCAACACAAGATTCTTAACTCAGTCTTCTAGTTTCAAAAACAATTTGGGGGACAATTGATAAAACTTGAATGGAATAGAGAGTTAATATCGATTTCCTGATTTTGAGGATTGTACCATGGTTGTGCTGAGGATATCGTTGTTGGTACCTAATAGCTACATAGTTGTGGGCTGTTACAGAGCAGGGCCTGCTGCAAAGTGGAGGGAACTACAGAGGTCCCCCTTTCCATCAGTTCTTCGATCACACCAGAAACCCTTTAAACGTGTCATGCAGGCATGAGTTTATTGAAGGAATAGGAAAAGGGGAAAGGGAACACTCTCAAGGGAGAAAGTGGGTCCTCTCAGAGAGAAGAAGGGTGGTGCACACGTCCTGCCCTGCCGTTTTATTGGGGTTCCAGAGAAGTTTCCTGATAATTTGCCTAGGTCCACCTCTTGACTTTTGACTGACAGCTGGATATCATCAGACTTTTAAGTTCCTACTGTGGATGGCATTCTAAGTCACTTTGGCTCATGCTGACTGGTTCTTATTGGAACCCATTCTTAAAGATTTTATGGTTAAGGCCAGGTATGGTGGTGTGCACCTGTAATCCCAGCAGCTCGGGAGGCTAAGGCAGGAGCACTGTGAGTTCAAAGCAAGGCTCAGCAAAAGCAAGACACAAAGCAACTCAGTGAGACCCTGTCTCTAAATAAAATACAAAATAGAGCTGGGGATGTAGCTCAGTGGTTGAGTGCCCCTGAGTTCAATCCCTTGTACATTTAAAAAAAAAAAAAAGATTTTATGGTTAGGGGAAATTATCCTTACCTCCCTGAGTTCTGGAATCTAGTGTGTAATGGTCACAAAAGCCCACTACCACCCACTTTCAGGGTAAATTGTGTTCTTCTTCTGGGCATTTTGAACCTACATTTCTTCTGCAGATAACAAGTTGTTTGCTGAGTACTATAACATATCCGGTTGACTTAAGACAGGCAGGGCTACAGGTAATTTGCTTTTTGAAAAATGTCTTGTGGGGGGGGAGGGGGGAGAGGCTCAGAACAGTGAGCCCAGTTTATAGAATTAATTTCTTAATTTCATGTTCCCACCCACCACTCAGGTATGCTTGTTAGCTATCAGGAGTAATGAGGCAAGAGGAACAACTTACTCTTTCACGTTCAGGGAAAAAAAAAATTATGCAACATTTTCCACTTTTTTTTTGGTAAATTTGTGACTATCTAAACATTAAACAAAATTTAGAATTTAAAAAGAGTTATACTATTAAAAAGAGATGTATTCAACACAGACAAAGATATATAGTAGAGGTTTGGAGTTCACCTGAGAGAATAAGAGACGAGGAACACCTTAAAATTTATTTTTACCTGATTCTTGGTTTCTGAACCATTGTCCACTTGATTATAATATTTGACACATTTTTTTCAGTCAAATCTCGGAGTTATAAAATGTGCACAGGAGAAAGGGGGAAGGTTTATAAACCGTCTTGTGTCTATTTTCATCTGCATTGAGTTTCATCTGCAATTGTGTATATTTTCAGAGTTAATAAAACTAAGTGTAACTGTGTGGTATCTTTTTGTCTACGGGCTGTACCTTGCTTTTGTGTTCCAATAAGTGAATCTTATCAATGTTTTACAGCTTCTAAGAAGCAGTTCCCAAGAACTACAAAAAATAGAATATGAAATTTAGAATAAAATGTAAATTTAAATTCTTTTTTAAAATTAAATATTTACTTTTCAGTTTTTTAGGTGGACACAATATCTTTATTTTGTTTTTATGTGGTGCTCAGAATTGAACCCAGTGCCTCACGCATGCTAGGAGAGTGCACTACCACTTGAGCCACATCCCCAGCCCTTAAATTCTTGCTTTAAAATGTACTGGCTTTAGATGATTTTCCTTGACTTCTTCATTTTACAAAAATGATGTAAAATGAGGTTTCTGACAAAAATTATGGTGATGATAATATTCCACCATATAAGTAGCAACAAATTTTATAATTACATGAGATTTGTGCTTCAAATTTAAAAAAAAACAAGGTTTAAAAAGTTTCATTAGTAAAATTAAATATATTTATTAAAGAAAATTTAGAAATCACAGCAATTGTGGTTCTTGTTAGTAAATCTAGTAGAAACAGTAAAAGGAGAGGATTTATATATGTAGTAGTATACTTTGGTTTAAATTTAAAAAACAATAAAAAATGAAATTGAGTAAAGCAAAATAGGAGTGCATTGGTTTTTAATCTGAAAAGTCCAAGGTAGATCTAGTTTTAGTGATGTTTTCTGACCCAGTCTTTCTCTGTCTCTTGGTGTTGTTTTCTTAGGTAAACATTTTCTCTCCTCCATTTTTATGCAAACTGATGGAGGCATAATGAATTTATTTTTTTATGCTTCCATCCTCCCTTCTCAGCAATGTTACAGAGAGGCTTTTGTCCCAGGTTGTATAAAATTCTATGTTTTGCACCTCACTGAGCAACCCTGGATCACAGACCTGTCTCCTAATTAACCACCATGTGTAGTGGGTTAAGCAATGGTGATTGGCTGACCGAGGTCATGTGCTGTGGCTGAGTGGCTTTTCTGTCCTAATTACCTGAATATGAGTTAATGGGTCACCTCCAGAACTGTTTCAGTCATCCGTGTCACATACTGCCCTAAAATTTGATTGTTTCAAGGTCTATAACACTTATGGTTTGTGGGTCAATATCTGGGGGTCTGATATTTGAGGCCTGTTAGAGTCTGTAAACAAGTCAGGATGGCACCTGGCAAAATGCTAGAGGGAGTGGTTTGTGAAGTAACGCCAGCGAGCCATTAAGTGTGGAGATTCCTTATTGGTTGACTGATGTATCTAGTTTATGTTAATTATATAAGCTGTGTGAAATGTATAAATACCGCTCTGGTCCTACAATAAACGGCTCCTACTCCTGCTGTATCAATGTACACAAGTTGTTCGTCACCCCCCCCCCCCGGGTTATTTTGCTGCAGCCGGACTGCAACAGAGGCCTGATTTTTTTAGTTGTAGATGGAAAACATTACCTTTATTATTTATTTTTATGTGGTGCTGAGAATTGAACGCAGTGCCTCAATGTACTAGGCAAGCACTCTCTACTGAGCCACAACCCCAGGCCCATGGGGCCTGCATTTTGATAGCTCAAATGACTACCACTTAGCTATTCAGACAAGTAGCACCAACTGTTTGTGTGGAACCAGATTTGTTTCCTCTTGCTATACTGTGTTTTTAGAACAGTTTCAGGTTTACAGAACAATTGATCATAAAGTATAGGGGATTCCTATATATCTTTTCCCCCATAGTTTCTCCTATTTTTTAACATTTTATATGGGTATGGTCATTTCTTGCTTGATGAACCAATATTATTACATTATTATTAAATAAAACCATTGTTTGCTTTGCATTTCATACTTTGTACAGTTCTTAGACAGAGATGGTTTGTACAGTTCTTAAACATCCTTACTGGGATGTCACTACTCATCTGAATTCTTACACAAGTGGCATGATTTCTTAGACTCAATATTTTATTTAATTAAATTTTTTAATGAGAGAGAAAGAGAGAGAGAATTTTTTAATATTCATTTTTTAGTTTTCGGTGGACACAACATTTTTATTTTATTTTTATGTAGTGCTGAGGATCGAACCCATGGCCCCGCATATGCCAGGCAAGCACACTACCCCTTGAGCCACATCCACAGCCCAATATTTTATTTTTTGACTCATTTTTGTGTGTGTGTGTGGGGCTGGGGATTGAACCCAGGGCCTTGTGCATGCAAGGTAAGCACTCTACCAATTGAGCTATATCACCAGCCCCTAACTCAAAATATTTTTATATTTACATGCATAATTTTTTTCCCTAAAACTCATTTGCCTTATTAAGGGACCTAGTTTCAGAAGCCTCTTTTGCCTCAGCCATATATTTGGCCAGACCCAGCTCTTGACCAAAAATATCCAAGCCTTCCCACTAAATCAGAAGATCCCCTCTAGATTCTACTTGCTCTCATGGTAAGTTTTATTTCCCCTGCTGACTTAGTTAGGAACATTTAAATCTCATTAAGGCATGGATTCTAAAAATAGGAAGAAAAATTAATCCATCTTCAAGAAATATAGCATTCAATAGACAAAGACTCAGAGATGACCCTGTTACAGAAAATATGGATAATTATGACAATAAAAAAGACAGATGGCACTTGGAAATGCATTTTATTTGCTGGTACCGGCAAGTGGGGTCTTGATTTCTGGGTTTCAAGACTCTCATGCTAGTAGCCTTGATCCTTTCCTCTTTCTCTAGGCAATTCTGGTTCCTGCCATTCCTGCCACAGCTGCTGAGCAAGCATGGTCACAGAAGCAGAAACTAGCAGCTTGCAGCTATTAACAGAGGTTAAAAAGAAACATCTTTGGAAGGAGTTGCTGCTTCAACCCAAATGTTGAAACTGACATACAAGGAAAATTTAAACTAAATATATTGTATGTTATATATTTGTATGCTAAAGGATCTAGTGGAATAGATAGATAATGGGCATCAACAGATGGGGAATTTCAATGGAATGACAGAAACAAACAAAAAAAAAATGTTAAGTGGAAATTCTGGAAATAAAAAGCATGGGAGCAGAGGCTGGGGGTATAGTTCAGCGGTGGAGCATGTGTTTTCCATGTAGAATGATCCAGAGTCCAAAAATAAAACAAAGACCAGAGATCACTATATCAGCAGAAAGGATAAAAATAAAGAGACAGGAAAAGAAGCCCATGAAAACCTCCCAGAGCTGGTTCTTTAAAAAGATAAATAAGATGGATGAATTTTTAGCCAAACTAGGCAAAAGAGAGAAAGGATCCAAATAAATAAAATTAGAGATTAAGAAGGAGATATCACCACAATCATTTCTGAAACACAGAGGATTATTAGAAACTATTTTGAAAATTTATACCCCAATAAACTGGAAAATCTAGAAAACATTGACAAATTTCTAGACACATATGACCTGCTCAACTTGAACCAGGAAAATATAGAAAACCTAAACAGACCAATATCAAGTAATAGAATTCTTCTAACCTATAAATTTTAAAAAATTAATTAAAAATAAATAAATAAATAAAAATTTAAAAAGGCAAAAGTCAAAAAATATATACATTCACAATATTTACAATAAACTGTTCAAATAACATTGTAAAAAAATAAAAAAGAAAAAGAAAAGCCCAGGGCCAGATATATTCTCAGCTGAGTTCTACCATAACTTTAAATAAAAACTAATACTAGTATTTCTCTAATTATTTCATGAAATTAAAAGGTAGGGAACTCTCCCAAATCCATTCCATGACACCAATATAACCTTGATACCAAAATCAGATAGAGATACATCAATCTACAGACCAATATCCCTGATGAACAAAGATGCAAAACTCCCTGATAAAATATTATCAAACCACACTTAAAAAGGCATCAAGAAGGGCTGGGGTTGTGGCTCAGTGGTAGAGCACTTACCTAGCATGTGTGAGGCACTGGGTTCGATCCTCAGTACCACGTTTAAAAAAAAAAAAGTAAATAAATAAAAATCCACTATGCTTAAAAAAAGGGGGGGCATCAAGGAGATAACACATCATGATCAAGTGGGTTTCATCCCAAGGATACAAATTTGGCTCAACATATGCAAATCATAAATGTAATTCACACATAAGTAGAATTAAGGACAAGAATCATATGATCATCTCAATAAATGCAGAAAAATACTTTTATAAAATCCAGTTCAAGGATTTTAATGTTAAAAATGCCAGAGAATGTTAAAATGTTAATGTTAAAAATGCTAGAGAAACTAGGCATAGAAGAACTTACCTCAATATGCTATGACATAAATATAAATATAAAAATAAATATAAATATAAATATGACAAACCCAAAGCCAACATCATACTGAAGGGAAAAAAACTGAAAGCATTTTCTTTAAACTCAGGAAGAAGACAAAGATATCTACTCTTACTACTTCTGTTCAATATAGTTCTTAAAACTCTAGCCAGAATGATTAGGCAAAATGAATATTTATTCAAAAAATATTTACTCAGATAAATTTATTAAACATTTATTCTGATAAATGAATTCTGCAAACTAGCAGGACACAAAATCAACATTTATAAATCAATAGCTTTTCTATACTCTAACAGTGATTCTACCAATAAATCAGGAAAACTCTCCCATCCACAATAACCTCACCAAACACACAAACAAACAAAAACTTGGGAAAAAATTGAAAGGGTTGAAAGATCTCTACAATGAAAGTATAGAATACTGAAGAAAGAAATTGAAGAACTTAGAAAATGGAAAGATCTCCCATGTTCTTGGACAGGCAGAATTAATATTGTCAAAATGACCCTATTGCCAAAAGCAATATGCAGAGTAGTGAGAGATCTATTGTCTTGTTCCTGATTTTAAAGGAAATGCTTTCAGTTTTTTTTCCCTTCAGTATGATGTTGGCTTTGGGTTTGTTGTATTTAGCCTTCAGTATGTTGAGGTATTTGATGCAATCCCCATCAAAATACCAATGAGATCGTTCATGGAACTAGAAAAATATTACTAACATCCACTTAGAAGAATAAGAGACACAGAGTAGCCAAAGCAATCCTGAGCATGAAGAGCAATGCAGGAGGCATCACAATACTTGAACTCAAATTATACTACCTAGATATAGTAACAAAAACAGCATGGTATCGACATTGAAATAAACATGAAAGCCAATGAAATAGAATAGAAGACACAGAGACAAATCCACATATTTACATTCTTCTGATATTTGACAAAGGTGCCAAAAATATATATTGGGAAAATATATCGTTAACAAATGGTGTTGGGAAAACTGGATATCCATATATAGAAGAATGAAACTAGACCCCTACCTCTCACCCTGCACAAAATTCAAATCAAAGTAGATCAAAGACTTAGGAATGAGACTAGAAACTTTGCAACTGCTAGAGGAAAACAGGGTCAACACTCCACCATATTGATGCAGATACTGACTTCCTTAACAAAAACCATAAAGCTCAAGAAATAAAACTAAGAATCAATAAATGGGATGCCATCAAATTAAAAAGCTTATGCACAACAAACGAAATCATAAAGAGTATGAAGAGCTTGCCAGCTACTCTTCTGACGGGGGATTAATATCCAGAATAAAAAACTCAAAAAGCTTTGCCAAAGGCCAATGTCTCGGCTTGGCACCAGAATCACGAGGCACTCACAGCTTTGTAGGTTCAAACAGCAATTCTTTATTCCAGCTCTCACACCACCTCCACACAGGTCCAGGGGCAAACGCGTTCTGCTGTCTCCCGCACAAACCACCTACTCCACGAGGCTCTCTCCAAATCCCATTTTAATCTCACGAGAACTCAACGGGAACAAGCAGCAGGAACACCCTAATCCCAGCAATAATCTTCAACTTCCAACTTCCCTAAAACCCATTATCTTAAACTGGCAACGCCTTAAACTCAAGGAGCCGGTTACTTCCTCAAACCTGATCAGCTCTAAACCCGGATCTGCCTAGGTCCTTGAGCAAGGTCACCTCATTAAAGCATGCATGCAATGTTCCATCAAATGTCCTCTAAGCAGCATGGGGTACGCTTGGCAAGGAAATTTCGATGCGTCATTCCTACTTGGTAATGGCCCTCAGCAAAGCTTAACACCAAACCCCCCGAAAAACAAAAAATAAATAAACCAACCAATAAGTGGGCAAAATAACTAAACAGACATTTCTCAAAAGACAATCACAGATGGCCAACAAATATAAGAAAAAATTTTCAACATCTCTAGTAATCAGGGAAATGCAAATCAAAACCACAATAAGATTTCATTTCACTCCTAAGAGAATGGCAATTATCAAGAACACAAACAACAAATGCTGGGAGTATATGGGGAAAATGGTACAATTTCATACACTGTTATTACAACTGCTCTGGAAAGCTGATGGTGATTCCTCAAAAAAATCAGGAAGGGAGCCATCATATGATTCAGATATCCAACTCTTTGGTATTTTTCTAAAATCAACATACAATATTGATACAACCACATCAACAATTTGCAATAGCCAAATTATGAAACCAATCATATGCCTGTCAACAGAAGAAAGGATTAATAACATATTACAGACACACACATACATGAACAACACGAAATGGAGTTTTACTTAGCCATAAAGAATAATGAAATTCTGGCATTTTCCAGTAAGTGAATGGAACTAGAGTACACTGCGCTAAGTGAAATAAGCCAGACTCAGAAAATCAAGGGTCCAAAAAAATTTTTTTTTCTCATACCAGAAGCGAGATCAAAATAAGGAGAAAAAGAGGGGCTGGGATTGGATACCATAAAAATATAGGGAAGCTCAGTGAAGTAGAAGAAAGAGATGGAGAGGGAAGGAGGAAGAACCAGTAAGAGGAGGAAATGTGGAATGAATTTAACAAAACCACAGTATGTCATGTGTAAATATACCACAGTGAATTTCGCCTTTATGAATGCATATAAAGCACAAATTAAAGACATATAAACAAGTGAAAGGAAGATTAGGAGAGATGAAAAAGGAGACTGGGGTAGGGAGGAAGGAAGGGAAAGGAGGACACTGGGGACAGAAATAAAGTAACTTGAATTCCATGCACATATGATTTTATCAAAATTAACCAAACTATTATGAATAACTATAATGTTCTAATAAAAAAGTATATATAGGGGCTGGGATTGTGGCTCAGTGATAGAGTGCTTACCTAACATGCATGAAGCACTGGGTTTGATCCTCAGCACCATATAAAAATAAATAAATAAAATAAAAGTATTAAAAAAAAGAACATAAATACCAAACAAGGTCAAAAAGAAAAAAAAGAAGGAATCAAGGGACTTGGGCCAGTGTATGGTTTATGAGCAAGTATTTTCAAACTTTAACAACAAAAAAAAATTAATCCCAGGTTGCTAAGTAATCGGCTTTATTGAAAATAAATGTTGAACTTTGCCCAAAAAACAGGAAAGAAAAGAATCGGTTTGGATTACCACATTTCCAGTAAAGAAAGCAGAGTTAAGTAGAAAGGATACAATCCAAAGCAAGTTTGACACTATGTTACAATGCCTACATCATCCATGGAGGCAATGCATTATTCCACATCACCATGAGATGAAGGGAGAGTACTGTAGGGTAAGATATTTTGAGAGAGAGAGAGAGAGAGAGAGAGAGAGAGAGAGAGAGAGAGAGAGAGACTACATTTATGTAACTTTATTACTGCATATGGTTACAATTGTTCTATTTTATTAATGGTTATTGTTAATCTCTTACCATGCCTAATTTATAAATAAATTTCACAATGTATGTTTGTTTAGTAAAAAGCACATATGTAGGGTGTGGTACTTTTCGGGGATTCAGACACCCACATGAGTGTCTTGGAATATATCCTCCACCAATGAGGAGGGGAGATTACTATATTTATAGAGAAGGTGTCAGTACATGATTATCCACTAGAGGGCAATATATTCATTAACCTTTTAAAATATGACACAACCTAATTTCTAGCAGAACTGTTAATATATGCATTAACCTTTTAAAATATGACACAACCTAATTTCTAGCAGAACTGTATTTGTTCCTTAGGAGGAAAAAAAGAAATAAACTAAAAAAAAAAAACACACAAGAAACTCACCTTAATTTCATATCACCTTCTGGTTTGTATTATGTTGGTAATATATTTGATGTTTCCCACAAACGCAAATAATAGAGGAAAAGGCAAGCCAATGTAATTCAAAATTGTTACTAGACCCAAAGGATAGTCTATTATGACTGAAGTGGTAAATCCATGAAGTTATAACAACTATAAATATATGTACACTTAACAACAAAGTCCCAACTACATAAAGCTAAACTGACAGAATCTAAGGAAGAAATAGACAATTCAATAATAATAGTTGGAGACTTCAATACTTCACTTAAAAGTGGATAAACAACTAGAGATAAGATCAATAGGGAACTAAAGAAATGAAACAGCACTATAAACAGACTCTATCCAATTTAGAATACTCCAGCCAAGAAAAGCAGAATAAAAATTCTTGAAGAAATGAGAAACATTCTTTAGGGTGGATATATGGTAGGCCATCTCTCTCTCTCTCTCTCTCTCTCTCTATATATATATATATATATATATAGATAGATAGATAGATAGATAGATAGATGTATTTAAAATTATATATATCTCAATATATATCAATATATTTAAAATCATATATATATATATATATATATATATATATATATATATATATTTAAAAGAATGAAATCATACAAAGTATGTTCTCTAACCATAATGGAATAAAATTAGAATTCAAACAGAAAAATATTTGGGAAATTCACAAATATATGCATATTAAAAATTACTCTTAAGTAATCAAAGAGGAAATCATAAATGATACTTTAAAGTATTGTGTGATGTGTGGAATAAAAACACAGAAACCCCGAAGTTATAAGGTATGGTATAAACAGTGCTTAGAACTTAACTTTGAACTTAAATGCCTGTATTAAATTAGAAGAAAGATATCACATTATTAATCTAATCATCCACCTTGGGAACCTAGAAAAATAAGCACCAAATAAATAAAAGAGAGAGTGAGAGAGAGAGAGAGGGAGGGAGAGAGAGAGAGAGAACATGTATAATGGCATAATTTGGTATGAACATACTTTATATACAGAGTTATAAAAAATTGTGCTGTAAATGGGTAATAATGAGTGTAATGCATTAACTATTGTCATATATGTAAAAACAAACAAATTAATTAATTAATTAAACAAGGAGCAATAAGTAAAGAACACAAATCAAAGATGAAATAGAGAATAGAAAAATAACAGGAACAATAAACAAGCCTTAAATCGTTTTTTATCAACAAAACTGATATATCTTTAGCAAAGCTCAAAAGAGGGAGAATCTTAAATTACTAAAATTAAGAATAAAAGAGAATATATTACACCTTATCTTACAGAAATAAAAAGAATTTTGAAGGAAGGCTGAGAATAATTGCATGCAAACAAATCAGATAACCTAGATGGAATGAATAGATTTCATATTCCAGAAAGTTACAAACTATCAAAATTGACTCAAGAAGAAAAAAAATCTGAGTAAATCTATAACAAGAAAGAAAATTGAAGTAGAAAACTTCAAAAAAAAATCTATAGGGACAGTCCCAGGACCAGATGGTTTCATGGGTGAATTCTACTGAAGATTTAAGGAAAGAATGACAGCAATTCTTTGTAAATTCATCCAGAAACTAAAAGAGGAGGAATTTCTTCCTAACCCATTTTATTGACAAGGAATTGCCTGATACTAAAATGAATGACATTACAAGTAAAATCAACTATAGAAAAAGAGGGGAACTACTTCATTATGATAAAGGACATCTATGACAAACCCCCAGCCAATATCATACTTAATGGTAAAAGGCTAAAAATATTTCCCCAAAGATCAAGACAAGGATAGGTTTTTACCATTTCTATTCAACATTGCACTGGAAGTTACATCTAATTTATTTGGGCAAGGAAAGGAAATAAAAGTAAAATTATTTCTACATAAAGAATTTAGGAGCTGGGTCCGGTGGCACACACCTGTAATCCCAGTGGCTAGGGAGGCTGAGGCAGGAGAATCATGAGTTCAAAGCCAGCCTCAGCAAAAGCAAGGCACTAAGCAACTCAGTGAGATCTCATCTCTAAATAAAATACAAAATAGTGTTGGGGATGTGGCTCAGTGGCCAAGTGTCTCTGAGTTCAGTCCCACCCTCTGCCAAAAGAAAAAAAGAATTTATAAACTTATATATTAAAAATACCAAAGAATCCACTAAATGCCACTTACAAATAAAGAACAAGTTCAGCAAAGTTGCAGGATACAAGATCAACTTCCCAAAACTGGCACATTTCTATACATTAGCAATGATCATTTTGTAAATAAAGCTAAAAAATAACCCCATGTATAATAGCATCAATAAGAATAAAATAGTTAAGAATAAGTTAGTTAAAAAGTATAAGATTTGTTTATTGAAAACTATGAAAGTTGAAAGAAATTACAGAAGACCTAAGTACCTGGAGAGATGGCCCATATTCATGGATTGAAAGACTTTATAGTTAACATGATAATATTCTCTCTACAAATTGATCTAGAGATTGACTATAATCTCTATCAAAATCCTAGCTTCCAGTTTCATAGAAATGGACTAACTCATCCTAGAATTCATATGGACATGTAAAGGCATTCAGAATATTCAAAACAATTTTTAAAATTTAATATAATGGGAGGACTTACTGATTTTAAAACTTCCTACAAGGCTACCATAATTAATGTTGTGTTACCTGCATAAGTATGAACATAAAGATCAACTAAATAGAATTTAGAGATCTAAATAGAATTGAGAGCTTAACCACAAATTGTAGTCAATTGTTTTTGTTTGTTTGTTTGTTTGTTTTAATAAGGGTGTCAAGAGATTTCAATGGGGGAAGAGTGGTCTTTTGGACAAATGATGCTGATACAACTGGATATACACAGGTAAAAGAAGGAAGTTGGTCTGCTATCTCACATCATATACAAAAGTCAACACAAAATTAATCAAAGGCCTAAATTTAAGAACTGAAACTTTAAAACCTTAGAAGAAAATGTAGGCATTAATTGTTACAACTTGGATTAGCCACTTTTCTTAGATATGACAAAACAAATCTAACTTGCAAAGAAAAATAAAAGTTGCACTTCATTGATATTAAAAAGTTTTGTGGGGCTAGGATCAGTGGTAAAGCACTTGCCTAGCTTGTGTGAGGCACTGGGTTCAATAAATAGCACTACATAAAATAAATAAAGGTATATTTAATGTATAACTAAAAATATATTTTAAAAAATTAATTTTGATTTTTTTTTTAAGTTTTGTGCATTAGAAGACATTATTAAGAAAGCAGGAGGGTAGGCTGGGGCTGTGGCTCAGTGGTGGAGTGCTTGCCTAGCATTCATGAAGCTCTGGATTCAATCCTCGGCACTACGTAAATATAAAATGAAGATATTGTGTCCACCTGAAACTTAAAAAATAAATATTAAAAAAATAAAGAAAAGGGGTTGCTGGTGTTGTGGCTCAGCGGTGGAGTGTTTGCCTAGTATGTGTAAGGCGCTGGGTTCGATCCTCAGCACCACATAAAAATAAATAAATAAAGCAAAAGTATTGTGTCCAACTACAACATAGAATTCTACTTTCATAGAATTTCCTCCCTTATTCCCCATTGCCCGCTTTTCCTCTCATTTCTGTAAAGTGTGGGAAAAAGCTACTTAGCTACTTTCATAGAATTACTGCAGTTCTTTCCTATCCCCAATCCTCATGCTCCTTTATTTTTTATTTCTTCTGAGCTTGTGAGGTTGGTTGACCCCAATCAGTCTGATCAACCAGGTGGGCTTCCTAGAGTAGCTTCAGAAATCTGAGATTAAGGTGAGACTTATTATCATATATGCAAAAGAAGCACTTAACCTTCTAGGTCCTCAAGCCTGTCTTTGACTTGGGCAAATGGAGTTTCCCTGTGGTGCAATATAACATAGCAGGGACTGCCCTGGGCTTGGAGCCAGAGCCTGGCAGTATTAAGTCATCTGTACATAGAGGGGAAAGTACTCATCTCATATTGCTACTCTGTGATTAAATGAGGCAAGCTTGTGAAGACCTTGGCACAAGGTCTTCATGTATTGGCCTGACCTTTCCTAATAGTAGAAATGATAGTTTCTTTATCTGAAACTAAACAGTGCATTGGCTCTCCTATTGACTGGCTGTATCCCCTTCAGTGCAGAGATTTTGTCTGTCCTGTTTCCCTCTGTATCCAGCACCTCAAAAATGCCTCGCATAAAGTAGGCTGTAAGTTAATGTGAATGAACGAAATGCGTGGAATAAATATTGGGTGAATGACTGACTCTCACATAAGTGGTGACAATGTTTACCCCTTCCTAAATCTGCCCTTTGGATCCCTTAAACTTCTTGGGAGGTCCAGAACTGTAAAAATGGAACGCTGAGCTGCATTTTGGAAAAACCAAGCCAAACCCTGAATTTGCCACTTCATGATTACAGCAAACATTTTTTGAGCATACTGTGCCAAACACTAATTTCATTTCTGTAAAGTGTGGGGAAAAGCTACTTAGCTACTTTCATAGAATTACCATAGTTCTTTCCTATCCCCAATCCTTATGCTCCTTGACACATTTTTCTTTATTTCATCTTAATACCTACATTATGAGCCCTGTACTATAATCATCCCCACTTTATAGATAAGAAAGCAAAGAGTTAGAGAGAATAAACATTTTGTTCCAAGGTAAATACTTACTGGTAGAGCTGAGATATAAATGCAGACTTAATTTTCCTTCCTCTCCATTGCCCATTTGAACTATTTGAAGTTTTAATATTTCCCACTAAAGCCTCATACCTCATCTTTAATACAGCCAACATATAGGCCCTGCCTGAGCTGATTATTTAATTTAAGTAGCAAAACACACATAAGAATCTTTTCATAAGTGAAAAACCTCAAAGTGAATGTTAAAAATTATAAAGTTTCTCTGAAATAAGACTTACCAACACCTTTTAATTCTCTAGTTCTTCTAGGCATTTACAACTCTAAAATCACATATTTAAGATCCAAAACTGTACTTGAGAATCAGATGATCTATTTATGCCATAAGGTACTTTTTTTCCTATTCCTTCTTGGGGACATAGCTCCTGTGTGAATACACATGTTTTCGGATAGTTTATTTTGAAAGACCCAAATTGATCATAAAAAGGTTTCTCCAGCCCAGTCCACTATGCTGATTGGTCCTAAGTTATGAATCTCATGGCAGCTTTGATTCCCCACAGCTCTGTCATGCACTTGGGAAATGGAAAGCATTGCCTTAATTGAGGCGATCTGTTTTTCACAATAGAGAGCTGGTTTGACTTGTGGGTTCAGGAAAACAAGTAGTTGATACAATGTGTATCATATTCATGATTCATTTAAAGGAATCAGATTTGTGTGTGTTGAATTTATTTTTATTTTGTATAATAGTCATTATTATAATAATATTATAATTATAATAATAGTCATATATTATTATAATAGTAGTCATTATTATTATTATTTTATAATTCTGGGGATCAAGCCCAGACTCACATGTGCTAGGCAAGTACTCCACTACTGAACTATATTCCTAGCCCTTTTTAATTTTTTTTATTTTAAGATGGAATCTAATTTGCCCAAGCCACATTTCTTTCTCTCTCTCTCTCTCTCTCTCTCTCTCTCTCTCTCTCTCTCTCTCTCTCTCTCTCTTTTTCTTTTTGTTGTTGTTATACTGGGGATTTAACCTAGAAGCTCTCTATCACTGAGCTACTTCCTCAGTATTTTTTCATTTTCTATTTTGACACAGGGTCTCACTAAATTGCCCAGGATGATCTGAACTTGTGATCCTTTTGCCTCAGCTTCCTAGTCACTGGCTGTTTACTGCATTTCTTTAAAGAAAAAGCTGAGAGCTTTCATTGTTCCTTTAACTTTCTACTTTGATTTAAGATTCCATGTTTTATTTTATTTTAAAATTTTTTTTATTTGTTTAATTAGTTATACATGACAGTACAATGACTTTGATATATCATACATTTGAATCAGATGGGATATAATTTCTCATTTTTCTGAGTGTACAGGTTGCGTGTTTTACATATTTTTGTTCATGGGGGTGGGGTTTTTGACTCAGACCCTATATTCTCTGAGGCCCAGAGCGAGTTCTTCTTCCACATTTCTTCCATATTTGTGTGGCTCTCTGCACAACTACACGCATGAAGAAGGAACTGATAGGCTATGGAGGGATTAGAATTTAGAGAAACTCAGTTTAGCATGCCAGCCTTCTGCCAACTAGTCCTCTTTCTTCATCAGGGCTTACCCTCTCCCCTATTGCAAATGGAAACTCCGCAGGGTCAGGGTCATGGCTGGTTTGTTTATACTGTGTGCTGACTGTTGAGCCTGGTATTTAGTAGGTTCTATGTGTGTGTGTGTGTGTGTGAGTGTGTGTGTGTGTCTAGGGGAGGGAAGAGGGGTGGAGGAGAAGAGAGAATAAATAAAATTTCACCAGGTGAAACACAAAAGAAAAACAGGCAAAAGGCTTGCCATCTAGGCAGCAATATTTGCTCCCTGTTGCCCCAGGCATGATGCTGACAACTCCTCAAGGTGTCTTAAGGTCCACACACAAAACCACATGCTGGTACTCCTCAGGAGGGCACTGAGGTATTTTTCTGCAGTCTGTTGATAGATTTGACAACTGCAACAAGCATCTGAATCCTCACCCCCTGGATTAAAAGCAGCATATGAGGGCTATGATAGATGGCATTTGTGGATATGTGACAGCAATAAGTAGTGACATTCTCAGAAGGAAAGACATAAAACATATGTAACAGGGAAAAATATTAATATTTAAGCATCTGCTTTTGTGTGAGTGTGTGTGTGTGTGTTTCAGGTTTTTCTTTTCTGTATATTTGAGATTATTAGTGAAGGAGTAAAAAGAATAGACCAAGATAAAGGTAACTGGGCTGGGGATGTGGCTCAAGCGGTAGTGCGCTCGCCTGGCATGTGTGCAAGCCCGGGTTCGATCCTCAGCACCACATACAAACAAAGATGTTGTGTCCGCCGAGAACTAAAAAATAAATATTAAACAATTCTTTCTCTCTCTCACTCTCTCTTAAAAAAAAAAAAAAAAAGATAAAGCTAACTGAGATAAACACTGCCCAGACTCTATTTTGTATGTAAGCAATTTTTCTTTGGTGGGGGGTTGCTGGGAATTGAATCCAGGGCCCAATGCATTCTAGATAAATACCCTATCACTGAGCTAAAGCTCCAATCCCTAACCAGGCTCTATTTGAAAGGAGTTTGTGGTATTTTGAGAGTGGGTAAAGAAGTTATAAGAAAGTTTTCCTGAGGTGGTGAATGCATTTCTCCTTTACATTTTGAAAGTCTTTTTATTTTTGATATTATTATAAATTCACATAATTTCGAGGACAGAGTACCAAAGAGTTCCCTATTACCTCTGTTTTTCATTTTTGTCTGTTTGAAAGATGATTCTAGAGGGTTACATTGTTTGGATATTAGATTAGAGTTTTCTCTGACTGTGAAACTTTGCTGACTGGCTACATAAAGGTTCAGGTTCTTCATAAATCATATAAAAAGAAGATATATTAAACTTTAAATGTCAGCCTAAACATATTTAATGTGCACAAAGCAAGAAAAAAAACCAGATTCTGAGAAAATCTGTGTACTTCCAGTAATGATTGATATTAATTATTGTGATCATAAATCACAATTTATGATTTATGTTTAAGGAGGCAAAAATTATAAATCTATGGAATCTATAGCTAAATCTAGAAATAACCCAAATGTCCCTCAATAGAGAATCCATTACATAAGTTATAGTTCATTTATTCAGGTGGGATTCTAAGTACATATTAAAAGAAGTATATATACATATATGACATATGTACATATATACATATATATCTGTTTATATATACATTTATATGTGTGTGTGTGTGTATATATATATATATATATATATACACATACATATATACACATACATATATATGTAATTGTTTTAATATGTTTATATTCATGGGAAATTCTGAGGCATGGTATTTGATTTTTTAAAATACCATAAAATCAAATAAATACATACAGTGTTATATTAAAGCCTTAAAAGGGCTTTTAATGTGGTTCACCCAGTACCTCCATGTTGCCAAATCCAATGAACATTTTTTTAAATCATTTTAGTTGCTTCAGAGTAGCAAGTAATATAGTTAATCACTCATTTTTCTTCAAATGGATTCTACTTTTGCTTTCTGTGACTCAAAATTCTCTTGAGTTTTCCTCCTGGTTCTTACTTATCCTTCTCTTCTCTTCCACCTCTCTGAGCTCTGTGAATGGAGTGCTCTGTGGCCTGGGGTGGAATTCTTTATCTTTCTCATTACTTTCTCACCAGGTGACCTCCTAGGGCCTCTTGGCTTTAGATAGCATTCAAATGCTAATCACTTGAAATTTATATCCCCAATGCTGGCCTTCTGCTTGGTCTTTGGCTCTGGATTGCTAATTTGACATTGACCCTTGGATTTCTAGTAGATTTCCCAAACTTGAGATTTTCAAATGTCTCAAATCATATTCAGACCTGTTGCCCTCCAAAACCTCTTTCCCCATTCCAAACATCCCTACACAAGGCGGATCTTGCCAATCTTTATGTCTTTCATATCTGAGTCAACGTTCTCCAATTTTGCTCTGGTCTAATCTCTTTGTCCTTCTTTTTAGTTCTTAGATATATCAAGTTCATCCTTAATTCAGGATGGCATTTGTTCTTCCCTCTTCCTAGAATGTTATTCCGATGTTCACACGTGTGATTCCTTTTTGACATTTAGATTTCAATTTCAAGAGGACTTTTCTGATCAGGAAAGTTTTATCTTTGTCCCTTAGTAGCTCTGCACTCTGTTTTATTTTATTCTTCATATATATATTTTATTATTTATTTCAACACTGGAATACAATCCCAATGAGAGCAGGGAACCTGTTTATACCATTAATAATTTTAGTCAAAATACCTTGGAAGAGATCTGGGAACATAATTAAATGTTCAATTAATATTTATGTTAAATAGTGGACTGTGGTTATAGCTCAGTGGCAGAGTGATTGCTCAGGATGTATGAATTTGATCCCCAATACTGCAAAAAAAAAAAAAAGTTAAAATTTGGAAAGATATATATCAAACAGTTTACAGTGATTACTTCTGACTGGGAATAGTATGAGGTAAATTGTAAATGGGTATTTACTTTCTACCAAGATACATTTCAGTTAATTTTAAATTATTTAAATTAAAACACATTACTAAATGACTAGAAAAATTAATACACACTTTGGTTATGAATAATGATGAAATTTGAAGCTGTGTTTATCTGGAAGATGCATTTATGTGGAAGGCTTCTTTCCTGATGATGTTAGGTGAGTAACATGTTTCAATCTGTGTTAAATATCTACGCGTTTGTAAAAGCACTGAAACATGATGCAAGAAAAGTGTCCACCCAGTTCTTTCCTTTGAACTTATTTGCTGCATCTTTCTGGAAAATCATTTAAATTAATTTCTTCCTCAGAAGGTAACAAATCAAATCACTTACTTGATAAATACCTTATGCTTGTTTTTCTTCAAATTATATTTTACAACTTAATTAGATTTGTTCTACTTGAATAGGTTTGATCTTTTTATAGAAATATCAAATTTGTAACCTTAGCTCTTGTCCCCAAGTCCTGATGTTAAGTCAACATCTGTTTGAAAGACCTTCAGCTTATCAAGTATTGCAGGTCTCTGATTGTTTTGGAACCTCTTCTGACACTATGGACTTAGTTCAAAGGTTAGTTAATACCCCCCTCTTTTTTCTTTTTCCTAATACGATGAACAAATGATTAATTGTTTGCTTTGGTCATTCAAGTTTAAGTTATTGGGTATAAAAAGAATAGCTTGAGTCTCTGTTCAGGGACCTCCTTATCTCTCAAATCATAGATTCTCCTTCTTTGGAGATTTTTTCATTAGGTTTGCAAAATGATAACCATATTTTTGATCTGGGGAATTGTTTTAACAATGTGCTGTTATTTATGGCTTATTTTTGGAATAAGGAGAAGGTAAGGAAAGTTTTTTGTTCTTTAAGTTATCTTTTAGTTCATTTATCTGATGTTCTTTTACTATACAATAAATTATTATACAATATAATAAATTTGGTTTTCTATACACAAATACTTCTTGATATTTTCACATTAAAATTTTAAGTGATATCTTTTTTTTTTTACTAAATCTAACAAAATATATTAAAACAGTTTCCCTTTTTAGTATTGACACATACCAGTGGTAATATATATACTTGTTAAACACAACTGAAAGATAATTTGTAAGGTCTTTGTGTGTGTTCCTGTGTACATGTACAGAGCAAGTCCAAGGGACACATGTGGCATTTGGAAATCTGCAATGGAAAGGGTTTCTTTCTATCGCAAGGATTAGACAGGGACTCTGACTAAATAAGTGTTGTCTTTTCAACTCGTTTTTGGGCACAGACTCAGTCAAAGCCTGGGCAAGAACATAGAGCCCTAGTTAATCATTCTATTACTCTTTTTTTTTTTTTTAATGTCAATCAACCAGGGTGATTGGGAAACTGTTAAATGTGTATATAACATACTTCATTTGTATGTTATCACTGACTTACAATTGATTCAAGAAATATAAATCCAGAGCCATACTTTACTTAACTTCTGAATGGTTCAAAGAGCAGTTAGGGGGAAGGCACGTAGATATTTTCTGTTAAGTCAATCTCAAGACGAGAATAACCTCCAGCAGATCTTCAGCTCTGTGGACTGCTATGTGTTGTCTGCCTTCTGCAAGTTTCTTCATTCTTTGAGGTACTTTAATCCAGTCCTGTTCATTTCCAGTTTCAATCAAATTACTCACCTTCACAATAAGAAAATGCCACTTCATATTCTGTTATCCTCTGAAGTAGAGTAGTTTATGCTGGAAGACAATAAATTTACATTTTCTAGTAAAAACATTTAAGGTAGCATGACAGAGCATGGCATTACAGTTAATGATCCTATAATGACAAACGAGAAATTAGATGGATGACTTTAGTAATCATTTTCAACAATGTATCATGTGGTGACTAGGTTAATAAAATGTTCTATTTTAGTAAAAGAGCAGGACCCCATCAACAAAAGAAGTACCTATAAACTGCAGAATTTTGAAATTCAGAGATAGAATTTTGAAATTTCAGAGGTAGAAATCTGAAAACCTTGCATATAAAAGTAACCCAAATATGTAATTTTCCTTATCTGTCATACATTTGTGTCTTTCAGGAGAATGGGTGAACCACCTCTGGAGAATGGGTTGATTCCATACCTAGGCTGTGCTCTGAAATTTGGGGCCAATCCTCTTGAGTTCCTCAGAGCAAATCAAAGGAAACATGGTCATGTTTTTACCTGTAAACTAATGGGAAAATATGTCCACTTCATTACCAATTCCTTGTCATACCATAAGGTGTTGTGCCATGGAAAGTATTTTGATTGGAAAAAGTTTCACTTTACTACTTCTGCAAAGGTAACCTATTTTGCATTTATACAGCATTCTGTTTATTTCCTATTTATTAATATATATGCCTATTTAGTAAGTTTGTTGTTTTTAGATTGCTGGATAAAGGTGTTAGAAAATTACCCTATTGTAGAGATTATTAGAAAAAAAATACATCAAATTAGTTACAGCCTCTTAGTATTACCTATTAAAAAATAAAACTAGATATATATTTGACATTTGTTAACTAGATACTGAAAATGAAATAATAACTAAATGTTTTACTGAGGCAGATGGCACTGTTTCAATAAGACAGGTACAAACTCATCATATCAGTGATGTCTATATAACATGCAGAATACATGTGATGGAAAACTTCACATCCAACAGTTGCTTTGCCATATTCACACCACACATTCCATTTTGTTAATAAACTCAACAGATATTTAAGCATCATTTAGATGTTATCTAAGAAAGTGTTATAGAGGAAAAAAAATCAATACTTAGTGAGTTTCTTTCTGCAAGAGATATTAGACAGTCTTTGCCACTAAGTAGCTCAAGGTGTGATTAAACTGAATCTACAAAGATATAACCAAGAAGGAATAATGGAAACAATATTGATTAGTATCAAATTAGCCAGCAAATAAGTTCAGCAATAAGCAATAGATAACTGTGATGGTCTGGAGTACCCTCACTGAAGAACTGAGATTTAAACTTAGCCTTAAAAGGAACAATATGATTTAGTCATTTCTTTGCAAAGTACTATCAAATTGTATTTGGGGAGGTCAAGTAGAGAAGTATGAAAGCATCCAATGTATTTCTAAGTCATTCACCAACACGTGGTGAGTTTTTGTTAATTTTTTTCATGTTTTATTTCTTGTCAGGCTTTTGGGCACAGAAGCATTGATCCAAGTGATGGAAATACCACTGAAAACATAAACGACACTTTCATCAAAACCCTGCAGGGTCATGCCTTGAATTCCCTCACAGAAACCATGATGGAAAACCTCCAACTTATCCTGAGACCTCCATTCCTTCTTAAATCAAAGAGCACTGAGTGGGTGACGGAAGGGATGTACTCCTTCTGCTACCGAGTGATGTTTGAAGCTGGGTATTTAACTCTGTTTGGCAGAGATCTTACAAGTCAAGATGCACAAAGTGCCCTTATTCTAGAAAACCTTGACAACTTCAAGCAATTTGACAAAGTCTTTCCAGCCCTGGCAGCAGGCCTCCCCATTCATGTGTTCAAGACGGCTTTCCAAGCCCGGGAAAAACTGGCCGAGGGCTTGAGGCACGAGAACCTTCACAGGAGGGACCAGGTCTCAGAACTGATCCGCCTGCGCATGTTTTTGAATGACACTCTCTCCACCTTTGATGACCTGGAGAAGGCCAAGACCCACCTCGCCATCCTCTGGGCATCACAAGCAAACACCATTCCAGCGACTTTCTGGAGCTTATTTCAAATGATCAGGTGACTAGCCACTTACCTACTTATTTTCATATTCTGGTAGAAAGCCCAACTTCAACCATTTCATCTTTGGAGAAAAAGAAGCTTCGTAGTACCTTCTCATGCCACCAATCAAGAATATAACTTATGCTTGTAAGTGTTTAACACATACAAGCTCCTTCAATGCTTCCAAAAACGTGAACAGCAATTTGTAGAAGCAATTTCAAAGAAAGCGATGTCACTGAAGCCACAGGCCTCAGGTTGGCTGGCCCTGGGTCAATTCAGGCCACTGGCCCAGAGTCCTTGCTTTTAATCCCACGCTGTTGCTCATGACACTAACTTTAAGTCCACAAGTGCAGTCTTCATCATCCTAAGACTATATTTAAATGATTACTGACTGACATGGCTGCATCTTATTTTGCTGACTTATTATTTGACCATAATAAGTTCACATATTTACAGTAAGTTTACAATACCAGTTTAATATCAATATATAGGTAATGATAACCATACTTTATCATCTTCACACAAATGCTTTTCATTCAAACCTTTCTGAAACTCATTTCACTTTAACTATGTAACATAGAACCCCAAGCTCACTGAGGCTCCAACAAAATTCCATGCACTAAAGTGAACCAGGCTTCACTTCACGTTCCAAAATTATAATGTAAATGAAAATGCCGAAATTTTGAGGTGAATTCAAATTTTCATCTGGAATGCAGCCAAAACTCTGTCATTGTTATCTTAGAGGCAATTTTTCTTCTAAATTGCTGTTTATTCCTTATTAAAATTATTTATTTATAGAGAACTGACCCAAGTTTTACTCTGATGTAATAAGGCCCTTTTAAGGCACAATTCCTGCCAAGATCCTAGGGCATCAACATAATTATAAATACGGTACAAATAAATGGGATTATTCCTTTTCTACCGTCTCTGGTACCTTGATCAGCTCATTGAAAGAAGAGGAAAATGTCTATTTGATTGCAGATCTCCGAGTATAAAAAAATTTATTTTCTGTGTGTTTTTATTTTATCTTAATTTTTAATAGGAATCCTGAAGCAAGGAAAGCAGCTACGGAAGAAGTGAATACAGCACTGGAGAAGGCTGGTCAAAGAATCAGTTTTGAAGGCGATCCTATTTATTTGAATCAGATGCAACTAAATGACCTGCCAGTCCTAGGTGTGCTTGCTACTCTACATTCCTTCTACTGTGTCCTAACAGTCGACATATATCAGGCCCTTAAATGAGTTCTAGACATTATGCTAAATAATTTTATACGATTTGGCTCTTTTAATCCTCATCACTATCCTATAATTAGACATTATTGCTATTTCTATAAATCAAGAGAGGAAACTGATAACTAGAGGCTGAGCCCCGTGAGGGTGGAATGTGAGGAGCTTTGCCTGGCAGCACTAATGGGTGACTGTTGGTAGCATACTCTCAATCACCACCCTATAATCCTGTAGCTCTCCTTATTCCTTTTACCACTAATCTTACAGTTAGAGCAATCGTGTCACTCCTTTGCATGAAATAACAGGGGACAAAGTGCCTTCAAAAAAAAACCATAATTAACTAGATGGGTTGAGTAGTGGTGTTGAATGCTATTTGATTTTTCTTCTTTTTGTCCTTCTGTATTCTATAGAAATACAAAAGTGCTATGTGTTTATAGTAAGAATGATCTTTAAAAATGTTTTTCACTAAAGGAAAAAAAACCAAGATATGCTTTGAGGGGCAGTTTACCAGAAGGGAGAAGAAGAAAAGCTTAGGTTGACCTCTGCCTAACCTGGGAGGTTTAATATGTCATTTCTCTTTTGGGAGCCTCCCTTTTCTCATTAGTAAAAAAAAAAAAAAAAGAGTTGACCTTGTGTGATTTTATACATAGTCATGTGATGAACCCCTACAACATGACAGTGAGGGAACTGGAGGCCAGGCTGGACTTTTCCTGAGAACTCTGTATTTTAGCTATTCTGTGTGTCCCTTTTATGCCTTTGCCCAGCAACAGAGCATCACCATATACTATTAAACAGTCTATAGATAAAAAAATTCTTTTAAATACCTGATTTAAACGGCAAGAAACACCTGAAAAAACATTTCTATGTAAAAAATATTATCGGTCTCTCAAATCTCAAAAATGGAAAACTTTGAATAATTCATATAAAATTGGTTATTAATTTTCCCAATTATATTATCTGTTAAGTGTCACATAAAAATAAGATTACTTTTCTATAAAATGATAGAAATGTAGTCCCACTGATGACCAAGAAAGTTATATCTTTGTAAAACGTTAACTCGGATGATCAGATTAAAAATATATTCAAACACAAGTGAGTCATTGATAACGGCCTAGTAGAGACAGAAAGAGCGCGTGGGAAGTTTTTCTCTGGTCAGCCTTCCATGTTTTGTTCATTTTCATGTTGTTGGATGTCAGAAGTGTTTCAAACTCTGCATTATATGGGTTTCCAATACTCAAATGGTTCTCTTTTTCGTTCTCCTTTTGTCCCTTTCTTTCTTTTAAAATATTTAGATAGCATCATCAAAGAAGCTCTGAGGCTTTCCAGTGCCTCCCTGAACATTCGGACAGCTAAGGAGGATTTCACTTTGCACCTGGAGGAAGGTTCCTATAACATCAGAAAAGATGACATCATTGCTCTTTACCCACAATTAATGCATTTAGATCCAGAAATCTACCCAGATCCTTTGGTAAGTGACTGTTCATCAAAGTTCAGTATCAAAGGTAGCTCTCCTATCTAAATAGGAAGGGCATTTACAATTGGATCATAGGGATTATCCCCTTAATTATGTGAAGTAGTCATATTTTGGAAAATCTGGATAGTAGCGTAGATTTCTGATTTTTTTCCCAGAATTTTGTTATGCTAGACTACATTTGCAGTAATGATAATAAAGCTGGCTCCTTTCTTTTATCTTAAAATATACTTCCTCCTAAATTCACAAAATTAGAGGTTAATGTGTATATTTGTGTGTGTGTGAAAATTACTTTTGGAGCCTCCAGGTCAAGAAAGAGATATGTTTATAAGTGCTACGTGTTTATGTGCTTGCTTTCTTTGTATTTTTATTGCAGACTTTTAAATATGATCGATATCTTGATGAAAATCGGAAGACAAAGACCACCTTCTACAGCAATGGTGTCAAGTTAAAGTATTACTACATGCCCTTTGGATCAGGAGCTACAATATGCCCTGGAAGATTATTTGCTGTCCAAGAAATCAAGCAATTTCTGATTCTGATGCTTTTATATTTTGAAATAGAGCTTGTGGAGAGCCATGTTAAATGTCCCCCTTTGGACCAGTCCCGTGCAGGCCTTGGTATTTTACCGCCATTAAATGATATTGATTTTAAATATAAACTTAAATATTTGTGAATATGTGGTCGGGAAAAGAGTACATTAGATGATGTTATAGGACTGCCGAGCACTGTCATTGAAAAGACCTTTTGGACAAAAACATTTAGGGGTGATGGAAGTTGTTTCGCACGTCCAGTCTGGTTCCAGATGCCATCTCACACAGTTGCTAGTGAAAAGTCTAGAAGCACAATAAGATTTTCTCACTGGGATAAATCAATGGATGTTCATAAAGCTGGGGACTGAATTTCATTACCTTCAGAGGAAAATACTTTTTTTTTCCTCAAAATGATGATATCTTAATTGGCAGAATTTTTTTTCCTAAGGAAATTGCTTCATTTTTTAAAAAAACCCACTCACTAATTATGAAAAAAAGAGTCATATTCACGTTTTAGTGAAATGGCATTATTTTTTTACTAGATAGTGAGGTTCTTCAGGTGTGAGCATGTGTTATAAAGGGTACTTTAAATGATTATATCATGCTTTTTAATAAAAATAATTTTTTTCAGCTTTCTGTATGTCCAGCGTATCTCTACATTCAGGGTTTTTGAAATAATGATATTGGTGTACTGTAAACACTAGGGTAGTTTTGATATTTTTCCTTTATGTTTTAACTTATTGTTAGCGGAAACTGTTATGCCAAGTTTCAACTCTCTTCTCTGCACCTTTATTTGATTCCATATGAATGAGAAGAATCATTTTCAGAGATTAAAAAGGCACTTTTTCTGTTATTACTAAATATGTATCTGTGAAAAGGATGAAGATCCTATGTGATACATTTAAAAATGAAAAATGGATGGAAATCACTATTTTAAAGCTTTGACTATGAAACATGCAGAGTTCATTAAGTGAAGTTAGACATTATGCTTTACATACTTTTTATCTCTTAAGGACCTGCAGTTGAGAAATTTAAGGCCATATGATAGTGTTTAAATATACTGTGTACATTAGCGCTTTGGTAAGCTATTTTAACTGTTAAAGGTAACAGTTATTCCATTTTATTGATATTTCCATATATATTTATATGTAAATTATATTTATCTTTACTTTCACTATGAATATTAAGAAAATATTGTAACATTTGGTGATTTTGAATTATTCATCTTTCAGAAATAAAAATATGAATGTGTATGTTTTAAAGTATTCAGAATATTTAAAACATCTACTAGTAAGCTACAAAATTTATATTTCAGAAATCATTCAAAATATTTGTTTTCAAGTATTTAAAAAATAGTCAAAGAAATAATCTACACAAAAATCTTCCTCATTCTACATAAAATTCATTAAAAATTTTTTGTGTGTGTCATGATGAGGATTGAAGCTAGGGCCTCATACATGCTAGGCAAGCATGCTATCACTGAACTGCATTCCCAGCTTTCATTAAAAAAGTTTTAGTCCTGTTATTTAATATTACTACAGAATTGTTTATTTAATAAATTATTCTTTTATACCAATAAAAGTACATTTGTTTAGACGAGGTTCAAGATTAACACAATTCTGTTTTATAAAAAACTGTTTTAAACAGTATTTTGAATGTGGTTTCCTATTTCATTTAATGACTTTTTGAATGCATGAATTGTCTTTCCACACATTTATTCTTGTACAATAGGATTGGCAATTGATAGCCCGCAAACCAAAGGTGCTGCTTCCCTGCTTTTGTATAGCCTGGAAGCTATGAAAGGTTTTTACATCTTTAAATAGTTAAAAAAATCAAAAAAAGAAGAAGAGTATTTTATGGCATGTGGGAAATCTATGAAAAGCAGATTTGCACATCCATAGTGAAGTTTTATTGGATGTAGAATGCCCATTTGTTTGCATGATTGTCTATGGCCTGCTCTTGCTATGCAATTGCAGAACTCCATAACTGAACTAGAGACCATGTGGTCACAGATCCTAAAATATTTTAAACCTGGTCCTTCATAAAAAATGGTTGCCAAAACTCGTTGTACGGCAATCCCCAAACCTGTTTTTATTATAATTTTATTAAAATTTTTAAAAATGCACAAGTATATGAATTTTGTAAAGTACATGAGGGAAATACATTTAAAAAGTTATGGATGTAATTTTACTTAAAAAAACCCTTATTTTTAGACCTTATTGATGAGTGCTAAATTATTACATGTAGGAAAAATATCTGAAAAAGTTACATAAGTTAAAAACAAAATCGCAGTGACCTATGGTAATCCATATGTAGACTTGGCATGTCACAACCATCATACTGCACCCTCCTCTGAGGCTCATGTTACTTTTACCAGTATATTACAGAGGAGAAAAGGGAACACAGGAAAGGTAAGTCACTGGCCCAAGGTCGCCATACTGTGACAAGTGAAAGAGCTGGGAGTATATGAACCCAGGCTGTTGGAACTCAGAGCCCAAGCCTTTTTCACTTTGTAGTATGTCTAAGAGACAGAGCATCTTGACTAGGGTCATTAGAAAAATAAATCACAGCAAACAAAATCTATAGTGTCAATTCTGTTCCACTGTTAGGGGAACATACTGCAGCCAGGGCTCAGTCAGTTTAACTGGCCAGAAAGGAGACCTAGTATACCAACACATCTTCCACTGTGCTCACCTTCAGACAGAAAGGAGTCTTCAACTCACCAACAACTCGGAGCTGTTCATCATGCAATCCGGTGTCCTTTTAGGATAGGTTTATACATTTTTGAGACAGTGGGAGTAAGGTTTTGGCCTTGGTCTCATTAACAGATAATTAATACAGCTTCTCTCCAGTGCCTTTTCTGCAACATGTTGGTTGATACCAATTCAGATGCCCAGACCTATGACAAGCATGAGGCAAAGACATAGCGCAGATGCATCTTAGACCACAATATTCAAAGTCACCTAGTTTAAGCTCTAATTTTAGTTAGAAACTGACACTCAAGGAAAGAAAATGGATTTTTTTGCACAACAAATTATAGGGCAGACCTGGGTCTGGAAGTCTCATGTTTGCAAATCAAATACTATTAACTAAATTAACCAACATATATTCAACATTATGAACCTTATCTTCCAAAACACAGTCATTAGATTTCATAGGCTTAACAAAATATAACACTACATATGAAAAATATGAATAAGATAAATTGAAAATGAAAAATACTTTTATTCATAAATTTTGACTTTCTATATTTATGCAAACTCCCTATTTTTTCTTTCTTTTCTCTTTTCATTTTTTTTTCTGTGCTAGGGATCAAACCCAGGGTCTTGTGTTTGACAGGCAAGCACTATACCACTAAGCTTCATTCTCAACCTCTCTCATTTTTAATTTAAAAAAGTGTGCATTCTCAGCTCAATTTTGGAGAACCATTTCTCACTGAAAGTTTCCCAGCAATCAGCAGCAAAGTTAATTAGAGTATAAAGTTAACAAAATTTCTACCATAATTTATGATAGATTAAAAGAATGACAGTGTTGAGAATTATAAATGTTTCAAAATTAGAGGGGAGATCAATGGAGTAGAGGAAGAGAATTGAGAGGAAGGGGAAAGGAATGGGAAAAGGGAAAAATTAAGGATTGAAATTGACAGAATTATAATATATATATATATATATATATATATATATATATATATATATATGAACATACCACTGTGAATTTCATGTTTGTGTGTATTTATAGAGCATGAAAAAAACAGTAAATAAATAGAAAGAAGACTACTAGGTTGAGGGAAGAGGAATTGAGAGAGGGAGGAAGAAAGGATAATAGGAAGCACTAAGGACTGAAATGGAGCAAATTACATTCCATGTGTGTGTAATTATGTCAAAATGAACCCTTCTATTAGATATAGCTATAATGGATTAATAAAAGCTTTTTCTTTTTCTTTTTCTTTTCTTTTGTGCTAGGGATTGAACCTAGGTGCACTTAACCACTGAGCACAACTCTAACCCTTTTTAATTCATGGACAGGGTCTCAATGAGTTGCTTAGTGCCTGGCTTTTGCTGAGGCTGGCTTCGAATGAATTTACAGTGTCCCGATGCTGGGATTACCAGTATACACCACCTCGCCTGGCTAAACATTTTTAAAAAGAATTATGAGTACTAGTTTTTTGTTTGTTTGTTTATTTGTTTATAAGTGTGTGAGAGAGTTTGGGGAAGAATAGAGGGATTAGAGGGGGGAGGGATGATTCCCTCCCCCACTTGCTCTTTGGCAAAATTAACCTGGAGAAAAGGTTAAAGATCACAGGAACTCTCTACTTTAATGTAGATTTTCCAGTTTTTGTTGTTGTTTTGCAAAATTTACTTTTACTCAGAAAGATGGTTTTAAAAGTGATTTTAGTGAGGGGTTTCATTTATAAATTATTGTCAAGTTTTCACTTTGAGGTTTTTAATTTCTGACTTCTCTAACTCTTTATGAAGAACAAGGGATGGGGTCCTAAGAGGGAATTGGTATGATTTTGATTGTATTCTTCCCAACTGCTACCAACTTGTTAGCTAAATGTAAACCTTGTTTTTAAACATTTCTGGTAAGGGAAAAATAAAAAACAGTAGAATTAACTTAAATTCTGCTGAAAACAGAACCTGTTGCTTTAAACATGAAAATATGTATCCATAGAGAAATATGCACAGGAAAATACTTTTTGTTCAAGGTTTTTCTTAGAATATGTGGGTGAGAAGACGGCTGAGGAAAAGATTGGGGAACACAGTGGCAATTGTCCTGGAATACCTGGTCCTCTAGGTAACCCTGTGTATGCCACTGGCCATTTGGATGTTCCGGGAACACTTTGGCCACCAAAACATGACAGGTAGAGGCAGCAGTTTCTTAGAAATCCTTGTTAAGTGCCTTTACATCATCCATTTTTGTAGAATGTTTCCAAAGAATGCCAGTTCTCTAAGGAAAATAATCATATTTTATTTAACCAGACAGCCCACCAAAGCTCCTAATGAGTGTCTTACACACAGCAGAAGCTTAAACAGTTGAAGATAGAGAGGTAATAAGTGAATAATTTATGTGGAGGCGTTTTGAACTCTGCTTTTCTCCATAGTCCAAGCTCCATCAAGTTGCAAACGCCTTGTTTGGTTGTTTTACTAGGAGACCTTTCTGCTTCTCTATTGATCTCCCACCTTACTAAAATATTGGGAAAGAGTTACACGCAGCACTGAGAACACAGCTTACATGTGCTCAGGCCCACATTGCCTGATGAGGCAGATTGACTATTTGTTGAAACAAAATAGAGGTGGGGAGGGTTTCAGCTGTGACAGCAGCTGGCTGAACAGGTTGCTAATAGGTCTGGGAGACAGAAAGAAGCAGGCCACAGGGCATGATCATGACATGAGAGGTGGAGCATAGAAGTGGGAATTGGACCAAGTCCTATTTGTCCATCTGCTCAGTCACAGATTTCTGAATATCCTATTTATTTTCTACTTTATTATTAAGTAATATTCCAGAAATGTTCAACCCACTGAGGGTCTAGACTCCCTTTTCCAGTTGTAATTGGGCATTTGTGTGGTGGTATGATGAAGTAATCCATTCACTTTCTGGTTTTCTAAGACTGGAGTTTGGATACACAATGTCGGCCAGCATTTAGATCTCTCCTTTTATTATAAGTAAGTCAAGCCACTTGTCTTATAATAATTAAAGTTCATTGCTAAAAAGATGCCATCAGGATTTACAACTCCCTTAAATTCAACTGTTTTTAGACAGTCCCCCATGTTTAAGTGGTAGTATGTTCCAAAGATTCACTTGTGAATAGAATATTTGAGACTCAAAAACAGAGTTTATTAAAGAAACTATGTTATAAATGCATGTACACTCCTCTAGCCACAAATAAAAGCCAATTTGATCCATAATATCACATAGATCACTCTGTTTGGAATAATTTTACAATGTAAAAGAAGGGGACAATAGTTGAAATATGAATATTTTAAATTGATGAAGAAACAGTTTCAGTTTACCTCAAACATGGATGTCATAAGAGAGGATGGGAGCCTGAACGTGAAGATTTTCAAAGGGCCAACTAGGTACTTTTCTTTTTATTGGAAGTGGCTTCAGATCATGGCATCTCCAAGTTATATATGGGACTAACTTCCTTATTTTGTAACTGAGGAAAACAAGAAGTTGTTTACTTCTCATTTTACCTCAAAGCTTACCATTAAAAATCTTCTCTTCCATTCAGCTATGTCACTAATGGTGGGGAAATGAAGGTGAGAGGGCTAATGGTATCTTTGGAAAGAATTTGAGAAAGTGGGAAAAAGAACTGTATTAATCTGCTAATGCTACTAAAACAAAATACAGTAGACCAGATGGCTTACATAATAGCTTTTTACTTTTTCTCAGTGCTAGCTGCGGGAAGTCCAAGGTCAATGTGCTGGCAGATTTAGCTCCTCTTGAGTCCTCTCTTCTTGACTGGCAGAAGGCTCCTTTCTCCCTATGTCACCACATGATCTTTTCTCTATGAGTCAGAAATCTCTTCTCATCAGGACACCAGTGCCATTAGATTAGCAACCCCCATACCTTAGGGAATTATTCTTTAAAAGGCTGCTATGTGGCTTTGGGTTTGGATGTGGCTTGTTTCCCAAAGGTTCAGGGGCTGGAGGCGTGGTCCCCAGGGTGGCAACATTAAGTAGTGAAAAGTTGAAGAGGTGGGGCCTAGTGGGAGGTACTTAGGCCATTGGGGGAACTGACCTCAGAAGGGGCTGATGCTGTTCTCCTAGAATGAGTGAGTTCCTGTGAGAGTGGGTTGTTGCAAAAGACTGCCTCCTGAAGCTCTCTGGGGACCTGTCTTCACTAAGTGAGCTTCTTCTTGCATAGGCTCCTGCCATGCTGCTGTCTGCCATGCTGCTGTCTGCCATGAGCCCATCACTACTACAAACTGATCGGGTCACCCAATATTGGACTTTCAGCCTCCAAAATTAAGAGCCAAATAAACCATTTTATTAATTGCCCTGCTTTAGGCATTTTGCTCTCCAAAACTCACAAACAACTTCATAAGCTGATGATCTGACTCCCAGGTCTCAGTCTGCTTATTTGTGCTGTCATCCAATTGCATCAGAATCCAAGTGAAACTCTTTGATTCAGCCAGGTAGCTGCTCTGGAACTAAAACAGAAAACACTGAAATACAGAAAAGTGACAAAAGACAAATTTACCAAAATTCCTTTGTGAAGTTTTGAACAGCTCATTGGTATGGAGGTAGAAATAAAACCCCTGCAGGGCACATTCCACTGATAGCTGAGGTCTGCTCAATTGCTTACTAAGGGAAGAAGTGTTCCCCTTGAGTCCTGGGCTGGTGTTTTTAGGACCACACAGGAAGCGCTTGGGTGCACAGCAACAGCCCTTTCCAATCTGCATCACTCAGTGCTTAACCCTATAAGTAGATACAGAACAACTTGATCTAGTTTGATCATGGTCTTTCTTCCTTTGTGGTCAACTTAAACAGGCATCCATACCAATCTAAGACTAAGAAACATAGAGCATAAACTCTAAAGTGATTAGGTATGCAAGGAATGAACATTGACATAATGAAGGTCGCATGTGAAAGCATGAAGCTTATATAATGTGGGGAATAAAACAAGGATTCCCACTCTTACCACTTCTATTCCACATAGTACTAGAAGTCCTACTCAGGGAAATTAGGATAGAAAAAAAGAAATAAAAAGCATTCAAGTTGGCAAAAAAGGAGTTAAATTATCTCTGTTGATGATATAATATTAAATATAACCTTCCCCCTGCCAAAACTCCACCTAACAACCTGTTAGCACTAATAAATGACTTTAATAAAGATGCAAGATACAAAACTAACATATAGTAATCAGTTATATGTCCATAAACTATCAATGAACTCTCTGAAAAAGAAATTTTAAAATAACCAATTTATACTAGCATCAAAAATAATAAAATACACAGGAATAAATTTACCCAAGGGGGTGAAAGATACATCCTGAAAACTATAAGACATGGATGAAAGAAATTGAAGAATACATAAAGAAAATATTTCATGTACATGATAGAATAGCTGATATTATAAAAATGATCACATTTCTCAACACAGTCTGCAGATTCAGTAGAGTCCCTATCAAAATTCTAATAATATTTTTTTACAAAGATAGAGCAAAATCCTGAAATTCATATGGAACCACAAAAGATGCCCAATAGCCAAAGCAATCTTGAGAAGAAAAAATAAAGCTGTAGGCAACATATTTTCCAATTTCAAACTCTATCACAAGACTACAGTAATCAAAATGGCATGGCACTGGCATAAAAGAAGACACATGGACCAATGGAACAGATCAGGGGCCCAGACATAAAATCATATATACAGTGACCTAATCTTGGACAAGGGCACCACATACAATGGGGAAAGGGTATCTCCTCAGTAAATGATGCTGGAAAAACTAGATGTTTACATGCAAAAGAATAAAATTGTATCATTGTCTTACACCATACACAAAAATGAACTCAAAATTAAAGACATAAGTGTTGGTCCTGAAGCTATAAATATCATAGGTGAAAACATAGGGTAAAATTTCCTTGATGCTGATTTTGGGGATCTGAAACCAAAATCACAAATAACAAAAGCAAAAATGAGTAGGACTACAACAAACTAAAAAATTTCTGTAAAACAAAAGAAACAATCTCAAAACTAGAAGGCAACTGCAGAATGGGAAAAATATTTGCAAACCATGTATCTGAAAAGGAGTTAATATCCAATATACATTAGACTCTTACATCTCAATAGCAAAAAATAAAAATAAAAAAGAGTTAAAATGGGCAAAGAACCTGAATAAACATTTCTTCAAAGACACTATGCAAATTGCCAATAGATATATGAAATAATACATGACATCACTAATCATTAGAGAAATGCATATCAAATCACAATGAGGTATCACTTCATAACTATATGAATGATTTTTATTAAAAGATAACAACAAAGTGTGGAGAAAAGAGAACTCATGTATATTGTTGGGGAAAGAATGTAAGTAAGTATAGCTGTTATGGAAAACAGGACAGAAGTTCTTCAAAAAGGAAAAAAAAATAAAACTATGTGATTCAGCAATCTCAGGTATACATCCAAAGAAAATGAAAACAGTATCTCTGAGAGATGTCTCTACTCCCACATTCATTATACCATTATTTATAATAGGCAAGACATGAAAACAAACTAAGAGTCTATTGAAGGATGAAAGGATAAAGCAAATGTAATATAGCCATATAGAATTTTATTTGTTCATAAAGAGAAGGAAATCCTGCAATTCATGCCAATATGGATGAACCTGAAGGGTATTTTGATAAGTGAAATAAGACAGATGCAGAAAGACAAATACTGCAAGATCTTCCTACATACAGAATCTAAAAAAGTCAAACTCAGAGAAGCAGAGAGTAGAATGGTGGTTACTAGGGGTTGGGGAGGAGCAGAAATGAGGAGATGTTGATCAAAGTATATGAAGTAAGATAAATTCCAGGAAGCCATGCATAGCATGGGTGATGGTGGATGTTTTAAGGGGAAAAAAAAGGCAAGCATAAATATCTACACATATCTAGGATCCTCCCCACTTCCAGTTTCCTCTGGGTAAGCCAGTGAATGCAGGAATACGGGGATCACAGAACAAGGGTCTGCCTCATGACATATCTCTATTCACTGTAGGCCCCAGGACCCTTAGAAGCTAAGAGAAAACAGTGTTCTAGTACCTACAGCAGCCATGCAACCAGGATTGCCCACATTGGACGGCTGGACTAATCCAACATTATCTTAATCTGACGTTGGCGATAAGACAAGTTAAAAGCATGAAGTGTGTTGGGTTTGGTGTCCTTTTCCTCATCTCACAGTGCTCATTTCTTTTTAAGGAGAGGGTTCAGGGCTGTTGAGAGATAAGGCTTCACCAGCCACAGTGCTGGCATGATGATTTATAGAGATGGAAAGACCCGATTCCTGCCCATATCATGTTCAGAGTCTAGTCTAATCACGTTAGAAGCCCAGAAGGATCTGATTTTAACTCCATCTATACCCAAGTGTGGTTTTATATAACTATATCTTTATATAACTATATCTTTTTGGGGGTGGGGTGGATGTTTAAAATGTAGCTTCTAATTTCAGGACGAAAAGACCAATTTTGTTTTAGAGAATTTTAAGGGGTAGAGGATATCTCCCTACAGTCCTGCTGTTAGACCTGGAGACAGCTGCTGTTTGTAGGTTGGCTCTGTTTCAGGGACATTATGGTGCCTCTTACCTGACTGCTTACTTACAAAACACCAAGAGTTTTTTTTTTGTTTTTTTTTTAATCAGCCCTTGCTTACCATACAAACCCTGAAAAACAACCCTAGGGGTCAGAGCCCCAACCTAAAAACTCTCACTGGATATCTTCCAATGCTGTCTCATGGTGTTTGAAATTTTGGCAGAAGATGCAGAATCAATAGCCTTTGAATATAAAGTTACTTAAGGACATGGGAAAGGCTGACCAGAATGCAGAAAACAGAAGCCTTGTCCGAATATGGCATTATTAAAATATGTTCGAGCACATACGTGTATGTGCACAGGCACCCATCTAAGTAATGCTTTGCCCTCATATGAAATAGAAGCAGGGGAAAGTATTTTCTAATAACAAAAAAAGTCAAGTCTGGATGACAAATTAAAAATGAAGCAGGCCAAAAAAATTTAGAACAAGAGAACAGTAACAAAAACATTTCACTCAGAGATGTATTTCTAAGACCACCACTCTAGCATGCAATTCCCCTCTAAAATATGTCTGGTACAAAGAGATAAGTTAAGATGTCCATGTCAGGCTAATGGCTAGGTGCCTACTTGCTAGGTATGTGTCTCATTCTTGTACAGAAACCTCAGTTGGCAAAACTGTAAATTACTCAATGTTACAGATTCTGGGGGACCTTCGTGAATTGTGAAAATTGTGAATAGCAAATTCTCAAAGGGAGATTCTATAGGATCCTCTCATGGTTGTGTGACAAAGACTTAAGAAAAAAACTGGGCAATGATTCAAGATTTTTAAACTTTTACTGATGGCTAAAGTGCTCTTATGTTTAAACATAAGCAAAACATGTACATGTTGGATGATGAAGATCATGATATAGTCTCTTGTATATCTAAGTACATAGATAAGTATCAAAAAACTTACTGAAGTCACATGAAAATAGTTTGACAATTTCATAAGAATCTAGGAAAAATTTTTTGGTCAGAATATGGTAATTTGTGTCCATTGCTAAAAGATAGCAAATGGATTTCCTTCTTTTATTCTCAATCTCTCTCTCACAATGAAGAAGAAAGAGTAGAGAAGAGGAATACAAGACACTTCCCAGGTTCAGAGTCTATAGAATGAGGCACTAAAGACACTCTGCATTAAAGATTGTCCATATAATTCCAGTAAGGTAAGCGTGGAAAAATGCTTTTCTCTGAGAAAGGAAATAGATAACAGGAATCAGTGAATGAATTTATAGTTTCAAAATGTCTTTGATAAATTTCAAAAAAATGAATTACCATGAAATCTTTATAGAAATCATCCTCCTTGAACATGAATAAAGAATTAGCTTAGAGTAAGTCAACCCAGACACCACAAATAGCTAAATGCTCTCACCAACTACAGGCCTTTTTAAGAAATGCAATGTCTAATTGTGATATCTTATGATGTTTAAAAACAAATATGCAAAAACCCTGCCACTATGGGTTAATGGCTCTTGTGTTTCTATGGAACTAGGTACCCTGAAACAAATAAACAGCAACTCATGAGTTCTGGGATTCAGGAATCTAGACCTGTGTGTCTGAAGTTCGAGGTCTTTCCTAAGGTTACAGTCATCTCAGGGACAGAATGGGGCTGTGAAGTCTACTCCTGTTATTGCTCATGTTATTCTTGGCCAGCCTTAGAAATCTGTGCCCAAGCTTACTTTTGTGATCTTCTCTGTGGGACTGCCTCACAGCATTGTAACTGGCTCCCCGCTGTAAATGGATCCTTCAGTCCTTTTAGAACCTAATCTAGAAGGGATATTCCATAAGTTCTGTTGTATCCTATTCTTTAGAAGTCTGAAATTTCAACCCCCACACAAGGGCATGATTATCAAAAGGCAGGAATCATTGGAGTCCTCTTGGAGGCTGCTTAACACAGAGTCTGGGAGGGTGGGTGGGTTCTGGAACCAGGGAGTCTGCAATCACTTCTCTATTCCTCTAGTTACTAGACACATGTTCTTTATGTCTCTGTGCCTTAATGTCCTCACCTCTAGAAAGGTAATAATAAAGTACTGACCACAGAAAGGTGTTATGCTAAGGAAACAAGTGTTTGAAGCACCTCAGAGCACTAAGTAAGCCTTACAGAAGTTGCAGTTGTCATTAAAAGAGTTCATCAAATGCTCTAGATTTTATAGTTTTATGGGTATTTTCTACTTTAATGTATATGGTAGCAATACATTTATTTACCAAATGCATGATCCACAGAGAGGCTGTACTGAAAGAAAAATAAAATGGTTCAACATCAGGAATTGCAGAATTATAACTGATTGCCCAGGCAGAACAGGGAAAGTGTTCTTTTCTCATGGCATGGGCCTCAGATGAAAGGGGGTTGGGGGTTACGTGAACCAGAGTCCCACTGTGAGAAGTTCTATAAGTTGAAATTGTCAGAACTTGGAAAAACACATATTAATCTTATTTTTGACATTCCCATTCCTATTCCTGAGGATAAAATCAGGGATGGGGAACCTCTTGACTTTGCCCTTCAGAAAGAATATATTTGAGAACTGTCAATTTTAGCCCAAGGTTACTGAATTCCAACAGGACTAAAGTCAAAGTAAACATTGTCACTGCAAGTCATTATTGATTTTAGGGGACATCTGTGCCTTCCCACTAGACCAGAAAGCCATGCCACTACCAGTAAAGAAAACTCATAATTCAGTAAAGAGCACTCTAAGGCACAGAGAGACATCTCCCAAAATAAGTTCTCTTCAAATCATAGCAGTGTGAGAATTTTAAACATTCCATGACCCAGTCACTCCATCCTCTACGGTTCATAATACCAAGTCACCTAGAAGCTCTTGTGGTTAATGTTTAGTAATGGGAAGCAAAGGAGGAATTCTAGTGAGGTTTCCATGAATTGGATTACTTGATTTATTCTATCAAATTAAAATCTTAGGTGTCTAATTCTGCCCAATGTTTTGAACGGAGAGAAAATTATTATAATGATGTAAATTTATTATTTGCTTATTATGTGTCTGTCACTGCACTGAAGGCTTTCATGAATTGTCAGTTTGCCCTCATAATCACCCTGCGGAGTAGGTAAAGCTATTATCTCTTTTTTTACAGATGAAGAAACTAAAGCTTACAGAAGTTAAGTAATTTGTGACCAAGTCAATGATTTGCACCTGGAAGTCCAACTTAAAAGTCCATGTTTAGGAACAGAATGGTAAAGGTCGAAGAACAGAAGAACTTAAAATTCTCAAACTGTGTGTTTGTGGTATTTCTTTTCAACTTGTAGATTGCCCTCTTTAAAATAATGGAGGAGGAGCTGTATCATGAATTGACTAATACTGTTCTTCCCCTTCCCCAGTAGGTCCTACTGAAGCCTCAGAGAACTTCATGGTTGATATTGCTGGCATGAGGGGAAAGATGAATTCTTTCTGAGTTTTACTATCTGGCATAGGTAAAAGTGAGAAAGAGAGGAATATTGCTTTCCATCTTATCCTAAGCCCTCTTTGAGCACAGGTGGGAAGGACAGGAGATGAAGACTGGGGCAGAGGAGTTAAATACAAGGAGATCGAGAAGAGCCTAAAGAATATTGAGGCCACAAAGCGTTGTTAACATGTGTTATGTTCCATCTGAGCTCATGGTATAGCAAAGCTTGGACAATTGCAATCAAACTCCCATTTGGCTACCAATCAACTATCAAGAGAGAAAGAAAACAATCTAATTTATAATAGCATGAAATACTTAGAAATGAATTCAGCCAATGAATTGAAATATCTATATATTGAAAATTATAAAACATTGACTAAAAAGTTGAAGAAAATACAAATGAATTTAAAAAATATGTTCATGAATTGAAAAAAAAATGTTGCAAAAGTGACCTGTCATGGTTTGAATCTAGAATGTCTGTCAGAGTTCTGGTGTTGAAGGTTCCCAAGGCATCATGTGCAGAGGTGGGGCTTTGGGGGAAGTGACTGGATTATGAAGGCTCTGATCTCCTCAACAGATTAATCCATTGATGTGTTCATAATGGAACAGAAGATTAGAAAATACGGGAACTGAAGATAGGGGGTCCTTGGGGGCATGACCTGGGGACTGGATCTCATCCTTGGTTCCCTCCTTTTTATTTTTCTCTCTTTGCTTCTCACCTTCCATGAGGTGAGCAGCTTTGCTGAGCCACGTGCTCCCCACCATGATGTTTTGCCTCACCACAGGCCCTTAGCAATAGGTCTAAGTGACTATGGACTGAAATCTCTGAAACTATGAGCCAGAATAAGTCCTTAAGTTGATTTTCTCAGATATTTTGTCACAGGAATGGAAAGCAAACACAGAAAACTTGATAATGGGAAGTGGAATCATTGCTGTGACTATCCCTGATGATGTCATTCTGAAGACTTTGAAACAAACAGATTTGTTGGGGGAGTTTGGAAAGATCTGGAGATGCATGCTAGAGAATCCTACAATGTTTTAAGTAGAGCTCTGGTCTGAACTCACAAGACCAGAATGCTGATAGGGATGGAGACAGTAAAGGACTACTCATGAGGTTTTAGATGCAAATGAGGACTTGGTTGGGAATTAGACTAAATGCCACATGTGTTACATTTTGGCAAAGAGCTAGTCTATTTTTTGCCCATGCCCTGACTCTTTTATGAGTCTGAGTTTAAAGGTGACAAACTAATCTGGTGGAGAAATTTAAGGTAGCACAGCATTCTGGCAATGGCATGAGAATTGCTGACATTTTTTAGTAAGGTTAACTGTGAGAATCAAAAGCAGAGCAGGGCCAGGCACGGTGGTGCATGCTTGTAATCCCAGTGGCTTGGGAGGCTGAGACAGAAGGATCTTGAGTTCAAAGTCAACCTCAGCAAAGGTGTGGCACTAAGCAACTCAGTGAGACTGCCTCTAAATAAAAATATAAAATAGGGCTGGGGATGTGGCTCAGTGGTTGAGTGCCCCTGAGTTCAATCCCCAGCACCACCACCCATCTCCCAGCCACCTTCCCCCCCCTCAAAAAAAAAAAAAAAAGCAGAGCAGGAAGATTTGAAAAACTTGCAGTTTGGTGCTAGTTTAAAAGGCATGAGGAATGCAAAAAGGGCTGGGGATGTGGCTCAAGGGGTAGCACACTCGCCTGGCATGCGCAGGGGGCTGGGTTTGATCCTCAGCACCACATAAAAATAAAATAAAGATTTTTTTTTTAAGAATGCAAGAATTACAGGGTAATGGAGACTTCTACCAAGATTTCAAAGGAGACCAGGCAATGTGTGGCAGGGTCAGAATCCTTTACAGGAAGCCACAGGAAAGCAAGATATGAGGATGTGAGAGTGAAACCTAAACTGCTGAGGAAATCTTCAGACACAATAGAGCCAGCCCAAGGCAGAGGCCATGGTGGTTACAACCTGCAAGGCCATAGGGGTGGGGCTGTGCAAGCCCTCTGGAGCCCACATTTTCCCACTATGAGCCTCTGTTGCTAGATATGGAGCTACAGGATTCAATGTTTGTTTTGCTAGGTTTTGTTCTTGCTTTGGTGTTATCCTTCCATTTTATGCCCCATTAATGCCTTTAGGAATAAGAATATTTATCCTGTGCCACCATATATTGGACTTATTCAACTTTCTTTGTAATTTTACACGGGTTTACAGCTCAGAGTTTGCCTTGAGTCTCAGAAGAGGCTTTGGACTTGAACTTTTGAACACTGCTGGGATTATTGAGACTACTGGAACTCTTGAAGATAGACTGAGTGCATTTTGCTTTGTGAGGTGGGCATGAGCCTTTGAGAAAAGGTGTGAAATTTTATGGTTTCAATCATGTATTAAAGGTTTGGTTCCCCATTCAACAATGTTCAGAGATGGGGATGTGGGGGAGTGATTGGATGATGAGGGTCCTGACTCTTCGGTGGATTAATCCACTGATGATTTCATAGTTGAATCAGGTGGTAGGAGTTGGAGAAGGTGGGAGTGTGCCCTTTGGGATTTTATATTGTCCCCAGCCTCTCATCTCTGCTTTCACTTCCTGGCTGCCATGAGATGAGCAACTTTGCCCCACCATGACCTTCTACCATGATGTACTGCCTCACCATAGATCCAGGATCAATGGAATCAGTTGATAATTGACTGAAATTTCTAAAACTGTGAGCCCAAATAAATATTTCCTCCCCTAAGTTGTTTTTCTCAGGAATTTTTTTCATAGCATTAGAAACTGATTTACACATGACCGTACTACCTAAAATAATTTATAGATTAATATAATTTCTACTAAAATTATAATAACATTTTTTCACAGAAATAGAAAAACAACTCTAAAATATATATAGAAACACAAACCTCAAACAACCAAAGTGGTCTGGAACAAAAAGAACAAAGCTAGAAGCAGCATATTACCTAACTTCAAAAGCGAACTAATTAAAACAAATAAAAAAATATATCATTAAGAAAAAAAATCTACTAAAAAGCTATAGTAATCAAACAGCATAGTATTGGAACACAAACAGATATGTAGACCAATGGAACAGAATACAAAGCTCAGAAATAAATTTACACATCTATGGCTACTTGATCTTCCACCTAGATGCCCAAAACACACAACTAAGAAAGGATTATCTTCAATAAATGGTATTTGGAAAACTGAATATCCAAATGTGAAAGAATGAAATTGGACCCTTATTATACCATCTCCAAGTGTACTAAATACCTACTTGAAAGACCTAAAAGTATAAAACTATTAGAAGAAAACAATAAGGAAAAATATTGACATTGGTTCTCACATTTTTTTATCTCAAAAGCATATTCAACAAAAATAGAAATAGAGAAATAGGATTGCACCAAATCAAAAAGTTTCTTCATAGCAAAGAAAACAACAGAATGAAGACACAAACTAAAACATGGGAGATAATATCTGGAAACCATATATCTAATAGAGATTGATATTCAAAACATATCAGGAATTTAAATAACTCAATAAAAATACAAATGATCCCATCAAATGCTGAGGGCCATTACCAAGTAGGAATGACGCATTGAAATTTCCTTGCCAAGCGTACCCCATGCTGCTTAGAGGACATTCGATGGGACATTGCATGCATGCTTTCATAAAGTGACCTTGCTCAAGGACCAAGGCGGATCCGAGTTTAGAGCTGATCAGGTTTGAGGAAGTAACCAGCTCCTTGAGTTTAAGGCGTTGCCAGTTTAAGATAATGGGTTTTAGGGAAGTTGGAAGTTGAAGATTATTGCTGGGATTAGGGTGTTCCTGCTGCTTGTTCCCGTTGAGTTCTCGTGAGATTAAAATGGGATTTGGAGATAGCCTCGTGGAGTAGGTGAATTGTGCGGGAGACGGCAGAACGCGATTGCCCCTGGACCTGTGTGGAGGCGGTGTGAGAGCGGGAATAAAGAATTGCTGTTTGAACCTACAAAGGTGTGTGGTGGCTCGTGATTCTGGTGCCAAGCCGAGACCTTGGCATTCAAAAATGGATAGCTGGGCACAGTGATGCATTGAACATAGGTTTTCAATTATATTACATATACACATTGATATAACAACAATAAATCAATTATTATATAAATAAATAATATAAAATCTATTATATAAAATTATGTATTATTATATGAAATTAAAAATCATATTAATGAATATGTAAGTTAGTTATAGATATTATTAATATAATTAAATTATCAATTTATTATATATTTAATATAATTAATGTAGACATAATTAGTTGTATAAATATACAATTTGTGATACATATATTAATAAAATAAAAGGCAAAAACAACAAATCTTTCATTGAAAAAAGAATTACAATAGTCCCTGCCCCATAGCAAAGGTGGAATCTTACAGATATGTACTGTAAGAATTCTCTGATCTATCAGTGTGTGTATGTGTGTCCGTCATTAAGTAGACCCTGACTGTGTTCCCTGTAAAGGATTTCTAGTCTGTCTTTTCTGTGGTTCCTGGATTTACCCCCCTGGAAAGATGGATATTCATTATATTTATAGTCACATCTGGGTGTTGGCGAATGAACCCTCACTGATGGTTGTTAAGGCTCTGCTGTGAAGGTCCTGATGTTTTTCTGTTTGTTTTGTCACATGGAAAAGGCTAAGGCCTACAAAATACATATCAGAGAGAAGGTCTCGATAGTGTTTGAGCTCCTGATTCCAGTTGTTTTTCCATTTCTCATAAATCCTTCCCTTCCTACTTCTTAGATTCTCTTTATATTTTATGAGATATCTAGTAAGTCACTGGTAACTGAGTCTTCATTAATAACAATTTTTAAATGAACCCAAACATCAAAGGCTTGTCTTTCAATGTCATAGACACATGATTCAGCCTGTTCTAGAGTTCTAATAATTTTTCCCCAGGTTCATTATGTAACATCCATTACACATTACTGAAGAAAAAATCAAGTATTGTCTCTAACATATAAGCAGATATGTTTACCTAAAATAGATGATAAATGAAAATGAATCATAATGCAGTGGCTTCTAGGTACCCTGATCTTCTCCAGAAGGAGAAATGTATTATTTCTTGTATTAAGTTACAAAAACATCCACAAAACATAAATGGGCCAAACATAATGTGGTATATACATATGTACAGTGGAATATTGTTCAGCCCTAGAAAAGGAGAAAATTTGGTTACAGGCAACTTATTTGAGGTATTTAAAGTAGTCAAATTCATAGAAACAGAAAGTAAAATGGTAGTTTCCAGGGGCTAAAGGAGGTGAAAAATGAGGAGCTGTTTGTTGCTTAATGAATTTTAGCTTTGCAAAATGAACAGTTATGGGTACAGATGGTACTGATGATTGCATAACAATTTGAATATACTTAATACTACTAGGCTGTACATATAAAAATGGTTAAGATGGTAAATTTTATGTCTTGAGTATTTTACTAAAAAAAAGTGAAGGTTATAGTTTGGATATGAGGTATCCCTAGTTCCCCCACTACTCCAAAAGCTCCCGATTAGATTCTGAGAGCTATAATCAGTAGGTTACCATCTGATGGACTCGTAATTTGAAAGGGCTACTGTGCTAGGTGGTAACTTTGGGCAGATGGGTTGTGGCTGAAGGAGGTGGGTCGCTGAGGATTTACCCTTCAGGATTGTATCATTTTCCCCTGGCTCCTTCCTCCCTGCTTCTCTGCAGTTGTGAATTTAGTAGCTTTCCTCTTCCACGCCCTTCCACCATGATGATCTGCCTCATCTCTAGCCCAGAGCAATGGAGTTGGCCACCATGGACGGAATCTCTGAAGCCAAGAACCCAAAATAAAAATTTGCTCCTTTAAGTTGTTCTTGTCTGGAATTTTAATCACAGTGATGGAAAGCTGACCAACACAGCTAGGTGGATGTTCTGGAACACCACTGTTAGAAAACATATTTTTTGACAAATCAGTCTAGATATATGACCAGATGACTTTCCAACTTGGATATTTAGAAATTTGGTGATAGCTATTATCTAGGTGAGTCTTTCTTCGTTTTTCCCTCTTCTTGTTACACCTAGAAAATAATTCTATTTTAGCCACATGTAGAGTAAATAGAGGGGTGTGCCTGAAGCTTAACTTGTTTTGCTTAACTGATTCTAGATATTCTTCTTGGGAAGGGGCTCTTGTTGTTCCAGCACTCAACCAAGCCACCAAGTGCTATCTCTGCCCTATAGTCACCTATTCTCAGCACAGTACCTGGGAAACTCCCAGCCACAGGGTCTCTTCATCTGATAGTGTTACCTTAGTCCATGGCTTGATTCCAAAGCTGACAAAGGGAGTTTGTGTAAGCTGTTGCTCTAAAAAGATCCAGCAGCTTCGCTCAGATACTTGTTGTTTTAGAAAATGCTGATAGTGTCTGTGAAACCTTAAATGTCATAGGCAAAGTGTTCTAAAAAGCTCTGATTATCTGCTGTTAGCTAGTCTTCATGTTAGTTGGAAGAAGCTAGATTGAAAATTTATAAAAGCATTAGTTGATAAGTAGGTAAAGCACTAACGCCAGACCCTGAAAGGTTATTTTTAGCATATAGTAGTACTTTTGAATATCAATATACACATTAATTATTTTAAAAAGAATTATTTCTCTCTGAAACTACCCTCAATGCTTCATGAAATAGCTTATCATAACCTGGAGTGGGTATTTTTAAAGACATGTAACAAGGAAAACAGTTCCTCCAAGTTGGGCAATAGCATCGTGCTAATGTTTGGGTATGTTTAATTCCAAAACAAGATGAAACAAAACTATGAAAATAAACTTCCTCGTAAGCTATCACAATGACTATATCCTAGATCCAATGCTCTATATAACTCTACAGAATGTCCTTGGCTTTTAGAAATGTCCTTTTAGTTCTAAATAATTGAGAGTGTTGTTTCTGGAAAACAAAGTTATGGCAAATTAGACATGAACAGTTTTCACTCTCCTTGAGTCTGGGTGGGCTTCTGAGCAGAAGTGATGCTGTATTTTTACATACTTTTTACTCTCATAAAAAGGCCTGTTTTCTGAGTTCAAAGGATCAAGTCTACCTATGAGCTCAAGTATAGTGCCCAAACAGTACTTCTGAAGACAAAAAATTTTGTTTATAGTTCAAACCTAAAGGAGAAAGGATGTGTTTTAGACATTTTTCAGGGAATGCAGAAAACAGCACAGATGAGGTTAACCTAAGCTAAATATAAGACAGACAATTCAAAAAACAAGAATGCAAAAGCCATTAACTAAGGACATAAAAGAACATGCAAAATATGTTGTCTATAGTTGTTTTTTTCCTCTTTATCCTGGTCACAAACCTCATGAAATCTCAAAACATTGCAAAACTAAAAGAATTTTTTAAAAGAACACATCAATATAAATGTCCTTGTTTGGAGACATAAGTAGGCTGCTAAGTTTCATGTAATTATGATGATCAAATGTTGAAAGGAGTTCTGGTAGTTACCAAAGTTTTTTTAAATTAATTAATTAATTAATTAATATCACATCACAAGTTATTTTAGAAGAACTTGATCCCTTGAGAGGAAAACAAACTTTAAAACAAATAAAAGGAATTACCCTTTATTTTTTTTGCAGATATCAGTGATCAATGTAAAGGATCAACAGATAATAGATTATGTAAAAATGTTTATAATGCTGTACAAGATTTACAAAGATATAGTGATTGGTCTAAGTTCTCCTTGATGGTTAAGTCATAGAATTCAGGTAGTATCTTGTCCTTTCACCTAATCCATGCCATTTCTATCTACTGGACTTTTTCTATAGAAGCTCACTTGAGACATGAACATTTGAGAAATAACTTCACACATGTATTCTGATGAGGTCAGTCTAGGATGTTAATCTGGTGAGATGATTCATGATTAAAGACATGGTACATACTGTTTTTCTTGTTTTGCTTAACTGATTCTAGATATTCTGAAGCTTAAGAACAGATAGCAAAAACTTTTTCCACACTCCAGCCTCCATTTCATCTTGAGTTCCTATTTTGCTAACTATGCATGGGGTTCTTGAAAAATAAATTGCAAGTAAAGCATGAGGACCCAAGGTTGGTTTCATAGATGTGTTAATTGAATACAGGATATTATTTTCCCCTCTTCTATTTCTCAGAAATGGAACACTTTTCAAAGATTCTATAATTATGGGCTTATACAAAAAAGCTAAAGCTAAATTAAGGATTACATCTATTAGAACAAAGAAGTATCAGAAGTAAATATGCATGGGTGTACTAGAAAGCTTAGAAAGGCCAAGTATTTTGTTGCAGAAGAACTACAGGGTTTAAATTCAACATAAGCCAACAGGCTACATACAGAGCCAGATCAACTCTGGACCCAACTGCCAAGATCAAGGCCGTTTACTGATAAGAACAGACCTTGAACAGTATTTGTCAAGGTCTTTTTAATTTTTTTAAAAACACTACAACTATTTGGGAACATTGATTCCAGATTACATTTGTACATAGCTTTGATCTTTTGTATATTTTACTTCTTGAATTGATGGTGAGGTAATTTTATATATTATGTTTTTTACTCTAGTCCAGTGGCATTTTTTTAAAAAAATGCAGTGCTATAGCTATACTTTTCTTAAGATCCCAAACATGCTATTTACTGCAACTTTTAAGGAAGGCAGATTCTATTGAATAAACTCTTTCCACCCTGCCCTTTTCTACTGAGGACCCCAATCAATTCGCTTTATTTAATAGAGAATTGGATTTCTGATAAACATTTACACTCCAAATAGGAAACATGTGTCCAGATGTGATGTCATAGAGCATGGGGCAAAGTAGACAAAGAAAGTTCTTAGGAACAGGTGGTTGGAATGATTTCTGAAAACAGAAATGCTGAGTATTCCATGCAGTTGATTGTGTCGCTATAATCGTTCTTTCTCCTTCCTCTGCAATCTCCTTTTATTAAAGTTGCCTGCCCAGAGAAAGAAGACCATGTGTGCAAAGTTTTGTTTTTTCAAGGCTTTGCTTTTTGGAGAAGGTAGAGTGGGTGCAGAAACTACAGACATCTCTAAGTTCAACATCGGTGCCAGTGTAGTATGAATAGGAACCACAGATGAGGGGTGGTGGGATGATGGTTCATAAATCAAACTAATAGGCAAGGATGCTCAGGAAAACGCCGTCTGCTGGGAATGTGCAAAAATGTCAGGCAGGACTCTTGACTTCCACAGGACATGGAATGGAAGTTAATAAATCTCATCCAGAAGTTAAAAGGAAGGAAAACCACATCTACTTCCTAGTAGGACTACAATACTTTCTTTTTCTCTCCCTCCCCATCCCCATTCTTTCTTCTTTCCCTTTCTCCCTCCTTCCCTCTTTCTATTGGGGGGGGCTATTAATAAATTCATAAATATCTCTACATAACTTTTTGATTTTCTGAGTCTTAAAAGACATTATTAGCTTCTTTTTTCCATTTCATTTTCTAAATGAAAAGACCAGACAGAACTCTGAGTAACTTTTCTGGAGCCACACAGGAATGAGTGACAGAGCTGGGAATTAACAGATCTGTCTAAATCCAAGGCAATGTTTATTGCACTAGGCTACAGAATTGTACTGTGTACTTGCACTTGGAGTGGGGAAGACCTCTGCTGACTTAACAACCTAAAAAACTGTTTGCCATGTACTAGCCACTCTACCTACATGTGGGTGAATATGTTCAGATATATAAAGAAATAAGTAGGAGTTTTTAAAGGAATTACTTTTGCTCTATCATCATCTTATTTTTTTGACATAATTTCTTCAACAGAATCAGTTTTCTCTGGCGAATTTGCTCCAGAAAATACAATGCTTCTGCATTTTCACAGATACTGGAGGAGTTAAAAACCTCTTATATTACGGGAAAGCATAAATCACTGAGAAACGAGGGATAAATGAGAAAGAGTGACAAAGTAGGCTGTAATCAAAAAAGAATGAATTACTGGAAAAGTTAAGTCAGATATCAATTAATCCAGGTGAGATTAGATTCTAATCACAATCATGAGCAATTGAAGAATTTGAAGATTAAAGATCACAATGAAGAGCTGAGATTTAGTTAAGGAAGAAAACGTTTAAAACACTTTATGGTTGTTTCCGACAATTGAAGGTGAAATAAGTAAACCCAAACTGGGGAGAAATTGGATGAAGAGTGGACGCTGAGGCAACTCAGTTGTTTATGCAAAGCACTTCCAAGGGAAATATAGGTTTAGATTCCACCGAGGAGGAAGACAAAGGAAATATAAATAGAGCAGAAGTATAGGAACAGGGGCCGGGATTGGGGCTCAGTCATGTGTGAGGCACTGTGTTCGATCTCTGGAACCACATAAAATAAAAATAAAAAATAAAGGTATCTACAACTTTAAAAAAAAGTGTGGGAACACTGAAGGACAAGAGGTATCTCTCCTATTTCTCAGTTTGAAGAGGAAGAGAACAGAAGGCGAATAGTCAGGATTTTAGGCAACAAATAGATATAGGAGATTTTGAAAAGTGAGTAAGAAAAAGCATATTGTCCTAAATGAAGACTTTCAAAGTTACAAAGTGTCAGGGATTGTTGACATTTTTTTCCATGCCAAAAAGACCTAAAAGAAGTGAATAATTAAGTAATAGGCGTACTAAGTGGCACAAACACAGATAATGGGTAATTTCATGCTTAGTTCTGATAATACACAGAGGGAGAACAAAAAAAATCAAAAGGAGTGAAGATTTTGAAATTAGAGAAGGCTTAAAACAGTAAGAAAAAATTAGAGATTTAGAAGAATCTAGAAAAAAGCAGGATGTTATTGGGGACAAGGCAGTTATGAAAATTACATATTGTCTCATGGGATTCCCAGTATCTATCCAACACAGGTGCAGTAAGAAGAAGCAACAAAGTTTAAAAGCCCCAATCAAAGTTCAGTGGCTGGTAAATGGAGTCAGCTGTCAAACCCAGGCCCTCTCCAAAGCCTGTACTATACTAAACCACCTCTAACATGGTGTTAATAGCCATCAGCATTTTTAAAGAGAATTTTTACGTTAGTATATATTTTAAAAGATACATCTCCTACATAGCCCCAAATATCACACTTTACAAAATTAATGGTTATTTTCAAAATACCTTGCCCATATTCCATGAGTGCCCTTCAAATATCAGTTACAGTTCATCTCTCCATACAGGATCCTGTCCAAGTCATGCCACTGTGGCTGCACTTCTTTATTCTTCAATCTAGATGCTCCTCATGATACTGATCCTGTCGAGTGTTTCACCTCTGTATTTGTCTGATTGCTTCTTTGTGGCCACTTGTAAAGTATTCTTGTAAAATTTCAACTAAAGAGTTGATAGATTCAAATTAAAGCTTTTGGTTGAGAGTGGTATGGTGAATGTATATATAGGCAAAGAATGAGGGGAGGGATAATAGCTGGTCCTTCCACCACTATGGGTGCTGTCTGGTCAATTAGAATAAACATTTTAAAATATATTTTTTTGTTTGTTTTAATTAGTTATATATGACGGTAGAATGCAGTTTGACACATCATACATACATGGAGTGTAACTTCTCATTTGGGTGGTTTTACAAGACATAGACTTACAAAGGTCATGTAATCATATATACACATAGAGTAACAATTCCTGACTCATTCTACTATCGTTCCTGCTCCAGTTCCCTCTCCCCTCCCTTCATTCCCCTTGGTCTAGTTCAAAATACCTCTATTCTCCCCTCCCCTTATTGTGAATTAGCATCCACATATCAGAGAAAACATTTGGCCTTTGGTTCTTTGGGATTGGCTTATTTTGCTTGGCATAATATTCTCCAGTTTCATCCATTTATCAGCAAATGCCATAATTTCATTCTTCCTTAAGGCTGAGTAATATTCCATTGTGCATATATACCATATTTTCTTTATAGGATAATAATGAACTTATTCTTCATTGTACGATTTTATCCTCAGAACTCCTCTGCTGTTGCATAGTTATAATTTTCCTCTTCTCATAAGAATGTAATTTTTTGTTAGTTGGGCAAACTATAATCAAAATTTATTTCCCCATCAACTGATTGCTGGATAATTGCTGCCTGAATAACTTCACAGGGGCTCCAAAATAGAGATTTTATATTTTTATTATCATGAACATATATCAGCTGGCTGTCTCATCAAGTAGGGCTGCCAGGAACTCATAAACACAGGTCTAACTAGAAAGGAAAGCTCAATGCATAATATTCACATTTACTTATCCATTTTCAAGGTAAGAAGTTGTTTTAATGGCTAAATTCAAATGGTGATGAAAAGCTTTTGATGACTTGACAGTCATGATGGACACATGGATTGTCACATGTGTTTGAGTTACCTACCTCTTGAGAACCAAGTAATGCCCTGTAGGAAACGCAGCAATGTGACTTTGTTCCTTTTGGTGATATGACTCCATTGTTCGTTCAAGTTTCCTTACTTTTGGTCAGAAGATAACCTGGACTTACCTGTGTTTCCTTGTTCCATTGAAATTAGCCATTTCTTTAAGGATCTCTGATTATTTTTAATGAGGAATGTTATTAGAGAACAAAATTAGGGTTTGAAATGGAAAGTTTTTGTTTGTTTGTTTTTTAAGTCCAAACTGTGGTCCAATGGTAAATATATTTCCTAACTTTGGTCTCATCTTGAAATTCTTTTCACATTATCAAATACCCTACTAGATGCTCTTTAAATGACTGAATAGTGTTCTGGAGTTACATAATTTTTGTTGACTGGAGTTGGGTATTTAGACTCTAACATACATTTTTACTTTTAAAGAAGCTATTAATCATTAGGCTTAGGAAAATTGTTCTGATCATGCAACATTTTCATTTTCTTTAGCTTATTTGTTAATACTATCATTTATCAGTGATTACACAGATTTTATTATACAGAAATATTTTCAGTTAAGAATTCTCTATTCAGTTTTTAAACCAACCTAAAAGAATGACAATAAATAAAACATCATAACATCTTCAGGCACATTGTTGGTTAGTGAAAGAGAACTGAAGAACCATTTTGTTTTCCTTCTAGCTTTATTATAATTGATAAAATTTGTATCTATTTAAGGTATACAGTGTGATGTGTTGACATATGCATACATTGTGAAGTGAGCATCACGATCAAGTTCATTAACACACCCATCATCTTATTGGTGGTAAAAAAAAAAAAAGCATTTGGAATATCTTCTAAGCAAGCTTAAAATTTACAGTACTTATATTTTGGTCACCATGCTGTATATTAGGTCTCCAGAGCTTATTCATTTTATAACTGAAAGTTTATAACCTTGTAGTCAATCTCTCTTTCATCCACCCAACATCTTGGTAATCACCATTCTTCTATGAGTTTGACTTCTTTCAGATTTCACATATAAGAGAGATTATGTGGTATTTATTTTTCTGAATCTGGCTTATTTCCCTCAGCATGATATCCTTCAGGTTTACCTGTATTATCACAATGGAAGAATTGTCTTCTTTTAAAAGGCTATATGCGTACATGAGTCTTCTTTTGCTTTCCTCTGTTGTGGGGCCCTTAGATTGTTCCCATATCTTGCCTATTATAAACAATAATTGGCTGAAATGAACATGGAAGTGAAAAAACTCTCATCCAAACAGTGCTTTAATTTCCTTTGGATATATATCTAGCAATGTAATTTCTGGATCACATGATAGTTTTTCACAATGTCTCCATTTTGTTTACCATAATGGCTGTACCAGGGCAGCATTCTACTCTCTTCATTCTAGAGAACAGAAAATTAGATCTTGCTGAGTTTGTTGTGATGGTTTACCTCTTGTTTATGAACTTAAAGAATTAAAAGATGCCTAGATGAAGATTTGGGCCTACTTTTTCTATTAGACAGAGGGTCTCTGGTTTACTTCCTAGGTTCTTGATCCACTTTGAGTTGAGTTTTGTGCATGGTGAGAGATAGAGGTTTAATTACATTTTGTTGCATATGGATTTCCAGTTTCCCCAGCACTGTGTGTTGAAGAGGCTATCTTTTCTCCAATGTATGTTTTTGGCACCTTTGTCTAATATAAGATAACCGTAATTTTGTGGGTTAGTCTCTGTGTCGTCTATTCTGTACCATTAGTCTACCAGTCTATTTCAGTGCTAATACCATACTTTTTTGTTACTATTGCTCTGTAGTATAGTTTAAGATCTGGTATAGTGATGTCACCAGCTTCACTCTTCTTGCTAAGGATTGCTTTAGCTATTCTGGGTCTCTTATTTTTCCAGATGAATTTCATGACTGCTTTTTCTATTTCTATGATGAATATCATTGGGATTTTTATTGCATTAAATCTGTATAGTGCTTTTGGTAGTATGGTCATTTTGACAATATAAATTATGCCTATCAAAGAACAAGAGAGATCTTTCCATCTTCTAAGTCTTCTTTAATTTCTTTGGCATTCTGTAGTTTGCATTGTAGAGGTCTTTCACTTCTTTCATTAAGTTGATTCCCAAGTATTTTATTTTTTTGAGGCTATAATAAATGGGGTAGTTTTCCTCATTTCCCTTTCAGAGAATTTGTCACTGATATACAGAAATGCCTTTGATGCCCTGACTTTCTTAATAAGACTCCTACAGTGCAAGAATTAAAATCAAGAATTAATAAATGGGATGGATGCAAACTAAAAAGCTTCTTCTCAGCAAAAGAAACAATCAGTGAGATGAATAGAAAGCCTATATCCTGGGAGCAAATTTTTACCACTTGCACTAATCTCTAGGGTACAAGGAACTGAGCAGACACTTCTCAGAAGGTGATATACAATCAATCCACAAATATATGAAAAATGTTCACTATCTCTAGCAATTAGAGAAATGCAAATGAAAACTACTCTAACATTTCATCTCACTCCAGTCAGAATGGCAGCTATTAAAAATTCAAACAACAATAAGTGTCGGCAAGGATGTGGGGAAAAAAGGCATACTCATGCATTGCTGGTGGGACTGCAAAATGGTGCAGCCAATATGGAAAGCAGTATGGAGATTCTTTGGAAAACTGGGAATGGAAGCACCATCTGACTCAGCTATCACACCTCAGTCTATACAGAGACTTAAAAACAGCACACTATAGGGACACAGTCACATCAATGTTTATTGCAGCAGAATTCACAATAGCTAAAATGTGGAACCAACCTAGATGCCCTTCAATAGATATACACAATGGAATATTACTCAGCAATAAAAGAGAATAGAATCATGGCATTTTCAGGTAAATAGATGGATTGGAGAATATAATGCTAAGTGAAATTAGTCAACCCCCCCCAAACAAATGCCAAATGTTTTTTCTGACATAAGGAGGCTGATTTATAGTGGGGTTGGGAGGGGGAGCATGAGAGGATTAGACAAACTCTAGGTAGGTGAAGGGGGTGGGTGGGGGGATGGGGGTAAAATAGATAGCAGAATGAGATGGACATCATTACCCTAAATACATGTATAAAGACACAAATGGTGTGAATATACTTTGTATACAACCAGAGATATGAAAAATTGCACTTTATATGTGAAATATGAATTATAATGCATTCTGCTGTCATATATAACAAATTAGAATAAAAATAATTAAAAAGATGCATAGAAAACTGATAAAACACATTATGCCTGTTTCCAGAGACCATGGCATGTGAGTAAAACAACTGACTCACTCTAAAAGTGGGTGGCACCATTCAATAGACTGGGGACCTGGGAGAAAAAAAATATTGGAAGGGAGAAGCTCAAATATATGTGTTTACTAGATTCTTCTTGAGTGGATATTTTGGTTTTAGTTTAGTTTTGTTTTAGCCATAGATCATGCAATTCATAATCCAGATTCTTTAACTTTTATATGTGGATTTGCACCAGCCACTCTCCAGGGGGCTTATAGACCCTCAGCTTTGGACTGGAACTGCATCATTGCTTCCTCTTATTCTGAGGCTTCAAGCTTCTTGGACCAAACATATACTGATTTCACCAGCTCTCCAGCCATGGAGGAAATACTATGTATATATTTATTTATTTATTCACACATACACATATACACATACGCATGTGTATACATATATACACATACATACATATTTTGTTTCTTGTGGCCAACCCTAATAAATTAGGTGGTAGAAGCATAATGAGGAATTTAGGACATTCAACTAATATCAATTCTCATTTTGCAATTCTGTTATTAATAGCTGCTAATAGGCCTGGTAATTATAAAGTTGCACCAACAATTTTGGTAGAGGAAAAGGTAAATACATAGTAGAATTTACTATGATGAAATCTGGTATCTGCAAAGGTAGAAAAGAACCAAGAATTGAAATCTTGAGAAATTGGAATTAGTAAAAAAATACATAAGGAAGGGATATAGCATGAATAAAAACAGGGAAATGAGCACAGTAAATTTTATGACAGCGCATTTCAGTGCAGAATGTATTATTGAGGGGATTGGGCTCAGTGGGGCACCTAAAATGCTTTCAAGGTAGATGGTCAGTGAATAGTCCATTCAATGATGAACTTCCATGTAATGTTTAATGGGAAATATTTATGCTGACAAAAACCCAAGGCTTACTATACACAACCATCAATACTTTTACAAACTGGCATTATTAAATTTCTAAAAATGCTAAATCATGGTTAGCCAAGTATTCCTTATCTATATTACAGGTCACATGAAGCTTTGCTTAGTGATAGTGTAATCTGGGTCATACCAACTTCTAATTTAAAAAAAATAACTTTGATTCTCTGTTTATTAAAGCATCTAAGGGAAAGATATTGATAAAATTCTTTCCCAGTATTTATACTCCCCCTGGTGGAGAAAAGGATAAGTAACCAACGTTTCATATCCTGATGTTAATATATCAAAGGTAACTATTTAATTTTGCTTTAATAGGGGCTGTGACTAACAGTGCTTGTGACCCTAATTATTTATTGACAGATGATAACATCTTAAAAGTATCCCACACTTTTTTTCACTGCTATTAACTGATGTGGCTACTCTCCCATGTACACATATTTGTAGGCCGAAGCACAATTCTTCCTTTGCCTCACATCCTCAGATGTTGTATAAGATTCAAGTCATATTGTACAAATGTAACAGTACTATTTTTGATATTTCTAATTTATTCCCACCAATATCTGATGTAGCAATCTCTTTTCAGGCTTTCATTGACTAAGAATACAGAATTCTTGTGGTAGAACGATGTAAAAATAGAATTTGGTATTCCATATCTCCAGTTAAAAACAGACATAATGGTCTAGCAGCATTAATGTCAGAACCTTTTGAGTATTCATTTTCTGTCACATCATTCTTGATGAGTGAAGTTACTATTATAGGTTGGAAAAGAAGAACAAAAATGTAAACATTGAATAGAAAACTTTAAGTAAAGCACTAAAATGTATTAGAACACGGCTCACAGAAGTTAAATGGACAAAACTGATGAATCGTCTAAATCGATATTTCATCTGAGGACATTTTCTACCATATTTGCTAGAAACCCACTTTATTACATTCTATAAAATGACTATCACGGTACCTGTGTATACTAGAGATTACTATTAGGAAATGAGAAAGATGTTGATGTTGGGGCTTAGAACACAAGTCTGTCACTTTGGTAGGCTGAATACTTTGAATTAAAGGAGATTCCAAGGCCCCAGAAGCTTCCTCAGAGGCAAGGTCTCTGACTCCTGACTCCCTCCTTCCTCCCTGAGAAGTAGGAGAATAGGGGATAGGGATGTGGATCAGTGGTAGAGTTATTGCCTAGCTTGTGTGAGGCCTTGAGTCTATTCCCAGCAGAAGTGAAACACAGAAACCTTCCTCAAGGCAGGTCATAGAAACTAGAAACCCTCTTCTAAAAGCAAGCCATGCTGCCTAGGGGTTTCTCTCTCTGTTCTCTCAACCCCTCTTTTTTTTTTTTTTTTTTTGGAAGACCCTCACATCAGAGGAGTTCTGCCTCATGCCTGGGAAGAAGGAATGCTATACACAAAGGACAAGAATCTGAACAGACAAGCCTTGCTAGATTTCTCCCTCTCACCCTTTTGTTCAATCACATTTCTTCACAACTGTCCATCATAAAACCTAAATGTTAACAGAGGACAGTTTTCCTTGAGTCTTTGGGCCTTCATTTCTGTAGCTCCCAATGTCATGTAAAACTTTGCTAACCTGTCTTTGGTATAGAAGTGTCAGCTGTGATCCTTTGACAGATAAAACTGTCAAGTCTTTCCACACCTACATTACCCCCAAACTGTAGGACTGTGGAATTTGAACCACACCAAGGGTAAGGAGACACTGATTACATCTTGTACAGGAAGAGTCTGCCCAAGTCATTTATTTTTTCCCCATGAAAATAATAGGAATTATTCCTTTTATGTTCCAGAGTTCTTGTCAAGGCTATCTGAAATAATGTATAGAGGAAAAAGCTACACAAACTGAAATGTTAAAGTGGAGATATTTCAGGATTTTGTGTATACAGAATTTTAAATTATTGGTATTTATAGATATATCTCCATTTAAAATTAGATGACCTTAAGTTTTGATTACAAACTGATTTTTATAATTAAATCATTTAAAATACACTGGAAGGACTCTGGAGAATCATTTAACATTTTATTTGGCAGTTTAATTGGCACCAATGAGTATGATTTTACATATAAAGATGTTCTGACAAAAGATATGTCTGTTACATAGCTTTGCTTTTCTAACCCTCAGTGTGAGGAAATCATCAGAGCTGAAAGCACACTGCCTTGTCCCTGCTGTTGGTGATATCCTGTCCACACTAGGCTTTTCTTCTTACATGTTTTAGGATAAAGTACTTATTGTTACAAGGAAAGTGCCCATTGAGTCAGAAAACCTTGGAAGTCATATTTAGAAGTTTAGAAGTATATGGAAGCCAGAGTACCTGCCTAGAATTTCCTGGGGTTCAATTCCCAGTACTTAAAAAAAAAAAAAAAAAAAGGAGGGCTGGGGATGTGGCTCAAGAGGTAGCACGCTCGCCTGGCATGCGTGGGGTGCTGGGTTCGATCCTCAGCACCACATAAAATAAAAATAAAGATGTTGTATCTACTGAAAACTGAAAAATAAATATTAAAAAAGGAAAAAATGTATACGAACAAAGAAAATCCATGAATAATTCAAGAATAGAATGGGAAATGAAAGCTTATGCACTGTCTGGAGATTTAAGAGTATATAAACAAAACCAAAAAAAAATCACCCTCATTACTAACTCCTACATACATAAACTTTTTATATATTTTGACATATATACTATAAGTAAGCACTATTGTTTATAGCAGGAAGAAAGATGAGAAAATACACTTTTTCATATAGTTAAATGCAATTAGCTAATTAAAATCTGAGGTTCGGGACCCATGTGCATTAGTAAAATTAGGGGATCTATTTGTAGGTATGAAATAAAAATTGAGCACATTTATTTAAAAACTTCTAGAAATGCAAATATTTTTTATATTATTTTAAATAATAGATTTAGATCCTCTTAATTTAAAAACTTAGAGAAGAAAAAAATTACAGTTTGTGAATAATCCAGTGGTCCTTTACACATGAGGTCAGATAAAATTAATGCACATTGCATACTCTTTGGGCTAAGGAGATAACCCGGAATCCAATCAAACCTCTTTGCCATTTTCATTACATCAAATACACAAAGACTAAAACAAAAATAAAAATACAAAAGGATTAAGATGCCTGTGGATATAGTTCTGTATTAAAAATCACTTCTTAAAGGATTGCACCTAGAGAACCCCATGTCTTAGAATATAAAGGTTTAGTGTGAATTCTAATGTCAAAAATATTTGAGATTTATATTTATAATTAGTAAAAAGAAATCTATGGAAATTTAGCACTGGCTGAACAGTTTATATAAAAAGTACTCTTAAGAAATATCAAAGTTAAGAGTTTTATGACATCATTTTTTTTCTGAAAAATAATCCAAGAACACTGAAACTTACGCATGTTTGCAGACATTCTTATCTGTTTATAAAGGTTATTTGGAAATCTGTAACTTCAGTCATTTCTGCCGCCTTTGCTTGAGTGGAATATTGCATAATGGAGTTAATTTAGAGAACAAGAACAATATATAATGAAAGTGAGAGTATTCTTTCTAAGTTCAGCCAAATTAAGAGTAGCCAAAGTCAACAGCTCCTCAAAATGGGTTCATTCAGAGTCATGAGTACCATGTGATTAAAGCCTCTAATGTCTCATTACTTTCTGTAGCTTTTCAATTTTTAAAAGTTGTATACTCTCAATTTGCTATGGTTAAATTTCATTAACACCTCTTTCACATTCCTGGGATATCCGTAGTAAAATAACAGATAAATAATGTGGTATTAATTCCAAACTAAAATACCAATGTCAAAAAATGTTAAATTATTTGAAATTATTTTGAGTAGCTATTATACAGTCTAGCACTATATTACCTACATAAAAAAAAAAGAAAAACCAAACTGTATGCAATTAGATTACATGACAAATGACCAGCATACCTTTGGTTATTTCAGAGTAATCAAATAAGAGGTACTAAACAGATTAAGATATTTCCATTACATCTTCCTTAGAGTGGTACTCTATCTCCACGTCTAGAATAACATCACTTATCATAACTGGCATGCAAAAAAATCGCAGGTATTTCACACACTGTTGGTTCTTCATGAAGACTTTCCATAATTGTTTTCACCTAATACTATCATAAAGAACTGGCAGGACACTTCATTGACAGCTGCAGATGATACTACTCTGGCAAATGAATTGAGGCTGACACTTCTAGAATCTTTTTATCTTCCTCCTTTTAAAACCCAATCAAAATGTACAATGGGTCTGGGGTGTAGTCCAGTAGTAAAACACTTCTCTGGCTTCTATTGTCAGCAGCTTGCAAAAAAAAAAAAAAAAAAAAAAAAAAAGAAAAGAAAAGAAAAGAAAAAAGTTTCATCAACTCTGTTGGCACTATTCTGAGTTTCTCATCTTAAAAACATTCTTGGGCTGGGGATGTGGCTCAAGTGGTAGCGCGCTCGCCTGGCATGCATGTGGCTCAGGTTCAATCGTCAGCACCACATACAAAGATGTTGTGTCCACCAAAAAATGAAAAAAAAAAATAAATAAATATTGAAATTCTCTCTCTCTCTCTCTCCCTTAAAAAAAAACATTCTTTCACTATCCAGAGGGTTTCATTTTTCATTTGCTGATTTATTATCAACCATTAATGTATAGTGACTCTTATGGCTTAGGGCTAAGATATTGCTTGTTGCTATAAGGATACAGAACTAGATAAAGTCCTTGTTCTCCTGGAATCACTTTCCCAGAGTTTGGCAGAATGGGAAGAGGGCAGATAGGAACAAAAGTTAAGCAAATTAACATGAAAATATCAGGAATTAATAACAATAAGGAGCAACAAAGAGAGACAAGGAATGACTTAAGATTGAAGCATCAAAGGAGGTTTCTCTTAAGAAGTTGCATTTATTAAGCTGAGCTCAGAATGTCAAACTGTAATAACAACTGACATTTATCACAACATGTTGCCGGAAATGTAAAACCTTGTAGGTAGCCCTTCAGTAAATGATAAATTCAGTTATCTCTAAAATATGTACTCCTTATGAAAGTGAATCACATGCTTAACATTAAAGAATATAGTCAAACTAGTTTGAATTGCTATCTACACAATATTTCGAACACTAACATCTATGAAAATTTAGAATAAGTTTTCAAGGGTGAAAAATCCCTCCTAGTTTCAATATTATGTATTGTATAAAAGCGTATATAAAACATGGTATTTGCATATAATTTTATTGCATTAATAAAAATGACCATCTTATCCCACGGAATGTTGAACCTGATATAATTCTGAAAAAAGAATGAACATTTCTTTAAGATATTATTTCATCTTACTACCTTTACTCAGAAACCCAATACCCATTTAAAAATTCCAGGCTACTTCCAGCAGGACTTCCACTTATTCTCAAATATGCTTGAAATTTTACTTTTAAGTCTGATATCTGAATATCTGCAGTACTTATTAAATTTCTACTTTTTAATTAACGAATTTCTATAGAAAACTAAGAACTATAGTTTTTACTATTCCTGATTATAGGATAAAAATGACAAAACCTATTAGGATTTAAAGAATCAAGCCTTTCCCCCAAAGATGAAACTGAAAAATAAAATGGGAAAGATATTAAATATAGAAGCCACAATGGACATCTTATAATTACGTTCTAAAAGGTACACTGAAAATTACACTATATAGGTACACAGATCACAAACCAAAATGTCAATACAGAGATATCAAATAAAAAGTACATGCAGCACATATTTTGAATACTCTATTCTGAATAGCAGAGTGAGAAAAAGTCACTGTCTTAAATATCTTCTCGAACTGTAGGCCATTTTCACCAGTGCTATGGTGCCACCGTAGGTAGAGAAGTCATAGAAGGACAAGAAAGAGAACTGTGTGAGGAAAAACGGCACTGGTCCTACACTTTACTTCCTACCCCTCTTTTGATGTTGCCTAATAAAACACTCCTTAATTCAATGATTTAACAACAGAAAATGTACTGTATAGCTAATTAAGTGTGGAAACTTTAAGTTCACGCAAAGGAGATCCTTCTCTGCTCTCCAAAAATACGGACAAAGCACAATTAAATCGCAGGAAATTAATCACATTTAAAATCATCTATTCAATTACTCGACCAGAACTGCAAATCAAAGAAACTGTGAAACATTTTTAAAAGCTTTCAGTGATAACATTCTTTATTGGTATACACACATTTCAAACTTTTAAATTATTTATATCATGCAAAACTGTCTCACATTTGTCTAATTGTTCATTGTGATGATCTTTTTTGAGATGATTATACATTTTAAAGTTATAATGACTGATAGTAAAAATAAGGAAAATGACTCTCAGTGAAATAAAACACTGCAGCACAAGTGAAAGTATTGTTCAAACGTTGTGTCTACTTAATTCTAAGGTAAATCTACTTTGGAAGACTATTATACACAAAAATGGCAGTTATTTTTATATGTACATCTATAGGCACTCCACGTAACTGATAATAAGAAGGAAATCTGAAATAATTTTACAAGGTTTGGTTATTTTTTTTTCCTGTTTTGTTAATCCAAAACAGGGCAATGCCCTTTTATTTAAAAAGCTTATTTTTGTTAGGCCTGGTGGCATGCACCTATAATCCCACCTAATCTGGAAGCTGAGGCAGGAGAATTGCTTGAGCCCAGGAGTTTGAGGCCAGCCTCCCAACATAGTAAGACTTCTTGTCTGAGAAAAAATAAAAATTCATTTCTTGTTTCCTTAGGAAGATGATTTTGCTCTATTTAAAAGGGAGTTTTTTTCCCCCTGATAGTATTTTTGAATTGGGACTCTTATTATTTATGTTATTTTTAATAAGTGGAAAGGAATATGGCTTCCTATTGTGGCAGAGAAACTTAGGAAGAATCTTCTTCCTCTATGTGACACTGAGAAGAATTCTCTGAAGGGACAGATTCAATACATTGATCCTGCAATAGTTCTAGTAGTATTCCCAAGATTAAAACCTCTACCTAGCTCACTCCTTGAAATAACCAGTGATCTCAGGGAAAGGTGACTCTCAAATCTCTCAGAAACACATTCAAGTCAACTGGCAGTGCATAGACACCTGAAAGTGGAATGCTTTTTGGTAGCAGGTAACAAATACCAAAAAAGGTAGAAATGGCTTTAGAATTAAGCAGTGGGTATCGGCTAAAAGAATTCTGAGGGACACGACAGTAAGAGTTTCATTTGTCTTAAAGAGATCATTCATAGAAATCTGAAAGTTAATGCAAAGGAGGGCTTGAAGGAAGTTAAGGGGCTTGGTAGTGATTTAGGTATTCTCTAGGGTGAATAGCTAAATTGACTGAGAATAGATTATTAGAAGAAATAATATATGAACTGTAAACTTAAACATTTAATTATTTCCAAGCAGATCAGAAGATCTGATCTGCTTTCTTCCAGCTGATTGTAATCCAATGTAAAAGTAGACAGATAAACACAAGGAATCTAGGCCTGGATGACTTAGGAAATTCTCAGCCTACCCCACTGGCAAGACACTAAAATTTAGCGAGTCTTTGTCAGGAAAGCCTGCTCTACAGAAATATAAGGGTGTGGCTATATAACATTTTGCTGATACCCCAGAAAAATCAAGAGGTGAGTATTCTATCACACAGAAGGCTCTCTGAAGACATTAAGGGTGTGACTCACAGATCTCAATTGTTTCAGGAAAAGCTAAAAACAGAGATGAAACTATTTAGGAAGATGTGTGGAGGAGTCTCCTATCTAATGGATCTCCACAACATATGCAGGAGGCCCACAAGTTTTTGACAATATTATACCATCAGAAAGTCTGCCATCTTAATCTGAAAGGTATAGAATATGACATTAAAAAAGGAACAAACAAGGTGATAAAACTATTCAGCTGCTAACATGTCCTACTTTTGAGAAAAGGAAAGATGAGATGGAGTCACAAGCCTAGAGGACTGAGCTATGAGTCATACATTAATCCCAGGCCATGAAACCTAATGGAGTGTGCCTGGCTGGATTTGTAAACTGTTGGCTCCAGCGGCTCCTTTCTTCACTCCATTGCCTGTTTTCTGAATAGGAGTTTAACTTTATTCTACAGCTGTTTTGCCATTACAATTCAGAGCAGATAATTTCTAGGTTCAAAGGTGGAAAGGAATTATGGCCTAGGAATCATACCCAGATCATCTCTTATACTTAACTTAGAGAATTTAAATGAAACTTGGGTTTTGAGCTGCTGACACTCAGGTAATATTGTAGACTCTTGAGTTGATGTTTTAATAGGCTGAAAATTTTGAGCACCTCTGGATGGGGAATGAATGTGAATCCTTGAGAGAGGCATAAGACTAACTTGTCTACTCCATGTTCATGTCTTAATCCCCAAACCTGTGAACATGTAACCTTAAATGGTAAAGGCGACTTTGTAGATATGATTACTATGGTTCTTAAGATGAGGGAGATTATCCCAAATTATCTGGTTGATCCAGTCTAATCACACAAGTCTTTAAAACCAGAGAAGTGTTACAGGCTATTGTCAAGAGAGATGCAATGGTGCCAGTTTTTAAAATGGCAGAAGGGGCCACAAGCTAAGGAATGCAGGTGGACTCTTGAGGCTGGAAGGCTAAGCAAATGACTTGCCTCTAGAGTCCCCTCAAAGGAATGCAGCCCTGCCAGCACCTTCATTCTGACACAGGAAGGCCATGCTCAACATTTATCTATAGAATTAAAAGATACCACATCTGTTACTTTAAACTATAAGTTCTATAATTTGTTATGGCAGCAATATGAAACTAACCAGAAGTGATGATCAAAGGTGAAGTGGCATCTGGGAAAAAGAAAAGCTTTCTCCTCATTCCTAATGTAACTTTCCCCATTTTGGAAGTACCTGGCTTCAGCAGAAATGGCAAATATTTATGGGGCTAATTCTTTAGATTCAGTCTTATCTGACTAAAGTTATATTCCTGTATTTAGAGAGTAGTTGTTTTTTTTTTCCTGGAGTAGAATACATTCTGGATTGAGCACTTAACAATAGTATTTAGTTGATCCCTTAGAAATATCTGTTGAATGAATAAATGAACATGATCAAGTCAGGCTCTGGGAGAGATTATAATTACTTGATTTTAAAGTGCTTCTTACTATATCTTCTCAAGAACCAATGACTTACAAAATACAACGAAAAATCATATTTTGTAATACTAAATCAGTTAACTAAAGGAATGTGTAAAACCTTAATAGGAGAATTATAGAATAAAAAAATTTCAAAATCAGAATACAGATACTTTCAGTATATATTAAAGAGAAATTTCAACTTATTTATCAAAAGAATTTTTAATGACTGCTGGTCACTGCTGCATCAGGAAAATTCAGTGTGAATTTCATCAATAAGTTTATCAAAAAGGGGTTTTGCTCATTTTCTCTGCAAACAAATGTTGCTACATTAACACTGGGCATGTAACAAACAGGTTTGCCTAGGAATTTAAAAACTATCAACAGAAGCTAGCCCTGCAACAAACTCAAGATCTATCCGTAGTCCAAATTCATCTAAAGGCTGGAAGATAGAAAAACAATAAAACCAAAACTTATTTGTAGAAATAATAAAAAAATTTGGTTGTCTTTATGCTGGGAGTAGTTTTCTTATTAATATGGCACATTAACTATTCCTATATGCTATTGCATAGACAGCAGCAATATTATTTTAGTTGCTGGAGTATCACAGTGTTAAGAATATCTGCTTCTTGTAGTGTCAGGCTTTCATCTGTCAGCACTTTATTTGGAAATGAAGTCACCAGAATGAAGTCAAGAGTTGCAAATTCAGGACGGGACTGTATAATAAAGTTCCGAACATCCAGTATCCTAAAGAAATAAGACAAAAATAATTTGTTATAGAAAATGCATATTTTCATGCAAGCTATTAGCTACAATCATATAATCATAATAAAAAATTACATAATTCCAACTGTGATTTAAACATGCTTTGGGCTGGGGCTTGGGCTCAGTGGCAGAGTGCTTGTCTAGCATGTGTGTGGCACTGGGTTCGATCCTTAACACCATGTACAAAAATAAGCAAATAAAATAAAGGCATGCTACACATCTACAATTACAATAAATAAATAAATAAATAAATAAATATGCTGTAACTTTCTTAAATTAAAATAATTTCAATGGAAGAATTCATCTTAGTTCTTCAAAGTGAAATATGAATATTAACTTTGGAGTGTACCTAACATTTACTGTAAAATAGAAACAATCTTTAGAAAACTTATTAAAAAAAGTTATTAACAATATTATTATATTGAAAGTCTAGGCCATAGTTTTTTTAGGATATAGAATATATTAGCAGCATATGACTCAGAAAAAGGTAAGTTGGACTGGCATATGGAAGGGTGAGTCTAAAACTATGCAAAGTGTTAAGTTGTAGAAATAATTCTAAAAATCACTTTTACACATGCATAGTAACTCAACTAAAATTATAAATGTATTCTTTACAGTCTTTTTCGATGAACAAATAAAGTAAAAATAAATATTAAAGGGACATTTTAAATTGTTTATCTGAAGTATTATAGTTAATGACACATAAACTTATATTAAATTACATCTGATTCTACTTCATATGGTTTTAGCAACAATGCAAAACTATAGCTCTTAGTTTTTGTATGATTGCTGAATTAACATTAATATTTGGATGGTTTACAGGGATTACCATCTATTTCATTTCTTATGCACAGCTATTATCTTATTATATTTTTTTGTACTGAAGATTAAACCCACTGATGCTCTACCACTAAGCTACAACCCCAGTTCATTTTGAGTCAGGGTCTTGCCAGTTACTGAGGGTCTCACTAAGTTGCTGTAGCTGGCTTCCTGTGTCAGCCTCCTAGGACCATGGAATTACAGGTATGTGCCACCATGCCCAGCAGGTTTGATCCTTTCAAATATTTCTGACAAAAATTTACTTTGAAAGTGAAGCTACAGAATGTCATATTATGTATTACTCAAGTTGTATACAGTGTTACTTAGTTTAGTAACAGCAAACTAGACACTTGGCTGGTAAAGCAGCTTACCTGTGTGTACTATTGAATCTTTGTACCAGACGACTCCCATCTGCTAACCTGATTTGAATTTTTGTAGTTGGCACTGAATCATCAATAAGAACAACTGCATTAAGTATTGACTTATCCTCTTCTTCTGGGGAGGAAGGTGTACTGACTATCTCAGGTGTAAGGCTAAGAAAGAAGAATTTAAGAATTAGAACACAACTGAATATACTAGACATGACCAACTAAAGACAGTAAACACTTAGATCTATAGCTGATTCTAAAGTTATCCCTCATATAACTTTTGGACAAAGAAGAATATGATTCTATTTTAGTTTCCTCCACTTCTTTCAATCTCTTTTGTTATATTAAAATTCTTTGGGGGCTGGGGATGTGGCTCAAGCGGTAGCGCGCTCGCCTGGTATGCGTGCGGCCCGGGTTCAATCCTCAGCATCACAAACAAAGATGTTGTGTCCACCGAAAACTAAGAAAAATAAATAAATATTAAAAAAAAATTCTCTCTCCCTTAAAAAAAAATTCGTTGGGATCCTATGATGCTCATTTATTTATCTCTCAAAAACCTAAGTTTGCATCCTTTGCATCTTTATCTCTGTGATATTTCAACAGTTTAGTTAGAAACCAAAGCAAATTTGAGTTGATGTCAAAGAATGACAGATAAACTTTATTTCAAATCTCAGCTGTTAATTATGTAAAACTGAGTAAGTCAATTTCTTTGAATTTAGTTCTATCCTTTATAAAATGGGGGAGGAGAAGATAATACTGTTACGAAGGCATGTTACCCCTGTAAGTCCTTAATATGCCATGTAGAAGACAATGTCTCAGGTGGCAGCTATTACTGCATATACTAACAGCATCAAACAATATTGTTTGGTTAGTATTATTTAAAAATATCTGATTTCAGTAGTTACTGCTTCGCAAAAATGAAAAAAAACCCAAGTATTAAGAAAGAATGTATTTTTGTTCATGGTGATACATTTATAATGAAGTTTTTTCGAACATTGCTTTCTAATGCTAACAAGATGATTGGTCATTATAAATTAAAAGCTTATGTCAAAATAGAGTGATCTTTTGGTTATAATTAGGACAAATGGAGCCAAATTCTTTGTAAAAAAATAAAATCAATATTATCTCATTTTGGGGGATTCTTTCAGAGTGTTAACATTTATTCTAAAATATTGAGATTTAGATGGATTCTTTTTTTTAACCATACGATTTCTTTTCATTTTTTTAGTCATATGTGACAGAATGTACTTTGACATATAATACATACATGGAATGTACATACATCAATCATATTGTCTATTCTATTCTGCTGCCCTTCCTATCCTCCCTACTTCTCCCCTCCTCTCCCATCCTTTCTCTCTATCCAATCTAATGTGACACACTTTTTTTTTCTTTTTCTCATCACAACATCATATATGTATTCTGTATAACAATGAGATTCTCCTTCCATCTTCCGTGCAACTCCCCTTCTCCCTCTTTTTCCCTCCCACCTCTCTTCCCTATTTAGTGGTAGTCTTCTTCTCATGCTCTTCCTCCCTATCCCATTTTGAGTCAGCCCCCTTATATCAGAGAAGACATTCGGCATTTGTTTTTTAGGGATTGGCTAACTTCACTTAGCATAATCTGCTCTAATGCCATCCATTGCCTGCAAATGCCATGATCTTGTTATTTTTTAGTGCTGAGTAATATTCCATTGTGTATAAATGCCACATTTTTAATCCATTCATCTACTGAAGGGCATTAGATGGATTCTATATGAGTTAATTTCTTATATGAAAGTTCTATGAACATTTGAGCTTTAGAGCAAAATAAAACCAAACTTATCATACCTCTTTCTCCTATTCAGAAAGTTTCTCAGAATATACAGTAAGGTAAGTCAACTCACTTCTGCTTTCTTTAGCTAACACTTTCCCTGTCTTTCGCAACTTCCTAACACAGATTTTATAAACTGAGACTATATATGGCACACACGAAAAAAAAGAAAATAACAATTTATAATAAATGACCAGACATTAAGAAATTTTTTCCCTCAAATTTGGAATTGAGGACTTAAGTAGTTGCATGACCAAGCTGGTTTATTGTACCAATAGTCCAGTGTCCTTTACCCAAAGCAGAGGAAAGAAAATCAAAGAGAAGATACAGAATGCTAAGGACCTTCTCTACCTCACCAATAATCAGCTACATACATTATTATTATTAACACCATCTACCACCATCATCAACATCACATTATTTCCTTTAAATCATGCTGTGATGCAATGCTGCATAATGGCTAACAGCATAGATCCTGAAGTCAGATTACTTGGTTATAATTTGCCACTGATAAGGTGTGTGACCTTGGGCAGGTCACTAACCCTCACTGTGCCCAGTTTCCTTGTTGGTAAAAGAGACAAGAGCACTATTATTGTAAAGATTAAATTCATTAGGATACAAAGGCATTTCAATGATCTTACTAAGTTGTTACTACTTGAAGGTGAGCTCTGAACATTAAAATTCTTATCCTAAGGACAACTCTGGAAAGAAAAGCTAGCCCCATTAACCCTATTGATAAATGAGGAATGTTTTGGGCTCACTTCCATGATATAAAACTGCCTCAGATTGATACTTCTGTAATCTAATGTTTTGTGTTTAGGAAATTCCGATCAGACAAGCTTCTTCTAAAACATGAAAGTACAGAATGGGGAAACCAGGTAGGGAAAGAACGATCATGTGTTTCTTTTTAAAATGTATGTCAAAATGAAATCATGTGAACAACATTTGAAACAGACATGGATGAACTTTCAAGATCATATAGGCCCCCATATCATTTTTTCAGAAAGGATTGAGTCATAGATCAAAAGACATGCTCAGAATCAGAGATAAACAGTGGATGAGATGAAGATATGGTTTAAACAAACCATTTTAGAAAATTAAATTTACTACTGAGATTTCAAAGTCACACTTATTTGCTACTTAAAACTTTCTGTTTGTCATTCAATTGATAAAACCATAGTAATATTTTTACATAATGGTTTAATGTTTTAAGCTTTACATTAAAAAAAATTTTTTTAAAGAAAGTGAAGTTAATTGGTGAAACAACATTTCTAAGCAAATAAGAGGAAAGGATATGAGGGTACTAATTCCTTCAAATAGGAGGAAAACCACATTTTTCTTCAAATTCAATGAAGGTGAGAAGGGTACATAGAGACATTAATAGACTTGGATGCAGAGAGTAATAAAGTTCCTGTTAGAAAGAAAAACTCAAATTATCCCTATTTGCACATGACATGACTTTATACATAGAAGACGCAAAAATTCCACTAGAAAACTTCTAGAACTCATAAATAAATTCAGCAGAGTAAAATTAACACATGTAAATCAATTGTGTTCTTATACATCAGTGATGAATAAACTGAATGAGAAATTAAGAAAACTACCCCATTCACAGTAGCCTGAAAAAAATATATGGGAATCAATGTAACAAAAGCAGTGAAACACCTTTACAATGAAAACTACAGAACACTAAAGAAAGAAATTGAAGACGACCTTAGATAATGGAAAGATCTCCCAAGTTCTTGGATAGGCAGAATTAATATCTTCATAAGAATAGAAAAAGCAACCATAAAATTCATTTGGAAAAATGAGAGGCCCAGAGTAGACAAAGCAATCCTCATTGAGAAAAGTGAAGCAGAAGGCATCACAATATCAGACTTGAAATTATACTACAGGGCTATAGTAACAAAAACAACATGGTATTGGCACAAAAACAGACACAAAGACCAATTTTGCAACAGAGAAGACACAAACACACATGAATACAGTCATCTCACACTAGACAAAGGCCCCATAAGTATAGACTGGAGAAAAGATAGCCTCTTCAACAAATGGTGCTAGGAAAACTGGAAATCCATATGCAACAAAATGAAATTAGACCCTTGCACAAAACTCAAAGTGGATCAAGGACCTCAACATTAGACCAGAAACCCTGCACCTACTAGAAGAAAAAGTAAGCCCAAATCTACATCATGTTAGCTTAGGAATTCTTCAACAAGATTCCTAAAGCACAAGAGTAAAATCAAGAATCAATAAATGGGATGGAATAAAACTAAAAAGCTTTTTCACAGCAAATGAAACAAGGATCCAGGGACCAAGATGAAGTCAAACTTCATGTGCTATGGCTTTGTGGGACAGGGTAGCAAGCAGAGTCTTAGGAAAACAGGAGATGACCATTTTTTTAAGCATTAAGAGATTTGCTTCAAGTTACGACATATCATTACAGTTCAAAAGCCTTTGGTGAATGTCTTATAATCCACCCTATCAAAATGATTGTGTTTTCTAGGTCTTTTATTTTTAGGGCTTTATTATAACGCACCAAGCTCTTTTATTCAATAATACATTTATTCTCTCATTATAGAAATGTGCAGTTTCCCATCTATGAATTGTTTACTTCTGTTATATGAGAGTACTGGGTAATGCTTTTATTGTGTTTAAATTTACCCCATAATTATTGGCATATCACAATAAAAAACTGTTAGTTTTCATCAATGTAACGTTCAGTTTGTAATTAGACTGACATCCATGGAAGAAAATGCCCTTTCTGCTTTATTTGCTTCTTTTTTTGTGTGTTTTGTAAACAATTGCCTACAACTCTGGGGAAATGAATCATATTAGAAAGTTACTTTCCAAGAATATGAAGCTTCACTATGAAACTTTTATTTTAATATATTTCTTTCTTTTCTTTTTGGTTCTGGGGATTAAACTTGGGGCCTTATGCGGTCTGCCACCTTCTGTCTCATAAAATATTTCTTAATGTAAAACCTTAATGTAAACTTTAGAGATCCTTCACTTTTTTTAGAAATATTACTCAATCAACATTTGAGTTCATCTGCATAAAGGCTTACATTACCACCCAAATTTCTTTCTAGTTTAAATTTTCTATATATGTGTAGCTGAAAAATTTAAAGATTACATTTCTCAGATTCCCAGTAGCTTGGTTTTTATAAATCTACCCTCATACCAAACAAACCTATAACATCTGCCTTATATCTGAAGGTTCTTACATCTACGGATTGTCATTATTCATTAAATAAAGTATAATAACTATTTACATAGCACTTACATTGTATTAGGTATTATAAGTAATCTAGGGATGACAAAGTGTATGGGAGGATGTATATAAGTTATAAGAAAATAGTTAAGTGTCACTTAAGAAATGTATCATTAGATGATTCCATTGCTGTGTGATCACAGATTGTACTTACACACCTAGCCTATACAATGTACATACATGGAATAGCCTGTCCGACCTAAAGCTATGATGAACAAAATATAAAATCAAATCAAGCACAAAGAAAATAATGTAAGCAAGAGATGAGATAAACACGAGATGTCTAAGACTGCTGCCAATAAACACAGCCTACTGCCTTATAGTAAATTTTCTCTTTATAAGTAGGAATACACTCTAAAACAACAATAAAACTTATAGTAAATATAAAAACCAGTAACTTAGTCATTGGTCACCAAACATTATACATTGTAAGTAATTGTATGTGCCCTAGTTTTTTTGTATGGGGCAGCATGGATGGTTTGTTTATACCAGCACCACCACAAACATGTACTATGTAGTACGATAATGTTAAAGTGACTATTCCACCAATCAATAGGAATTTTTCAGATCCATTATAATCCTATGGACCATCACCATATATGTGATCTGTTTTTGACAGAGATGTCATTACGCAGGGCATGACTATACTAGATAAAGGGACTTGAGTATCCATGGATTTTGGTATGTACTGTACAGGGATCTTAGAACTAAACCCTAGTAGACACCAAGGGACGATTGAACTTGTTTGGTCAAAATAAGTCCTATGAAACGGAAGCTATGTAGCTCTTCTGATCACCAGGGTGGCGGAAGCATTCAGCTATTCTACATAAATCATGATGGAATGTTCTTGTGTTTCTTCCCTAGCTTTGTGGGTACTGGACAGCTGACGGGGGCAGGAGGTATTTTCTAAGAATAGTGCTATATTGTGTTTCTATCTCCTGACCAAGAAAATCTTGGTTTGCTGTCTTTCCCAGAAATTTTACAAACCATGTAAGAAACCCCTTACTAGTTTAAATAGCAAGTAGATTGTTTTCTATAATCAGAACCCTGACCATATGGCTAATGATTAACAGGCATTCTCACCACTGATCTTGGTCACTCTTTTAGATTTTAGATATTTCTTTCTTTTCTGTCATTTTCTCTAGCTATTTGTCTTACAAGGAAAAAGGCTGAGATTTGTGATACTATCATCAGATAATACTCTTATTTTCACGAATTGAATTTGCATATTATAACCATTGGCTCTTAGTTGTTCTTTTTTGAAAAAACAGTAGTTTTATTTATTTATTTTAAGGTGTCAATAGACCTTTCCTTTTATTTATTTGTATGCGGTGCCAAGATTTGAACCCAGCGCCTCACACATGCTAGGTAAGCACTCTACCACTGAGACACAACCCCAGCCCTGTTTTTCTTTTTTTTTTTATTGCTGTTTTTCTTTTATACTACCTTCTTCAGTCTAAATTCTGATTTAGTATACTTTTTAAAGGATGTATATTCCAATATTAATTCTTGGTTAAAATTTATGTAACAGAGAAAGAATAGGTATGTAGCAAAGAGATGAGTGGGCATTTTATTCCTTCTAATTAAAATCATAATCTCAATAAATACCAAGCCAAAGAGAGAAGGGCTAAAACAAACAAACAAAAAAATGTGGTGGTGATGGGGGAGGACTGTTTTCTAGGTATATAAACAAGAGGAGTGAAGAAATAACACAATGCAAGAGAATCTTGGTTGAGCACAGTGGTGCATGTCTGTAATCCCACTAACTCAGAAGGACTGAGGCAGGATGTGGGAAGCCGTTCTCACACGTGATGTTCTCACACGTGATCGAGTACCTCCCTGACTGGGTGTAAGGCGTTCTGGCCAGCTGTGTCAGAACTTAACCCCACCCTTTTTAGGTGCAAGAGCCCTTCCGTGTAGGGGTGTGACTGACCATTGACCCTGAGACCAATCATTGATCCTGACCTTGGAATGCTGTCCCCCTCGACCTTCAATGGATGGAATTTTCCACTGAGTTTCTTATTCCCCAATAAAAGCCCACTCTCTGGCGTGCTCTTCCTCTCTCCTGCTGATCTCTTGTGTAAACCTTGCTACCACACCAGGTGGCTTGAGGCAGGAGCCAGGAAGGGCTGTCTCTGAGCTGGGCAAGAAAAAGGTAAATTGAGTTTATGTGTCTTTACTTTGATCTCACTAGTTAACTTCTATGTTTAGGACCTCTACTATGAAGCTAGCGTGCTGGTCGCTTGGCAGCAGGAGGACTGCAAATTCAAGGCCAACCTGGTTCTATAATCAGAACTTGGACCATATGGCTAATGATTAACAGGCAAGACCCTGTATCAAAATAAAACAATAAAAGGGCTTAGGATGTAGAGCACCTCTGGGTTCAGGTTCAACCCCCAGTATTGCGGGCTGGAAGTGGTGGTGGTGGTCCTGACTTGTGTTGGCAGTAAGAAGAAATGAAGGAGAAAGACTCCAAGTATAGTTTGATCAGGTAGTGACAGGTTTGAATCCTAAAAAATAAAGCTGGGTCAACGAAAATTCCAGGCTCCCTGGTATGTCTGAGGAACCAGTTTCTAGCAGGGGAAAAGTACACAGAAAAGGAGACTAGGAGTAGCAAAGTATAAAGAAGCAATATTAAATTCCTTCCTATTTTGAGAAAGGAGAAGGGAATAGATAGTGTGCACAAGACAAAGATGACTTGGGGATATAGATCAGAGGTAGAGCATGCCTAGTATGGGTTCAATCCCAGCACTGAGAGGGTGGGGGAGAAAAAAGATGCTCGAAAGATGTATGCTTTGGAAACATCACCAATGCCACAATTTCACATCATCTACAATATGTGGATAGAGGGTAATTTTTACAAATGTATAAGATTTATGAGCAGCTCAGGTTTTGCATATTGGGCTTTCATAACTTAAAGAAAAAATGTGGGTGCTTAAAAATCACTGGAAACCACTCATCTAAGCACACTGCTCCTATTTAGTGCAGGAACACAGCTTATTGGTTACTTATGGTAGATATGCATGTTTAAAGTTGTGATGTCGGTTATACACTGTTTTATCTATTTGACAACTCTTTATGATTTTCCTTTGAAACCATGGAATCTGAAACAAGTAGTGGTGAAAAGTACAGACTACAGAGTGTCAGGGTTTGAATCCCATAAGCTCATGAGCAACTCAATCACCTAAGGAAAACTACTGCATCTGCAAAATGGAGTAATAATATTTCTCTACATCAAAGAGTTGTTACTGAGTTAATGCATGCAAAGTACCTAGAGGACCAGGAATGTGATAATCGCTACTAAATATTGCCTGCTAGTAATATCAGATTTGCATGTTTGATTCATTGTTTTCTCTCCCCTTCTTTTTAATTGGTGCATTATAGCTGTACAGAATGTAACTTATGTCTAACTACTACTTATGATGTGGGATTTGTTGTTATATATTCATATATGCACACAATGTAATCTGGCCAATATCATTCCCTAGTTATTTCCCCTTTCTGTACATATAATTCCACCAGTAAGGTCTTCATACTTCAGTTTTTACTGCCCAAGTCATTTTGGTATTTTTATTCTCAAAGAAAATTCAGGTTGGACAAAGAAGAATTTTTCTCATTGTAGGAATTTTACCTTCCAAGTTTTTGCCCTTCTCCGCTAAAAGCCTTGAATCTCAATCTAGGTTTTATATATTCTTGATCCTGATGATCTTCCATATCCAAATTCACTTGGCCACCATGAACCAGTCGCTGAAGCTCCAGAGGAATCTCTCTTTAAAAACAAAAAAATAAAAATAAAAAAGGAGTGGGGAGGAAGCTTTTAGTTAAGTTTTTCAAAACTTAACCTACATTGTTGAGATTACTGTTATCGATTATAAGCTACACTAAAAACCAACAGTTTTTAACTTATAAAAATTTCCATGATTAGTCCAAGTTGCTCTTTCTCACAGTTTCTTAGCTATTCTCAGCAAAGCAATGTTTTGGCTATCACCGTGACAACCAAATTTTTAAAATTGTAAGATAGCAGTTGATAGCTAAATTAGCATTAGAAAATTCCTATGAGGACAAATAGTTAATTTAAGTGTCTACTTCTAAGCTCCCTGAAAAAAGTTCTGAAAACTAACACAGGTGTTCCTGAATCACTAGGTGACTGGTGAGCACAGCTGTCATTCAGCATCAGGCGCAAGAGATGTGAGCTACAGGCAAAGGGGGCACTTGTCTTACACAACAAAGACTTGTCTTGGGTTCCACAGATTTACCATGTGCCCGGACAGAGATTCACATGGATGACAACACTGTATTATGTTTCAGCCCCAAATCTACTTCTGTCCTACAAATAAAATCCACTTGTTGAGGTGTTTCATTAATATATTTTGACATTTCTAGGCATATCTACCATACAAACCAAGGGAAGATTGCATTTTGTTTTGTCTAGAACTTGATCAAGTCCTTGAATGCAATGCCACTTGTAGTAATTAAGCTGACGACTTCACATACCTCATTATTCTGTTTATACTTGTCACATTTAGAGAATTGCTAAACTGCACAGAGGTATACACTAACTACTATAAATGTCTAACTTATATCTAACTACTCTTACGGTGTGCTCATATTTGGACATTTACAAACTGAAATACAAATTGTGATAAACTCTTTACCTTAATTTCTTCAATATATTTTAGATAATATATCCATTTTTAAAAGAAATAATGTGTAACAAGAAGAATATAAATGATCTATAAGTTCTTTTAAGATAATGAAGACAGTATTAAAAATACTATAAAAAAGAGATAATGGGTTTTTATAGTTAAGAACTACTAGCTGATATTCATTTTCTTCAAAGAGACTTTTCTAAAATTTTTCTTGATAGTAATATGTTTTTTTACCATCTTGAAATTAGTATCAATTTCAATAGTAATACTAGTTTTCACTTAGCAGCTAGACATTTCCCCCACCCAGCTCTTCCCAGTGACTGTAAGTTTTTGAGTCCATAGAATTGACTTGAGTATTTGCTACCATCATATACTGCTACCCACCTTCTCAGTGAGTTCAGTATACTGTTTATTGCATATCTTGCCTTTGTTTGGTATCCCGACAATATCTGTGCAGAATTTATTTCAAAACTTATGCTAATTCATCTTCTCAAATGCCTTTCCGTCTTGGTCACTTCAACTCCAAAGAATTGAGCCACTTCAGCCACTCTTCCTGAACATGTTTCATCACCTGGAAAGGCCCCATCTACAATTTTCTACAGAGTATAATCTACTCTGGTCCCTTACTGCTACTTAAATCTCCTAATTGAGAGTCAACCTTACACATTTAGTTGTAGTTCTACCCTAGGATTATGATAATAATCCCATTATCAGCTAGTGAAATCACAATGCAGAAGAGCTTTTATTATGGTAAAATCTATTGATTTCCCATCCTTTAGCAAGAAAGGCCGGTGAGTTACAATGTTCTTTGGATGGGTCAGAGCACTGTATATATATATGGTTTATTTCCACAAATTATAACTTCAAACTAACCTTTTGAAATCTTCTGCCAGTAGTAATGCCACTTTAAAAGCTTTCTAATATAAGATGCTGAATTTCAGGCATACATGCAATGAGTCACCCTGTCAACAGTAAGCAGGACAGTGGCTTAGTAGATGGGCAGCTACGTGCTCATTAATACAATGACTTATTACATTAAGATGTTTGTTCTTGGAGTTGAATCCACAGTTTCATCAGATTTAAAATGGGGCTAATATCCAATGCCCCTTCCCCACAAAGAAAAAGAATAAGCATTTCCCCAGTAGTCAGTTATCGAATATATTCCAGTATTCCATTCTTAAAAACTAGTAATGCACTACTAAATGGCAGTCTGTTTAAAAAACTAAATAAAAATTAAAAAGTCCCATTCTAACTAACAAATAGAATACAAATAAAATATCTTACCCTCTCTTAACAGATTCCAAAAATTGAGCATTTGTTGGATCATTGTAAGGTCTCAATTCTCCATCATCTAAACTGAAGCCATTGCTCCACAGTTTAAGCAAAATTTGAACCTTTTGGACACAGAAATAAAAAGTTAAACCCATCTCCATAGTTTTAAGTTTCAAATGTGATCTCTCAAAACATATTACACCATTTATTTATTTAAATAGAGAGCCATTTGCACTATTCTTTATTCATAGTTAAAAGACATGAAACCCTGTGTGTTTGCTTAGCAGATTTATTTTTAGCTTATCAAATTGACAAAGGTTGCAAATACTAAAGGTCCTGCAGGTGGATCCTGGACTTGAAGTATAATTACTCATGTGACACTGAGAAAACAAAAGCAACAAGACAGCATCCAGCTGCCATCCTGCTACTCCTACACTTCTCTTCCACCTTACCCAAACTCTTCTGTATTCCAGAGCTTAAATATTCAAGCCAAGAGGCAAGACTGAACTTCTAGTGACACCCCAAGGAACTATTAATGTTTAAAATGAAATTCTAACTCCAAAATTTCCAAAGGCAACAGAAACAATGAATTACTTTAAGTGTCCTATGTTTATAATCCAGCTCATTGTATTACTATTACAGAATATAATTTAAAATATTATTATACATGTAAGTTAATTCTGACAGTGAATTACACATGCTTTCAACTAGTTATGAATCTCTATGTCCAGGCATGAATGAGATTTTAAAAAACCTTAAAACTGAGACTGAAAACCACATATTGGTCCTTTTATTAAATGTTAATTAAAAAACAACAAAAGATATTAAGTTTAAATCTTACAATAAATAGTACTGAAGGCAAACGCCTATACATTTTCATTGTGACTATTGTACCTACATCTTGCAGCTGATTTTCTCCATAGACATATTCAGACCGCTTACAAAAGGAATTACCCAATCTGTATCCTCCACCTGTAAATGACTAAAATACACAGAAAGTGAGTTAAAAATTTACCAAGACATATTAAGCTAAGTGTATAACATTTGATATTTTAAAACTAGATAAATTATAATTTACCAAATTGGTTCATACTTCTTAGGAAAATTTTATAGTAGTATAAAATTCTTCTATTATAGAAAAGTGTACTTAAGTAAGAAATTAAGGTCTGTTTCTCAAAAACATTAGTGTCTAAAACTAAGATATGCATTTATACCCTGAAATGTATTTTCAAGTATAAACATGTGAAAACATTTTATGATGTCTTATAAGAGCTTTACAGAACAAAGAAAGGATTTTATAAATAAGTCTACAACCTTGAAAAAAAGTCTCCATACTTTATAAGTTTACGTAAGTATAAGAAGTTAGCTATGATTGTATTTTTTGTAGTACTCACCACAAGGTCTTCTATTCCTGAGGTAGAAATAAGTTATGAAGTAAAATAGCATTTCTTTTAATCACCATTTGTATCTTGAATGAGTCTTTAATGATTACATTGCTTTTTTTCTATAAACTAAATCATATCAATTCCATATTTTTCTTCCAGAATTGGAGAACTGATATAAACTAAAAGAACCTTAAGGCCTGACTGAAAGAGAATTTCAAGTGGTTGACAAACAATGAAGACTAACATTTAGGTTTCATTTAGAATAGTGGTTTTCAACAATGAATACCAAAATTATCAGAAAAGCCTTTTCATAACACATGTCTAGGTACAACTCAAATCTATTGAGCCTCAAAGTCATATGGTAGTTTAGAAAAACTCCCCAGATAATTTTGATGAGAGGAATTATAGACTAAGAAATGCTGATTATAAAAATATATGCACAAAGACACTTGAAGTCTTCGAAATACCAATACTGTATCAGTTGGTATAGTTATAAAAACTGTTTAAAGCAATGCAATGGAAGGAAGAAAGCCCTTTTCAACAAACAATGCTAATGCAAGTGGACATCCTTATGGGGGAAAACGTATGTATGTATGTATGTATATATATTTAACCAGGGATTGAACCCAGGGCTTAACCATTGAACCTGTCACATCCCCAATCATTTCCATTTTACATCTGAAGACAGGGTCTCTCTAAGTTGCTTTGGGCCTCACTAAGTTGCTAAGCTGACTCTGAACTCGGGATCCTCCTGTGTCAGTCTTCCAAGTCACTGGGATTACAGGCGTGTGCCACCTCGCCCATCTAGAAAACTGTATTTTGATATAAATCTCATGCCTTGTAAAAATTAATTTAAAATGGGCAATAGGTTTAAATATAAAATGTGAAACTATAGAACTTTTCTAGATAATAGGAAAAAATCTTTATACCTAAAGGTAGATGAAAATTAAACATCAAAACCATGATCCATAATAGAAAAAGATAAATTGGATTTTAAAATTTAAAACTGGAAGAAAATACAAATTCCAGTGTCGGGGAAAAAATATTTGCAAACCATATGTGTGCCCAAGAATCCATATTGATTAAAATATATAAAGACTTCTCAAAACTGAACAGTAACAAAACAGTTCAGTTAGAAATGGTGCAACAAGGCAAGTTGAAGTGTGCCTGTAGTCCCAGCTACTCAGAAAACAGAATTGCTGGAATCCAAAAGTTTAAGACTAGCCTGGCAATGTAGCAAAAGCCTGTCTTAAAACACAAAAAACAACAAAAGAAAATAGGCAAAAGCCATAAAGAAACATTTCACTGAGAAAGATAACAAAGACAATGGCAAATAAGCAGCACATGAAAAAGAAAATGCAAATTAAACTAGAAACAACTAAAATGTGCCTCAATAGATAAATACTTAAAAAGTGGTATATCCATACCACAGAATGCTACTCAGGAATAAAAGGGGACAAATACTGAAATATACAATAATTCTGATGGAACTCAAGGGGATTATGCTTGAAAAAGGATGCACCCCAAAAGTCATATATTATTCAATTTGTATCACATTCTGAATATTATAAAATTATGGAGATGGAAAATAGATTAGCAGTGGTCAGAGATTAGGGATAATAGGAGAGAAGGTGGTGGGTATAATTATTAAAAGGAACACCACGAAGAACTTTTATTGAATGTGTTAGTGATTGCACAAATCTATACAAGTGATAAAATGATATGGAACCACAGAAAATTCCTGGCTTTGATCTTACACTGTAATCACACAAAATGGTATCATTGGCGAAAACTAGATGAAAGGTACATGCATAGGACCTATCTTGTTGCAAATTCCTTTGAACCTATTTCCAAATTAAAAGGTAAAAAAATCATGTAGAAATTTAAGAAACTGCCTCAATTTTCAGTCATTATTAGATTATAATCTCATAAAATGAAATATTTAAAACAAACGGTTATAAAAACAATGCTTGCAAATAATATTAATGAAATCAGACACAGAAATAATACTAACCTTGGATTTGTCCTCACTTGAAGATCGTGTGGCTTCATTCAGAGGGACGGCCCCATGTTCCCGTGCCTCTTTGAAAAGTTCATTCACAATTTTCCCAGTTGATGGTCGAACAATATGTAAACCATCATGTTCACCCGAATAAAACCTTTAAATGGTATAGTTCATGAATAAAAATGTAGAACAGACATAAGCTACTTTACAAGAAGCTACATATTTAAATGAGGCATTCTTGACTCCTGTGAAGTATTTAATTTTTAAAACGAGATTAAGGAAAAGATCAAACAGGAGACAGTTCCTATACTTTCTTTTATTTTGTTAATTTGTTATTTTTAGATATACATAACAGCAGGGTGTAATTCTGACATATTATGCAAACATGGAGTGCAACCCATTCCAATTAGGATCCCCTTCCTGTGGTTGTACACTATGTGGAGTTACACTGGTTGTGAACTCACATGTGAGCATAGGAAAGTTATGTCCAATTCATTCTACTGTCTTTCCTATTCCCATCCTTCTTCCCTTCCCTTCTTTCTCCTTTGTCTAATCCAGTGAACTTCTACACTTCACCTCCCCACCCTCCCTTGTTAAGGATTAGCATCCACAAATCGGAGAGAACATTAGGTCTTTGGTTTTTTGGGACTGGCTTATTTCATTACTTTCTCACTGAGTTTGCAGAGATTCTGATAGCAAGTTCCCCATGTAGCATAGCAAATGATATATTTGCTTCCTCCCTCTGCTCTCTGTGCCTGCTAATCAAATGCACCTCTTTTCAAATCAGGCTCTTTTGATGTAGTGAGGAAAAGCATTATCTACAATCAGAAGCTAGTCTTCCCCACCAAGGAATTCCCACTTAGTAGCAACCTAGTCAGTGAAGAGATATCTAGATTTATACAATGTAAACATCTAATTCTATACAAAAAGGATTTATTCCTCAGAAATTTTTAGATTGAAAAAAGACCTACTCCATTATGATTTCCTGTGTTAAAAAAATAATTTGGATCATGTGCAGTTTTTTCCAGTGTATTTTCTATGCACTGACTAATTTCAGTGTATTTTCTATGCAGCACTTATCCCCATCCAACTTTATAAATGCTCCTGGGGAAACACAAAAATTTCCTTTACCTAAGATTACTTCCAAGATTTTTTCAATCAAGGGTATCATTAAATATAACCAAAGTATCCCCATCGAGACTTATAGTATAAGATGCCAATCAAAGTTCACATATTTAATTACTCATACCTTCCATTCCAGTTCCAAATTCACACTGAACTGACTCACAAAACAATACTATCATGGGGTAGGAGGAGATTATCCCAGCACTGGAGACTAGGAATAGAAGACACCTTCAAGATTTTTTTTTTTTTTTTTCAGAATTAGCAAATACAAAAGTGAACAGGATAGAGGGAACAGCTGATCAACTCTCAGTTCACTGTAAGTCAAAGGAAAAAATCCCACTAGAAACAAGTAGATACTAGCAGAACCCCATTAACTGCTGTGGGAGAGGCAGATTTTCATCCCAACAGTGCTAGGGAGAAGTACTAAGTTTACCCCGAGCAAGAGCCTATGGAAGCCTTCCTCTGTCAAGTGTCAATTCACACAGAAATACTCACAGGAGTAGTTCTAAGAACAAAAGAATCACAACTTCATTAACCTGGCACTTTTTAACAAACTAAAATTAATATGAATTGTATAAGAGTATACTCTCCTTTGCTAGTCTCTTTAATTCTCAATAATTACCCAAATACTTAAGTTATATCACTAGTGTCCATAGTTCCTATGCAACTCATTTTTTGGCTTTCCAGGATGTACATCATATGGCTATATCCATGACTGGCTTCATAATTTCTTGGGTCCAGTACAAAATAAAAATATAGGTCCCTTATTAAAAAATTATTAAGGCTCTCAAAACAGTAAAGCATAAATGAAGCACAGGGCTCTAAATGTGGGGCCCTGTGTGAGAGAGAGCACAGCTCATACACTCATGAAGAACTTATCCAACATTTTTTTTTTTAATATTCAACCTTATTTTTGACTCATATAAATGTTGGTTCCTATCTCTCCTGTTATATCGATTATATTCTCCTCTATGCCTGGAATTTTGTTCCTTGTCTTCTTTACTTGCCTAGACTCTAATAACCTTTATTATTTATTTACTTTAGGTACTGGAGATTGAACTCAGGGACATTCAACCACTGAGCCACATCCCCAGGCCTATTTTGTATTTAGAGACAGGGTCTCGCTGAATTGCTTTAGTGCCTTGCTTTTGCTGAGGCTGGCTTTGAACTCATGATCCAGCTGCTTCATCCTCCCCAATTTGCTGGGATTATAGGAATACACCACCAAACCTAGCTAGAGTCTAATAATCTTTTAAGGTACAATGGTGTACTAGGCACTTTATATAATTTATCTCATTTAATTCTGAAAACAATACCAGAATACAACTTTGTAGAGGACAGTTAAAATTTTATGTGTGATATGTAGATTTTTGTGGGTGAATATGTTAAGGTAGGTGTTGTATTGTATTTTGAAGGTTTTTCTGTGGATTATGTACCTTATCTTATAAACTAAAAACAAAAATATTATGTCTAAAATTTCAGACAATGAAAATCTATTAGTTTAAAATGACAAGGAACATATAACCGTCTTGATTTCTAACAGTGTTCAAGCAGGCAGACACAGAAACAATATTTTCTATACTAAATAAACAATAGAAATACAATGACACTGGGCAAATGATGATACTGAATGTGAAAGCTTATATTTCAGTGTTAGAAAAATATCACTTAGAAAAAAGATTGCCAATAATTTGCTATACACTGTATCTTAGGTGAGTAAAAATAGCGTAATAAGTCTCACCTTTTAAGGGAGTTTATCCTTTTAATACATAAAAATTCTAGAGATAAAATCTGAGGTACAAAATCCTTAAAAACCGCATTATTGGTTGGAGGTGTAGCTCAGTGGCAGAGTGCATGCTTACCATAAGGGTTCAATCCCTAGCACCAAAACCAAACCAGAACAAAATACATTATCTAACTATTAACAACAACATTATGTCAGCAAAAAAAAAAAAAAAGTAAAACCACTGATATCTTAAGGATTATACAAGGATAGTAAGAAAATTAGTAATACTTTTATCTTTTATTATAAAAACTCAAATTTTGGATTTGCTACACCAAGAGTAAATTAAGTCATTCAAAATATATTCAAACTGGGGAAGCAAAAACCAAATATTTAATAATTAAAACTTAGGCATACAAAAATATATTCAGTACTTTTAAAACTTGGGAGAATGCATAAATTAAGGAAGCAATAAAAAATTATGTTGTTTATATGTATATACGTATATGTAACAAATAAGAATTAAATGATAGGATAGGATATTCAAACCATGCCAAGATACCAACTTGCTGATTACAAAAGAAAAACTGTACCTTACAATGGAGTGATGTGGTGGTCAGCACCTTAACCAAGTGAACATATTCACCAATAGTGGAAAAACTTGAAATTATATGGTTCCTGATGTAATATAATAAAAAGCAAACAGTATCACTTATCTAGTAGTTTTGACAAAAATGTTTTAACAAGAATCTAATCATGAGAAAACAATGATCTAGAAGGTGGAACATTTTATAAAACATTTGGTCTAGACTCCTAAAAAAGACAACGTAATAAAGTTTAGATTATGTAGGCAAGCTAAAAACAAACAATAAAAAGGAAGGGAGAATGGTCAGGCTTCAAAGATTCAAAATAGGATTAATCAAAATCAGTATATGGTTCTTGGCTGGATCCTAATCACAAGAAAAGGTTGTAAGAAGAGTAAAGACAATATCTCATTGCATCACTGTTAATATTTTAAGGTATAATATGTTAGTAAGGTTACAAAGATGTGTGTACTTAGAGGATGCATGCTGAAGAACATAGCGGTAAAGTGCCATGATGCCTACAATTTCCTTTGAAATAGTTGAGTAAAACAAATGAGAGTGCAAGTACACCACTATAATGTTTTAACACAGTAATGATTGGTGAATACATATGAATTATATACAGCATTCACTTGTTGAACTAATCTTTAGATTTTTTGTGGGTTTCAAATTCTTAATATAAAAAGTTGGTAGAGAAGTTATCAATATTGTTTTTATTTTTACTCAGGTCCAGAAAAACATGTCATTTTTATCTCCCCTACAAAAAGAACGTATAGGGACAAATAAGAAAAAGTGATTTCCAGGTAACTTTTTAACTTCTGATAAAATTACAGACTTTCTGAGAATAAGACAAAACAACAAAACTCAAGTTTCTCCACAGGGATAAGATTTCTAGTACTGACAAAGTGTTAATGAAAATATTCATGGCAATAAAGTATAGTTGATTCTTATCTCTTAAATCTCCACAGCTGGTTCTCTTTATAGTGCAGGGATTTTGGCAATAGCAAATACTATCCAGGAGGTAGTTTATTAGACAAAGCATGATACTACAGAAGTAGAGTCAGAAGTTACAGAGTCTTAAACGGACAACAAAAAGCCAGACAGCTTCACCGATGGGCTTTAAGAAACAAATGAACCCTTAAAAACTGATGAAATCACACATTATTTTAGCTTTGGAAGGAAAGGGCCCACAGGTTTCATTGGATCCTCAATGAGTCCTATGACTCAAAAAAAAAAAAAAAAAAAAAAAAATTTAAGGAACCATTGTGCCTAAGAAAAACAGCATTCAAGACATTATTTCATATGATGCCTATTTTACCAGGTATTTAAGGTAATTTTCTCTTAGCATTTTGACTATAAAAATTTTAGGAATAGTAATATTAATAGAATAGTAATAATATTAATTTTAAGAAATCATAGTTTAAAAAAAAACCCAAGACCATTTAAAATAATTTGGGATTACTAAGTTTAAAAGGGCTATAGTTTTTTAAAACAAAACTTACCGTTGAGGTGGTGTTCGTGGGCTCTTAAAGATGGTAGGTTTAGGTCTATCAGACTTGGAAGATTTGCATTTCACTTCATCTTCATACAATTCTGCCAAGGCCAACTGCACAATAACAGACTTGTTATAAAGCATAACACTGGAAATAAACTCTCCTGTATTACTTATGAACAGAAATATTAACTTGAAATTGAGTGGGAAAGACTTCTAACGAAAAAATGAAGACTGTTGCTTCAAAAGATAAACCCTTCCAAAATATACTCATTGTGTATTTCATAAAATTATTCAAAATTCTATTTATAAATGCAAAATGAAGTCACAGTAGTTGCTTATTTTCAATTACCAAGTTTCAAAATCCATATTAGGTAAGAATTCACTTAAAAATTCATATCTACATAATTCTCCATAATTCTCCAATTCTTTTAATATATATATTTTTTTGAGGCAAAGACATATTTAGGAAAGTAAGGCATACATATTCAAGGGAGAAAGTGAGCTATCTGGGGAGTGAGAAGCCTTAAGAATTCTTGAAAATGTTTCACATGAATATGGGCTTTTTTATCAGACCTCCTAAAATAAATTGAGGTATTTTCAAATTTCAAGCACATAAAATTTTTTCAAAAATACTGTTTAAAAGTCTACCAGACATAAAATTTCATCAAATTTAGCAAAATGAGTTTCTGAAAATGAAATAAGAAAATGAATTAAGTGTGTTTGTGTATGTATATGGTTTATGTATCAGTTAGATAGCAATCTTACCAAATTATACATTATAGATATATATCTGGATATCTTCAAAATGAAATAAACCATATTTGTTCTAGAAAAGGAATTCAAAAACAGTATTTCCAATATTTCAGTATTTTTTTCACTTTTGACATCTGGACAATAACTCAAAATTTTTCCTTAATGTCCTTTGTGGCTAGGCTATTCAATTACAACTAGAATAACCATAGTCCTTAGGATTTTTTGGTCAAAAACAAACAAGACTGATAAAGTGCTCCTTTTGGAAGCACAGGAAATATGAAAACCATTTCCATGAATTAAATTCTTTCCTCAGTACAAAAAGAAGAGCCAAGGATTAGGGAAGAGTCAACCTGTTGAAGATGGAAGTAGTAGACTTATAAATTATACATAAAAGAAGACAAAAATGAAAGGCTCTACTTTTTCTAATTTTTTTAATCCCTACTACGCCCTCACAAGTACAACTATTTTCATACTTCTAACATGGAATTTTAGATTTCTAATTCAAATTATAAATTGCTTTATAATCTTAAAGAACTGAAGTCAAATCTTAATTTAGGTGCTTACTGTGTAACTGTGGACAAATTACCTAAGCTCTTTTAGCCGTAGTTCTCAAATCTTTAAATGTCTATAAAAAATTCATAAGGTATGTAAAGCACAAAGCAAGTTGGTTCCATTCCTAAAAGATTATTATTTTAAAAATGTTTTGCATTGATTGTATCAATGATTCCTTTTTCCCAAGATTTCTTCCAGTAGTGTTACCTATGTATCTGCTTACTGTCCTTTATTATCCTACCCTTGAAAAAACAAAGAGGTGGGAAATGGTAAAAACCTGTGAACAATGATGTGAATGTAAAGTTTTCAGCAATTTTACCTCCCTAAAATCTCTTCATTCAGAATTATGTTCTTTGGTAGATTTCCTATGTAGCTGATTATATTATTTCAGCTCTAAGAATTACTTTTATATTATTCCTATTCCCCTTGATGCCAAATGTTATCTGTATTTGGGCCTTCTCAAACAACCTATGTGAAAGCTTTTCTAATTTTCTTAACTAAATCTAATTTTCTTTTCTAAATCCTCATAGTATATCATTTTGTCATTATAGGTTAAGTATCTCTTAACTGAAAGGCTTGTAATAGAATGCTTTAGGTTTCAAAGTTCTATATTTTGGAATAATTGCACAGAATCTACTGGTTGAGCATCTCTAGTCCAAAATTCTAAAACCTGAAATGCTCCAAAATCCAAAATTCATGTTTTAAAACCATTAAGGATTTTGGAGCATTTGGGATTTTCTGATTAGAGATGCTCAATCTGTAATTGTGTACTTTTGCTCTTACATTTTAAGTTTCCCAAGCTATTTCTAACATAGTACTTATTTGGCACTTAACATCCACATTGAGTTTTGAAAGACTAACACATGAATCAGAGATACAGATTTATATATTTTTTAATTGAGATTTTGCTATATTTCTTTTCCTTGTTTTCTGCTTTAAGATTTGAATAAATGCTGCCAATAAAATAATATTTTCCTTCTGAAAAATAAAAGAATAAATAAAGTAATGCCTTTGCCTTCATGGAATGTGAAACATATTAACAAAATAAGAATACTGGGAAAATGATAACCACAGTAAGGAGTCTACCTGGCTGAAAGGTTTAGTTACTTACGACATATCATTAACTTAGAGGTAAATAAATGATATTTAGAGGAAGTTGATGCCATGTTGTATCATATAACATAAATTCATTAGTAAATATTTTAAAAGTGTAATTTATATATTTGATATAGCAGATGACACCACAAAAATATTATTTTATATCGATCAAAATTAATTGAAGTACTGTCAATATCAATATACTAACAATAAAATCTCAAAATTTAAGAAAAGGTTTCTATAATACAGAGAGAGTACATCATGCTGGCACTCCAAAAGTTTTAGACTTTGGACCATTTTGGGGTTTAGATTTTTAGGTTAGGGATACTCAACTGGTAAAATTTATGCAAAAATTTCAAAATCTGAAAAAAATCCCAAATCTGAAAAATTTCTGCTCCCAAGATTTTAGGCTATGGGAATACTTAACCTGTACTGATAATCTTTCCTTTAGAATTTGATATGTGAAGAACTTTAAAAACTGAAGCAAAACAAATTAAAAAATGGAAAAACAAAACTGAAGCAAAGTAACTAAAGACAATCAAGTATGCAGCAAGAGGTTAGCAATACTTATACTCTCAGCCTTATGGTGAAAAGTGCTACAGAATGTAATAAGGGTTTATTATCCAGAATAGCTACACCAATATCACTTGGGAATTTGTGAGAAATACATATACTCTAGTCTTACTCTATTTCTAATGAATTAAAGCTGGGGCAAGGCCCAACCTGCTTTAACAAGTCTTCCTGGTGATACAAACTAAAGTTGAGAACCAATATTACAGAATAACGATATATAACATGATTAGGATACTGGTGGCAATTTTAACACAGTATTAGACATTCTTAATCTTTCCTGACTTACAGTATTATCAAGACCATCCAATTAATTCAAATCCAATTCCTTAATATTGGTTATCCCTAATCCACACTCTACCCCAAATTCGAATCTTAGTATGGAAGCAAAGGATTAAGAACAGAAACTTTTTCCTTTTGACATTATTCTGGAGGAAAACTGCAACAGAAACAAACAATATCTTAATGAAATGTAAAGCTAAACCCTGTGTGTGGATGAACTGAAGGGTCCCAAAACACACAAAGATCTTGCAAACATTCAGAAATACTACTAAGCAGCAGAGATGTTTTTAGACTTACTCTTGTCACTAACAGTACTAGCCCAAACTTTCCCACAGAACATAATTATGAAGCCAGAATTAGACAGGCAGTCAGTGTAGATAGGTAAATCAAGTCAGGTTGGATCTAGGAGGCCAATTTTGAGTGAGTCTGGGAAGTTGGAGACTGTCCCCTGAGGTATCTTATCAAGAACTTGCCCCTGCTCCAACCTGTTGCCAAGGTAACCAGTCCCAGGAATTTCCCCTCCCTACAGGGAGCTATAATGAGGGAAGTAAGAAGAATCTACTGAAAATTGCACTTAACTGGGTAGCCACTTAAACAGGTCTAGATTAAACAAGATAATCCATAAGTAATCAATGTCCATGAAACCAGTTGGTAAGAACATTATCCAATTATTTTAACCTTTGTTAATATACTTTATTTCTTGATATAATCATCATTTACATTATTTTTAAATTTCTTATAAGTCTTTTTATATTCTAATTGGATTCTAAGGGAAAGATTATCAATAAATACAGTATTTGATATAACAAATCACATTCATAAATTAATCACATTCCTACTGACCTACCTACCATAAAGCAGATAGGAGATGAAAAAAGAATCTTCCAATTTAGGGGGGAAATGAAGATATTCTCGAAATTAACATCAGAACATCTCAAATCATTAATAATCCACTGGATTAAGTATGCAAGCAATCTGCCAAATAGCAAGTGCTCACTGTGCACATAAAAGAAAGTGGGTTTAAATTAGAAAAGGGTCTGAGGTTATTTTAACTTTAATGGTACTAAACAGTGACTACATAGTAAAAGGGCTGAGCCCAAGGATAATATAGGGATTTGTGGAGTTCCTCCATAGGCATTACTTAATCCCCATACCCCCACCATCACTATCACACCTTCCGTTTACAAATGATGACAATGAGGCTGAGAGAAGACATTTCTCCTAAATTCACACAACTGTGAAGTGGCATGACCAAAATGCAAACCAAAGTTGATCTAGCCACTAATTCATTTTCTCAACACCTCACACTGCCCTTAGTTCTCTATTAGAAAAGATGAGGTAAATAGAAGCTGTCTGTTCTTTGCTTTTATTTACTACTGAAAAAACTACAGGCACTGGAACTAACATTGAGTTCATCTAACATTAAAATGATCTCTTCATTCTCCAAATTCTCTACCTTATGAACTACTACTTTCAGTCCTCAATGATACATCATTAAATGTTATCCTATTTCTCCAAAAAAGTATGAAGGTTTCCAAAAGGTAGAAATGCCTTTTATACTTCTGTACTATTTAAAAAGGGATATTCCTCAGACAAACTAGATTTAGCAGAATTTACTTATTAGTAAAATAAAGCCAAGCAAAATAACTTATGAAGGGGAGATTCCCAAAACCAAAGCAGGTTAGGAAAACTCCAAGCAACAATGTGATCCTATAACATTTAAAGAAAAATGGAAGGGAGGCTCAGAAAACTTAATTAGCTACTGCTTGGTCAATCAACCATTAACAGCTTAACTACTTAAGTGGGTACAGGGCCACATGTAACCAATCAAAGCTGAGTTATAGTTAAGTTCTGTATGCTTTGGTCTGTTGGGCCCAATCTAGATGCCCTCCTTAAATTGGCAGCCTCCTACAATTTCATTTAATAACTTTCCACAGTATTCCAGCACAGACTATGGGTTAGATGTCCTATTTATCTCTGCATTTCCCAAAGCTTAGCAGTAAGTTAATGGCAGGTGGTCAGTATGTTTGTTCAAAGAAGTAGAATCAAAATGTGGCTATAAATACAACGTTATGTCAACGGTTGTGGATTCAATCGCATTTATTTTTAATGACAGCTCCTTAGATTTATTTGTTGAGTTTTATCAATGATTTTATAAGAGGGCAGAAAAAAGACAAGCATTAGCCAAGTGGTGTTAGCCTCTGATAAACAATAAGATTTGGTTCACTGGTATTTAGCCAACCAAGTCAGTGTCCTATAACAATACAAAGTTTTTATTTCCCTCCCCCATTTCTAAGTGCACTGTTTTAGAGACTACTCTTCACAATCACCTTATACACGTCTGTAGGATGAATTGCTTTAGTTCACCCTCCCCCCTTCCAAAAAAGATACTTGACGGAAAGGAGCCACTTTTACATTTAAGTCATAAAGTTAGAAAGGGCAACCGAGACAAGAAAAAGCCAGCACCCATTATTACTTTCTAAGTGTCTGCGGATTTATTACCATCCATACTAATTCCTTCTCCCAAGTCTCGGGAAGGAAGCTCGCCCGATGCCGCAAAACGCCATTGCAAACTAACAGCTGCTTCGTGCACTAAACACGGGGTAAAAGGGAGACGAGGTGCACCCAGGCACCTGTTTCCACATCCACCACCGTGCAATGCACTTCCCTGGAGTGACCCCCAAGCAGGAGTCTCAATTCCATCCCTAGAGGAAGTCGGGAAAGGGCTCAGCCGAACTAAAGGGGCCTCTGACCCACGCCCGCTCGCGCTGTCACCGGCCCCGCCCCGCCCGCGGCAGCACCCTTGGCTTCAGCAACTCGCGCACCTGTAAGTCCCGCGCGCTCGGGGGCCCTGGCTTAGAAGACCTCCTTTCCTGCTCCTCCGGCTCTGGAACACCACCCTCCGCCATTTTCCGCCGGCTCGCGGCGCCCGCCGCGGACGCGCTTCCTGTGACTTCCGGGGTAGTTGCTTAGCAACTGCGAGAAGGGGCGGAGCCGCGCCGTGAACTCCCGGGGACGGGGCGGAACGCCACGGGGCGCGCTTGCGGTGCAGTTCCCGAGCGCTTGCGTCCGGCCCGCACTTTCTCGCCTGTCAGTCTACTTTCCTTAATATTTTTCGGCTTCAGTCTGGAGTTCACGCTGCTAAACGCTTGAAGGCGCTGTAGACTGCCCTAAAGAGCAGCGATGACTTGCCCGTTCCTAATTCAGCAAGGAAAAGGTCTCTGGATGTTTGATCAGGTGAACATTCGACCTCACCTGCCTAGTGGTAGTCAAATTCTCTCCTCCCTGTCAAGGACTGAACAGCACATGGCCTTCACAGCATGGATTGGCATTGGGAACAAAGAGCACCCTGAAAATTTACAATCCAACTGGAGACCGTTAATCCTTCTTTATTCAACTGGGATTTATTTAAACATCTGTCATATCCCGAGTACTTTTATGCATTCGCGATATGAAAGCAAAAAGAAATAGTCCCAGTCATTGTGAATCTCACAATCTAGAGGGCAAAAGAAAGATGTAAACAGACAATAACATGTAATTTTTAGTAGAGTTTTGAGGAAGTGTTATAGGAGGAACTTGGGGTGGGTTTGAAGGGGGAATATTCTGTTGGTGTCTACTGTGCGCACTATGCAAATGTTGGAGCTCAGAAAATATATCCGCCAAATATGCTGCTTTGGCGTGTTAATTATTTTTAGCCAAAGGCACAACAGCAGGTGCAAGAAGATCACTCTGACCTTCCTTTCTCTTTCTGAAAGGAAGAAACAATCCTCATGTGAAAGATGCCTTCCCTGGAAAGAAGTCTTAATGGCTAAAGACAAGGAGTCCAGGCCCAGAGAAGTCTGTACAAACAGACCACTTAAAACTAACCCACACCTTCCTAGTTCCTTTTCCAAAACTTCCACTCTTTGTTCAGTCTAGTATATAAACCCAGATGCTTATTCAGGTCTTCATCTTCCTTCATTTTCTTTGGTAGACACCCATGTACATGTAAAATTTTATTTAAAATTTGCACATTTTTCTCCTGTTAAGCTGTTTTATATCAGTTTAATTCTTAGGCCCAGCTAGAGATTTTTTTTTCTGCCCCAGAATGTATTCCATATGCAATCTCATCTATCTCTCTATAAAGTTAGCAATTACTATGTTATACCAAAGAAAATATATGTAATGACTAAATTCACTCTCTACTAAATGGAATACCAGATTCTAAACCATGCATTTGTTGTTCTGATACTCTTTTTAATGCAAAATTTTGCACTAAATATCCCTAGCTCTATCTTTAACAAGAATTGACCAGTGCCATTTCAGCTGAGTCTTGAGGGGGAAGTACTTCCAGTAGAACTTGGACCAGAAAGGACCACAAGTAAAGGCAAGGGTAAGTACCAAGACATAGATATTTGAACTATCATTATTTATGTCAGCAGAGTAATACAGGGTTGAAATTTGGGAGAAATTACAAAAGATGGTTATGGGGTAGTAGGGCAGAAACAGATCTAGACCATCAATTTACATAGGCTTCAGCCAGATTCAGAAGGAACCTGTACTTTTAAGTACTTTTAAGTGTTGAATGAGTAGATGGATGAATGAAGGCAAGAGAGATCCATACCCCAAAGTCAGATTTGACTGTCTTCAAAGCTCATTTTTCATTCATGGAAGGTAAGGATAAATCAAAGAGATCTTCATCAGATCTTCAGGAGAGACAGAAAGAAATACAGGCCTGTCCATTTATAAACTATTTCCAACTCCAACTGAAATGGGACTCACATTTGTTTAATTTTACTTATGCTAGATACCATGAGGCCAACATCAAAGATCACTGTAACACACAATGGCTTTGTTCTATCTTTTAAGAGATTTTCAGCTTGTTTTTTAAAAATATTTATATTTAATATTTATAGGACATAGAATATATAGTTGGTATTTTTATGGATTGCATATGTCATTTTGTATAATCTACAGAGCTTTCTGGGGAAGATGTTGTCTTTGTTTTGTAAAGGAAATAATTGAGGACCAGAGAAATAGGATGAGTTTTCTCATGTCACTCAGCTATTAGGTGACTAATAAGTTTTAAATTCAGGTCCATTGCATTCAAAAGTACATACTTTTCTTTTTATACCATCTTTCTTTCTTCTGCAGCTCCTAACACTGATGACTATCCCTTTCCTGAGATTTCCTCAGGATGCTTCTCAACATCCTTTTTTGACCTGATCATCCCTTTTGAACACCCTCTATGGTTTTATCTTCTGTTCACCCTCTAAATAATGTTCCCTAGGATTCTGACTTTGGCCCTCTTATTTTTATGCTGCATATGCTTTTACTATTTATATCATCCTCTCTCGTATCTACTCTTACAGAGTAAAGAGTAAGTAGTAAATTTACACTATGTGTTTAAATAGTAGGTATGTTAATAATAGGAGTATTATACATTTTCATTATTCATAGTACAGGTATGTTACAAAGTCACAGGAAACACTGAACTGCTGAGTACAGGATCATTGTTGTTATGGGAAATACATGGTGAGGGTTCCTAAGAGATTCTGGTTACATTTTCAGTAAATCAATATATAACCACATTTTACACCTGTTTTTGCATAAAGGCACCTTATTTAATATATACTGTTGATTCATTGACATTGAACACACAGCCAACAGCACTACAACTCATTCCAGAAGGAAGATAATCTAACACTCATTGTGCTTTCTCATTAAAGCATATCCACATGGGAACTTTAGATAGCACTATACTTATGGGCCATTTAAAAAATATTTTATTAGTTGTTGATGGATCTTTGTTTATTTATATGTGGTGCTGAGAATCCAAACCAGTGCCTCACACATGCTAGGTAAGCACTGTACCACTGAGCCACAACCCCAGCCTCTTGTGGGCCATTTTGAATAGTAAAACCACCAAAGGAAAGCACAAAGATATTAAAAACACGACACTAAATAGATTACTAAAAAAGACATTTGTTTCTAATTTAACTAAGAGCTGAAGCAAAAAGGCAAAGCATCACCTTTTTTGACCTCAGGTGGAAACATGTTCATTTGATGACTCACAGTTTTTGCTTCTCTGGGCATGTCTGTGAATGACCACAAAAGCACTGCAAATACTGATTGTGAATGACAAATTTTAAAAATGTTAGCAGCAGGCAAATTTCCTAATATTAAAACTGCAAATAATGTGGATTGACTGCATCTAGGATCCCCAAATCTGTTTCTCCAGTACCCAGTTGTTTATTCCAGATATATATTTTTAATTGTCTTTCCAACTGATATTTTCATTTGGATGTCTCAGAAACATTTCATTTAAAACCCAAACCTCTCTTTTTAAAACTGCTACTTTTTCATTCTATCACTTCTTTTATCATCATCTAACTTTAGCTAGAAACCAGAGCCATTTTTAAATCTGTTTTTTATTTAACCTCACAGTTAATAAATCTTTGGATTTCTTCACCCAAATATCTCCTGACTATATCTTCTCCTTTTCACCCTTACCTCCATGGACAGAACCCACATTCTTACAGTTTCTCACCTAGGCTGTCACAATTGCTTCACCACATGCCTCTGCCTCCACTCTGCCTTCCCCATTGATTGCAGCATGATGTCTCAAAAGCACAAAGATGACCATGTTGTTCCTCTGACCAAACCCCCACCACCCAGAGGAAGACAAACACTAACTTCTTCTTATGGAATATAGAACTCTTCCTAATTTGTGGACTTTTTATTTTTCCCGCATCACCTCATTCTCTCCCCTTGTACATTAGCTATCTCGGGCCACTCATCACTTTTCATATATGCCATGTCCTTTTGCTCCTCAAAATTCCTTGGCATGGAATTTTCTTGCCCTCTTTTTACCCAATAAACACATTTTCATCCTGCAGGATCATTTATTTGAATATGACTTTCCTGTACAACTAGAGAACTCTGCACATAGTACTTTCATGAAGGATTTTTTATTGTATTATTATCTGGTGTCTCTAGACAATGACACCCTCTATCTCCAATGCTTGTTCTTAATAGAAACTTGATAATATGCCCTGATTATCTCCCATCTCCACCCCACAGTCACAAATGTGCTGATTTTCAATGCTTAGTATATTTCGATTTGAATTTCATATATAAATGGATTTTTCTCCAATCCATTTGGTTATCTGTTTCCAACTTTAAAATTCACAGGATATAGGATGTAATTAATACACCTGAATTTCTCAGTAATGTATTCACTGATTGTGATGCCTAAGCAGGGATGAACTTCTCCTGGGTGGGTGAAATTACTCCTCTCCAAGCCTGAAAGAGCCAGAAAGAGCCCAAAAGGGACTTATAGTTGAATTAGAAAGGCTTGTTTTACTATTTTATTAAACATTCACTGTGTGAAATTTCAGTAAGTATGAAAACTTAAACTTTAATCCTAACAATTTTTGTCAGCAACCTACCAAATTTTACCAATGCTACAGGGTATGAAAAACAAATATCTTTTTTCTCATCCTCTGAATCTAAGCGCATGCAAATAAGACTTTGTAAAATCTAAAGTTAAATTTGCTATCATAAAAAAGCACTATGGGAACAAAGAAGGTGAAATGAATTCCAGTTGAGGGGACTTGAGGTACCAGAAAGGGTGGCATCAGAACTAACCATTAAAGGATTGGGAGATTTTCAGCAGATGAAGATGATGCAAGGACCTACCAGACAGAGGGGACAGGCCACAGATTCAAAGGGGAGAATGTACAGGGCATGTTTGGAGAATGACGTGAAGAACTAAAGGTTCTAAGCAGTGAAATAAGAGGTCAGAAACAATCAAGAAGGATCATAAATGCAATGTTAAGGAGTTTGGCCTTTATTTCTAGAAACCATTGTGAAAAATCAAAGATTTTTGTTGAGAAGATGATAATATCTGACCATATGTTAATAATGGATTAGATGGATTGGGAAAGTGTGAGACTGGAAGTCAGAGGGGCACCAGCAAAACATTCTGAGATATCTTCAAGGTGGAAGGTATGAGACTGAAAAATAGAAGTGGCAGAGGGTGTTATAATTTGGATATGAGTGACCTGCAAAAGTGCATGTGTTGATGCAGGAATGTTTGAAAGTGAAATGATTGAACTGTGAGATCTGTAACTTAATTAGTTTATCCTAGTTTGAGTGGACTGACTGGGTGGTAACTGTAGGCAGGTGGGACATGGCTAGGGGAGCAGGTCTTTGGGGGATTGCCCTGGTTGAGCTCATCTTCCCGGAGGTCCTTTTCTCTCTCTCTCTCTCTTTCTGACTTCTGGCCACATGAGGTGAACTACTTTCTTCTACCATGCTTTCCACCTCATATCAGACCCAGAGAAATAGGGTCAGCTGACCATGGACTAAATCTCTGAAATCATGGGCCCAAATGAACTTTTCCTCCTCTAAGTTGTTCTTGCAGGTATTTTGGTCACAGTGACGAAAAGCTGCCTAAAACAGTGGGGATGAAGGCGAGATGTGGATTCAGCCTTTCAGCTCAATTGGACCAGGTTTACTCCTGAATTATTGTATGTGAAGATATTTTTTGTCTTTGGCTCTATGAATGTTCTCTTTGAATCTCTAGACTTTACATCTTGTTTTTACAATAATTAAGTCTGTCTATGTTGTTATCTACTTCTGATCTGTAGAGCTTTGGTTGATTAATAATGTTGCCTATACATTCCTGCATAATTTATCCCCTTGTACCACTTCATTTAATTCATTAGTATACTTTTATCCTAAATTGCATAGAGGCCTATTAATTTCTTCTATCTATAATTTCAACTTAATATTAAGATTTTTTTCCTAGATATTTAGAAAAATATAATACACTGTTTAGAGTGTAGGTATTTAAGATAGCACTCTGGATGATTTCTTCCCCATAGAGAGACACCAGAGAAATTGAGATGGTTTTCATTGTTTATGAATGAATAATTTTTATAAGTTTCAACCAATGCATCCCAAATTTGTTTATTATCTTTGCTTCTGCTTAAATGAACAAAAGTAGTCTGTGGCCTTATAGTAGGTGTGTTTGAGTCAATCTGAATTTATTTAAATACTTTTCTTATAAGCTTTATTCTATGGTTATTGCTAAGAATTATAAATAATACAGAGAAAAATCTTAAAATTACTGTAGTAGAAGGAGGTTATCACTCTAACAATAATGGATTAAGCTTCAGAATACCAGGAAGTGTTATTTTCATTTTAAGGGGCCCAGAAAAATCTTGATATTTTATTTGAACTTTGAAATGTTTGCTGTTCATCCAAAAATTAAACAACTATTTCTAGGACAATTTGACTGAATATTCTAGAATGTTTATTTTATATCTGATGTTTAGTAGCGTGGGAGATACCAGAAAGTAACATGCTAACTCTACTAGGTTTTCACTTGATGCAAATGATAGGTTCTAAAGACTCTTTACAATATGGCTATCAAGTTATCTAAGAAAAATCTGGGTCTATAGATGTCGCAGTATTGCTAACATTACTGATTATAATTGTGATGCATTATTATTCTATACTGACTATAATTGTGATACATATTATTCTACATTTGAGAAATGTAAAATAACAGTAAATTGTACTTGTGTTATATATATATAGTTATTAAATGAAACACTCCTTTCTTTCCCTTTTTTTTTTCTCTCTGTCTCTCTGCAAATCGTGTGAGAATAAAGTGCTTTACCTTTCAATCTGAGAGACCATTTATTTTGGGTTCCAAATTCTTCACAACTGCCTTCTCTAATCCCATTGTCATAAGGCTTAGTTCTGCTCCAGCTCTTGTGCAAATATTGAATCTGGCAGGTAGACTTTGTACCAGTCTCAGCCTTTAACTTTTAGTGAGGCTTGGAATGAAGACATCTCCCTGGAAGTGGATATCAATGTAGAAGCAGAGCCTCCTTCACTTCAAGATACCAACCCCAGGCACCAGTGTGTATCCCTGATGCTGTGTGCCACATTGACTCTGTCCATATGGCTGGCAATTGTCCATTTCATTTATTCTGCTTCATAATTCTGTGTCTGTCTTTAACTGAGACTCCCCTTCAAACACATTTTGTGTTGCTGCTACCAGCCTTGTGCCTAAGCTTTTTAAAAAGGGCTAGACTCTGACCTCTGAGTTCCCAACTCACTGAGACTGCTATTATCTACTTGATCTCTGTTTCTTTTATGTAACACTGAGTTAGGGGAGTCATTAGGTGAATAGTCAGTAAATGTAGATCGGCATACCCAGTGTGTTTGCTTCTTCTAAGACATATGCCCCTTCTAAGACATCTGCTTTGAACAGTCTTCTGTCCTGCAATTAGGAGATTAGTATTTGTTATTCATCATTGGGTCTCTGTGACCAAGACACCTGGCAAGAACAATGTAAAGGAGGAAAAGTTTATTTGGAGTTCATGGTTTCAAAATTCTCTGTCCATAGATGGCTGACTTCATTGCTCTAGACCCAAAGTGAAGCAGCACATCATGGAGAAAGGGAGTAGCCAAGGAAAACAGCTCACCACATACAAGCCAGGAAGCTGAAGTGGGAGAAGGCATGTGGCCACAAGGAAGATGAACCCTTACATGGCATGCCCCCAGTGACCCACCTCCCCTAGTCATGCCTTATCTGCCTACAGTTACTACCCAGTTACTCTATTCAAACTAGGACGGACTATCAGATTATAGCTCTTGTAATCTAATTATTTTACCTTTGAATATTCCTCATTAACACAAGAGCTTTGGAGGAGGGGCACTGCATATTTAACCATAATGGTATTATATAACCTATTCTGACATCACTGGAATACCTATAATTTATGAATGTCTTTTGGAATTTTGCATTAATGTTCATGAATAAAGTAGCCTATAATTTTCCATTCTTGTAAATTTCTTGTTAAGTTTCAGGTTCAATTTTATTATGGCCTCATCAAATTGATGGGGAGGTATTTCTCCTTTTTCAGTCCTGGGGTGAGCTGGATTATAGTGTCATTATTCCTTTTTTAAATGTTGGGTAGAATTTACTGGTAAAGGAATTTGGGTCTATATTTTCCCTGGGAAAAGTTATCAAGTTATAAATCAGTTTATTTAATAGTAATAACTTCCTTAAATTTTCTATTCTCAAGTCAGTTTTATGCTTTTTCAATTTTTAATTTAAATTTCAAATTTATTTACATAAGATGATGTGTTAATCAGCTTTCCATTATTGTACCAAGTTTGCCCTGAGATATCATCTTATAAAGAGAAAAGGTTAACTTTGGCTCATAGTTTTGGAGGCTTCAGTCTATGATCATTTGGCCCTATTGCTTTAGGCCTGTGACAGCACATCAAGGTAGAAGAGTGTGGCAAATCGAAACCATTCACTTCATGGCCAGGAAGCTAAAACAAAAGAAGGAAGAGATGAGGTCCCATAATCCTCTTCAGAGTCCTACCTCTCATGACCTAAAGTGCTCCCCATAGGCCCTGCCTCTTAAGGTGTCCACTGCCTACCAATAGGGCTGAACTGATGACCAAGCCTTTAACATCTTGGCCTTAGGAGGACATTCCAGATTGGAACTATACCAGATAGGCATAATGTTCTCTTATGACTTTATATTATATGTAAGAACTATAACAATAGTTTTTTAAAAACAATTTAAAAACTTTTTAAAACTTTTTAAAAACAATTCTTGATTTTTGTTAATACTATCTTTTTTCTATTTTACCTAATTGGTTTCATTGGGGCTTCATAAATCTTTTTTTCTTTTTGAAGAACCAACTTTGGGTTTTACTATTCTCTCTTTTGTGTGTTTGATTTCTATTTTACTAATTTCTATTTTTTTCTTTCCTCCACCTTCTTTGAGCTTAATTTCCTATTTTTTTAACTTCATTTGGTAGAGGTTTTATTAAATTTTCTTTTAATAAAATAAACAATAAACAAGCCATTCTTGTTTTCTATGCATTCCCTTTTAAGAATGGATCAGCTTAAATTATATGTGAAAGATAAATAAAATAAAATTGAATTTTATTTAAGCCATCAGATTTATTTTTCTCTTTTAATAAGATAGTCTTTAAAAAAAACTGGAAAGACTGAGTCTCACATATAAGAATGGAGACAAAGCAACATCTGTAGCATGTAGAGTAGAAAATACAAATTCCATAGAGTTTGGAACTCCCTGGAAAATGGAATCATGAGAACATGACCTCTTTTCCTTCCCCACTCAGAGTGTTCATAAAATCTAGAAAAGTGCATTTAACTCTACATAGTTTATGGAGTTTAGAACAACTCATATCAAATCCTTAGGAAGTCAAGAGACCTGAATGGCATTTGGGTCTATTTTCCTTAGCTTTGCTAAGTGTGATGTTTTCAATATCAACCATGAATTTATCCCTGAATTCATACATGAAATGTTCTGGATCAAAAGCAGAAGTTATTATTATGTATAACCCAATAACTCTGTCTGACCCTTTACCCCAGTGCTCCCTACTAGGGTGACAAGGAAATACTGAAAATACTTCTTAAGTGAAGGAAGGAGAAGAGGAGATGAACTTCATTCCACGGAGATGGAATGGAAAGGATCCCAGGTTCTTGCTCTTAACCTTTTGGAATAGAAATATATTCTCCCAAGAACCATGTGAACTCTGGTGTCTCTTTTTTAACCTAGAGATGTCTCCAGGTCCTGGGCCTCATTTTTCCTTGATATATACACACATCTCACAAGACTCTCTGAAGTCCTCTCACCAAGTATGGCGTTGAAAATTAACTTCTCAGGACGTGTTGCTCGTCCAGGATACACAAAATTTATTCCAAAGGCCTCAACTCTGTAGAAACACAAAAACATTTTCTCTAAACTCCACAATAATTTTATTCTAAGGTGGACACTGTTGTTCTGTTTTACTTACACTTCTCCCTCCTAATCCCTCAAAAATATCAAGAGTGCATATCTAGGCTCCAGTTTTATGTCAGTTACCCTTCCTTAGGCTTACTGCAAAGACATCCATTTTTCTGTCATTTAAATCGTTTCCCTTTGCTATTCCCAGTGTCTAATATTATCTTCTTTTTAGAAGATAAAAGGATGACTAGACATTTTTATCTTCTGGATCTAAATTTTTATGGTTGACATAAAAGAAATACAGAAGTAAAATCACCTCTACTAGAATTTTGACTGGGAAATTTGGGAGTTTGATGGTTCAGGACTTTAAGATTCACTCCATGCCCCCCAGTGTATGCTTGAAACCACAAATAAGATATAACCCTATGTATAAAGTTTGTATAAAAGTTAAGGACAGCATGAGGTTAACAATAATAATGAATACTAATAATAATGAAATAATTATAACAATATACTGATTTTAAATTTATGTGTGTATGGTTTCTCTCAAAATAATCTTGTGCATTTTCATCTTTTCACTTAAAGGAAGAAAATGGCTTCTCTTTGGCATATCTAAATTACTATCGTATCGTCACTGCTCTTGAACTTTGAAACCATTGTTAAGTAAACTAAAGGCTAATTGTACACAAGCCTGGTAACATCACAGACATTTCATATAGATGGCTACTAAGCAACTAAGTGTATGTGGGCTGGTGGCATATACACTGTGGATACAATGGACAAAAGAATGCCTCATATTCCAGACAGAACAAAGCAGAGTGGTGTGAGATTTTATCATGCTACTCAAATGTGGGTGCAATTAAAACTTACAAATTGATTATTACTGAAAATTTCCACCTAATGTTTTCCCACTTGAATTGACTATAACTAAAACTGCAGAAAGCAGTTTGGCAAGGGGGTGAGGGGGTGAGCTACTATCACTCCAGATGGATATAATCGATTCTCTTTCTGCTTTGTAGTTTTACTTTTGACTCTCAGCTATTCCTTTTACAAGCAATTAATTAGTAGATCTGCCTATTGGAAGTATCCATTTTTAATTTGCTAAAGTATTGGGTATTACATAGTTTAGTTTGTTCTAACCGTATGTAAGATAGGACAGCATTGAGGAATGATTTGGGTTTTTTCTGCATTTACAATTAAAGTGTGTTGTATGCGTCAGTAAGAAAAGGCCTTGGTAGGTTGACAAATCATTCATAGACCTCAGGGGCTTATGAACAATAGAGATGACAATGACTGATGGAGACTCTGCTCATGTTATCCTCACTTAGAGATCACAACTGTGCCACTTTCACTCTTGGGAACAACAGGGGTGGGGCAGCAGAATTTGGCCAATCATGCTCAGATCTTAAAGTTTTTGAATCTATTCACATTTCTTTTGTCAAGGTAAACCATATAACCACACCTAACAAATGAGAAGTTGGGGAACTGCATTCCTACCATGTGCCTGTAGGACTATGGGAAGTCTTCCCGTGGCACTGATGACTGTTTCAATATAATTTACATATTCAAAGCAGGGAGCATTAAGTGTTTTTTCAGTAGTGATCTTAGGAGTAAACATCTACTTTCATGTTACTCTAAAGTTGTGACAAAGATACTACGTAGTGGCCTCAGAAATGCAACTAAGAAATAGGTACTTGGGAGAGAGAAAAGGGGAGGGGAGGGGAGGGGGGGAGGGGGGATAGTAGAGAATAGGACTGACAGCAGAATACATCAGACACTAGAAAGGCAATATGTCAATCAATGGAAGGGTAACTGATGTGATACAGCAATCTGTATAGGGGGTAAAGTTGGGAGTTCATAACCCGCTTGAATCAAACTGTGAAATATGATGTATTAAGAACTGTGTAATGTTTTGAACGACCAACAATAAAAAAAAAAAAGAAATAAAGACCAGAAACAAACAAACAAAAAAAAGAAATAGGTACTTGGGAAATTGGAGCAATATTCACTACAACCAATAAGGTCTTCCTTCTTTCATAGCAGTAAGAGAAGTTAGAATTGTTCTCAGTTGCAGTTTCAAAATTATGCAAGCATCACATCAGTCTTACACATGGACTTTGCACCATCTATTTTGGCTGACCGGGCATTTTTTTTTCTCTTCTCTTTTTTGCTTACTTCCCAGTTCTCAGTTGTGCAATGTGTTATCATCTTTGTCTCTGTTAAAGCAATGCTTAGACAGAGAAAAATGACCAGATAGAACTAAAAGTAAAAAAGAGTAACAGCTACCCAAATTGTAGCAGTGCATTTCTGTTCACCTGTATCTGAGTATAAAGCTGTTGAGTAACATTCAGGGAATTGATAAACTCCACTAAAGCTAGCCAGCCAGAGAGCAAGAAGGGATTGGCTTCCAGTTTCCCAGGTAGAAGCCCAAGACCAGGTCCCTGTCTAGAGGGTTCTTGCTGCTGCTTTTGATGAATCCCTACCATCTTACCCATACTCACACAGTTTCTTTACTGCAAAAGCTTCTACTGGTATGTCTGGATATCATTGTTCAGATGCAGAATGTTCCCCCAAATCTCATCTGTCAAAAGTATGTTCTCCCATGTAAAAAGGTTCAGAGGTGGGACTTTTTGGATTTCGAGAGATGTGATCTCATCAGTAAATTAATCTATTCAATTAAACTATTTGATTATCAAATGGATTAATCTATTGATAGCTGAGTGTGCTGCTGGGAGGTAGGATCTAGTTGGAGGAAGTGGATTACTGAGGGCATGCCCTGGAAGGATTTATCTTCTTCAGGTTCCTTCCTCTCTCTTTCTGTGTCTCTCTGCTTCCCAGCTGCCATGAGCTGAGCAGTTTTCTTCCAGCACATCCTTCTGCCATGATGTTCAGCCTCACCTCAAATCCAGAGTACTGGAGCAGATGACCATGGACCAAAACCTCCAAAACAGTGAGCCAGAATAAATCTTTTCTCCTTTAAGTTGTTCATGTCAAGTATTTTGGACCCATGGATAAAAAGCTGACTAACACACTGGGGTAGACTATGGTTATGCTGAGTTACTGTCACTCTCAGCTCTTGGGAAGCAGCACAAGGACTGGGGAGGCCAGAAACCTTGAACCTCTATTGGTGAACTCTGTGCATGCCATCATTTCCTACATTGACCTTATTTGTTGTAAAGAACATCGGGAAGCACTGACCTATACTATAGTGTTGCTTTTACCTCTTCTCAACCACTTCCAGTAGTGATGATCTAGAGATATTTGAGCTTTATGGACTATAAATCCCTTAAGTGAAGGACCATCGTATTTGGTATGGTGACATTGTGTTCCTACATTGAACTATCCCTTCAGACTCTGAGTCTGTATTTCAGCAAGACCCCTCCAGCCCCTTTATTAGCTATACATAGAATGCAGACTTGGGGATTAACCAAGAGCATTTATTGTCTCAGTTTTATAGGTTGGATGTCCAATATTAGGGTGCCAGCATAGTTAGGTTCTGATTAGGGTCCTCTTCCTGGCCTCTGTGACAGCTGCCTTCATGTGTTGTCCTTACATGGTGGAGGAAGGGAGAAAGGGACATAGAAAAAGAGAAAGACATAACTCTCTAGAGCCTTTTCTAACAAGGACACTAATATCATGATTTATTAACTCCCAAAGGCTACACTTCCTAATATTGTTATATTGGGAACTGAAGCTTCATTTTTGAATTTGAGAATTTGAGTGGAAATGCAGTTTGGTCCATAGCAGCCTCCAGTCACACAGGATATATTATTCAACCTCTTCATTAGTTTTTATGAAAGTGAGTCAGAAAGGTAGACCACCATCGGCAGATAAGGATCTTGGAGAAGGAGATCATCAGGCCATGAGAATATCCTGTTGTTTCCCTTGATAGCTGTAACCACAGTGGTTCTTCCTTAATTATACCTCCCCCTCCTCCTAGCAATGGCTGGCAACAAAATCTACCTTTACTCAAAGCATGTCATTCAAAGACTCTGAATGACATGCTGGCTATCCTATTCTATCTGCACATAAAGTCAGCTGTGATTCCCAAAATTGTTCAATTTGAATCATCAAAACATAGAGCTTCAGAATTGACAGAAACTTTCTCATAATGCAATTCTTTAATAGTTGAGGAAAAAAGAGAGATTACGACAAGTCCCAGAGAGCACAGGTACTAAGTGACTCGGCAAGAGCTCCATTTTGGGGGATCTCTTAGTTCATAAGTCAGCCTCCTTGCTGAGGTCTGCACCCCATTCACAGAGTTTGCTCCTTGAACACAGAACAGTGGACTGGTAGTTGTCACCCAAACGTGGCCAATGTGGTTTTCTCACACAAGGTGAAGTTAGGATTCAGATGCATCACATAGATCAAGTGCCAGAGGCTGGAACTCAAATGCTCAAGCCTTGGGGGCTACCTTTTGTCATGGGAACAAGGAGTCCCAAAGAAATGCTGAGTGGAGAGAAATCAAAGGGAGCCCAGCTCCAGAGAGAATCAGAGGTGATTTGCTTTTCCTCGCAACTATATGAAAAAGTCCCTCCTCAGTGTCAGGCATGTCTGCTGCCTCATTGTGCCATTGATTGCTCAGGTCAGCTTCGTATGGTCTTATTGTCTCCTATGGACAAATGTCCACTCTAGGAAATGTGCCCAGAGCAGGTGAAATACTTGGCTAATGTTGCCTGGCTCATTCTGTGGAGGAGACAGGTTTGGCCACATCTCATTGTCAGTTTGTCTACGTAATAAGCCACTTTATTCCTACAGCTCATCCTCTGGCTGAGTGGCTCTGCTCCAGCAGGATCAGAGAAAAGGTGAGAGCAGGGAGTGGTGAGGACACAGGGGAGGGTCTTGGGAAATTCAGGGAGTCCAGGGTTACAAACATGAGGACAGGAAAAAGAAACAAAAGGAGTTTTTGTTTGTTTTCTGTGAAAATGTTCTATTTGATGTATTTCTTTAAAAAAAGCAAAACATTATATATAAGCTAATTTTTAGAAAATGCATAGTGAAGTTTAAAATGATTCAATTAACATAGGACTAAATGAAGTAAAAATAAAATCCTTCCTTCCTGGTCTGGGGCTCTAGCTCAGTGATAGAGCGCTTGCCTTACACGTGTGAGGCACTGGGTTTGATCCTCAGCACCACATAAAAATAAAGAAATATATTGTGTTCATCTACATTTAAAAAAATAAAAAAGATAATAAAACTCTTCCCTTTATATGTGGGATATAATAGGCCCACACCCCAAACCTAGCTACTGAGCATCCTAGGAGAGTCACAGGTAAGCCCCTGAACTGTGACTTCTGTGGTGATGCTTTACTGAGGGCACCTGACTAGGATGAAGCATGGTACAGGCCCAATAATGAGAAGGTGTAGGAGGGGTGAGCCTGGTTAAGGGGTTCTGCCATCTGGGCACCTGTTTCTGCAGAGTGGCTGCCAACACTGACGTAGAGTTGAGCCCATGGAACTTCTAGAGGCTAAGCACCTGCTGTGAGACACCTGGGAATCTGGGGGGCAAGACAGGACAAATGTCGCAGGGGCTCCCATTTCTCTCTCTGCGTATTAGCATTTTAGGGCAACTCAGGCAAATTATTTCAAATGGGGAAGCTTAAAACAACAAAAATTTATTCTCTTACAGTTCTAGAGTCTAGAAGTCTGACTTTGAAGTATCATTGGTCTCTTCTGGCATCTGTGAGGGTGAGTCATTCCATGGCTTGCTCTCAGCTTCTGGTGGTTGCCAACAATTGTTCTTTGGCTTGTGGATGAGGCACTCGAGTCTCTGCCTCTGTACTTGTGTCACTTTCTCTGTGTCCCTGTGTCTACTCCTCTTTGTGTCTTGTAAAGATACTCCTGTTACTTTTAGGGCTCACTCCCATTCAAAATGAACTCTCTCAAATCTTACCTTAATTACATCTGCAAAGAGAACTATTCCAAAGAAAGGTCACATTCTGAGGTTCTGGATAGATAAGATCTTGAGGACACATTATTTAACTCAGGACACGGTGTATATCATGAATATTTTTACTCCTAAAACTTGTGTGCCCTATTGGGGGTATTTGAACTACTTAGAGGGTGACTGATATGATAAGCCACATATGTTTTAGCAAAGGAGAGATTCCTGAGATTGTGAAACACTTGGTAAGGAAATGTTTGATTATGTTGGGAATTCATTCACATAACAAAAGCAATTTTAACATACATTTGTCAAGGAAAGAAAAGGAAAAGACAATCAATAAAAAATAAACATTTTGTGCATCTATAAAATAATTATACATTTAAAAATTATAGCCTAGTGTGAATAAAGTTTTTCATGAGTACTGACCATCTATAATTAGATTATGCCATTTTTAAAAAGTTTTGATCAAGAATCACATGTAGCCATTTCAAGCATGAAATCATTAAAGTATGATATTGCTGTTAGCAAACTTAGAGATACATTGAATGTTTCAAAACAATTTTTAGAAGTTTAAATTTAGCATTTAATATCTTCTCAAATACATTTTTTTCATAATCTTATAATATTAAAAAATGACTTTTTAAAAACTGAGTTACTTACAGATACCTTTTTAAATCTTTTGAGCCTAGCGTGGGACAATTATTTTGCTACATAAATCATATCCTGAAAAAAGTGTAAGATATTATCTTACAAATCTTTCTGCATATAAACAAATGTATATATTTGTTCATGTATAAATATACTTATTTAATTATACAAACTCACTAATATGTTGTTTATTATAAATATTTTTAAAATTTTATATTTTTGCATATTGTGAAATGGTAGTATACATATGTTAACTGCTCATTACTGTGACAAAATACCTGAGGTAATCAACTTTAGAGGAGGAAAAGTTATTTTGGCTCATGGTTTCAGAGATTTCAGTCCATGGTTGGTTGGCCTTGTTGCTTTGGGCCTGTGGTGGCACAGTATATCATGATAGAAGTATGTAGCAGAGGAGGCCATTTTTCACTTCTTGGTGACAAGGAAGGAAAATGAGAGAGGATGGGTCATGGTCCAAATATCCCCTTTGAAGACACATCCTCAGTTACCTAATTCCTCCTAGTAGTCCTCACCATTTAAAGGTTCCACCACCTCTCAATAGTACTGCTTGGGGGATCAAACCTTCAACACATGTTTCTTTGGGGAACATTTTAGATCTAAACTATAGCAGCATGTAAAGCAGAAACTGACTTCTCCACTTTAAACATAAAGTTTACTTTTTTAATGAATATACATAGAATTATGTCATTTTAAAAAATGGCTGCAGAGGATTCCATACAGTACGACTGTACTTTGCCAGTCTCACATTCATAACACTTCAGTAGTTTCCAGATGTGTGTGTTTGAGCTATGACCAATAGTGCTACAATGAATATTGATGAAAAAGAATGAGTCCAGCAGATCCTAAAAGTAGCATTGCAGTGTCAAAAGGCTGTGTCTTACCTTTTTATAGATACTGTCAAATTACTAGCAAACTTTAGCATCACTTTTCTTTCTCACAGTTTACAAGGGTGCCTGTTTTCCCACATCATTTCCAACAGTCATTTAAATTGTCAATCAGAGTTGAAAAATGCTACCCTTGATTCTTTTATTAATTATGGGTGAGAAAAGTAAAAAAAAAATAGATGAGATACATAGACTGCTCTTACTAAGTAATTCAATGAACAGTCATCTCTAGAAACAAATTAGAATTCAGTAGAAATTCAGTAGTTAATTATTCTAAGACAAAAAGAGGCCATAAAAGAAAAATGAGAACTGGGTGTGATGACACATACCTATAATCCCAGCAACTCTGGAAACTAAGATAGGAGGATCCTTAGTTGGAGGCCAGCCTAGGCAACTTAGTGAGAAATAAAATAAAAATAAATAATAAAAATATTTATTTTCAATATAAATCTCAAAATAAAAAAACTAAAGTTCAGGGCTAGAGTTGTAGGTCAGCATTAGTGTACTTGCCTGGCATATGTGAGGCACTGGGTTTGATTCTCAGCACTACATATAAATAAGTAAAATAAATAAATAAATAAACAAACAAACAAACAAATAAATAAATAAAGGTCTATCGACAACTAAAAAATCTTAAAAAAAAAAGTACTGGGGATGTAGCTTAGTGGTAGAACACTTGCCTATCATGTATAATTCATGGGTCCAATACCCAGTATTTTAAAAGAAAAAAAAAGGTGGGGAAAACTATCTATATGAAAAAAAGCTTTTATGGGAAAAACTGACATTGCTTTCACCTCAGCAGTGTTTTAACCATCATTAAATTGGACATGACATCTGACATGGTGTCTGGCACACTGGAAGGGCACATTGAAGCCAAGGATCCTGGATTAGAGTCTTGTATAATTAGTCCTATGTAATTTTCATATGTATAATTAGTGATATATTAGGACATGTCATTGAACCTGTTTAACCTTTCTGTGTCCACTTATGTACGTAAAGGAACACATTGTATGAATCGAAAGAATGCTTATAGTCAATAACCATTCTCTTGATGAGGCTCTCCAAAATGAAAACCTCTGATTCAGATCCTCCAGTAGGTGGTGACATCATAACACCAAACATAGTGACTGATTTAGTAACTTGGACAGGGTTCTTCCCTCAGGATTCATTTCAGAAATATCCTTTGCCATAGTAGTAAAATTCTAATGTTATAAAAGAATGCACTTATAAAATTTACTATGTTACATTTTATGTTCTCAGCATATGAATTGATTGTCAATTTGTTCTTTTAATGTCTATAGAAACTGAATTACAAATTGAAGTAATAAACTCAGAGGACATGTTCACCAATCTATCATTCAGTTAATTTTATAAATAGTTTGACTTTCATTGATTTATTTAATTATAAGACTAAAAATGCATCAAGATTGCCTTTATTTATATTGTGATACTTTTTCCCCCTTGTGATGCTAGGATGGAAACTTGGGCCTCATGTATGCTGGGCAAGCTTTCTACCACTGAGCTACACCCCAGACTATCTTGCTGAAGTTTACAAATACTGTGGAAGCTATGTGTGGCAGTGCACGATTGTAAAACCAGTGGCTTTGGAGGCTGAAGCAGGAGGATGGCAAGTTCAAAGTTAGCCTCAGCAACTTAATGAGCCCCTGTCACAAAAAAATAAAAAATAAATAGAATGGGGCTCAGTGATTAAGAGCCCCTGGGTTTAATCTCTAATATCACTCAGCCCCCCCCCCCCACACACACACACAAAAAATACTGTGAAAAAAGAGAGAGTTGAAGGAGAACCTTAAAAGAGGTTTTATTTATCTTGTCAAAAAGTCAACTTTTACTATTGTTTAATTATGCAGAAAATCAAAAAGAATAATCCAAAAATTAATTCACAAAAAGTTGTAAGATTTTGAAGCAATCATTAAAAAGTCAGTTAATAATTACATGTGGTTAGACACTAAAACAAACAACTAAATGTATTAACTTAGTGACAAAGCCTTGCCTAAATGGGTAGCGATTTATTCTGAATACAAAATTTATACATTAACAGAATATAACAAAAGCTTTGTAGGAACAATAAAATATGATAATTACAGAGATTTAGTATAGTAAAATTGAAAATACTATTTAAGTCAAACAGATTAAATGTATCCATTAAGAGCCCCTACAGACCATTTCAGACAACTTGACAAGCAAACAGTAAAAAAATTTCTGGAAAAGACAGGAAATGAGCACACAAAATAAATTTACAATAATTGACATACTTCATAAAATTTCCAAATACTTTACAAAGTTTTATCAAAATTAGATGGTAACTGAAGAGCAATATTAAAGATGACCATGGAGATCAGAACAACTTTAGGAATGGATTGTGATGATAAGGAAGTTTTGCTCCCCCCAAATAACATGCTTATTGATATTTTTTCATATAAAGTATCAGTGTTAACATGAAACAGTTCTGCAAAAATTGATTTTGAAATGTGCCATCAATGCATAGCCAAACATGTGCTGGTTGGAAGCCCTCAGTAGAGTTATTTTGAACTACTTAGAAAAAGGTTCATGAAATTCTACTTTATCTTAAAAAAAATAGATTTCAGTTAGGAATGAGAAATCACTTACAGCAAGGATTATTACACATTGTTTCCTTGGCAAGACATGTAATCTTGCTGTAAAAGTTTTAAATAGGACAGGCAATAATCCGAGTTGATTTAGGAGGTATCATCTGAATGAGGGATGGAGGATGAGCTCAGAGAGCTTGCAGATTTCTTTTTTAAAGAAAGAATTAATAAATCTCAGTTATCAAAACCCTATCAGAACACAGGAAACAGAGGCTTGCATAAATATTATCAAAACTCTTGTAATCTAGACTCAGGAATGGAATAGACTCAGATAGTAAGGGATATTTATACATGATGATGAATTTAAGAAAAATCAAAAGGAGAAAGGAGCCTAAGAAAACTAGTTTATATATTAGTCAAGTACAGAATGATTTGTACAATGCAAAAGTATTTTATGTCTCTTGGACATGCAGCAAAGCCACATGTCTGTGTGGGTTTGAGTGGGTTCAGCCCTCAAAAATTGGCCCCATAGAAACCTTGTGTGAGACCCCTTAGTCCTCCTCCGTCTCCCAGGACAGGAGCCTGGGTCCCTCACCTTCTGTTCATTTCAAACATTTGTATTTAACTTTTACATGAATGAAAAATAGACTTTTACTGTGAGATCTTGGGGTCTGTTTACACCCAATAATGTTACTTACTCTAATATAGGTTATTGAACTGCTATTTCTATTTGCCAAAATAATTTTTTTTCTTATTTGAAATTAGTATATGAATGATGTTTATATGCAGCTTTATTCTCTTAACCTTTCCATCAAATTATTTTTATATTAAAGAATGTTGACATTCTAACACTTTCAAAAACCTATATGAGCATTTTATGTTATATGACATATTCTCTTGTGTCACTTCATTCTAAACTGTTTTGCACTAGGTTTTCTAATTTTTACCATAATAAATTATGTGAGTACTTCTGTACCAATCATTTGAGGACTTTACCCAAAATAGAATTATCTGGTCAAATAAATGAATGGTTGAAAAAGATAAGTATGGTCAGTGGCCATTATAAAATATATGAATTTCTAAAAATCACTGTGCTATGTAAAATTTTGAAGCATGATCCATGAAAGAAAATGAAAATGATAAAAGAAAAAGAAAATGATAAATTAGACTTTGTAAAAATTAAAAACATTTGCTCTACCACATTGTTTAGGAAATGAGAAGATAAGCCAGCCAAACTTTGAGAAAAACTTTGTAAAACACATACCTGATAAAGGCCTGACATCCAAATTATACAAAGCACTCTGAAACCTCAGCAATAAGAAAACAAATGACTCAAATAAAAAATGGTAGAAGACCTTAACAGATACCTCACCAGAGAAGATAAACAGATGGAAAAATCACATAAATATGTAGATGCTCGACATCATGTGCCATTAGGGAATTGCAAGTAAGATAACAAGGTCCCCTGCACATCTATTAGAAAGACTTAAATATAGAATATGACCACAAAAAATCCTAGGAAGGAGGTGGAGCAACAGAAACTCTCATTTATTGCTGGTATAAATATAAAACCTAAATGTACTCTTAACTGTATGGTCCAGCAACCATAGTCCATAGTACTTACCCAAATGAATTGAAAACCTATGTCTACACGAAAAGCTGCATGTGGATGTTTATAGCAACTTTATTCAAAATTGTCAAAACTTAAAGGAAACCAAGATGTCCTTAAGTAGGTGAATGGATAAACTATGGTACATCCATCCATTGGAATATTATTCAGCAATAAAAATTAATGAACCAACCATCAAATCATGAGAAACCATGAACAAATCTTAATGTATATTGTTAAGTGGAAGAAGCCCATCTGAAAAGGCTCCATAGTATGTGATTTCAGCTATGTGATTCTCAAAAGATAAATGGGGCAATGAAAAACATCAGTGGTTAACAGGAGCTAGAGGAAGGGAAAGATAATAGGTGGAAAACAGGGGATTGTAGAGCAGTGAAATATTTCTCTGTAATACTGTAATGAAGGATATATGTCATTTTACATCTGCCAAAACCCATACAAGGCACAACAGAAAGAGGGAACCCTAATGTGAACAGTGGACTTTAGCTAATAATGTGCCAATGTTGATTAATCAAATATAAAAAATGTATCACACTGCCAGTGAGATGTTATACCCTTGCAATCCCAGCTATCCAGGAGGTAGAGGCAGGAGAATTGCAAGTTCAAAACCAGCCTCAACAATTTAGTAAGACCCTGTCTCAAGTTAAAACAAAAAGGGGTGGGTATATGGGCTCAGGGAGCACCCCTGGGTTCAATACCCAATACTACCAAAAAAAAAAAAAAAAAAAGAAGAAGGAGGAGGAGGAAATATACCACACTAACACAGGATGTTAAGTAACGGGGAGACCATATATGGGAACACAGTATTTTCCATTCTATTGTCTGTAAACCTGTTTAATGTCAGTTAAAAAGAAATAGTGAATAACAACTACCACCAAAACAAACAAATTCACAGTACAGGGCAAAATGAGATTGGGGCATGGCACTCAAATATTTTACCAGAGACTGATTTGACTCACATTGATTAGAAAATAAATAATAATTTCAAAATAGTTATGAGCAAAATTGTTACATCAAAAAGTACCTAGTTGCTGTCACAAAGTACAAACAATTGTACTTATTCATTACTGTTATCTTAATAAGTGATTTGATATCCATCACAAGGGATGTGGGTGGATGTGGCACATACACATAGCACATGAAGGTAGCTGGTGGGCATTTGAGGGGAGTGTGCATTTTGAGTGTTCCTTCCACTCACTGCAGCTGGGTGCAATATTCTTAGTGTTTCTTATAGACAAATCATGCATTAAAAAATGGGAAATTCATGTCATGCTCGAATGGTTTCCAAATAAACAAGTTAATTAATTGTGCTAGATCAAATTCAGTTTTTAAAGTAAGCTTTATCACAAAACTAGCTGTAAAATTAAAAGGCTTACTTAAAAACAATAGTGCTGTGTTCTGTCACATTCCTCAAGTCTTGCCTCTGGAACAATGATTTTTGTCACTTCTTTTTTCAGGTTTCTTTAGGAAATTAGATCCATATTATTTTCTTAAATGCTTCAATTGCTATTTCTTTAGATGCAAGTTTTAGAAATTAACCATTGGTATCCACGTAGCCTGTGGACTCTGGTCATGTTTACCCTCTCGTCTTCCCATTGCTGTATTAGATACTCTTAATTTTTTATTGCTTTTTAAATACTGCTATTGCCAAGTAACTTATTATGAACATCTTTCCTTTCCTGAACAGTTTTTGTCTTGAAATTTGAGTCTTGTTATTTGTATTTATGATGGTCGGTTTTACAGATGTATAGTTGTAACTGATTAATAGATCTTTCCTATCTCCAGTGAATTTTCTGCATTGACATTATTTGTATCCATTTTTGGAAATGCAGCAAATGAAACTTTTATTGTCTATGTGATCAATTTTGACGTTTCATCATGTTCTTTTTAAAATTTATCCCTATAATTTTACAAATGTATCTTTGTGAGATACGTAGTTTTTAGTATTTTGTTTTACACTTTTAACTCATTAGAATTTATTAAGATTTATGATGTGACAATGAATCTAACTTTACACTACTATCCAATACCTTAAATATTTCACTGGCAACATTGTTATCCTCATTGGTCTTGCTTTACTTGTTTGTCTTTACGATGATGTGTAAATAATTATTTATCACCTATTCTCTCAAGTCTTACATTACTCTTGTACAAATTGGTGTTTCTCCTATGTCTGTACCTGGCTTCTCTTTATATCCAATTGAATTTAATTTCCTTCAATATTGGCTTAGTATTTCTGGCTCTACTGGTATTTCTATTACTGGGTGCTTCCCACCTTGACATCACCTGCTGGAAGTTGACATGTTTGGATCAGTTTATTTTAAGCACAATTCTATCTATGAGGGTTTCTTCACTCATTTGCTGCCTTCCCACCTTCCCTTTTTTTAACCTTGAAGATGTGAAGAGGCAAACTTTTTAATGAAATATTGGGCAGTTCATTGGAAAACAAAAATACTCGTGGTTTTTAAGATATGTATACATTTTCTTGTTTTTATTTTATTTGTTGTAGGGTTAAGTTCAGAATGGTCACTATAAGTCATGTTTCTACATCTGCTCAGAAATATCAATATTATGTTTTCTTAAAGAAAAGTTCTATTTCCCCATTGTAAAAGAAGATGGGAGACAATGAAATCATGCAAATAGAATAGTTCATGAACTGATTTTTGAGTGATCATATTCATGATGCAGGAATTCACATGGGGAAAATATTAGAATATAAAGCATTTGCTTATGAATGACAAAGTTCAGGGTCACTTCTGTCTCTTTGGGGAATATTCATTGACCTCCGTGGCTCACAGTGATTCTTTGATGTAAAACATGTATGCTCGCTGCCTCTCCTTGGTCACTTACATTCTGCTTCTTAGAATGGCCATCTTTCTACTAGTTGGTCAATAAGCTCCTTTAAGGTGTGCTTTTAATAAGGTTCTTATTTCTCCCTCTTATGGTGTCTAGAATAATTAATTCATCACATAGAATATGTGCCTAAATAATATTGATTGAAACTCAGTTAAGTAATTTTTGATCATAGAATTCCCTAGTATAAAAATTTACCAATAAGCTAGTTTCCTTTATTATGAACACCCCCCCTCTCACCCCCCCACCACACACACCTTTTTTGTTTTCTTGTGAGGTATGTTTGTGGAACACATAAGATTTGTTATCCCCTATTTAGCAGATGATATGTGACACAATATTTCTCATTGCTGTGTACAAGGAAGACTCGGAAGGTCACGAACAGCATGTATTAGTGTCACAGCTTTCTTGCCTTTTCTATTTTGCAAGGTTATACTTTTCAGGGATATTTTTCTTCTCATACCAAGATACAGAGGAAGTTCAAAAATACATCTATAAATGTACTTCTCAGAAAATGTTTTGGTGTATAGGATTACTGATTGGAAGCAGGCGGCTCTACTGACTTCAAGAATATCCTGATTAGACATCTTTATTTCCTTTGTGGCTTAAACAGCCATATATAATCTGAATTTGAAACCATTGGTTCTAACCAATGGTTTTACGTTGTTAGAAATTGCTAACCGCTAGGCTTAGTAACGAGTTCTAGCGTCATTTGTTTTTTTGAGGTTTCAGGAAAAGTGAAACTTCAGAAACAGATAAATTTAACTCATGTTGCACTGCTGGGCAGAAATTGTTCAACTCAGTGATATAAGAATGTACAAGTAGAAAAGATGATATATCAAGAATATGATTGAACATATAACTTCACAACAGAAATAAAGGTCACAGGGTCAGACCACAGCTCCATGAGCATTCAGAGTAGGGTTATGTGTACAGGGCATCTCTCTATTCGTTGTTATGTAAAAAGTGGAGATCTGTTTGCTTTATTAAAAAAAAAAGTCTATTTAATTATTTAGAAAGGTCTTTGACATTCTAAAGAAAGATCTTATCACAACACCAAAAAGAAACAGACTTTCCTAGGACCATTATCACAGGCAGTTTTACAACTTCATTGCAATTGACAGGCTTTGCTTAGTGTGAAGAGTGTATTTTCATGCGTTAAATTAGTATAAATTAGATTAATAATTTTTGAGGTCTACCGCTATGCTTTTAAAACAGCTGTTCTGTTTGGCAATACTACTGTGAAGTGCTTCTATGGTCCAAATGAAGCACGATTGTCTATTGTTAAGTAATTTATTCTTTTCATGGTGATCAGAAAAGGGAAAGAGCTGCCTGCCTCCTTTCTTGAGAAGGCTCTGCAAGCACTGGGTAGCTTGTTGGTTCTCGGGTCTGGGATATTGCCAATTAACTGGGTGGACTGTGTTAAGCCTGAAATGTGAGCACTCAAAGTGTTTTAATGGGAGGCATTATAATGATCCCACTTGCCTAATTCCCTGCTTCCTCTCCATTCTCCAGTAACGGACCAATCCCTTCAGTCTCCCTTAGCCAAGCTCTCACTTGTATAGAGAGGCAGAAGGACTGGAATTCATTGAAAAGGAGTCGTTTTGTACATATGTAAAAATTGCATCCAATTATTCTGTCACTCATGCCTGGCTAGTGAAATAGTGGAGATATAAAAAGTGGGAATAATGTAAAGCTGAATTTTGGCACTTAGGGAAGCTCTGGCATCTGTGTGGATCATCTGAGCCAGTTCATCTTGGTTTGTGTTACACATGATGTTTAGAGAGCAGCTTTCTTGTGAGTGCATAAACAAAGGAAAACTCTAACCACTTTAACTTCTTTGGTAACCAGAGTGGCCTTGAATAGCTGGTGTTGAGATGGGTGGACACCACACACAAATTAGTTATTCCGCACAGACCTCTGAAGTGCCTGGGAGGAAGCAGCCCTGCACTGGGGATTGGGGTACACAGATCAATCAGTCCTACCCTAACAGCTCAGAGCCCAATGAAGGAGACAAATGCAGTCAAGAGCACCATCTCCTAAATGAATAGATGATATTTTATTGAAATCCATGATGACATCTCACTTTTTAGAAATACTTCTCTTTATATATTTGTAGTAATTTATACATGTTTATATTTGTTTTCCATTCAAAATTATATGTGCAAATGGTCATTTTAAAACTAATGGCATCCAACTGAATATTAATTGATAATTAATTATAAATCTTTATGTATAATATTTGTAATTTATAATTATAAATCTTTAATTATAAAGATGATTACATAGGTGTATATGCACACATATAATAAACACTATATAACATACATATTATATATACATACATCATACATATACAGATATAATATATATAATGGAAATCCCTGTGTCTACTATGCCTATGAAAATATTCTCAACTTCACTGGCTTGTGAGAAAATGCAAATAAAACCAGTAATGAGATGCCTATTTTATATATTACATAAAATAATGTATATGTATCTTAGCATGTTGAAGATTTTTATTTTTCTCCATTTTTTCCTTAATATCATCACTCTTATTTTCTCCATTTTCATCAATTTTTATAAACTTTCATGCTTTAGTCTAGGAACTGCATCCCAGACTGCTGACTCATCTAGGTGGTCCTCATGCAAAAGTGCAGATGCTGTCTAAGGCATGAGCTGCATGTGCATTGAAACATGCACTTAGAAGTTGATTCTGAAAACCCAAATTTGTGCATAGAAAGTTCCTGAACACAAAATGATTGATGCAAAAATCAAAAGCCACTTGTAGGGCTGGGGTTGTAGCTCAGTGGCAGAGCACTTGCCTTGCACATGTGAGGTTCTGGGTTTGATCCTCAGCACCACATAAAAATAAGTAAATAAATAAAATAAAGATATTATGTCCATCTATAACAAAAAATTAAAAATTTTTGACTTTTAAAAAAAGCTACTTGTAAACCAGATTATTTTAGTTTGGTAGAAGGAAGCAAGCTACATATTAGAAATTTGCATTGTGTAACTCAAGGGAATAGGGAGAGTTGTTAGAAAACTAATAAATTCTTATCTCAAGGAAATTAACATTTGAATAATATTATTGTTTGATGAGTGAAATAAAAACTGTCTAGTAAATAGAAGGTGCCAATGAATCAAAAATCAACTTTTTGACATTTCAAGTTGGCAAGAAAGTGAAATTTTGTCCTTTAGGCAAAAATTAAGAAATATATATTTTATTACTTATTATTTAGTTTGATGGTTCCCAAACTTTGAGTATGAGGACTTTCTAGTTATTAGTAATCATACTGTTGTCTGCCTAGTGTATGGATGCTACTTGGAATAGATACTACTTAGGATTGAGAATTTCATAAACTAGACCTATGGTCCACCCAAATAGATCATCTTGGTGTAAATATTTGGCAGATAATGGAAAGAATGGAAGCCTGAGAATCAATGTTCTCCTATTCTACTTCCTTTCTGTGAATTTGCATTGGATTCCTCCCCCCAGGAAGTTCAAGAATATGTGGAGAAATAAACATGATTCATGGAGAGTCAGTTTAGGACCTAAAAGCTACAGGAATTCTCTAGGAAGAAAACCAAAGAGTTCATCTCATCACTGTATATAAGAAAAGTCTCAAACCGTGGACACCAATGTCCTTGCACATGTTAGAAGTCATCAATTGTTAGATCTTCTGTAAGATTTGACATCAGTAAGGCAAGAAAATAAGAAATTTTCATTTTAATAGGTCACAATATAGTTTAATTTATCTCATAAGCTCTCCATTCTGCTTGCTCCCCTTTGAGTTTCTTGGCAACACCACTTACAAGAAATTAATGCTAATCCAACCTTCCTCCTGTTCTTTGTATAAGCATTTATTGAGCACCTATATGCTACAGGTATTCTGATTAGGTACTCAGGACAAAAAGAAAAATTCAGCAACAAATGTATAAGTAACCCAAACATGAAAAATTCTAAAACTGCAAAGAGAAATTCTATCCCCCCACATCTTGAATTTGGGAATATTTCTTCAACAAACAATCATAAAAGCGGAAAAAAGTCTGTATCAAAACCAAGAAGTTTTGTAGAGCAATAAAATGATAATGACAATAATGAAATAATAATTGCTAATCACTGATTCACATGCATCAGTTAATTTGCTTCTGACAAAGCAGTGAAGAAGGTACTATTATTATTCACTTTATACTTGAAGACTTTGAGATTCATAGATATTAAGTAACTTTCTCAAGATCACACTATTAGTGCATGCAAACACCATAAGCAAGGTTAAAAGACACACAACAGATTGATAAAATGTATTTGTATATTGTGTAACAGAAAAAGATTAATTTTCTAGGTTATGAAAAGAGCTCCTATAATTCAATGAGAAAAAGGCCATTTTAAAAATGGGCAGGGAGATTTAAATGCATGGAAATCTTAATGTCTACCATTCCTATGAAGACATATGAAATTATATTCAATTTCACTGGTTAATGAGAAAATGCAACTAGTAATGCAATACCACCTTTTAATATATCTGGAAATATGAAGACTTTGTAAAGTGATTGTGGAGGCAATACTTTCATATGCTTATGGGTGAGAGTACATGTGGCACAGCAATTTTGGTTGCAGCCAGAAAAAGTGAAAATAACCCTACTCTAATAGTTGGACATGCTGCTTCTGGGAATACACACCTACTGTCCTGCTGATAAATGTCAGGGTAGGCTGGCAAAGAGTTACAACTGGCTTTCCAGTGCAGGGGTGTGGACTTGATATGTAGATTTGTCACCTTCCATACCATAAATGTTCCCACCATGGTTGTATTCAAGCTACAAACATTACATCATTGAAGGTGGAGTTGGGAAGAGATGTGTACCACAGGGTCTCACCAGTCATTGGATCCAGGTCCAGCACACCACTGTGAGACATTCTGGTGCACAAACACAGGAACATGAACAAGCACACTCACTGGAGATTATTTATGACAGCATAAATTTGCAAGAATTAAATATCTATGAATAGAGAAGTAAACATATAATTTGTAAGAAAATGTAATAGATCATCCAACTGTTAAAAGAGATGAAATATTACTACATATATAATGGTTTCCATAGATAAGCATAATTCTCAAAGCATATGGTAGAGCAAAGCAAATAAAGTGTAAACCATCATACTATGTCACTCTTTAACATAAAAACATATATGACATAATGGATATTTTAAATTATACATATGAAACATAAAGCTAAAATGCAAAAATGGAATGAAAGGCTATCTGCCAAAGTTAATACTTATCTTTGGCCTATGGGAGGAGGTAATGGTGTGGGCAGGGGAATATGATGAGAATTAAAGATTGTATTAATAGTATCTACAATATTTCTTCTTTTCTCACAGTATCTACTCTTGGCCTCTTTAAATTTTGTGTGCAGTAACTATAAAAATGATCCTACTTCTTTAATCTAAAAATTTGTCAATTAAAGATGCATCTTATTAATCCAGCTTTTCTGAAATCAAAGGAATATCACATTAAATATGCACATCAATGGTAAGACTTATCTCAGCTTCAGAAACATTAAATTGTTTACTCAGGTATGCTAAAAATGAAGGAATATGGTAATTAAGCACCTGGGATGGTTTAGCAGTCACCAGGCATAAATTTCCATTACTTTTTGATAATAGACATATCATCTTAAAAATGATACAATAGTTTTTAATACATCTGGAGGTATATTCACCAGTTAACATTTTAATTGAATAGTAATGATTTAATATATTGTGTGTACACTGGGCTTATAAATGCCAAGAAGATATATAACAGAGATCTCAAGAAATTACCAATCTCCAAGCATTTGTAACATAGGTAGCAAAAAGAAGGACAGAAAAATATCTCTGACAACTTTCTAAACTGGCACTCACACCTCTCATACATCACTAACATACACACCGTTTGCCTGTGGAAGGGAATCTGGCAACATCTGAGAAACTTGCATGTACTTACCTCTTGATCTAGGAATCGCAGTTCTAATGATCTTCCAAAGCTAAACTTGCAAAAATACAAAAAGTGCAAAGCTACTCATTGCAACACCATTTTCAATAGGAAAAGATTAGGAACAACCCACATGCCCATCAACAGAGGAAATATTGAATAAACTGGCATATTTGCACAGTGGAATACCATGATAGAGAAATGAGAGATATCCCTGTAAACTACTATGAAATTATCACCAAGATATATTTAACTGAAAATAAAAGCACTATGAATAAAATGCTATCCACCATTCTGTTTATGAAATAGAGATTTCAAAATATAATGCTTATATTTAAAATAAAATTTTTTAAAATTAATTTTTAGTTGTAGATGGATACAGTATCTTTATTTCATTTTCATGTGGTGCTGAGGATCAAACCCAGTGTCTAATGCATGCTAGGCAAGCGCTCTATCACTGAGCCACAACACTGGCCCCATAAATTTTAAAATAATCTAGAAACAGGTTTCCTTCGTGAGAGGAAGAAAATAAGATGGAGAAGATGGAATATAAGTTATATTTCTTTAAATATGTTTATTTTTTCTATAATTTGACTTTGAAATCATGTAAATATTTCTCACAAAAATTGAAATTAAAAATCCCTAACAATGAAAATGAAAAAAAAAAGAAAAATGTCTCTGAGTGGCAAATTCCATGTCTTGTCTTACAATACGTGTCTTTCCCCAACAAAGTGATATGCAAGATAAGAGGGAAAATGGGAAAGAACACAAAGAGAGATGATGGCCTGTGACAGCCAATGAGAGATAATAGCAATCAGAGACAGAAAGTAGCTATGTCTCTGGGATAGTCTTAAGATTGGTTCCATGGTACCCACTTCCCCAGTGGATACCAAACCAGTGGGCGCTCTAGACTATATATAAAATGATGTTGTGTTTGCATTCTCCCTTATATTTTAAATAATCTTTAGATTACCTCATACAATATAATACTATTTAAATAGTTGTACAGTATATTGTTCAGGGAATAATGACAAAGAAAATAGTCCGTAGTGTTAGTACAGATACAATTTTACTTGCATGACCAAATATATTGCAGAAACAGCACACCCAGGGCCATTTAGTGAAAGGGTAAAACACCCTCCATATCTCAATGGCTCTTGAGGCTCTCAAAAGTTTAACATCTTTTAAATGCATTAATTTTCTTGTTTACTTGTTTTGTGCAGCATTGTACAATAACCAATGCCTTTCCAAGAAAATGCAAAATGTGTTTACTTCAGTATGTGGAAATGCAAGATTTAGAAATATTTCTTGAAAGTCTTAGCTTAGCATGGAACACTCTCCAAAAATGCCAGGAAAATGAGATATCACTTTACTGAAAAAGAGAGCTCATATTTATACATATTCAGTATCATCTGAGTCCTTCTGTGAAGTGGATACTTAAAACTTAATGTTGTTACCTTTTTCTACAAGATTTTGCTTTTTTTTTTTAAGGAGTTTTCATCCTACTCTTGTAATACTCTTTTTAGTAGGGGAAAGGCTGGAAGTGTTATCAGCCCCCAAATAATGAAACACTCAAACCTATAAAAATCTTGAAATGACTTGGCTGATGTGTACATAGCAAGTTGTTACTAGAGCCATGAATGAAATCCATGTTTCTTGAAGACTAGACACCTACCATTCTTTCTATAACCATAGGCTCCAAGGCTGTGCAGACTTTTTTTAGGGTAAGAAATAATTTGATCCAATTGGAGATGTCATGTTAACAGGGTTTCCTTTAGGACAGTATTTGAGAAACTACAGCTCCTATGGAGTACCTGCAGGAAGAAGATACTAGTCCCTGAGTGGCCCCCTTTTCTCTCTGGAAAAGTGTGAAAGTCATCAGCATCCTGATATAATTAAATACAATACATGAAGAGATTAAAAATAATCCTTAAGATGTAGTTAGTCATTCTCCCCCCTGAGAGAGGATTTATGGCAAAATGTCACAAGTATAAGCATAAAAAGGGAAAACAGAATTAAAGAATCTATTTGAAATTTCCTTCTGGGGAAATGTGGGTTGAATTACTCTGTAAGTGGGGTAAGATTGCTGGATGAAATATAGGAAACCTAAATATAATATTTGGAACATGTATTAAAAAACCATTCATTGTTTATCTAAAATTCAAATATATCCAGGCATACTATATTATTTGCTGAATCTGGTAACCCTGTGTTGGGGATCTCCTATGAATCACATCCCTAGTAGGCTTAATTGGCAAAATGAAAGAGACTTGCAGGAGCAATTCTCTTGCTCCTAGGTGAAATATGGTAGGAAGGAGAAAAATATCTGTGTCTTTGGTGAAAGTAATTAAGGTGCTATAGTTTAAATCTTGAATGTCCCTCAAAGACCCTTGAGTTAAAGTCTTGGTTCCCAGTAGTGTTAATGGAAGGTGGTAGAAGGTGGGGCCCAGTGAGATAAATTTACATTATTGGGGGTATGCTCTCCAAGGGACATTGGGGCCATGAAGTGAACTACCTTCTCTATGCTACCCACACTCTTATCATGATGTGCTGTTTCACCACTGCCTCAAGAGTAACAGGTTTACAGACCATGGTTGAAACCACTGAAACTGTGAGCCCAAATGAAACTTTTCTCCATTTATGTTTTATCTCAGGTATTTTGTCACAGTGACAGCTAGCTAACACATACAACAACAGATTCCTCCCCCCCCCCCCAAAAAAAAAACCAATGGCTTTGACTTGCTCTCTGCAGCTCTCCTACCCAATATATCAACATTACTCTGTGTTCATTTGCCTATCTTTAACAAGAGGAACGATGATTTGGGGATATCTGGGAAATTTCCACAGCCTTGTCAAACAGCAAAAGATCTTTTAAAATTTGATTGTCTTTTGCTTTCACCAGCAGAATAATAATATCCATTTGTTCTTCCATTATATTTGCATTTGTATAAACAATGTGACATATGTATTTTAATTTATATATAGGTTTACATATTTATGTATATTTTGCTTGAAATTATTTTTTCAATAGCAATTAGCAAGATGCTTATTTTAGAGAATAATTTTCTCAGTGTCTGTGTCCCAGATTGGTGAGTCTAAGGATATGGAGATAAGATGGGCATATTCTGGGTCATGATAGAACTTATAGTCTTCAAGGAAGTGGGTCAGATAAACTTTAATGTGGGCTTACTGATATGATGGGGAAGATCAGGATGTTTTTTATTATGAATCTGTTTGAACTTTTATGCGATTATAGCACATTTACTAGGATTTATTTTGACTAGCAATGATCGTGCTTTTAAATGCTCTTCCTTTTTGCCTGCCTCCTAGAAGAACTCACCATATGAAGCAGTCAGGAGGGGGGTTAGCGGGGGCGGGTGAGATGCAAGTCAGTATCTCATGGTCATGTAGGGTCCATTGTTTGATCTGAAACTCATCTACTAAACTTCTAATTAAATCATTTTAGAAATTAAGACAAAGATGGAAGCTAGGTACTTTCATCTTTGTAAACTAGGAAAAGGAAAACAAATCCAGGAATGAAAATCCAGCTAGGATTTTGAAGAAAGCAGTTTAATGAAAAAAAGAAGTAGTTAAGCTATGGTTTGCAGTGAGGAAATGCATTGGCGCAGGCGCCATTGTGAGGTGAAGAGATGCATGAGGGTTACAAAAGGCTAATGCTGTTCACTCTGCTGCATAGACTTGATCTTGCATAGGGAATGGCTTACATTACAACCCAGTGATCCTTAGCTTGGGGAGGGACTATGAATGAAATGTTACCTTAGCACTGTAAACTGTGCCTGTAAATAGAGTTCTGAACAGCACTGGGTATACTCATGAGCAGTTTAACAGAGTCTTGTTCACATTAACATGTGTAACTTTGGATCACACTGTGCAAGGATTCTCTTTCTTTTAATCAAAAAAAGTTTGACTGTGATTGCTGGAAGACGGAGGCAAATTATGTACACTACCAACACCTCCCACCCAATTGATCTCTGCTGAAATGAAGCCAGGTGTCTGCACACATGAGCCATGTTCAGAAATGTGAAATTAAGGTTGCAACTTAATTTTCATCTGACCTTGTTAGACTGTAACAACTTTAGATCATGTCCAATTACTTTAAAGAGTTACATTATCATTTCCTTGCCAGAACCTTTTAAAATGTGATAATATCATTATTCCAAAATGAATTTATTTTTTATTCTTTTCCCAGAACACACCACCCCATTACCAGAGCAATATTATCTATTTTGTAGTAGTTTATAATTCAATAGTTTAGGAAGATCTAATTTACTTGCAAAAAAAATATCTTACCACCTGCTAATTGAAAACCAGTTAACTTCTTTTATGAAAATACACATATATGCCTGTGCACACACACAAACATAATCTAATGACAATAAAATTTACAATAAACTTTTATTTTAATTAAATTAACTGCTGGGTATGTTTTCACATTCTGCAAAACATAGGAATAAAAACAAAAGAGATTACACCTGTGTGTGCATTCGTTAGAAAGTGCTACATAAGGGCAGGAATTTTTTTTTTTTTTGGTCTTTTTTGATTGCTGCTGTAGGTCCAGCATCTAGAAGAGTGACTAGCATGTAAAAGGTGCTTCTTAAATATTTGTGAAATGACTCCTCAAGTTAAAAAAAAAAAAAAAAGGAGGGGCTGGGGATGTGGCTCAAGTGGTAGTACGCTCTCCTGGCATGTGTGAGGCCGGGTTTCCATCCTCAGCACCACATACAAACAAAGATGTTGTGTCCACCAAAAACTAAAAAAAAAAAAAAAAAAGAAAGAAATATTAAAAAAAGGAATAAAGTAGTTGGGGAAAGGAAATGAAGGATAAGAATAATGCCAAGTGGCTTCACTTTCTTTCCTCTTTTTTCACACCTCTTCTCTCCCTCATCTGTGCGTTCAAAACAAATTAATTGAGTGGTTACTATATACCAATTTATATATGGGCTCTGGGGATATGGTAGTGAAGGAGACTAACATCCCCTCTTGACTCTGACACACTAACTAATCTAAATCACTCTGTACCATATAAGCTTTGTGTCTTCAAGGTGAAGGTCACTGGGTGACTGAAGATGAGAAAGATAATGTTATTAAAATACATCCAAGGGCCTGGATAGAGCTTCCTTGACTTTAGCATCATTTAACAAGCACTACAAGTGGCCACTGAATGGATAAAAACCAGAGAAACATGTAAGATTTTCCAGGATTATGCATTAAAAATAATTTGCCATCAGTGAACAAAAGTGTTTTTATCATGGTTGCAAATAGATGAAAATGACTATTATATAGGGCTTTTATTATTTTTTCTTTGTAATAGTATTCATCATCCTGAACTTGTATTTGTTCCACTGTTTTGTTCAAGTCAGTTCATCTGCCAAATCTCCCCAGCTCCTCCACATTATAGGTATTGTATTCCTGGAAGTTTCTAATGTTTTCAGAATGTGTCTTGCTAAATATTTTCAAGTTTTATTGTATAATATTTACATGCAGTATGTGTGTGTGTGTGTGTGTGTGTGTGTTTATGTGTATGAGACATATGTATGCATGTTTTAAAGTGTAGCATTAAAATGAAATTAGGAACCTTTTCCTTTCCCCCAAAGTTTGCTCAAGACATTACTGTGACTTCTGTGTGTTGCTTTCATTCTTGCTTCTTGGTTTTGCTCTTTCTCATTGTACACAAGCCTTCTTTCTTCAAAGCTCTGCTCAGATCCTATCTCTGGCATGAAGATTTTCTGCAAGCAGCCTATGATCTCCTCCTTCCCTGTGATTCTGCAGCATGGTGGGTCATATTGCTCCCTGAGCATTTCCATACGTGCTGCCTTTGCCCTGGGTTACAACCTCTGTCTTTTGTCTGTCAACTAGATGGAAGGAACTTCACCAGTAAGGATTCTCCTTTCTCCCACAGAGACCTTGCACTGAACTTAAATACAGAGGGTTTCCAATTACTCTAAAAGAAAAATTCTGTTGTTAAGAGAAACAGTGTAGTGGCTAGGGCAAAGAATGGGATTTCAAAGCCTGTGCTTGATTTCAGATTGCTGATACTACTAAATGTAACCTTGGGCAGTATAATTAATCTCTCTGGTGTTTTCTTGATTACTCACACACACACTTTTGGGGGTTGTGATGAAATTATGAAAGTTAACTGAGATATGTCGGGAAACCTGACACTCATCAAGTTTTAATGTTTGCTTATCTGGTTGGTATATATCTAAAGGTGGTGACTATATAATTACTTAGATATACAGTTGAGATTTTACTGGCAACATAAAGAAACACTTGCTGTGACATATGGGAGAGCCTTGAGCTCCTGGGCAAGCATCTTTCATCCAATCACATCTTTATGAGTTTTGAATTATGAATTAGAGCTCATATTCTCTTAATTACCTTGGGGTGCAAGGGATCTCCATTTCAGTTTAATTGAACTACATAATTTAATAATTAATAAGTCAAGCAAATTGAATAGGAGGTCTGTTCAGATATTCACATTTTCTAATCAGGAAACCAAAAACAACAGGGATGATTTTGAAGGAAAGGCTTGAGATTAAGCACCAGTTATCAGAAACATCTATCTAAAGATAAATGACTTACACATATCTCATTGAAAATATAGAATGTCTCTGTTATTAATGAAATAAAATTTCTTTAAAAAATCTCAAGTGGAGATTGTATTTACATTTTCACAAAGGACGATTCATGTCATTCTAAAATTTTCTTTGCATTTCAGAATATTTGAACCAAAATGGACTATAGTTTTATATCTCAGTTTCCAAATGAGAAAATTGAGGACTAGAGAGGTTGTGTGGTTTGTCCAGCATTACAGGTCTAGATTGTGGTAGACTGGGGCTAGCTCCCAGGTCTTCTAAATCTGAAACCTACTCCTTTGTACAAGATTCTGTTGTCCTTAGGTTTCCATTCTTTTAGTATAAGTGATTTTTAAAATGTTTAAAATAGTTTGTTGTTTTTTTTTTTTGGATTGGGGCATAGTAATTATATTTATGGGTATAGTGTGATAACTGTAATGGTCAACTCAGGGTCATTAGCATATCCATCACCTCCAACATTTTTCATGTTTTGGTGGAAATAACATTCAAAGTCCTCTTTTCCGATTATTTTGAAATGTGCAATATACTATTGTTAACTATAGTCACTCTTTGGTGCAAGAAAACATCACCATTTATTTATCCTATCTTAATGTAATTTTCTTGCTGTTAATCAATCTGGTCCCAGCTTCTGCTAAGCTCTACTCTACTTCATTCTACTATGATATCAGAATTTTTTTTTCAGATTTCACAAATGAGTTAGATCATGTGGCTTCCTGTGTCTGCTTATTAACTTAAGCTAATATCCTCCAGTTCCCTCTATGTTATGTTCATTGAAAACGTTTTATCCTTTTTATGGCAGAATAGTATTCCATTGTGTATTTATATCACATCCTCTTTATCCATTCATCTTTTGATGGACACTTAGCTAGATTCCATATCTTGACTCTTGTGAATAATGCTGCAGTAAACATGGGATCTTTGTGACACACTAATTCTTTTCCTTTGCATATGTGCCCAGTAGAGAGATGGCTGGATCCTATGGTAGTTCTAATTTTAGTCTTTGGAGGAACTACTACACAGTTTTCCATAATGCCTATTTTCAAATGTTTTGAAGTCATGAAAACTCTTTGGCAGATGGCCAATGTGTAAAATTGCTAAAACCAAACCTGCTGGGTTGGAAGTTTTGAAAAATTAGGACACTTAATCCCCCTTTCTATCCTCCAAGTCTTGCCAATTGAGGCATTTCTATGTAACACCAGGACTCAGCAGAAGGAGATAAATGTCTGATTTGTCATATTCTTTCTTTTAATAGTAAGAGATATTAATGCATATATTTAAAACACATTTTCAGGTTATTCTTGGCTGAAAAATCTTTTAATGTCTGGGTAGTAAATTTGATCAGTTAAAAAAATTAAATGAAAATTACTGACTGTGTGAGCACGGCCTCCTTATCTGTGTCTTCCCCACACATTTATGTCAGTGGTCTCATTTGCAATTTAGGCACTTCTTTTCTAGTGCTGGGTCCTTGCTAGTCAAAGCAAATTGTGCCAACATTCACAATATTTTCAGATAACAATTGAAACCTTGAAGGAGTACTAAGGTGGCCCACAGGCAGAAAGCTTTATTTAATCTCTTTTGGTGTTTCAGTGAATGTTTCTTCCTTGAAATAAATTGTAGCATTTTTCTGCAGTCAAGTGGCAGCATTCACTTGCTCCTTGTCAGAGGCACGTTTTGATCCGCTGCCCCCATCTGTTATCTTGCCAGCTCCATCTTTCCAGAGAGATGCTGTTTGTACTTGAGGCCCCTGGGAGTTGGAAGTCAGTAATGGAAGTCCTGCGCTTTGAGTGTGGGTCAGCTTTGCATAGAGATCTGATCCTTTCGGCCCTCTGAGTTGAAGCCTTGTACTCAGGTGCCCTTGAACCACAGAAGGAAACAGACGGCTTATGAGAAGACAATGCCGCTGTGCCAGCCTGTGACAGCTCTTCCTTCTTTTATGTCTCTTTCAAATCTTCCTTTTGTTAAATCATCTAATCCTTTCTTGATACGAGCTCTCCTGTTCACTGACAGCTTCATATTGAAATTCAGGAGGAAGACCACACTAGGCTATTTTGGAGGACAAAAGATGTAAATTACTTATACAATGTATTTCCAATTACTTTTTCAGGTTTATGCCATAGTAAAAACAGAGTTTTTTAGTTAATTTCATTTTTTTATTAATTCATTAAAAAATACTTATTGAGTATCAACTATGTACCTGCTACTGAACTAAGTCTCAGGGGTTTAAAGACATAGTTAGTGCAAACCTATTACATAGAGGGGGAAAATATACATAGTTATATACACAGTTATATACATGTAGATCCACACATTTGTGTATGTGTGTGTGTGTGTGTGTGTGTGTATACACCTATCTATATACATACACACAATTTATCATAACTGGCAATGTTATAGTACACAAAGCATTTTGGACTTATCAGGGGAGAATTTGAGGAAAGAGATTTACAGAGAGAAGCTGATATTTGAATTAGGTTTGTAATTGTGAGAAGGACTTTGCTATTACTGAGGCTGTTGTCAAAATTCAAGGCTGGGAAGGATCATAGATGTGCTGAGGGCCTTCAGAGTCCTCTAGTAGGATAGTCACTCACTGAAGGCCTGAGGACACATGCCTGGATGAATTGAAGGTGGTAGGCGTACCACATATTTGGGATAATAAGGGCAGAATCTCAATGTGCTTCTATGGGACAGACTAAATGGCCTACATAAAAAAGAATAAAAATAAGCTATTGGAAGCAACACAGTGTCCATTACTGGATGAATAGGCAAAAAAATGTGGTAGATACATACAATGGAATATTATGCAATTTTTTAAAAAGGAAAGAGATTCTGACACATGCTATAACATGGATGAACCTTGAAGACACTAAGCTAGGTGAAATGAGTCAGTCACAATTGGACAAATACTGTGTGATTCCACATATGTGTGTGTCTAGAGTACACCAATTCACAGAGAAGATAGATAGTATAAGGTGGTTCCTAGGGACTGGGAGAAGGGAAAGTTTTTCATTGATCAGCACAGAGCTTTAGTTGAGGAAGATGAATAGGGTTGGGAGACAAATGGTGGTGATGGTTTCAGAGTGTGCACATATTTAATGCTTCCAAACTATGTACTTAGAATGAATAAGATAATGAGTTTTGTGTTAAGTATCTTTAATCACAATAAAATATCATTGCTGATTAAAAAAAGAGAAAAAGTTATTAGATGTTTCATTTCTCAGGAAGGTTCAAACAATGCTGAAACACAGGTTCCAGTCAGGTATACTAGACATTAACATACGGGAGACTTACATTGGGTGCTTGGATCACTGGAAATTCAAAAAGATGGAGATTACTGAGATCCTGCCCTTATTATCCCAAGAAAAGATTATTATATTTAAGTTTTCCTATGTAAGGAAGACAATTTTCTTCTCACTGTAATCTCACATGGTGCAAGAGGTCAGAGAACCATCAAGGGTTCTTTTCTTAAGGGCACTAATTTTAGTCACCTGGGATCCACCCTCATGGCCTAATCACCTCCCAAAGCCCATTCTCTTAATACCATTACACTGGGGACTTAGCTTCAATATATACATGGGTGGGGTGGGGTGGCAGGGACACAAACATTCAGTCTATGACAAATAGTTAAGACACCTTCAAAGCAAATAAACGTTCCCTACAGGGAGTTGAGTAAGAAATCTACAAAAAAAAATGTAATTTTCAGATAATGGTGAAAGATCTAAAAATAATTATAAAGAGGGGCTGGGGTTGTGGCTCAGTATAGAGCGCTTGCCTACCATGCATGAGGCACTGGGTTCGATCCTCAGCACCATATAAAAATAAAATACAGATATAGTGCCCACCTAAAGCTAAAAAAATATAAAAATAATAATTATTATAAAGGGAAATAGTCTACAAATGGAGTGGGGATAACATGAAGTAGATATCAGGACCCAAATCTGCTTCCCATGGATTTTCCTTCACAGGAATCAGGGAATCGGTCCTGAGCAGGTCTTAAAACAACATTGGAGTACCATACTTCCAAGGTGAGGGTGCATCTTTCTTTCAGGGCCCAGTGCTTCCCAGGAGTGCCTTGTCCCACACTGTCCCCTGTGCCGGCATCTCATGGCTTGGTTCTCACCTTTCTTTATCTATGGTGCTTCAGGGCTGTGATTTCCCAGCCCTGGTTTTTGTTTTGCACATGCTCTATACAGTTAGAAGGATAGCCTTTACTTCCCTGTGTTCTAGTAATTTTATAGTGGCATTATTCTTAATGATAAGGTCAACCTAATTTGTCCTTGGCTACAATCATCACAGTGTTTTTGTCAAACATTTTGGGCTTCTGCTAGACTTTGGGTTTCTATATCTCAGCATACTGGTTTCTGGTGTGTGGAATTGGCATGGTACTTGACATGAGACAACTATCAAACATGCCTACACAATCATGTCCAACCTCTAGGAGTACATCAAAGTATTCAGCCCCTATTACAACCCTCAGCTTTATAGGCAGCTTAGGGTCTGTATATAACTTAAATATATACTATCTTTTCATATCAAGATATAACACACACACACACACACAGACATGCAGAGACACCCCCCCCACACACACAGAGACATGCAGAGACACCCCCCTACACACACACACACACACCTCACACCCTCATACCCTCATCTAGGGCATCATCTAGACTGGGATTGTTTGCTGGAGGTGATTGTGCTTTTGTTCCCAAACACCTTAGGGATCTTTTCATCCCAATCTTTTGCCTTTTCTCTTGTAGATGGAACTTGTTCCTGAGACCTGATGCTTGAAAGCCCCCTGCCTCATTTCTCTGTGTCTCACTCATGAATTTATATTTCAACAGTTTCTTTCTGCTAGGAAAGAACACCCTACTCTGGCAGAAGCTGTGGGAGGCAATTGCCTCTGCTAGATGATGCACCTGAGAATAAAATTCAATAGCTTATAAGCAAAAGTGTATATTTCCCCTGATCTAATATACTATCTATATGATTTATGAATTTATGAAAGATGGATGAGGGAATCATTATTTTTGTTCAAAATAATATTTTTACTTACAAAGAAATTACCATAAAAATTTCCTAAGTATTTTAAGTATTTAATACTCTTCCTCTACTTGCTTTTCAGAGGAGGATATATATATATATTTTCCAGGACTCCTAGTGGATTCTTGAAAACTTGAGTAGTACCAAATTCTGTATATACTGTGATTTTTCCTGTATATTAATACCTATAATAAAGTTTAATTTATAAATTTGACATAGTAAGAAATTGTCAACAAAAACTTCCTACAGATCTTAGCAACCTCAGTATGTATACTTTTATTCTTTCTGAAGTTGTGAATTTTCATCTTTTTACTAAAAGGAAACACTTTACAGATTCTTATTGGCATATCCAAATTGCCAGGAACCCTACTGTTGCACTTTGGGGTCATTATGAAGAATGATAAGGGTTACTTGCACTGCAGCACTGTGATAGCATGACAGTAGATCTCATACCTGTAACAGCTACTAAGTAACTAGTAGGTGGGTAGCACATACATTGTGGATACATAGGACAATGGGACGATTCATATCTTGGGCAGGAGGAAACAGGATGGCATGAGATTTCATCATGCTACTCAGGTCAGGTCAATATGCAATTTAAAATTTGTGAATGCATTATTTCTGTAATTTTCCATGTAGCATTTTGAAACCTCATATAACTGAAACCATTGAAAGCAAAACCATGGATAAGGAGAACTACTTGATTAAAAAGAATAATGTGAAACTTCTCAAGGAATACACTGTATGAAAGACTACATTTCTATTATATCTTTCAAAAATTTCAAATAATAATTTTGGTTAAGAGTGTTGTCTACTTTGGCATCTATAGCATGGGTATATCTGTAGGACACTAAATAGAATGTTTGGCTATATTTTATTGCAGAGCCTATGAATTTTCTCTTCTCATATCTAAAATGGAGAATTGTGGAATGCAAAAGCTTAGAGAGTTTTGGGATAATAATTAGCAGGAGCTGTGTTTTGTGATAAGAAATTGGCCCATAATCAAAATGGCATATTCTTTGAGCTTTAAGCTGGGGAAGTTTGTACCCATCTCTCCACTTTTTGCTTAGTACATCCTCTTTTATTATGCTCTTACATAATGATGGATGGTAGACCATCACTTGGTAGTGCTATGGGTGTCATTGTGACATTCTTTTTTTATTGATTTTATTATTTTTTTAAATGCACGACAACAGTGAAATGCATTACAATCCTTATTACACTTATTGAGCACAATTTTTCGTATCTCTGTATATAAAGTATGTTCATGCCAATTTATGCCATTATACTTGTACTTTTTTTTGCATTACAATTCTTAATACACATATATATCACAATTTTTATATCTCTGTTTGTATATAAGGTATGTTGACACCCAATTCAAGTCTCATACATGTACTTTGTATAATGATGACCATCACATTCCACCATCCTTGCTAATCCCCTTCTCCCTCCCTTTCCTTCCCACCTCTCTTCCCTATATAGAATTAGTCTAATCCTCCCATGCTGTCCCTTCCTATCTCGCTATGAATCACCCCCCCCTTATATCAGAGAAAACATTTGGCACTTGCTTTTTGGGGGACTGGCTGACTTCACTTAGTATTATCTTCTCCAACTCCATCCATTTGCCTGCAGATGCCATGATTTTGTTCTTTTTTAATGCTGAGTAATATTCCATTGTGTATAAATGCTACATTTTTTAAAATCCATTCATCCACTGAAGGACATCTAGATTGGCTCCACAGTTTAGCTATTGTGAATTGTGATGCTATAAAAATTGATGTGGCTGTGTCCCTGTAGTATGCTCTTATGGGCACATAACTAACATGTGACATTATCTGAAAGTGTTGATGAAGGACATATTTTGAATATACCTCATTGTTTATCATTGAGTTGTTTCAGCTTTTGTGAATCCCTGGTGTTCTTTTTTCCTTGGAGGGTAAATCAGCAATGGCTTGCTACTCCTTTCACCAATCATATTTTAGTGAAATTATAAGCAAATAAAATGATTTGATGGAGCAACATAGCCATGTAAATTAACATAAATTGCATGACATTGATAAACCATTTGAGCTAATGACAAATATGCAATCTAAGTGCAGAAAACACTTACATTAAAATTGCAGTATATCTGTTCTTTAAGCTAAATTTCTGGTATACTTCCAGATGTGTTGTAACATTTCCCATCCATCTTCTCCTAAATCAAAACACCCTTATGATAGGTTCAAGTTGGGGTCACAACCTGGGGTTTGAGTGGCTGGTCATATTGTAGAAGGCATGGAGATGACAGAAGCTACAACTGTATTTGCAGCCTTAGCAGGTGACTTAATGCTGTTTGAATTCAGTGCCTTGCAACCTGAGTTTTTCTGGGTTTGCTCAATCTCTCACACAATGCTGCAGCATTTCTACATTCCTCCAGTGAGCATAGCTTGTTGAATTAAGTGCCAGCTCTAACCAACCATCAGGCAGCAGCTTTATCAGTCCTGCCTTCTGTTAGCCAACACCTGGAAAAGACCCCAGAGGACATCCCTTTGGTTTTCTTTTTCAATCAGGAAAGCAAATGTGGAGAATCTGATTGAGTTTCATCATGTTTCTCTCTTAATCACTGCCAGGCTTACTCTGCTTCCACAAAAATCAGCCCCTGCTACTGCTTTCAGTCCAGTTATTGTAACCCTTCACTCTAATTTTAGAGAGACTAGTTTACAACTTCTCCATCTTTAATTTGTGACTTTGAAATCCATTACTAATGGGACACAGTTTTTTTTTGTTTGTTCCCACTTTTGTAAAAACAAAAATGGTGCACAAGGTAGAGCAGCCATGTTTAAAATGAGTACAAGGGCACACATTTCTTCTTGGCTATACTGTTAAGATTTCCCCGCACATCTCTTCAAACCCATCCTTGGAGATTTCTGGAACAATATTTATGGGTTGGGGTCAGGGAATTTTAAATTTAATAAGCCATATAGAAGACTCCTAATGTCACTCATGTTTAGACAACACTAGGCTCTATGACCTACCACCCTGATACTTTCCTTGTTTGTCTTCTTCATCTCTCTTTTCTTGCTTCTTTTACATAATTTTTGGTAACTGAAAAAAGTTCTGCTCCTTAAGTATTAGCACTATTTTGTCCCTGTCCCTTAAACTATTCTAGGCATCCTTCCATCCTTTCTTGTAGCATGAAAGTAAGAACCATCATCCTTCTAAGTTAATCTTCTGTTCCCTGGATCTCAAGCCTGAGTCATTTATGCACTCAGTTACTTATAACGGGACTGTGACATGTCAGGCATTTGCTAGAGGCTGGGAACAATTGTGAACAAATCAGGGTGTTCTCGGCCCATAGGGAGCAATTCTCTCTCTGAGAGGGACCTTTTCTGTCAAGTTAACTGTCTCAGTCACCAGCCACCGGGCCACCATTCACCCAGCTTTTTAATTACTACTTCTCTTTTTATTCCTTCTCCTCTCCCAAAGTATTCCCCTGTTTCAAAAAAGAAAAAAAAATCTTATTCCTAATGCCTCATTTAACTGCTCCGGTCACCCGCTGTTCTTTCTGTGGTTTCCAGAAATTTGTCAGATGCAGCATTACATATTTTTTGATGAGCTTGTCTCATTCTAAGGATCCAAAGAGGAACTTGTTATAATGTCAGTTCCTGAGATTATATTTTGAAATTTCTGTTATGCTATGTCTGGGTTGGGACCCAGGAATCTGTAACTTTAATAAGCTGCATAGACGACTCTTAAAAATCACTTATGTTGAGGTAACACTGGGCTCCACAGCCTGTAGGCCTGATGCTTTCCTTGTCTATCTCCTTTATCTGATGGTTTCAGCCCTAAATCCACAGCTCCTATTCCTATCTCCTTACCTGCTCTCTTCCAGAGAGACCTCTCATATGACAAACTCTTTACTTTATGATCCAACCACTGGATCCACATCCAGGACCAGTCTTTGAAATCGTTTTATTTCCCAGAATTTGCTTCTACTCTTTCATCTGCTTCATGGATATTTTCAATATGTCTTTAACCATCACTCAAATCTAGCCTGTCTAAATAAACTCTTCAATTACCTCATTCCCCACTTGGTTTCTCTTCTTGGTTTTCTGCTTTCTGTTCATGATGATCAATTTCTCATTTTTCTGGATTTGAAATCCTGGTGTCATCTTTGATTCCTGCCCCTTTTCTATCCCATCCAACCACTTTGTCCTGCCAATTTTCTCCACATAATGTCTCTTGTGTTTCTCTTTCTAGTTTACTGCCATTGTTAAGGTCCTTTTTGCTTCATTACTGTGAACATAGCCACCTGCCTTGTCTCCCTGCTTTCAGATCATTTCCAGAGACTCAAATTTATCTCACATTGTCCTAATGCTGTATTTTCCCTAGGATGCTAATGTTTCAATTTAGAAGAAGAAAGCTGAGGGGACATTGGCATGCTGTGGCTAGCTAATTTGTTTCTCAAAGGCAAGCTACAGGGAAGCCAAATTGTAATCAGAAGGATGTTTGGTGTGTATGGCATCAGAACAGAGGAGTTAATTATAAAATTAAACTGTCTTATGGCATGAAGAGAAACTAGTAGGATCTACCTACCTCCACAATGAAGATAAATGTACCACACAGATATCCTCTCCAGGACAGGATACTCTCTTCCTGGACAGTGCTTAGATGGACACTGCTAACACTGTCTCTGTGGTTCTTGTTTTTCTATGCCTCTTTAGCTGACCCTCTACTAGGCTGCCCCTTAAAGACATCAACACATCCATTCAGTTATCATCAAACTTGTTGTCTTGGCGACAATTCTTACATTTATTCTACCTCTGCATATTCTTGCTTTTGTTACAGAGCACAGGACTTCTGCCAAATGGAGGTAGCATGAAGGCCCTCCTTCCCCCTGATTCTTGCAATCATGCCCAAAAGATGCTCAGAGTAATAGACATGAGTTTATTAAAAGGGATAAAAAAGGGAGAGAGGACACTTTCAAGGGAAAGAATGGGTCTCCTCAGAAAGAAGAGGGATGGCACATTCCTACTGAGCTTCCAGTTTTATTAGGAGTCCCAAGGAAGTTTCCAGAGAGTTCCACCCAGGTGCACCTCTTGACTTTTGACTGATAGCAGGATGACATTAGGCTTTCAGGTCCCTATTGTGCATAACAACTGTAGGTCACTTTGATTCATGCTGCATTTCTAATTGGAAACTATTCTTAACAGATTTTATGGTATCTCTTTGAGTTCTGGGATGTGGTCTGGGTAAGGGTCACAGGTCAAGTCCCTCCCATCAGGGTAATTGATGTTCTTCTTATCAGTATTTTGGGGCCTGCATTTCTTCTACAGAAAACAGGTGGTTTGCTGGGGAATGTAACACACCCTGTTGACTTCAGTCAGACAGGGCTACAGGTAAAGTGCTTTTTAAAAGTGAAAGCATAGTGGGCTCGTTTTCTAGAACTACTCACTTAACTTTATGTTCCCACCACTCACATCTCTTAGTTCCCTTTCACCCTGATCCACTACACACTGATTATAAATTTAATTCATGGGTAGTGGCCTGATTCTCCTTCTTCCAAGTTAAGAAGTGAAAAAATTCCAGTAGATACAATTTACCAAGAATAATAACATAATAACCTTACATAAAACTGAGAAAAAAATCACCTACCATTGTATACCTAATGTGATTATTATTAACCTTCTTGTACATTCTCTTTCTGTCTTAATATGCATTTTGTGTTATAATTATAGAATAATATCCACATATAATGCAATTTCCTTCGTTTTAACTTTCCCAGAAAAATAAGTGACTGGAAAACATAAAGAAAGCAAAAACTGAGGAATGGAAGATCAATAAAGGCATGCACAATAAAGAGATAATTAAGTAGAGAATTACAAATTGTACATGAGATGTCTTACTGAAGTGATTGGCATACACTTTCCACAAAAATAATTACAAAATTTGACAAATAACCAAAAACATTTCTGGGCTTTGGAAATTGATCGAAAGAAAATAATAAATTGAGTAGCATCTATCTGTGAAGAAAACTTCTGAACTTCATGAACGAACAGCAAAAGTGTGGCATTTTAGTCTAGGAATGGCCCTTTCTCATGGTAATTCTCCTCTGGTGGGGCTGACCCTGAAAACCAGCAGCTTCTCCACGGGTGAGGGATGATTGGATGTAGAGTGGAAGGAGAGAAATCTGTTCTCAGTAACTGCCAGTGAAAGTAGCAAATTAGATAAAAAGTGAATGGGGTTTATCTGAGATTGCAACCTTGATTAGGGAAGTGGCAAACTAATAGGATATCCAGAAATTTAAAAGGGAGATCCTAAAACGCAGCAAGCCATAGAGGGAGAAAATAAGCCCCTTTATTGGCTGGTTGGAATGCTATGCACTTAATGCAGGAGTAACCTAAGAGAAATCCAAGCATTCCATACATCCCTGGCTGTTATGGTTTTGATGTGAGGTGACCCCTTCAAAAGCTCCTGTGTTAATGCAGGAATGTTTGGAGGTGAAATCATCAAATTGTAAGAGCTGCAACCTCATCTGTCCACTCTACTTTCTCATCTGCTAACTGTAGGCAGATGGGGTGTAGATGGAGGATCCCGTCATAGGGGATGCGCCCAGGAAGGGTTCATCTTCCTTGTGGCCCTTTTCTGCCCACCTGCTTCCTGATCATGTTGAGTTGAACAGCTTTTCTCCATTGGTCTTTTGCTCCATGATGTGCTGCATCACCTTGGACTCAGAACAATGGAGTTGGCCCTCTATGGACTGAGACCACTGAAAACATGAGCCCCCAATAAACTTTTCTTCCTTTAACTTATTCTTTTCAGGTATTTTGGTCATAGCAATGCAAAAGTTCACTAAAATGCTGGCTAACTGGAAAGCTACATGCATTCTGGAGAAAGATGTGAGAAAGCACCTCCCCCGCCCCCCCCCCCACACACACACGGTAGAAGCCAGCAGACTTGAAAATACCTGAACTTCACATGTATTTCCCAAACTTGAGTCTGTCAACACAGGGTGAAAACTTTGATGGCCCGAGGTGTTTGAATATAACTTTAAAACCAGTCATTGGCTACCTAATAAACCATGCAGACACTTGAGAAAATCATAGAGAATCAGGCTAGAATGTAAAACTAGGAATATAAAAATCAGAGACATCAGCAGCTGCATATCATGGGGCTACAGAGATGGCAAATGAAGTTTAGGGAAGTTACTAAAACCAAACCAACCAAACAAACAAAACCCCCCTAGCAATAAGAATCCAAACACACACACATGAACTTAAACATACTAAGATAGATAAACTAAAATGCCCAATTCTCAATAAAATATTATGAAAAGACATTCAGAGAAACAGAAAAGTGCAAGCCATGCTCAGGGGAAAAGCTGACATTATAAATCATCTTTGAGTATGCCCAGATGTATTTAGCAAACCAGGAAGTCAAGGGAACTATTTTAAATATGGTCAGAGAGCAAAAGAAAACTTGGGAAAAAGAACAATGGTAAACAAATTAGAAATACTGGTAATAATGAAAGAGAAACTATATAAAAGAAACAAATGGAAAATTCTGGAATCAAAAGATATTAATTGAAATGAAAAATGTAATACAATTCAACAGTAGAATTAAAATGGTAAGAGAAAGTATCACTGACCTAGAAGATATATTTATCCACTTTGAATGTATCCAACTTAGACATCAAGTGAGAAATATTTAAGGAAAATGAATGGAAGCTCTGAGACTTATAAGAAAACATCAAGCTTATCAATGGGAATTCCAGAGGGAGAGGTGAGAGAAATGGACAGAAAACATATATTTGAAGAACTAGTGGCTAACATTTTTTCCAAATTTGATAACCCAAAATCTGAGAATTTATGAGCTCCAAGTAAAACAAACAGAACAAGTGAACAAAAAAACTCTCTATTTAGACATACCCAGCTGTTGAAACAGTAAACTTGGAAGCAGAAAGAGAGAAAAAGCAAAACTTCATCAGGTGTGGGAAAAATACATGAGTATTTCATGAGAAATACAAAGCGAAGCTAAACTGCAGTGGAATGGCATGGGTGAAAAAGTAAATCAGAGAAATTGGAAAACATTTGAACTGAATGAAAAGGAAGACACAATATATTAAAATATCAGGGACGCTGCCAAAGTAGTGCTTTGAAGAAAGTTTATAGCTTCAAATGCCCATTATAGAAAAGATAAAAGATCTCAAAGCAATCATCTGAGTTTCTATCTCCAGAATTTACAAAACTAAGATAAAATTAAGTCCAAAGCAGGCAAAATCAAGAATTAACAAGATGGAAACCAATAGGTAGAAAACAGAAAAATATTAGAGAAAATTGATGAAATCAGAAATCTGTTCTTTAAAAACAATAGAATTGATGAACCTTCAGCTACATTGATCTAGAAAGAAAGACACAATTTATCTGTCTAGGGATCATACAAGGTTATGGATTAGAAAAACTAGTTCAGGATGTCAGTTCTTCTCAAATTGATTGACAGATTCAACAGAATCTCTATCAAATTCCCAGCAGTCTTCTTTGTAAAAATTAAGAATTGTATGCAAAAAAAGAGAGAGCTCATGTATAATGGCATAATTTGGTGTGAACATACTTTATATACAGAGTTACAAAAAATTGTGTTGTCAGAATACAACAGACAATAGTATGACAGTATGTAAAAACATGGATGTGTAACCAATGTGATTCTGCAATCTGTATACAGGGGAAAAATGAGAGTTCATAACCCACTTGAATCAAATGTATGAAATATGATATGTCAAGAGCTTTGTAATGTTTTGAACAACTAATAAAAAAGAAAAAAAACACCAAAAAAATTGTGCTGTCAATGGATAATTATCAATGTAATGCACCCCACTATTATCATGTATGTAAGAAATAAATTTTAAAAAAATGCAACCTAAAAAATTGCTAAGATGATCTTAACATATTTAATGGAAATGTAAAGAACTAGAATTGCCAAATAAATTTTGAAAACTAAGAACAAATTTGGATCATTGACCCTGCCAGATTTAAAAACTTACAATAAAATCACAACAATCAAGAGAATGTGGAATTTGCATAAAGAAAAATACATAAATCACCAGAGCAGAATTCAGAATCTAAAAATAAATGATTACATTTCCAGTCAATTAACTTTTATAACTAAACATTTTAAATTTGAGATAATTGTAGATTCACATGTAACTGAAATAAAACAAAGAGATTCCAGATTTTATTTATTTAGTTTTCCCCAGTGGGAACATCTCACAAAATTGCAGTTCACTATCACAGTTAAGCTATTGACATTAAAGTAGAGGAGCCCATCTGTAACCCAGTAGCTCCCGAGGCTGAGACAGGAGGCCCCAAGCAACTCAGTGAGACCCTGTCTCCAAATAAATTATAAATGGGGGGGGTGCTGGGTATGGGGCTCAGTGGTTAAGCACCCCTGGATACAGCCCCCTGTACCAAAAAGAAAAAAAAAAGAATTGACATTCATAAACTCAAGAACATCACCACAGAGAACCCACCAATTGCCTTTTTTTTTTTTTTTTGGTGGTGGTGGAGGTGGTGGTTGGGGTACCAAGGATTAACCTCAGGACCACTCAACCACTGAGCCATATCCTCAGCTCTATTTTGTATTTTTGCCTTTTAATAATCTCAAACCCCTCTTATCTCACTCTATACTTGACTTCTTGCAACCACTAATCTCATTTCTATAATTTGTTATTTCAGGAACGTTATATAAATGAAATCATATAAATGACCATTTGGCATTAGGTTTTTTTCACTCAGCATAATTCTCTGCAAATAAATTCAAATTGTTAAGTGTATCAACATTTTTTCCTTTTTATTGCTGAGTATTATGCAATGGTATGAAGGTACTAATTTGTTTTGCCAAGGACTTGTTAAATTTCCAATTTTGGGCTATTACAGAGGGAAAAAAACTTCTAAGAATATTTGTTTTGAACATGGATTTTCATATGGAAAATAAATGCCCCAAAATAAATACTGGTTTATATGGTAGTTAAACATTTAGTTTTTAAAAGAATGGTTGTACTGTTTTTCCAGAGTGGCTGTACTATTTTATATCCCACTGGAGTGTATATATGTTCTGGTAACAGTATATTATTCCCAATAGTTGGTGTTATTACTAATTTTTATTTTAGCCATTTTGAAATGTGTGATAATTTACTGTGTGTTTTTTTGCAGGGAGGAGGGGTACCCAGGATTGAACTCAGGGGCACTCAACTACCATACCACATCCCCAGCCCAATTTTATATTTTATTTAGAGAAGGGTTCTCACTGAGTCACTGTGGTTTTAATTTGCTTTTCCCTAATGGCTAATGATCTTGAACACCTTTTCATGTACTGGTTTACCATTTGTATATTCTTTTAGTTGAAACACCTGTTCATGATATTTGCCCATTTTCTAATTGGATGATTTCTGTCTTTGTTGAATTTGGAAAGCATCCCAATCTGCAATGGTTCAAAATAACCATTTTCCAACTTTACAAGTTGCAAAAGCCATATGCATTCTGTAGAAACTGTACTTTGAATTTTGATCTGTTTGGGGGGCAGTGGGGGTACTGACACTGTCTTGTAATACTACACAGTAAACCCTAGCTCCAGAGTCACATGATCACATGGTGAAAACAACAATGTCCAAAGTTGTACTGTGTTGCTAAGCTATGATGTTCAGTAGGTTAAGTGTATAAATGTATTTTATTTCTTTTTTTTTTGTATTTGTTTTTTAATGGTAGTTAAACACAATCTTTCTTTTATTTATTTATTTTTATGTGGTGCTGAGGATCAAACCCAGGCTCTCGCACATTCGAGGTGAGCGCTCTAACGCTGAGCCACAACCCCAGCCCCTAAATGTATTTTCAACTCAAGATTTTTTTCAATTTATGTTGGATTATTGGGGTGTAATTTCATTTTAAGTCAAGGGCCATCTGTAATAGAAGAGACTGAAAATACCAAAAATTAGTGAGAACGCCCATGCACTACTGATGAGCATTTAAAATTGTACAGCTATACTGGAAAACAGTTTATCTTTTTCCCCCAAATTAAGAAGAAATTGACCATCAATTCATTAATTCCTCTTAGAGTCTACCAAATAGAAGTGAAAACTAATGTCTTCGTAAAGACTTGTACCAATATTTATGGTAACATTATTCATGGTAGCTTCAAACTGGAAACAATATAAATGTCTATGAAATCATGTCTGGATAAACAAAATGTGATATACAGTCATACAGTGGAATACTGTACACCAAATAAAAACTAAAAAATTACGTTTTTCATGCTGCAACATAGATTAATCTCAAAAGCATTATATCACCTGAAAGAATCTACACACAAAAGACTACATATTTTTTATTCCATTTTTATGAATTTCCCAGAGAAGGCAGGTCTAATGGATAGACAAAACAACTCAGAGGTTGCCTGGGCCTGGGGTAGGAATAGAATTAACTGAAATTGAAAGGGAGGAAAGTTTGGGGCAGGGGATAATAGAAATGCTCTAAAACAGCATTGTAGTAAGAGCTGCACAACTCTTCAAATTTACTTAAAAATCACTGGTTTATTCACCTATGATAGGTGAGGTTTTTTTTTTTTGGTATATAAATTATGTACCATTGAAGCTGTTGAAAAAATAGTGTGTGAAATGCCTTACTAATCCTATTTTTCTAAACCTTTCCTTATAGCACCAGTTTAACAGGTAATCACCACCTTTCCATCCTGTTTTTAGAAAAATCAGACCGGGGAATGAGGACAATAAAAAACCTCAGTGAGTTAGTTCTAGAATCTTCTATTTCTCTTCAAGAATAAGAAAGCACTGATTATTTTAAGGATTCCCCTGAGTAGTAGGAGTTAGTGAGCTGGAAGAATGAAGCCAGATAGATACCCAAAGACCACTTTTCTTTAAAGCTGGCATTTAGTTTGTAGCCCAGCCTTTCCCAAGAGTGCTGAGCTGAAATACTGAAGAACCGCCATGTCATCGCACCTCATGTGTGTGTCATGTGTGTAATGATAGAAAGCAAGTGATTATTTTTGCTTAGAGAGCTTACACTCTCTTGTGATGAGTAAATAAAATATTCTTAGAGTAAATAATATTCTTATTCTTAAACAAAATTATTTACAAATTAATTACTGAGCATATCTACTTCCTTGCCTGGATAGATATCACATGACTCTGAGGGAAATGCATGATTATTTTTCTTTTTACCTGCATTAATTTAGAACACAGTTTTGTGATCATCAGTTTGAGTTCCTCGCACAGAATAATCAAAGAGTTGGTAGCAAGAAATTATAATGCAGTTCTTGTATGCTGCAAGCATATTCTGTATTCTGTTGATGATAAACTGTAGTTTGTTGGCATTAAAGTGGTGGCTCAAGAGGATGAATGCAGTAGATTATTTTCTGTTTATAACCATGAAACTCCTGTCTCTGAGATTGCTTTGTGTATACCAGTCGCCAGCATTTCCATACAGAAACACCAGTGCTTATGGAATAATCATCTGTGCCCAATCACTTAAGGGCGACTTCGTTGGTAACCTTGTCAGGGGCATTTTGCTTGGCAAGCAGGATTGATGGAGTCCTGGCAGCACACAAGTGACAGAAAACACTTCTGTCACTGTGAATTCCCTTCTCTGATACACAAAGTTCACATTAGAGACCCAGCTGGGAGATATATTTGGCAGTATAGCAAATTATCTTCTGTGTACCCAGCTCAGTCCTTCCCAAGGTGTCTTGGGTGGTCTCTGTGGCTGAGCCTGGCAGAGTAACCTCCTTATAAAGACATAAAAAACTTCTGGAGTTGATGTTTTTGCAATTCACTCTCCAAGTGATAGTCTTTTCTCTTTTCACAGAAACTTAACTGATTAGATTGGCAATCTGGTCATTTTGGCAGGTCATGTTCAAGAGGGAAAAGGCATATGAGGAAAAGTACAAATGAAGATAAAGCTATAACCTCACAAGTTATGAGGTTGGATATTCTGTCCTCAAAACTGCTCAGGCTTCATCCCTGAATAGTCAGGTTATTGCTGTGAGGTCAGTTAATTTCTCTAAGGCTTATCTGTGAATGAGGATGGGCTGCTATTTTATTCCCTCTTTAGTACAAATCAGATACTATATGTAAAGCAGTTAGGATATAGCCTAGCCTACAGTAAGTATTCAATAAATACTAGCTATCATTAGTATTCATTTTTCATGCATGAAAACTAGATATTCTCAGGCTAAATTATTTCCTCCACTAAAGGATAAAGTCATAAGAACAGTGATAAAAGAATGGGCCCCATCTTTTTATACACCAGAGCTTTGAACAGGAAATTCTGCTTGACTTTATAGGTTGCACAAGATGTGCCTAATCCTCAAATTATAAAAATTTGATTAGCATATTGCTTGTATGTATTTAAAAATTCATGTAGCTACTGCAAAGAGATTGGAAGTAACTGATTTGTCTGACCTCATAAAAACTCAAAGTAAATTTTTCATCAGTAATGTTGGATTAGTTGTTTATCACATGACTAAATCAATAAGTAAACTCATGATAATATCAAAAGACTAAACCTACCTCATAACCAAGTTTTGGAGATCATGAATAAAATTAATATCCAAAGGAGAATGTAAGGACTCTAGAATTTTGAAGATCAAATATATATACAACCCAGATAAAGATATCAAATATATCTTTATCTGGGTTCTTTGGGACTGAAATAGCTTCTGTGATGGTTAATTTTTGGTGTCAATTTGACTAGATTGAGGGATGCCTAGAGAATTGGTGTGTGTGTCCATGAGGGTTCCAGAGAAGATTGGCATGTGGGTCTGCAAAACTCACTGGGGAAGAGTGGCCCCAAATGTGGATGATGACCACCTGATAGGCTGGGGGCTGAGATAGACCTGGAAGCAGCAGGAGAAGGAAGTTTGTAATCTCTCTGTCTCTGGCTCTTCCTTTCTGAGTGAGCAAGTTTTCTGCTGCTGCTTTTTGTGAACTTCAGATTCTGGTCCTTCTGGCTTTAGACTCTAGGACTAGTTCCCTTAGTGGGGCTCTCAGGCCTTCAGGCTTGGGTTACAGCTGCATCATTGGCCACTCTTTTTTCTAAGATTTCCAGTTCCTTGGACCAAGCTTTTAATTCTTGTATTGCATTTTAATTATTAAAATCCATATTATGAATATAAGTCCTTTGTCACATATATGGATTGCAAATCATTTCTCTTGAGGTTATGTCCATAAAGGTATCTTTTGAAGAGTACCCCTTTAATTTTGGTGAGGGCAAGTTTGTCTTTTTTTTTTTCCATTTTCTTTTATTTTGGTTACTGTCATTTGAATCTTCTTTACAAAATGTTGTTCATGGTAGTAATATCCATTTTTTTTCCTAGAAGACATAAGGTTTGCTTCTATGATATGATCCATTTTATGTAATATTTTATGTATGGCTTATTTTTTCTCATCTGTTTATCAAGTTGTTCAAGCATCATTAATTACAAAGACATTTTTCTTTTTCCCATTGATTACATTGGTATCAGTTCCTATAAACACACGCACACAGATGCATACATGCATGCAGATGTATATTTTTGGACTCTAGGTCCATTGATCTAAATGTTTATCCTCCTGCCAACTCCACACAATCCACAGATGCATAGCACAGCCCTTGACCAACAACTTAAGGTTTATGTAGCTTTATGGGGTGACCTTCTGTGTTGCTCCCACTTTTCTAACCTGTGAATTCCAGGTGCCTCAGGAGTTTGGATCTCTAGTCTCTTTATCTGGGTTCTTTGGAACTGCAGTTTTACAAGGGCTCTTTCAACATGAACTACAAAGGTATATGCCCCCAGAAAGAGAATTAGGATTATTGTGGAGCTTATTTTGTCTGATTTCCCTCTCTCACAGGTCATAGTTCTGTGTTGCCTGTTTTTCAATACCTGAAAATTTTTTCCTCATGTATTTTACCTGTTATCTTTGGTGAGACAGCAAGTCTCTAAGTTATTTTATCAAGGATGGAAGTGAAAGTTCTGTATTTAACTTCCATATTTTAATTCCAGATTATAAAAGGTGAGATGTAAATTTTAATATGATTTATACTGACACATTTCTCCTTGGGCAACTCCCTATCTATTGGAAGTATGCTCTGAATAAAGTTAAAATATATCTTAAACACTGTATTTTCTTAAGAAAAAACAGTTGACAAGATAAATCTATGAAATATTATAAATATCAAAGCCTAGCATTAACCACTTTTACTGTTTTATTTCTTGATTGCTATAAAGAATGAGTGTTTTATTCTAGGTACAATTTCTTTCTCAGACCTTTTGTTAAATGACAATCTTTTTGTCCCCTTTTATATTTGATAATAGTCTTCAGTCAGAGGTAGATTTAAATATCTACTCATGTAAGATTCATCAGATGAATGCTCTCACACGACTTGTATGGTCCTATAAAAAGACTAGTCTTTGTGTAGATCAGAATTAATAAAACTTCAGATTATAAATTCAATATTTGCTGTAGATTTCACCTTCTCGGCTCAGTGGTGGAACATATTGTCTTCCTAGAGTTTCCAATGAAGCTTGTAACCAGTCAGTCTGGTTAATTGTAGATTTTTGTTTGTCTAGTACAGATAGGATGCTGAAGCATTAACTTCAAATTTATTTTTGTACCTTGCTGTACACATTAGGAAAAGAGGTTGAATTTCATTCAAATTCAGTACATCAATATATTGGATCAAACGTATTTTCATATCACTCGAATTGCAGATTCGCCAGACTTTTACTTTACTGCTCTCTTCCTATGAGTCTTTTAACTGCATGCTTTTCTTGGTTCATTTCTCATGTACACTTTTGGGTCAATTACAAGTCTGCCTCACTGCTTGCCTTGTTCTCTGGCAGCAAGATAAACACTGAACAGAACCTTTTATCTTAGCAGGGCCTCTCCACATACAGCATTCAAATGAATTTTCTCTCTTCAATGTATTATTTATGGGATTTGAAGTTATTCTTTCACTTTGGGTGTGAAATCAAAATTTCTCATGTGATGCAGCAGATGTGGCAATAAGTACCTGTCTTCCTGTGACTAAGGCTGTGGTACTTCCTCTGGTTAATCACTTTCAGCTGAGCTATTTTCCGACATCAACATTATGAACTGAGTTTGTGACTGAGCAAAAGTGTTAATCTCTGGCATGTTGAAGAGAGAGTGTTATGGTTTATATGTGGTATCCCCTCAAAGCTCATATGTGAGAAAATGCAAGAAGGTTCAGGGGAGAAATGAGTGGGTTGTGAGCGTCTTAACCCAATCAGTGAATTAATCCCCTCATAGGGATTAGCTGAGTGGTAGCAGAAGTGGGAGGCTGTGGCTATAGGACACAGGAATTGGAGGCATGGCTTGGGGGTATATATTTGTATCTGGAAAGTGGTCTCTCTCTCTCTCTCTCTCTCTCTCTCTCTCTCTCTCTCTCTCTCTCCCTCTCTCTCTCTCTCTCTCTCTCTCTCCCTCTCTCCCTCTCTGCTTTCTGATCACCATGTGAGCTGCTTCCCTCTGCCCCACTCTTCTGCCGTGAGGTTCTGCTTCACCTCGAGCCCCAAGGAATGGAGCCGGACTTCTAAGGATTGAGACCTCTGAAACTGTGAGCCCTCAAATAAACCTTTCCTCCTCTACAGTTGTTGTGGATGGGGTCTTTTAGTCACAGCAGCAAAAAAAGCTGACTAAAACACTGACATACAACTTTGTTGGACAGAGGCTGTTTATGGTGACAGTGAACACAGTCACTCACCATTGCATTCCATTGCTCTACTTGCCTAGATAAGCAGTAACTAGTATTTGCCTAGATAACCACACTAGAATGCACTGCATTCTACTTTTTGGTAAATATTTCACTCAATGATGTTTATCAAAGAACGTCTATTAACATCTCCATCAGAGTCATTTTGGGTAGTTGGGATAAACCCACAAGTATACCAAATCTGTGGGGTTGGTTCTTGCAATTTGCATTTTAAATAAACATCCAATGCTAGGAGAAAAATTGAGAAAAGTGGGAGGATATCATAAAAATAGAATAAGTGGAACAGAGGAAGAAAACTAAGGGAAAGGAGGAGGAAGAGGGAAATATTGGAGAGTGAAATCAATCGAATTATATGGTATGCATGTACAGATAGGTAAATATGAGTCCAACTATTATGTATAATTAAGGCATCAAGAAAAACGAGAGAAAAAATAAGTATCCATGGTGGTCTCCATGACAGGCAAAAATTTCAGAACCAATTTCTTGAGAGGATGCACCTTAAAATCTGAAGTGACAAAATGCTTATTAATTAAATCTATGATCTGATGAATTCATATACCAGATTATTTAATGTTAAATTTCTGGTCTAGAACTTTGCATATATACCTATTGTACTTATACCAGGAAAGCTTTCTGTAGCCTGGACTAAAGGATGTCTTCTTCACAGGGTGGGAAAATTGGCATTGCCTGTTTTGCTTATATTATCAATTGCAATGAACAGCAACACCATTTCCCTACTTTCTAAATGGGATATAGCAGTGTCACCCCTAAATACTTTGTAAGATGACAGTTTTCTGGGCCAATTTATTGTAATTGCATCAAGTGATCATGATGTGTCTTTCTCTGAATTTTGAATGGTGATACCTCCTGGGATCCTTGTAACTTTCTGCAGATACTCTTGTTGATGTTAAAAATAATAGGATCTTCTGATAGATGCTCGATGCCTTGATAGGAATACCTGAGAAGTTTCTTTGGACACTGATCAGGCTTCATACACTGCTTCTTGTATAATTTTGTAGATAGTGCAAGGCTAGGAACCTAAAGTTGCCACTTACCTTGCAGTTGGTCACCTTGCTCCCAACCACCATTACTCAGAGCAGCAGCCAGAATGATCTTTAAAGTTGTGATTCCAATCATTTCACCCCCTTGCTCAAAACTCAATGGTTTCCTGTGTCAGATGCCCAGGTGCACTGCCCAGTTACCCCTCTCCAGGAATGAAGCACTAATTTCCCCAGATGCTGGCACTGAAAACCCTTAGCTGAATCTCTATTTAGACTCATTTCTGCTAAGGAGATTTGTCTAATCCAAGGTCACCCTCATGGCAGCCTCACCAATGATGGTTGATGCAGAGCTATGAAGCCTGCATCTTTTGGAGATTCTAGCTTCAGACTCCAGGGAGATAAGCTACATCACAATTCAATGTCTTCCACTGCTCAGTCCTGATTCCTTCACACTTCTGTGTGTGTAGATGTCTGAGATCTCTTCTTAGAAACTCCCACCTCAGAGTCTGCCTCAGGGGACTTTTATCTCTCAGAAAAGATGCACACTCCTTCCCTACGGGGCTCTGTGTGGTCTGAACTGCCCTTCTTTTCTGCCTGTCTCCTGTCTTATTGTTCCATTATAGCCACCATTACTTCCCTGTTTCTCAAACACTCCAAGTTTGATTCTATCTATGGATTTTTGGAGTTCACTCTGTCTTCGAGGTAGGACCTAGTTGAAGGGAATGGATCCTTGGATATGTGTCCTTGGGGACTCCATCTTGTTTCTGGCCCCTTTTTCTCTGTTTCCCAGATGCCATGAGCTGTTCCAGGCCTTTCCACCATAATGTTCTTCCTTACTACAGGTCCTGAAACTATAATAGAGTCCATTCACAATGGACTGAAATATTCGAAACCATGAGCTAAAATAAATCTTTCTCTTTTGAGTTTTCTTTTCAGATATTTTTGTCACAGCAATGAAAAGCCAACACGATTTTTACCCCCCTCATCCACCCAGCTTTTCTTTTCTTCATAGCATTTATTAAGCTTGGCATTTTATTACATACTTATTTTTTGTATTTCTCTGACTTGAATAAAATGTCTATGTGGCCAGCTTTGTTTCAGGCTTAAGAACAGTGCCTGATGTGTAGTAAGTACTCAATAAATATTTCTGAATGGATGGATAGATGGATGGATGCATGATAATCCCCAGTTGACCCAATGTACTCATACAGTATAATGAGGATAAGAGCATATGCCTATTTTTCTCTCTGCTTTTAAATCTTCATATCTAATGTCTTTTCACACATCATTACATGTGCATTTCTTAGCTCTGTTATTTAGTGGCCATGTGACATACCAACCTCTCTGCCTTGGTTTTCTTATCTGTAAGGACAGAATTGTGAAGATAAAACTATTTAGAACTGCTTAGATGTGGCAACTGCTCTGTAATGTTAATGAGTATTTTTTTAACAATTGTTATATTATTCAATTTAAAACTAAAAACTTATTTTAAACGCTTAAAATATTCTATCACAAATATATTTTACTTACTGAACTGACTCTGGTATGATACTTAGGTTGTTTCTAAGTTGCTTCACAATCAGAAATAATGCTGCTACACATGATTTTTTTGTTATCTTTGATTATTTCCTCCAATCAATGCCTGTTAGGAAAATTATTGTTATATTGCTATATATTTTTATTAAATAGGATGGGTTATCTGCTGTAACATATAGACTAAAAAAAGCATAGTGACTGAAATACAGCAAAAGCTCATTTATTGCTCAGATTTCAAACTTTGTGTTGTAGATTTCCTCTGTAAGCAGCATTGAGCTCCATCTTCTTCAGGATGTGGCCTCCAGGTTATCAAGCTAGTGTGCCTGGGGCCAGCGGATGAGAAAGGAACATCCCTTATGCTGCTTGGCCCAGAAATCATGCTCTTCATATCCGCTTTTATTCTACTGATAAAAGCAAGTTATATGGCCTTGCTCAGATATTACAGGAGCTAGGAAAAAAATGGCTTTGGCAATCTTGGCCACTCTTCCTTAAGGGAGGGAAGTAGAAATCACTGGTGGATCTGTAGCTGTCTGAGCCACAATGCATCTTTAATATTGTTGTTAGATCATGTCAAATAATTATTCATGTAGCACCTTGAAGCAAAATTCATATTTTTAAAGCAGATATAATGTAATTAAATAAATACTTATTGTATCTATAATTTTTATTTTTGAGAAGTTGCCTTTTTGTTGCAAAATATGCCCTAGCTATGTACTCAAAGATGAGAACAGATTTTGGTTGATGTTCAGCTGTCTCTATTATACTAACTTGTATTCCATTCTTTCTCCTGTAACATTGATTTGCTCTTCTGAATTACTCTTTAGTAACTCTTGCCCACTTAAGTGTAGGGATATAGGGAGAAGAAAGAAGATTTTTCCTTCTTCTGCTCTTAGAATAATTTCAATACTGCTTTAAGGTAGAGATGATATTAAGTGCTGTTGGTCACTATGGCCGTGTTTTACCTACTAGATTTGGAAGGTGAAGCTTGTACTTGGCAGACTCACTAGTTGTTTCTTGTTTTTGTATTCCTTAAGTCACAGATATGTGATCTAGAAATGTCCAGTGTCTGGATTCAGCGCCTCAGTCAACCTGTGGCATATTAATCTGCTATGAAAATTTTTGTAGGAAGTAAGAAGTATTCATTAACTTACTGATGCATTCAAACATAGATAATAATTTAGATAAACCTTTTGTAGTTAAGAATTTATCAAGAGATATACTAGGAATTCAATTCTAACAAGGATTCTTGGTATAACCAGGGAATTGCTGGGAAACTTTTAAACAAAAGCAAGTTATATGGCCTTGCTCAGATGTACTATTCTTGCTCTCAAATAGCTTAGACTTTAAGTTTAAAAAGTCATTTATGGAAAATGAAAAAAAACCTGTCCATTTTATAAATTATATAGCATATATCTGCCTCTACCTGAAGATCTTAAATAAAGCTATTTAGCTTCTATTTTTCTATAAACAGAGAACAATAGCCATGAATAATTTTAAGCCTTTGAGTATCTTAACCACTCACACAGATGTCTCTGAAGATAAGATTTTATTTTGAGCAGATGACAGCTGAATGATTTGCAAGCCTCAGGCCCAAGTTTCATAGGATAAGCTAAAGTGTGGACAGTATTTTTAACTGTGAAATAAACTTGTATCATTTTCATTAGGAGTGGCCCCCAAAGTTTATTACAAATATCTCCATCATGAAAATAAAGTATTTTATCTGTGAGTAAAATTATTTCCTAAAGGTAATATTACTAAACATAGATCTAATACTCTACACACTTTTCAAAGTGATTTAGAACTATAAATGCTCTCAAGCATTAAAAAAATGCCCACAGCTATGTTATTACTGACTATCTCAAGTAAACACTCATGTTTCATAGGTAAGGACCAAATCTATCCTATTTCTGCCAGAGAATGTATTGTGATAATGCTGTAGTTTGAATCTTGAATTGTCCCTCATGACCCCATGTGTTAAAGACTTGGTCCCCAGGGTGAAAGATAGTGGGACCTTTAAGAGGTACAGCCTAGTGAGAGGTCATTAGGTCACTGTGGACATGCCCTTCATGTGGGTTGTGGTCTCTTCCTCTTTTTCTTTTGCTTCATGGCCATGACATGAATGGTTTTGCCCTACCATACTCTCCTGCCATGGTGCGCTGCTGATGCACAGGCCCCTAAAATGGGGCCAATTGATCATGGACTGAAATCTCCAAAACTGTGAGCCTGATCAGATCTTTTCTTCTTTGTAAGTTGATTGTCACAGATAGTTATTATAGTGACAGTAAGCTGACTATCACAGGTAAACTCACTCTTGGATGCTGGTGAGGGATTCTGTATTAACCACAATTTTGTGCTGGATATAGGCATCTCCTCCTGGATCTCTTTCAGACTCAGAAGCCAGTTTAAAGAATAAACTGGGCTGAAAGAAGAATCCTGGGCTCAGCAAAGAAATGCAATCCTGTGAAGCCTCTACTTTCCTACAAATCTCAGAGAGACTGCTTTATTCTATTATTCCTACACTCACTATCAGTATTCACCCTTGCCTTTGAAGACATGTTAGATCATTCAGGAGGAATGTCTAATAGAAAGAAATAAACTCTTGGAGTGTGTAAAAGGATTGACTAATGGTAAAACTTAAGTTTACCTGGTAAATATTTGGCCTACAACTTTTTATATTTAATGCTATTAGAGTTTCCAAGGATGGTTCATATGTTTGCAGAAAAACATTTAATATTTTTCTTGAACATTTAAGTTATACTTTGCTAAACATGGACTATAAGAATATATTAAACCTTTTCCCCATTATTCAGTATTATTTATTGAGTATTAGAAAATTAACTATTTGGCTATTAAAAATTTGATTAATATTACAGTCTTCCTCAACTAAAATAAATAGTTTTGCAATTAGTGTTATCTGTGATATTTGTGTTTTCTTTTCTTTTTAAACATAGTGGGCTGTGGGAACCCGTAGGTATTTTTTTTTTTAATATTTATTTTTTTAGTTTTTGGTGGACACAATGCCAGGCGAGCACACTACCGCTTGTGCCACATCCCCAGCCTGGTATTTGTGTTTTCAATTTGAATGATTTTTAAAGTTCTGTTTATATGTAACAAATATGAGGAATCCCATAAGTCAAGGGACATGGAATTATAAACAGTGACCATCTAACTTATCTGTACCAGGATGCTTTTGAGAGTAAAAATGTATATATTAGCAAATATATTGAGATAATAGTCCTGTGCTGAGACTATCCTGAACAATCTGGAAGATGGGAACTCTGTTTAACCTTTTTGTGAATTTACTTTGCCTGCATATATGAAGTGGTTGAGTTGGATTAGTTCAGTGGTCTATAAACTATAACCCACAGGCCAAATCGAGCCTGATGCATATTTTTACAAATAAACTTTTACTACAACACAGCCACATCGTTGTGTTTACATCTTTTTTTTTTTTTTTTTTTTTTTTTTTTTTTGGGAGATACTTAAAGCCTTTATAACCAGCAGTGATGTGGTAAGCATAGACAGTAGAGAGTACTTGATAATGTTAGGATTTTCAATTAGAAAAAAATCTAGTTTAAACTTCAACTTTGTCATTTGCCAGTTTTGTGACTTTGTTTTTTTTTTTTTTTTTTTTTTTTTTTTTTTTTTTTTTTTTTTTTTTTTTTTTTTTTTTTTTTTTTTTTTTGTGTTTACATCTTGTCTGTGGCTGTTTTCACTTCATACCAACAGAATTGAAGTATCACAACAGGAATTTTGTGCTTCCCTACCCCCAAATGTAAAATATTTACCATCTGGCCCTTCATACAAAAAGTTTACCTGTGCTGGGATTAGAGAAATCTAAGGGTTCATGCAACTCTGACATTCTGCAATTTTTTATTATCTTTGTTGCTTCAATTCAGATATTGTTTGTTGAATAAAGAAGTAGCTGTGCTTGGCAAATTTTATTTCAAAATTGCTAGAATAAGCTTTAGCAAAAGCAGCTGGTAGATGTGCAAGCCTAGGAAATTCACCTGCTGAGGACTTGCTGCTGTGATTCGGGGAAGGTATGGCAGAGGGGCAGCATATAGGATGAAGGGCAGAAGTGGATCTGAGTGAGGAGTGGGAAAATGACTCATTGACAACCAACCTGGGTGGGAAGGATTCCTTGATCCCAGGGGCTCTGAGAAATTTGAGGAGGCAGTCATTCATCAAACCTGGCCTTCTATGAGAATATGTAGATAAAAGCCCTGTGTCTTGTTTACTGATTTGAATTTTAAAAAGTTTTTTTTCCCTAAAACTTTGTTTCAGTTATAACCTTCTGAATGCACTTGAATAATTAGATTCTTTTGCAGCATTAGCCTTGAAGAACTCCAACAGTGTCTTGGAAGTAAGTTTCTGTGTGTCTCAGGAAGAGGTAGTCGGATAACAGACCATGTAGATCCCTGTATAGACTTTGACTTTGCTTGCAGTGAGCTGGGAAACCACTGCAGGGGCTTGTACAGATGCATGATACATCTGACTTGTGTTTTAAAAATGCTAAATACAGCCAATGTGTGGAAACTAGAAAGAATGGGTTCAAGATTAAAAGTAGTAAGAAAGAATGAAGTTATTGCAAGAAGCCAGGTGAGACATAATAACAGTTCTGACCAGGGAAGTAGCAGTGGAGATGATAACTGCAGATACAATCCAGGTCTCTTTTGAAGGTTAATTTGATAGGTGTGGAGTGATATAGAGTGAAAGCACAGAGATATATCAAAGATGACTCCCAGGCCTGAGGTCTAAGCAACTTCATTCATGGGGATGCTATTCACTGACATGGGTAGGGTTGCAGTGTCTCACATTTTTAAAAGGAGAGAAATATCAGGACCTTTGTTTGAAACTTTTGAGTTTGAGATGTGTATTTGACATCTTAATATGGATATGTTGAAAAAATAATTGGACATATGAGGTTGAATTTCAGGATGGAAGTCTGACTAAAGTGATAATGTATTCCAGTTGAATGGAATGAATATTGAATCAATATATATTTATTTCAGTTCATTGAGCTTTTCCCCAAACACACACACACACACACACACACACACACACACATATATTCAGTTCATTAATTAATTTCTCACCAAACATATGTGTGTGTGTGTATTTCAAGATAGAAAGAATGCATATACACACATCAGAAGTAGCATAAATGATATTTTAAAACATGACACTACAGATCACAAAGGGAATAAGCACAGATAGAAGTCACAGACCTAAGCCCTTGGGGCATAATCTAGGAAAAGAAACTAAATAGGAGTTACTAGTGAGGAAGGAAAAAAATCAGGTTTCATAGGAGCAAAGTGAAGAACTATTATCAGCATCAAATGCTACTAATTGGTCAAGATTAATGTGAGAACTGAGATTGGCCTCTGAATTTAATTGTGTAAAAGTCACTGGTGATACGAAGAGCAGGTTTATGGGTATAGTATGGATGAAAGTCTAATGGACATGTATTTAAAAGAAAATTGAAGAAAAGGAACAGAAGTCATTGTGTATAGACAATTCTTTTGGCTGAAGAACATCAAGAACCCAGCAAGTCAGGCATTTGCCCACTAAGATAGGGGAATGATACATCATGGAGGAGAGTGGGTATCTCAGAAAGAGGATGTTCAGTAATTTGGGAAAGGTTTTAAGAAAAAAGTTTTTTGTTTTAGATTAAAAGCTGTCTGAAAGCAGAGATGATTACATGATTGAATTTCTTAATAAATCTTATCAGCAGGGCAGGAACACCAACATGAGGCCAAAGCTGTAATTAATGAAGAAGTAGCAACCACTCATATTAGGAGGATGTATGGTGCTTTGTATAGTGACCTTGTTTTTATCTGTGCTTAGATAAGATTGTGAAGTGGACTGCTTTTCAAGTCACTTTATCATAACAATATCACAGAGTAACCTTGCATGATAGTGATGTTCTGTAAAGTTGTTTATGTTCCAAGGGAAAACACCAAGGTCTTGCTGGGGATGACTCAGTAGATCATCACTGAGCAGGAATCAAGAGGACTCAAAGGTTTGAATTTTGTAACTAAATTGTATTATTTTGTGATTCATTCATTGTTAAAAAAAAAAAAACTAACATTTTTGGTTTTATTTTGCTTTCTCTGTTACTTTTCTAAATCCAGGGCTCCATGTTTTGGGGGTTTAGCCATTACCTAGCACATAGTACTGTAAGAGTTATAAACAGGGCAGATGATGTGGTAAAAATTTATATGTCATATGCAACAAACTTGTTAGTTTTATTTGGCCATAGAAACAAATAGATCATCCATTTCAATCTGATCAATAATGCATCTGAGAACATTTATTTGAATACATTGAGGCCCAAAGTCTTTGGGTGTGAGGTCTAAAACTCTACCCTGCACCACTTCCAGACTTTGTTTCTTACTTATGAGAGATGTGTTACCTTTCCTGTAGTCATTACCAACGCATTTAGGCTATAAGTCACTGCCTATTAGCTATAACTAAATTTTACTGAATGTTAAATTGTTTATTAAAATATTTTTTATCAAATTAATTGTTTGGTAACACCATCACATTAATAATAGTTCTGGATAATAGAAACGTTTTTATCTTCTTCATCTTTTTTGTGCATTTGGTGAGCAAATACAAAAACTATATTCAAAAAGCCAAAATTAGTATAAATTTGCATAAAATTAGTCCCATGTAAAGTTTAATTTTACCTACCACAGTATAAGTGATATTTTTTCTGATTTTTCCAGTTGGACAAACCAAGAGTAATTACCATAACAACTGTAATTATTACCACTGAGATAAGTGATTTTTTCTTATGACACACTTACCAATATGTTCATAGTACAAAAGTTAAAAATTCACAATGTGGGAAAAAACTCCCTCATATCCCCAAGCCACCCAAGACCCATATCTATATACACTCACGATTATAAAGTTTAAACATCATTCAGAGATATTCAGTACTTAGGCAATATACAAGCATTTATAAATTGTGCTTTTTTATTTTACAAAAATGCTCTACACTTTCTTTTTTACTTAACAAAATATCTTGGGGGCCCAAGGATTGTTCCATTAAAAAATATAGAGTTATGATATTATTTTAGGCAGGTAATATCTGTGTATACGTATGCAAAAATATTTCAATAATGCCCTGTTATTGAATATTTAGGCTATTTTTAATTTTTTGCTGCACAAATAATTCATTCATATATATATATATATATATATATATATATACACATATATATATATATATTTATACACACACACACACACACACACATACTTTTTTTGTGTGGTCCTGGGGATCGAACCCAGGGTGTTGTACATGCAAGGCAAGCACTCTACCAACTGAGATATATCCCTAGCCCAACATATACTTTATATCTGAGGAAAAATACTCCAGGAGTAAAATTTCTGAGTCAAAAGTGATAGACATTTTTACATTTAGTAGTTACTATTGAATGGTATGTAAGAAAGTTGTACAAATTTTTTCTTCTACTAGCAGACTATAAGGGTGTCTGTTCCCCACTCCATTACCAAAGAATTTTATGAGCAAACATTTTTGCTATTGCTAGTCGGTTGAGAGACAAATATTACTCCAATTTTATTTTTCTTTTGAGCTTCTAGGCTTTCTTCTAGATATAAAATTGAATTGTTATAAGTATAATATTTTCCACAGTTTGTATCTTTTGTCTTGGTGATATTTCTCCTATGGAGACATTTCTTAGTTTTATGGAGTTGATCAATTTTTGATTTTGTAATTTTTGGCTTTTAGGTTATGGAGACTGGTTTCTCAGTTCTACAGTTATTAAAAATGAAGTGAATCAATAAGCAAAACGTCTTTTATGATATTTTCTAGTGTTTTATTTTATTATTTTATTTTTAACAAATGCTTTTTTCACCTGGAATGTTAAGGGGCTATAAAATGTGAGACATGGGTTCAAATCAAAGTTTTTCAGTTCCTATTTTATTTTTCATTATATTTTATTGACAAATTTATCTTTTATCATATAGAACAACTGTTAAAATTTAAAAAAATATTTTCACTGCCAGCATCTATCCTGGTGATTCCCAAGAGAAAACAATTTGTATATTACTAACACAAATGCTGCTTAATCAGATATAATCTTCTTTTATTATAAGCATAGGTTCTGTTGGCTAAGTATATTTTATAACCTTTTCATAAATATTTATAAGTAAGATTGATCTCTAGATTTATTTTCCTATGCTATCTTTTATGATTTTAAATATCAAGAGTTAAGAAAAAATTTTCCTTATAATAATAGGGGAGATCTTCATGTCATATGCAGGAACATCTTAAAATCACATTAGAATTATCTGTAGAGTTTGCAAATTTCCCCTGAGAGCACATCTGGACCTATTACTTTTTGATGAGAAGGAATGTTTTGAAATTTTACTTCTATGAAAAATAGTATGTTTATGATTTTGCTATGTATACCGAGATCAATTTTGTTAAATTATCATTCCCAAGAAAATGATCCATTTCAAAATGATCCACTTTGGGTGGCAGGGTTTAAGTTTCTGGGTTTGTAACTGTGATCTGGTGTTGTATTATTATCATGTGTACTTACAATGAAAGGGAATTCTCTTTTCAGTGTGAATATGGTAACTAGAGCTATATGATTATGCTATTTAAGTTTTTCTCTTTATCTATATTATACATCTGATAAAAATAAAATTAATGGAGTTGAACAAAAGCTCCCACTGTTAATATACTTTTCCCAATTTACCACAAATTTTATCTATTTTATTAATGTTAGAACTATCTTATCGGACAAGTAGGCATTTATGACCATCAAGATTCTCTGTGTACTCTATCTTTTATCAATATAAATAATATTTTAATTTTGTCATTGTATAAGTCAGTGTTTGGGGGACTTTCTATTCTATTCTTCTGTGTATTTTTATCTTATTGCCAACATTGTGACATCTGAGTTACTAGAGCATTATAATAGCCCCTTTTAATAGGGTAGGACAGTTCCCATGCTACCTCACTCATGGCAGTAATTCTTCAAATTTTCCTTCTCTATTTTTCATGATTTACTCCTCAGTATATCTTTTTAGAAGTGATTTACCACGTTTCAAGACATACGTATTGGAATTTTGATTAGAATTACATTACATCTATAATCTCTCTGAGAACAATAGAGATCTTTACAATGTTAGATATTCTTATCTATGAATATAGAATATCTCTTCCATTGTTAAACCTCTTTCAGTGTCCTTCAGTAAAGTTTTGTAACTTTCCATGTGTGGGTCTAGAATATCTATTTTAGATATACTCCTGCTAAGTATTTTATAAATGTTTCTGCTATAGTATTTTTTAAAATCTTGTTTTCTAATTGTTTGTTACTGAATGATAGAAATGAAATTGACTTTTACATATTGCCTTCATATCTTTTCATTTTGCTGACCTCTGCTAATATTTCTGAGCCCTACTATCTGCAAATATTTATATTTATATTTTTCATACTTTCTTGGCTTTGTGTTGGTAAAAACCTCCATAAGGAGCTAAGAATGAAGTCAGTGGATATTTTTATTGTATTCTTGATTTTAGAAGACTATTTACAATGTTTTTTTTTATTTAAGATGGTTATTTTAAGTTTTTTTCAAATAGATGCACTGTACCAAGTGGAAATGTTCTCTTCTATTTTCAGCCAATTAAAAGTTTAGTGATGGATCATTGTTAAATTTATCAAATGCTTTCTCTGTGTTTACTTAGATAATCTCAGTTTTTAAAAAAAGGTGCTAATATAATAACTCCCCTATGCAGACAATTATAAAATTAGTATATGTCAATAACCCTCTCTCTTCCTTTTTATGTCACTCTTAGTTGATATTAGTTTTATGTTTCTATTTGAGTTTTTAAAAATGTTTCTACTACCCTTATTTTTCTCATTTGTCTTGAACCTCATACATTGAAGATGAAAAATTCATATAATAACACTCTCTTTCATCTTTCCTCACCATCCTTTCACCAAATTTTTACTTATATTTCTTTATCATTAGTCTTTACACACAGCTTTCTATAAGTATAGTGTGATTTATTTCAGTATTTAGGTAACAGTTAAGTAATGCTACAATTAAATAATCACATCCATTTTCTTTTCCACATTCTCCTTTCATGGAATGTATTCTTTTGTATTTTTTTTCAAGAAGCACTTTTTTGAAATTATATTACCTATTGCCTTTCTATTTCAATAAATGCTTGACTATGTTAAACACTGTTGGCTTAAAAACTTTGTTAGCACAGTTTAATTTTTTAATAGTGCATTATAATTCAACATAATAATGGGGTCATTTTGACAAATTCATATATGCCACATAACATAGTTTGCTCCAGTTCATTCCCCAGTACTACTTTTTCCCCTCCCTTCTTCCCTCCTCTCTCTCCTCTTTTGTTTTTTTTTTCTGTTTATTTATGTATAAATTTTAGAACACTATAGTCATGCATAGAAGTGGAATTCATTCTGATATACCCATACATGCATGATAGCATAATTTGAATTTTTTTTTGGATGGAAACTCGAATGACTTTTTTTTTCTCTTTTTTGTTCTAATTAGTTATACATGACAGCAGAATGCATTTTGATTCATTGTACACAAATGGAACACAACTTTTCATTTCTCTGGTTGTACACAATATAGAGTCCCACCATATGTACAGTCACACATGTACCTAGGGTAATGATGTTCATTTCATTCCTTTATCTTTTCTGCCCCCATGACCCCACCCCTCTTCTCCTCCCCTTTGCCCAATCAAAGTTTCTCTATTCTTCTCACCCCCCCACCATTATGGATCATCATCCACTTATCAGAGACTACATCCGGCCTTTGATTTTGGGGATTGGCTTACTTTGCTTAGCATGATATTCTCCAACTCCATCCATTTATCTGAAAATGACATCATTAACATTTCGCTTTGTATCTATACCACAGTTTCTTTATCCATTCATCTATTGAAGGGCATCTAGATTGCTTCCACAGTTTAGCTATTGTGAATTGAGCTGCTATGAACATTGATGTGGGTGCATCACTATAGTATGTTGATTTTTAAGTCCTTTGGGTATAGACTGAGGAATGGGATAGCTGGGTCAAATGGTGGTTCCATTCTAAGTTTTCTAAGAAAACTCCATACTGCTTTCCATAGTGGTTGCACCAATTTGCAGTGCATGAGTGTAAGTTTTCCCCCACATCCTTGTCAAGAATTATTGTTGCTTGTATTCTTGATAATTGCCATTCTGATAACGGTGAGATGAAATTTCTAATTACTGGAGAAGTCAAACATTTTTTTCATATATTTGTTGATCAATTGTATAGCTTCTTTGGAAAAGTGTCTGTTTAGTTCCTTAACCCATTTATTGATTGGGCTATTTATTTTTCTTGGTTTTGAGTTTTTTTGAGTATATATCCTGGAGATTAGTGCTGTATCTGATGTGTGTGTAGCAAAGATATTCTCCAACTCTATAGGCTTTCTCTTCATATTATTTATTGTTTCCTTTGCTGAGAAGAATCTTTTTAGTTTGAATTCATCCCATTTATTAATTCTTGATTTTATTTCTTGTGCCTTAAGAGTCTGGTTAAGGAAGTCAGGACCTAATCGAACATGATGAAGATTTGGACCTACTTTTTCTTCTATTAGGTGCAGGGTTTCTGGTCTAATTCCTAGATGTTTGATCCACTTTGAGTTGAGTTTTGTGCATGGTGAGAGAGAATGGTTTAATTGCATTTTGCTGCATATGAATCTCCTCTTTTTACAGCACCATTTGTAGAATAGGCTATCTTTTCTCCAATGTATATTTTTGGCACCTTTTCTAGTATGAGATAACTGTATTTATATGGGTTTGTCTCTGTGTCTTTTATTCTGTACCATTGGTCTAATTTGATTGATTTTATTCCTTTGTTCATCCCCTTTTCTCCTTTCCTTCCTACCCCGGATCCCCTACCTCTAGTCTACTGATCACCCTTCTATTTTCATGGAATTTACTTTTTTCTAACTTTTGCATATGAGAGAAAACATTCGACACTTGACTTTTCTGAGTCTGACTTCTTTCACTTATGATGATGTTATCATAGTTTAAAAATCTAACAGTGACTCCTATTATGTAAAATATGAGGCTGAACTGATTTTTTGTGATTATAGATGAAACTTGATCTTTCTGCCTAGCTGATCAAAAACTTCTCAAGTATATGTCTTGTTCTTTTTTTTTTTTAATCAATGCTTTATTTTGGAAATGTTCAAACACATAAAATAGTAAGAATGGTAGAATGAATATCTATATATACTTCATATAAACACCAATTTTAATATTTTGTCCCATTTGCATTATTGCTTGCTATCTCTATTTCAACACATACACTTTTTTTGGTTGAATGATTAAAAGAGAATAGAAGACATTATGAAACTGCGTATATAAGTACTTCAATATATACTTATTAAGAACAAAGGCATTCTCCTACATAGCCACAAGACCAATGGTATATTTAAGAAATGCAATAGTAATTTAAAATATTTTCTAATGTACAAACTACTTTACTGATAAAGATCTGTCAGGAAAGACATTTCCCATGCCCACTCTGGCAGCTATCTGGGTGGATAACAAATTCTTTCAAGACAGTAATGCTTTTTTTTCTGAGTTCCATAGCTCTTTAAAAAATCTGATGCCAAACTTATCTTCTGAAAAAATGTCTCTGCAGGAAATGATACAGAACTTCATGTACATTCAAGGGGCTTCAAACCTCCTGAGTTCATGCTAGAAATCACACCCCGGGAGGTAGGCGAAGTCCATGTACTTCAGCTTATGCTTTTTAATGCCCTATCTAAATTCTTCTCCCTTATTTCATATTTTTAAGATCACAGTACTTTGAAAAGATGGGCATAAATTAGCCTTTAATCCACCAACATTTTGTTCTTATGTATCTGTCAAGGAATGTGGAGCTGCTGCTTTTTCTTCCCTTCTTACTCTTTCTCTATCACTCCCTTCCTCTTGCTCCCTAAGCATGGCATTCATACATATATTACTAGAATGGAGTCTCATCACTCATGAATTCTATATTTGCAAATTTGCTTATTTGTTAAAATTTATTCATAATCCCCAAATTAATAATCTGGGCACTTTTGTGGTTTCTTGCAAACACTCCAGAGTTTTGAAGATTTTGGGTCACTTCATGTGCCTATTCCAGAAGTCAAAGAGATACACTGGTTTTTTTTGTTTGTTTCAGCTCTCAAATTATAAACAAGTACCAATTGGAGTCTCATTTCGTGCCAGATTTTGCATTTTTGTCCCTTTTTTGTTGATGGTTTCATTGTCTAAAGTGGCCCCCAGTCATAAAGCTGAAGTGCTTTCTAGGGTTCTTAAGCAGAAGATGTATGACTTATGCTACTTGTGTGTCCTTGTGATGCTTCTTATGGAGAAAATAGTGTGTTAGGTAAGCCTCAGTCAGGCTGGAGTGACAGTGTGGAGGGCCATCTGTTTGATGCTTTCAGTCAGCCATTTATATTAAATAAGGTATTAAAAATACACAAAACACAATATTATGTATTGATCAATTGGTGAATATATTGTGACCCATTGGCTTGCAGAAATAAAAAAAAAAAAAACCTCTGTTTCAGTAGTCATTATTCAGAGGTTGTAATGACTTTATAGAACATTAACTACCCTGAATAACGTGAACTGGCTGCATCTATTCATCTATCTATTTTTTCCCAGTCTGTGGCCTGCCTTTTCATTCAGTTGCTGATATCTTTTTGAGGAGCAATTTTTTTTTCCAGTGCTGGAGATGCAACCCAGGGTCTTGCACATACTAGCAGTGTATGGTCTACCGTGGGCTCGATGATTTTAATTATAAGAAGTACCACTGATCATTTTTAAAATCACTGTAACTTTTTTTAAACCAATATTACTTTCTACAAGATAGCCACATAATCAAATCTCTGCCTACTTTAAGGTTTCAAAGATATTCTCTTGTGCTTTCATCTAATATCTTTATAATTCCATCTTCTAAAGCTTGTGTGTACAACCCATCTTGAGTTAATTTAGGTGTATAAAGTGAGGAATAGGTTATGACTTATGTCCAGATGGCCTTTCTGTTCTTTAATGCCATTTTTTGAAAATACTTTTGTTTCTCCATTAAATTTCGTGGGTCCCTCTGTTAAAAAACAGTTGACCACATTTGTGTAGGCTTATTTTTGGATTCAGTTCTGTTCCATTTATCTCTTTCTTATATTTATGCCAACAGAGCACTATCTTAATTACTCCAGCTTTACAGTAAGTCTTAACATGAGTTTTTGTGAGCTATTCTATTTTGTTCTTCATTTTCAAGATTATTTTGGCTATTCTATACCTTTCTGGTTTTCATGTAAATTTCAATACCAGCCTGTTAATTTCTGCATGTTTACTGGCCTTTGGACTGGAACTTCATTGAATCCAGTGATCAGTTTGGAAATAACTTACATCCTTTCTTCATTAGTTCTTTCAACCTGTAGATCTGGTATAACACAGTTTTTTTTCTTTATTTTTTCAGATCTTTTGATTTTTCTTTCTGAAATATTTTGTAGTATTTAGTGCCAAACTCTTGCTCATCTTTTGGTAAATGTATTACAAAGAGCTATACCAATGAAGAAGAGAGTGAAACAACTAATCAATGTTAGAATAGGCAAAAAGACAGCATTAGCAGATTCTCACTTTATTATATAGTTAAGAAACTTTAATGGCTAATATATTTATTGCAAATACATTCTGGGAATCATAGAACTTGATACAAGAAATAAAAACATTTGTATATTTGTTAAATCAACTATATGTATTTTAAAAAGAGTGTTCACAAGGGAAACTTCAGACCTAAGTTGCTTTACTGGTGAATTATATCAAATATTAAAAAATAATGAAAATATTTGAAAAAATTATTTGAGAAAACAGAAAAGAGTCCTTCCCATTGTATGAGATCAGAAAAACTCAGATACTAAAAATGGATAAAATATCTTAGTAAAATTAGAAATGAGCTTGTGCTTAATGGAAGAAAAAGTAGGCCCAAATCTCCATCATGTTGGATAAGGCCCCACCCTTCTTAATAATACTCCTGTAGCACAAGAATTAAAACCAAGAATCAATAAATGGGATGGATTCAATCTAAAAAGCTTCTTCTCAGCAAAAGAAACAATCAGTGAGGTGAATAGAGAGCCTACAGAATAGGAGCAAATCTTTACCACAAGCACATCAGATAGAGCACTAATGTCTAGGATATATAAAGCACTCAAAAACATTAACTCCAAAGAAAACAAATAACCCCAATCAATAAATGGGCCAAGGAACTGAACAGACACTTGTCAGAAGAGGATATGCAATCAATCAACAAACATATGAAAAAAATGTTCAACATCTCTAGCAATTAGAGAAATGTAAATCAAAACTACTCTTAAGATTTCATCTCCAGTCAGAATGACAGCTAAGAATACAAACAACAATAAGTGTTAGCAAGGATGTGGGGGAAAAGGCACACTCATACATTACTGGTGGGACTGCAAAATGGTGCAGCCAATCTATAAAGCAGATGGAGATTCCTTGGAAAACTTGAAATGGAACCACCATCTGACCCAGCTATCCCACTCCTTGGTTTATACCCAAAGAACTTAAAAATAGCATACTACAGGGACACAGCCATATCAATGTTTGTAGCAGCCCAATTCACAATAGCTAAATTATGGAAGATGGCCCTTCAGTAGATGAATGGGTAAGGAAACTTTGGTGTATATACACAATGTAACATTATTCAACATTAAAAGAGAGTAAAATCATGGCCTATCCTGGTAAATAGATGAAGTTGAGAATATAATGCTAAGTGAAACAAGCCAATCCTCTAAAACCAAAGGCTGAATGTTTTCTTTGATATGAGGATGCTGACTCATAATGGTGATGGTACGGGGGATGTGCATGGGAGGAATTGAGGAACTTTAGATAGGGCAAAGGGGAGGGAGAGGAAAGGAGGGGGCAAGGGGGAGGGTAGGAATGATGGTGGAATGAGTTAGACATCATGACCCTGACCCTAAGTACATGTATGAAGACACGAATGGTGTGAAAATACCTTGTGTACTATCAGTGACTTGAAAAATTGTGCTCTATATGTGTAATATGAAATGAATTTCATTCTGCCATCATATATAAGAAATTAGAATAAATAAATAATTTAATTTAAAAATTGCAAGTCAGTATCAATGATTAGAGACACAAAATGCTAATCAAATATAATCTGAAAATCTATGACAAATTAAGAATATATCAAGTTGGGTTTATCATTTAAAATGCAAATTTACTTTCATATTTTAACATAATATAATTTTCTTCATTAAAGGAATAAAAAGAAAACATATCTTTGTTTTAGTAGATGCAGAAAAAAACATTGATTACAATTCAATATTCACTCCTCATAAAATCTCTCCACAAACTAAGGAAAGACAGGAACTTCCTTAATTCAAATGTAAAGCCAACAAAAAGAAAGTGCAAATAACATACTTACTAACATGTTAAAAGCTTTCAAACTGAGACCACACTGAAACACAAATACTTAGTATGATTGCTTTTTAAAGAATTTTTTGCAGTGGTTGGAATTGAACTCAAGGCTTCACAGATGGAAGGCTCTTCCAATGAGCTACATCTCCAGACCTATGTTTATTTTATTTTAAAGAGAAACACACGTAGTTTATCTTTGTGCACAAAACACAGTTTTGCAAATTTGCAGAGGCCAGCTTCAAACTTGGGCAATTCTCCTGACTCAGCCTCTGGAAGAGCAGGGATTATAAGAAGGCGCCAATGGTTCTAGCCAACAGGACATCATTTGAAAACATTATGTAGGAGATCCTAGGCAATGCAATAAGGCAAACAATAAACCAATTCATTAGAAAAATTAGAGTATAATGACTGGAAAGGGAGGGAAGTAACTAATATTATTCACAGATCATGTGAAAAAGAAACGTAGAAGATTGAAGAGGAAAAAAATTAGAAAAATTTACAGATAAATTATTAAAATTAATAGGTTATTTAAATAAGATTCTGAATATAAAGTCAATATACAAAATAAATGTTTGCATAAGATATACTCCATGTTTGAATACATATGTCAAAATATACTCTACTGTCATGTATAACTAAAAAGAACAAATAAAGCTTTTTAAAAAAAAAACCCAAATTAATGTTTGCTTAATGGAAATAGAGAAAACAAAACAAAAAATTATAGCCATTTGCAATAGCATAAAAATACTACTTATTTGACAGTAAAACAAGCAGAACATATTTAATACCTCCTTTACATAGTAACTACATTATTGAGAAAAGCAAAAGAATGACCTAGTTTTAGGCATTCTACTTGTATAGAAGACTCAATATTTAAAGATGTCAATTAATATCAAATTTATCTATATAGAGTCAAAGCAATTCCAATCAAAATGACTGTGTGCAAATGTCTGTGTGCATTTACTTTCGTGTGTATTAGTGTGTGTGTGTGTGTGTGAACTTGATAAACTGTTCCTAACATTATGTGGAAATATAAAGGACCAAGACTAGTCCAATCATGATTGAAGAGGAACACAGTAGAACAAGTAGAAAAAAGTAACTTACTGGAAATCAAATATCATTTGAAAGCCACGATAGTTAGAACTCTGTGGGGTTTGAACTTTGTGGGTCACAGATAGATCCATAGACCAGTGGGTCAGAATGAGAGCTCTAGAGCTCACCTATGAGTGATATAGATGTTGGATCAGTGACTAAGGGGTTCTCCAGCTCACCTTGCAGCTCCCATCTCTAAGAAGGAAGCACAGTGCCTGCTAGCACTTGACAGGTTCTAAAGACACCAGATTCCACACATGGGAAAACCATTCTAATTCATACACCTGGAGACCTAGATGCTGCTATCTCTGAATAAAGCTAAAACAGCAAAAGACTCAGCAGCAGATCTGGACTTCAGGACACACGGTCCTGCCACTTGGTCCATATCACCCAGCCAACTTAGCCTATCATAGTGAGATCTTCAGAGGTAGGGAAAGATGCTGCATAATATTTATGGCTCTCCAAATGGGAAAATAACCACATAGATGCCGGGGGGTTCTAAAGCCAGGCCATTTATGCACAGCAGAGGATTACAGACCTTTTGATAAATAGTCCAGGTATAATATTGGGCCTTGTGTGAGATATGATACCTGACCTTGAACAGCAGCTGAATGAGCAAGTAGCCCAGATCCCCATATCATAAACCTCTGCTGCATCATCATCTGAGTTAGTCTTATTTGCATTCCATGACCAAAACACATGGCAAGTTCATCTTAGAGAAGAAGAAGTTTATTCTGGGCTCATGGCTTCAGAGGTTCAGTCCATGGTTGGCCACCCTATTACTCTGAACTGGGGTGAACAAGAAAATCATGACAGAAGGGTGGAGGAAAGATATTCAGCTCATATTAGCAATCCAGGAAGCAAGAGAGAAAGAGGATTAAGCCAGGGGAACAAGATATAATCACTAAGGGCTTTGAACCACACCTCACCTGCCTACAGTGACCTCCCAATACTCATTCAAATTATTAATCTGTGAAATGGATTAACTCACTGATTAGGTTTTACTTGTCGTAATTTAATAGTTTCACCTTCTGCATTAACATGAGCTTCTGGGGGACACCTCATACCCAAACCATAATATTACTTCTCCCTCGGCTCATACATGTCACCTAATGAGCAATCCATATGAGCAAACTGATGTAGAAAGAAGTCCACACTTGGTACCTGGATGGATTGCCTCAGAAGATAGGTGGAAGTTCAAAATGATGGCAGATGTATTGAACTGCACTCAGAGACAGCACTGAAAACAGGCATAATGAGAGAATTTCCTCTCATAGGCAGCACATCCAGCAGAGCACCTGGTCATCTGCTTTTTGTGGAAGGAGAAGCTGTTTGAAGTTATAATATACATTCAGATTCATGAGCAAATGGCCTACACAATTGGTCAGGCCTGGAAGAAATAAGATGGAAAGATTGCAACTAATTTTTCTTTCTTTATTCAAGTGGAGAATTTAACATTCCATTTAATACCTTCATCATAAAGTGAACATAACTTAAAACTCCTACCTAAATTCATTTCAATTGAAAAAGAAGACTTAATAGTTATGTTTGTAATAACCATCCCGGGATTGTTACTGTCAAGGTTTCTTTTAGCCATGTTATTATAATTGTGACAAATAAATACTGGTGAACTAAGCTAATTTACATTTACTGCTTCATTGCATCACATATCCATGATGATTTACAAATCTCCCATGCTATTTTCAATAAGAAGATTATGTATGTAATCAGGGTATTTTTTTTTCTTATCCCCCAATGTCCTCTGGTTAGTCTCCAGAGGCACAGGATATCTTGTTGTTTATCTCTGTGATAGGTGTATGTTCTAATCAAATACTCCTCTGGGGAAATTACACACTGCATCTTTTCTGATGGCTTTATAAACACTGTATCACAAAATTTACTCATAAAACAAGAACATTAAATCTTAGTTTATTATATACCTTTGGGAAACTAGAATCAGAAATATAGAAAAGAGGGGAGTTGAAAAATTATATGTTCTTTCAAACATCATTCGGTGTTTCATATTTTTATAATAAATTACTACCTTGATATTTAGATTAACAACTATTAGTTTCCAATATTTAATACTTGCATCAAGAGCATTTCTTGGTCTAGACCTGCACTGTCCATTATGGCACCCTCAAGTCACATGAGATTTAACACTTGACATGAAATCCATCTGAATTGTCTAACTGTGAATTACAAGCTGAATTTCAATGACAGCATGTAACAAAAATTTAAAATACCATATTCCATAATTTTTATATTAGTTACATGTGGAATAATAATACTTTTATATATTAGTTTAAATGGCATATTGTAAAATTTAATTTACTTATTTCTTTTTACCTTTAAAATGTGACTATTAGAAAGTTTACAATTACATGCATAGCTCATAGCTGTGGCTTGCACTGTGTTTTTATTAGGCTGACTTGACCAATATGACTAAAGAAATTGTCAGGATATTGAACATGTGTGTTCCAGGAATAATCTTTGAACTACAAATAGAGGTAGAAATTGGTATTATAATCGTGGTTTCTGGAAATACTAAATGTGTCTTAAATGTTCATCTGGAGCTACATAAGATTTGAATTAGTGTGTAAGCTTCTATATTTACCATTAATTTTATTGTTAAAAAATGTACATTGTACAAGATATCTGCATACATGGGATTCAAATCATGATGTTGTTATTTCACCAAATTTCCCACCATTATTAACTGCTTGTTCAAATTCTTATGACCATGGTTTGTGTCTTTTTGCTCTTTCATCCCTGTTAGACCTACCACTGTGCTAAGTGAGACTTATGGAAAGAGCAGAAGCAGAAGCCGTGAACAGAACAACTGTAACAACCAGCATGCAGAGCATGGAGCTCTAACTCAGGGGAATAATAATAGAGAAACACAAATACCACCCAACCACCTATTCCAAAGAACTAGGACTCTCCTGTTTTTGTTTTTTCCCTTCTGCATTCTCTATCCCCCTATTCTGCCTCCTAAATAACTCTCAAACCTCTCTCAGCATCCTCACATCCATTGCTACTGCCTTGGCAAAAACCCTTATCATCCTTCCTGGGACTATTGTGGCTATTGTGGTGTCCATGGCTTGGATCCCAAATTCCGATTCCCTTTGTCCTATTATTTATACTTCAAATAGGAACCAACACATTCTTTTTTTTCTAAAATGCAAATCTGTTCAACTCCTCTATTAAAAGTTCTGCCAACAACCTGACTGCTCACATGACATACACTGTGCTTAGAAAGCATTCCAGATTTTCCTTTCTGCTCAGTTCTCTCCAGTCTCTGCTGTGTCTGCCATGTTGGACAACTCTGCATCCCTCTGATGCGCCAGCTCTGGTGAAGTCTTTGAATCTGTGAACACTAGTATATTTACCTCTAATACCCTCTCTGCTTCAACTACCTTCACTTGGCCAATCCCTATCATTCTGAAGGTGTTAGGGACTGACTTGTGTCCCTTCAAATCCATATGTTGAACTTCTTGCTCTCCTGTGACTGTATTTGGAGATAAGGATTTTAGGAGATAATTAAGGTTAAATGAGGTCTTATGGGTGACACCCTAATCTTTTACTCCCAGTTTCCAGAACTGTGAGAAAGTAAATGTCTTGTTAAGTCACACAGTCTGTAGTATTTTGCTATGGCAGCCTGAGTTAACTAACACAGAAAACTGGGCTCAATCCTCCATCCTGGAGAGCATGTTCCGATGTCCACAGCTAGCGACCCTCCCTCTGTTTACACACAATCTTAAGATACTTTCACCAGGGATCACATTGTGTTGTGGTTATTGCTGTTTTTATCTCCTATATGACTTTATGAACCCTTTGACAACATGAAAAGTCTTTATTTATTTTTGTATCAAAACTCCAGTACTTATTTTGTTTAATATTGAAAGAGGTGAAGGATGAAGGCCATGTTTTGATGATTAAACAGTATTTCGCAGAAATCTTCCAAAACAAATAGAGTTTGGGGGGGGGTAAGTTTCTTACAGAGTTCTCATAAGTAACTTTGAGCTTGAAGCCACCTGGATAGGGGAATATAGGGGAATGATTGGGATCCTGAGCTGGCCAGCTGGTGCAGCTAGGGAGGTCATGGTGAGGCCTGTTCCCTGGGAAAGGTAGCAGTCACCACACTGAGTCACTGTTCTCAAGAGGAGCCTCATCCCAGAGACATCCCTATCAAAGGGATTTGCTCTGTCATCTGGGACCTCAGATGCAGATGATTAATAGTACGGGCTTAAGAAGGACTCTTTACTTCTACAACACAGAAATCCGATTCCTCTGAGAAACACCAGGGGTTGTGCATTTCCTCCATTTCTGCGAACACTGCTACAATTGTTCAGGTTCACACTTTCCAGTTGCAAAACTAATGGGGCCACTTTTCTTGTGTTTTACTAGGGCTGCATCATTTATTCCTCCCCTCCAGATTAGTTTTGTCAACCCAGTCAACTCTGACGTTTCATGAGGCCCAGGTAGCAGAGATATAGTCATGGCATGTTTGTATGTTGTTTGTTTCTTTCTTTCTTTCTTTCTTTCTTTCTTTCTTTCTTTCTTTCTTTCTTTCTTTCTTTCTTTCTTTCTTTCTTTCTTTCTTTCTTTCCTTCTTTCTTTCTTTTTCTGTTTCTGTTTTATTTTCCTTTGCTGGGAATGGAATCCAGGGCTTTGAGAATGCTGATGAGCCATACCTTCAGCCCTAATGCATGTTCTCTACTTGTTTATTAGTTATCTTTTTTTTTTTTCCTATTTGTGGCCTACCTAATTTGTAATTTCCAAGGAAAACAGTGTTAAGTTGGCTGGAAGATTTTTGAGGGTGTTCTGGAGAGTTTTCAGGGGTGGGGTGGTGTTGGGAGCCGGCGACCGCACCCTGAAAATGGCGCTGGCCTCCTGCTTCTGATGACTTAGCGGTTAGAGTTGTTAGAAGTAAACAACTCCTTGTAAGGCTGTGGGGCTGGGCTCTGGCCTGCTTCAGCTGTGCTGTACCTATTAGACTCCTCCATGTGGTGCTAGTTCATTGGCGAGGCTGGGTACTTAAGCTAGGGCAGACCGACCGCTCGCGCTCTTTCCTTTCTTGTTCCTGTTTTCTCATCATGATTCAAAGGTCCTGAGTAAACTGCTGAAAGAAGAATCCTGTGTCGTGTTTCCTTTGCCGGTGAGGGGTCACGACAGGGTGGAAACCTCCAAGGTATCTGGTAAAGTCTTCCTCCCACTTTATTGTTTAGACATGAGGTATCCCCTAAAAGCTCCTGTGTAAATGCAGGGATTGAAATAATTAGATTATGGGAGCTATACCCTGATCAGTGGGTTGATCCATTTGATGGATTAATTTGAAAGGACTACTGTGCTAGGTGGTAATGGGCAGGTAGGGTGTAGCTGGAAGTGGTAGTTTACTGGTGGTATATCCTTAGGGACTGTATCTTCTCCTTGTTGTTCCTCCTGTCCTCTCAGCTTCTTGGCCACCAGGAACTGAGAAACTCTCCTTTGCCAGGCTCTTCTGCTATAGTATGCCATTTCACCTGAGACGCAGAACAGTGGAGTTGGTCAATTGTGAACTGAGAGCTCTGAAGCCATGAACCCCAAATAAACTTTTCCTCCTCTAAATTGTTCTTATCAGGTATTTTGATGGAAAGTTGACTAATACCCCCACTGAAAGTTTATCTATAAGGCCTCATTGACTTCGACATACATAGTTCTGGGTTAGAATTCTATTGATTAACTGTGTGAATTTTGAAAAGTTACTTGACTTTTCTGAGCTTTACATTCTGTAACATGAAAGTGACGATGCTTGCTTTGTATTGTTGCAAAGGTGAGAACAAAATGTTTACAGCACTTGGTGAGTGTGAGCACTCGACATGTGCACTATTATCAATAATACCCTTGTTGGCCTACTGTCCTTGTAAGGCATCTACCTCTGTTGGCAAGAAAGAGATAAAGAAGACTAAGGTGCATTGGAATTCTGGGACAGGGGAGCATGTTAACAAACTGCTACTTTCATCGAGAAGAATGTTTAAATTATTCAAGATAGATAGTTTTGATTTTCTTTTTTAATATCTCTGGGAATGTTAACACTTCACCAGGAAGTTTATTCTGGTGTTTCATCATTGTAATGGTTAGGAAGTTCTTGAAGTCAGCAGAAATCTGTCTGGTTTTCTTATGAGTTAATTTTCTTGCATTTATTCCACAGAGGAAAAAGGAGAAAAGTGGATTACTCTCTCAACTGAGGAATCCTTCAGAGGCTGAGCCCCAGGTCTCACTTCTTTCCCATTTTTTTCTCCGAGGTACAATGACCACAGAGACTTTAACTGCTCCTCCTGGACCTATCCCTTTGTCATCTTGGATTCTTTTATATGAGGCAGGTTTATTTTCTTTACATCTGGTTAAGAAGCTTAGCAGAACTATTACAGAATGTAAAGGAAATGATGTCTTCTAAAGTCTACAAACATCCAAAAAACAAAACAAAATTTAAAAAATTATATTGATGATATGCTAATAAAACCCAGAAAAAAAGTTCCCTGTTGTAAACAGGGGATATAAAAAGGATTCTAGTTGTTCTGTGATGAGTCATAGTAATGCAGCATGGTAGTTAAGGACACGAGCTCTGGGATCTTAGAGACTTAAGTCTGGAACTCCAGTTCTTCCTCTTGCTAAAAATGTGATGGCAAGTTACTTAATATCCCCAACCTTTAATTTTCTCCTCTGTGAAAAGGGATAACTATAGAAAGTATTAACCTCAGGTTTTCCAAGGTGATCACATATCCCAGTTATCAACAACACATCACCACATTGCTCCTCAGCTCCAAAGTTCATTCCTTCACATCTTCCCTTCACTGTGGGCACTGTGGTCATCCTCCTCAGGACAGTGTACTGAGACGGGGATACTGTTGGAGAAATGACTATAGACAATCCATGGCAGCTCTGCCCTAGTCTCATTTTCAGAACCTCAGTCCAGCCTGGTGATCATCCCATGACCTCACAACCCAGAAATCAGCACCCCAAAGGCCTGTCATACTGCATCTCCCATCCCTCTGCAAGCCCATGTGTACATGTTTCCTTCTGAGATGCTGTTCTCTCTGCACATGTACACCATTGGCTGCTGATCTCCTGCAAATCAGAGCCCTTCTTTCTGCTCACCTGGTGACAGCATGTGGCAATTTTAGCAAATGTCCCTGCTGTCAAGGTCTAAGCTATGTCTGCAATGAGGTCTGAACCTCAAAGCCCTTCCAAGTTTGGCCTTCCTTTGGTATTCTCCCTAAGCCCTAAAGTACCATAGAGAATGGCTTTGTATCTTGTATCACTGTTTATTGAATCTTTATATTAAACCTCTCTTGTTTACATGCTGTTTCTCTCTCCTGATTGGATCCAGACTGAAGAACATGGAAGCAGCCCTCCCAGGTCTCTGACTGCAGGAGGTGATCCAGACTGAAGACCTCCCCAGCTGCCTTGTCGACACATCCCAGCCTTCACACCCAGGCCACGCTTCTCATGGTGATGATGGAGCCCAGTGGAGATACTAAGGTAGACCTGTTCTTGGTAGATGTGGGTACCTTTAAGAGGCAGCCTTGACTAAGGATGCCCCAGAGATTTTCTTAAAACTGTACTGTCAGCTAAAATTTTTCTACCCAAACTTCTTTTTCTTCAGGTCTACCGTAGCAGTCAGACCTGCATTATGACTTCTCCTACCTTCCTCTCTTTTCTCCTCAAAACTGTGTCCCCATAAATTTCTTAATAGATCTAATTCAATTTTGATGTCTACTCCCTAGAGCACCCAAACAAATACACTTTCTATAGGAATTAAATGAATCCACACAGGTTAAGCACATAGCAAATGCTTGATAAATGTTGGCCTGGAGAACATTGAGGAAGACGGTGACTATCCAAGGTATCAGAATGCCCACCTCTCAAGCTATCAATGCTATGAAATATTTTGGTTTCATTCTCTGGTGAAGAAGTAATGATCGTTGTGCGAGATAAGCCTCCCAACGGCTTTGGTGACCCAGTTCTTCCCACCTTTCACTTGTAGTTCTCAAGAATAATTGTAGAATCTGCTGGAACGGAAACATCCTGAGATAAGGACAGTCGTCCAGGGTTTATTTTCATCTCTCAGAACAGGGTGTCCTTCAAAACTTTTATCCAGAGTGTCCAGTGGCTCCTGGGTATAAAACTCAGAATGGATGACTCTTTTGATGTCACTCAGCTGAGATGTGATACGAGACAAGCATGGACAAGACTCCATCTGTCCTAGACAACTTTCTTGAGCCTTGAAAGACCAGCTTGCCAAGAATCCTAGGCTTTAATTATTCCCTTGCTGCCTATCTCTGAGTTATAAAGTTGCTTTACTTAACTTACTGTAGAAGTTTTCTGTCTCACTGGACTTGTGAAAGTGAATTGGTACTGTATATGATATTGGCAAGGTGTCGGGAGTCTTCCCCTGGGTTTGGTATCCACGCACAGTGAACCTGCCTCACATATTGGTCTTCTGACTACTGTGAAGCAGACACAAAGATGCACTATCCAATAACACCTATAATTGGTGATATTTCTAAAATTTTTAAATTTGTCTTTCTTGTTTGCATCTGGTAACAAACACAGTGCAGCAAAAAGTTCCAATAAGTAATTTGGAAGTGTTTGGATTTCTGTGCTCATTAACATTTTGTTCTGATAATGGAAGACACATGTAGTTAAGTGGCAAGAATCATCTTAACATGTTGCAGGCCACTCTTCCTCTCAGAAGCTTTTTCTAATTTTTATGCCTTGGACCAAATTCTAACAGAAGTAACATAAACTTATATCCGGGTTCTAATTCACTCCCAGCTCCCATGGTCTTGATCTGGCATCCATAGATGATAAGGAATTGGTATTTCTTTGTTATTATGAGGGTTGAGGAAAGCATGGTAGCTGTTCACAACATTTTTGAAACTGAGTAAAAATTATTTGCTAATATGGTTATAATTAAGTGTTAACAATAATGGAATTTTTCTTCATCTCTGGAGAATGCATGCTGATTTGAGAATCCTTTTCATGTGTGATTGTTGCCCAGTCAGTAGAGAAAAAATAGCAGATATGAAATGTGGGAGAGTCGATTACATCCTGTTTCATGTGAGTCTGTCATATGACCCTGACTGCTTTATTATTCCCAAGACTTCTCTTTTGTTTCTAAAATAGTTTTCAAGGACTCAGGCCACTGAAGGATGTGCAATAGCTCTCCCTGCCCATTGTGACATGATTTGTTATATTTACTACTGCATGATATTCAGTATCTAGTGCTTTGGTGGCCTCTGGATGTGATATATGGCATGCCTTGAATAAATGGTGCCATTTCTTCTCCTCTCTTCCCTCCTTTTCCCTCCCCTCCCTTCATGTCTCTTTGTCTTCTCCTCCTCCTCCTCCTCCTCCTCCTCCTCCTCCTCCTCCCCCTCCTCCTCCCCTTTCTTTCTCCTCTCCTTCTCCTCCTCTCCTCCATGCCAATATCTAACTAAAGGACTGATTGCAAGAGATTTGCTGCAAGTAAAGAAGGAGTACTTTTATAAGGTTTGATTCTCCCAGGTGTCCAACTGGATGCATTTAGGACCTTCCAAATCAATTCAGAGGCAGATCCAGAGAATGTGGCTAAACATCATGGTTAATTCAATCATAGCCTAAGTGTTATGATTGACAGTGTAAATTCTATAACTGATTCAAAGAGCAACAATTGAACCTTAGAAAGGTAACCTGAATGGAATGTGCTATTAGGATAATTTATTGTTTCAATTATATTCTTGTTGTTGCAGAAGAGATAAATTTGGTAATCAGGAATATTTCTAGACTTGTATGCTCAGTCACACATAATATTAACATAAATACTTCATTTCATTCAAGCCCTGGAAATAGTAGCTGTAATTAATATGCTCATCCATATGCCTTTTATTGTACCCTTTAAAAGCAAAAGATGATTTTTAAGAATTAAACATGGATTGGAATTCATTCTGTAATCACACTAGCAAATGGCATTTTAAAGGATATAGCAGAAAAAATATTGTGCTAAGCAGAAATGGCAGCTAAGAAATTGATTTCTTATGACACAGAGAAGGTTTTGTATCCTCGTTTTCAATGAAATAGAAAGAGAATACTAAAATATGCAATATAATCAGGCTCTTTCTTGTCTTTGGCCAGAAGCCAAAACTATAGTTTTACATTGTCACACTGTATTCTCCTCTAATCCTCTGCTCTCTTTCTCTTCCCCCACCTGAGCCGGCTCCATGGTGATCCTCTCTCCCCAGGCAGAGCACCAGGGATTTGCAGAAATGCCTACCCCATCATGTCTTTACCTGGCCAACACAGAACAACAGATGTTTCCAAGCCATTAAAGGAACTGGGACCCTCTGGAATTTGAAGCTTTCCTGAGTGAGCACAGCCCACCAAGAGTTCAGTGGGGTGCCAAGAGACACAAGGATTCCTAAATACTTCTTGAAAGTCCACAAATAGATTCCTGCTGAAACAGTTTAGATGGGCAAACCACATTTTAACAATTGAATTAAGAGTCAACAAGATATGTATTTCCAAATACATGTTTTTATGATTTTTTTTAATGCTTAAGATTTGTGTGCCAGTTTGTTGTTAAGGTGACAACATTTATGTGACACCGTTTCTAGTAGCCTATTATAAAAGTTTTGTGTTCTTGGAAAGGTGTGAATTGAAGGAACAAAATTGACAAAACATTTTTTCAATTTGGATAAATAATATACCACAAACAGAAATATGTGCTTATAACAGGCCCTAGTTTTGTCATATTTTTTTGTGTTGTATCCTTATATGAGAATAGTCTGTGATTTATTGCTATGTAGATTAGGAAGGGACAAGCCAGAACCTCCTCATATGAGAACATGAGGAGGCATAGAAACTGGAAAAATTAATGCAATTGCAGGTGTGTAAACTCTAGTCTGGGGTACAAATGAAACTGCCATTCAAAAGCTCCTCAGGAGGGTTCAGCTGAACCCTGTCCCTGGCCTAGGTCAGCTATCTTAGTACTTTATGGCTCTCATTTTATGACAGTGGTCCTTTTGTGTCATTACCTGTCCAATGTCAATCATACCTGAGAGATTATACTTCTCATGAAAGCAGGACTCTGTTTTGCTTGTTGCTAAATCCTTACAAAGAATGTGTCTGCACATGGTGGGTACTCAACCAGTGCTGAATTCATAAATTTAATACTAATTGGCAGTGATCGATGAGGGAAGAAAGGAGGTCAGAATAGAGACCGTGAGTTGGAAGTCTTTGGAGTTTGCAGGTCAATGATACCTACCCAAAGCACAGTTGGAAGCCCCTAACCTAGGGATATCTAGAACTCAAGATGTAGGCAGGGACCTGTACCAGGGTGGTGTCAGTGGAATAATTGTGATAATTCAAGGCAAGCCTAAGATTACAGGTAGAGTTTAAGGAGACCTTTAGGTTGTGAAAGAAAAAATAATGTGGAAGCTGAAGTCCAGACCCAAATTGATGCTCTGTCTGTAATGAAAGAATGCATCTAGGAAGACACTACTACCCTGATTATCAACCACTGGCTAGGGTGCTGACCTTGTGGTCTGGTCTCTCAGCTCCTGGTCCTGGTTCCGTCACTTACTGACCACAAGCAGGTCAATTAGCTACTCCTAGTGTCAAGTTGCTCCTTGGAAAAATTGTTATAGCAAAGGTTTTCTTGCCATATAAAATAATAGCTAATTATCTATTATCAAAATTAGGTAAAAAGTCATAAAGAAAAATTACATAATAGGAAAATACTTTAAAATGTTAACCATGATTGGCTCAATTATTCTTTTGCAGCCCCAACTGGATTAGAGATTAATTTGTATAGGATCTGCTTGGGAAAATTGCCTGACCCCTCTGTGCCTCCGTATCTTCAAGTGCAGGACTAACCCTTGGAAAGTATACTAAGAGCTTGAAAGAGTAGGAAGGAAGATGGGGAAAGTCACATAACCCAATGCTTGAGTCATGTTCCCAAGGAGCAGCCCCAAGGAACCTGGGTGCCATGGCCTGCATGGGCTTTACCCCATGCCTTGCTGGGTCCCTTCAACATCTGCCATTCAGCCAGAGAGGTTGTTGAGAAGAGCCCCATTGGAGGCAAAGACAGAGCCAGATGGAGTCCATTAACACCATACCTGGGACTTTCCCTACCCTCAGCCTCCAGACACTTCTAGCTCACCAGTCTTGCTTTTGTTTTAGGGCTTTTGTGCTCCTCATTCTAGGGATGCTGTGAGTTAAGGTGGCCAGGAAAGAGTTCCCAGACTGATTATGCTTCATAGCAACTCAGAAGTCACATAATGATCTTAAGCAACTGCAAGTCCTGGGTGCCCCATATTTTCTTCAATGGGCCAGACTTTCTATCAAAGTACTATGATCCAAATGCTATCTTGTCTTGTTGTATGGCTGTTCCTTGGCCTTCTGCAGCTCAAATGTTGTGTCCCTAGAGAAGTGGTGGCTGGTGATCTGTGAAAAGTGATCTGTGAAAGCCTTTGATGCTTGCCAGAACTTGCAACTGGCAATCCCGAATCAAGGAACTCTGCTGACCTTCTAGCAGACCCCACATCTTTGGCCAGGGTTCACCTTGGTGCTCAGGGGCATGTTCCCTCTTCCCCAGGCAGCATACTAGCCCTATGGATAATTATGGTCTTCTAAAGAAGGAGACACATGAAACCAAGATTTAATATTTTAATACCTCAATAAATGGAGACTTGGATTTGAGTTCATTTTCTTCAGAAAAGAAAGGATTTGATATTTCTCCCAACCAGAGCTGTGTAATACAACACATACCTGCCATAAATGGAATTTGAGGGCAGAACTTGCTTTTGGTTGAAGTCGATGGTTGTGTCCCTTTGACCAGAGCAGAGTCGGCATCCTATGGTCCTTCGGTAGGAAATGTGAGAATATACCAGAAGTATTGAAATCATTTGCCTGTAGTAGCTCATGTGATCCTCTAGTGAAGTCCTACATTGGTAAATGTCATCATCACCCCCAACTTTATAGAGACAGGGCCCCTTCCTTTGACAGAACACAGAGACCTAATTTTCATTCCTCAGATCCTGCCATATTGACAGCCAGGAGGCAGAGTTTGGTCTTCAGTTTCCAGAGTCTGAGCTCTCAGCTACCAACTGTCTTCTCTGGGAAGAGATTCTCTGAGGGTGCAAAATTCATTTGCCCATTCATATTTTCACTCACATATCCCACAAATATTTATGAACCCCTGCTACATGGCAGGCTCTCTGGTAAGCCCTAGTGTTATCATCTGAAAGCATCAGCAGAGTCCTGGTTTTGTGAGGCTCCAGCAAACATCCAGTCTTTGTTCTGAGTCTCTTCACCAGTAGGTTGACCCCAGGCAGAGCCTCCTCCAACTGACCATTTCCTATCTTTTTCTTTTCAGGATCTTGAGCTCTAGTTTTGGGTCTATCACTTATCAAATCAAGTTATTGCACTGAAGATTTTCCCTCTTTTACCCACTCATACTTGTCCTCTTAATGCTCCCTCTCCCTTTCCAACTTCTGCCCAGTTATTTGCATAAGCATCTCTTTCTCCAGTACCCCTGCCTATAGCTGGTAGACATAAGGATATCAGTAATGTGGTATCTGTGTCAAGGGACAAGAAGTTTATATCCAATGAGCAGGAAAAATACTTCAAAATCCTATAATTAACTACATAGATCATATTTTCTTAATAAGCTTTTTATTACTCTAATTTCTTCCCATTTCAAGAACCAGACTTCAAGATAAATATTAATCTACTCAAAATATAATTTTTTTTGCTCAGTTGTATTTTTGTTTTATTTAAAATAAACAGTATTTTGGTGACTTCATGAGTGGGTCAAGGGTTTTAGGACTCCCCAGGGGCCTCAAGGATCATTTATTACCTTCAATGAATAGAAAAACGTGTTTTAAATTTGAAATGCATGCCAGTAGCTAGCAGGATTTTTAACTCGTTGTAGAATACATTATATGACTTATTTGGAAATTCACAATTATAAATCAATAAAACACTGGCACTTCATGCTATTTGAAAACAAATATTTCTTTCATTTCTTTTATTTTCACATTCCTTGGGCCCCATAAAACTCCATGCCCTAACAGCTGGGGAAACAGTAGGTTCTGGGATGATATGATACCCGAGAATAGATTTTTTTTTTTAATTTCAAGACGCAGTTTGCCAAAGAATGTCCCTAATACCCTCCAAAAGGAAACAGCTGGTGCTGAGCTAGACTTTCTGAATTGATCCTTAACTTGCATCCAGCAAACCCACAGCACATGATTTCCTAGCTTTTCTGTATATTTCTTTCCTCCAAATAGATATTTAAGAACTATATGAGTTTTGTTCCTTCAAAACTGAAATTGCAGGTGCAATTTTCCAAGTTTCATAATGCCCATCAGATGTATTTTTTTTATTTAACAAACAGTTTAAGACACGAGAGACGAGAGACACTGGAACAACAAAGCTTATCCTAGGGAGTTTTCATCATTCCTTCTTTCCAGATGGATCCCAAAATATTTGCCAAGAACACTGCCTTCTCATGACTTAGGACAGAAATACATAGAGAACTGTAACAATTGTTCCCACTACAAACTATTTTCTGCAATTACCAGCGGAAATAACAGAAACGCCAGGAAAACACATATTCATCAAAATAGCAGATTTTTTTTCTTTGTGAACTGTAATTAGTTCCTGTGCCAATTTCCATTCTCTGAATTGCATGCTAGATGATAGGCAATTTGTGTGTGTATGTGTGTGTGTGTAAGAAAAATGAATGTATTAGCTCATAAGCACATCCTGACCAGATTGCAAATTAGTTTCTCTGGAAAATGTATCAGTAAATAAAGAAAGCCTTTCTGAAAGAGAAGTTCATTTTTACAGAATCCTTTATTGGGAAACATTATTTTTTACCCTTTATGTTCCTTTGTATTATTTTGTATATGTTAACCCCTGCAATGCCATGAGGAAGACTGAGTGGACCTTCTCTCTCTGCAATACACATGCATTTTGTGGTACTCATTGCAGGTGAAATTTGAATTATTTAATTGTCAGAGCTTCCTTTCTCTTTCAAATGCCAGCAAACTAGAATCCATAATTAATATAGAAATTCTGGTTCCATTTTAAAACAAAGGTCAGTGCACAATTCCTATGTGCTATATACTAGATTAAAAAAATGAACACAATAAAATTCCTGTCCTAAACATATAATAAAATCCCTATTCCCTGCCTGAGGAGGATGGTGCTGACAGCCCACATCCAGCACATAAATGTTTTGTGGGACTATAGCCCAATGCTACTAATTTTCTGATTAAAAAAAAAACATTAAAAAGTGGGATTTTTTAAAATGTAGAGTTACAATCCATATATACTTTAACACAGTAAAAAAGATACTTTAAAAAAATATCCTTTTAAAGATACTTAATTTTTAAAAATAGTACATGTGCAGTGTTCAAAGTCTGCAAGGTTATATAGTGAAATCCAAGTCTCCTTTCCCTCTGGGATCCCCAACCACCAGGATGCCTTTCCCAGAGGCAGTTCCTATGCCCAATTTCTACAGATCTTCCAGAGATCTTCTAGCACATGCAAGCATATATGTGCATAATGTTCATGTGTACACAAGTAGTGATATTCTATCTATACTTTCTACACTTTATTTTTTCCACTTAAAAGCATTCTATTTTATGTTGATATATCCAAGTCAGTGTACACAGAATTGCCAGATGCATAGAATTCTACTACATAGAGACACAAAAGATTTATCCAGTCAGTCCCTCATTGAGAGATATGATACATGCTGTACTATCTGTAGTTACCACTGCAAACCAAGCTGCAAAAACAGTTCTTTCCATTTTATTTTATGCACCTGGGTATAGATACAGGCTAAATTCCTTTGAGCAGCAATTCCCCAACCTATCTGCACACTGAAGCCACTTGGTGGCTTTAAAATGCTGATATGTGTTGGGGCTGGGGTGGTGGCTCAGCAGTAGAGCACCCACTGAGCACCTGCAAGGCTCTGAGTTCGATTCTCAGCATCACATAAAAATAGATAAATTGGGGTATTGTGTCCAACTGCAACTAGAGGGTAAATATTTTTTTAAAATGCTGATGTGTGGTTCTCCAAAGATTCAGATTATCACTGGAGCATTGGAAATATTTTTAAAACTTTACTGGTGAATATTAATTATACAGAATGTTTTCATTGTGGCATATTCATCCATGTATGTAACATAATTTGATCAATTTTACTTCCTAGTACCTTCCCTTAGAAAATTTTAAAGGATCCATGTGATGCTAAAGGTTGAGAAACATTAATTTTGAGACCCTCAAGTCATAAGGGCCAGAAGCACATGTGTTTTCCTGCCCCCAATCCCCACCCTAGATAGGGGGGCTGCTGTGTGGACATTTTTGTACACCCAGATGTGAATACCCATATGTCAGGGCAATTCTAAATTGTATTTTGATTGTCATAAGTAATTCTAAATATATTCTTACATGATTAAGAGCATTTATATTTGCTTTTTTGGTAAGATATCTATTCTTTCTTTTGCCCATTATCTCTTTTGTTGTTTGTTTTTTTCTGTTTATAAATTCAATGGCCCCTTGCCTGTGAAAAAAAGTTTTGTTTGCTTTTGTTTTTAGCTTGTCATTGTCTTGTGGCATTTTTCTCTGTGAGGAATTGTTTTATGTAATCAAATTCATCCAAAAGTTTTGCCTTGGAATTTTACATCATATTGAGAGAATTTCTCCTTATTCTGAGATAATTCTTGCAAAAAGAAAACTTTATGATATATACTAGAATTTTCATGCTTTTATTTTTGAAATTTTAAAACTTTCACTCACCTCAAATTCTAGCATTTGTTCTTGCATACATTACATGATATCCTAACTTGTTTATTGTTTTTCCAGATGTTCAGGCATTACAGACTATTTAACCCCCTCAATGATTTGACTGCTACCTTATCATATGCTAAATTACCATATGAATTTGAAAGTAATTCTAGACTTTCCATCCTGTGCTTTTAATCAGTCTAGTCATGCACCAGTTGCTGCAGTTTAGATCTTGAATTCCCCAAAGGCCCATGTGTTGAAGGCTTGGTCCCTAATCCATGATGCTAATAGGAGGTGGTGGAATTTTTAAGAGATGGGGCCTAGTGGAAGGAGTTAGGCCACTGAGGCATGACTTGAAGGGGAGTTTGAGACCTTTGCCACTTCTCCTTCTCCTTTGCTTCTTAGCTGCAGTGAGGTAAACAGACCTCTGCTGCCACACACTTCCCACTATGATGTGTGGCCTCATCTCAGGCCCAAAAAGCACCGGGCCAACTGACCATGGATTGAAATTTCCCAAACTATAAGCCAAAATAAAATTTTCCTCTGTTTTAAATTGATTATCTCAGGTATTTTGTTACAATAAAATAAAGCTGATACAAAAATACAATACTATTCTTTATGATATTATAGATTTGTGATAGAAATTTGTAATATGTTATAATAAGTGATCCCTAATTACTCTTACTTTTCAGAAATATTCTGGTTTTCTCACCTGATATATTCCATTATTAACTTTAGAGCTTTTCTAATTCCAATAATTCTACTGCATATTTTTGAAGGATTATACTGAATTCATTTAATTAGAACTGATAACATATTCCCTTAATGACATGATTTTTGCTAACATCTACCCTCATTTTTTTTTCACTCCCTTATCCTGAAAATCCCAGCCCTAACAGTATACCTGAAGTTCCAAAAACAAATCTTCTGTCCTCTAAACAGACTTGAAAACAAGATCAGGAATCCCCTCTTCTTGTACCCAGAACCCTCTCGGGTTTCACTACTGCTCTGTGCCTCTCAAAGATGTAGTGTCTTCTCAGAAGACCTGATAATACTCCACGGGCCACCTAGCACATGATATAGCAATGGTCTATTTACTGATGTGACAGAGGAGGGTTAAAATGTGCATGCTAACATTCAGATCTGCAAAAAAATTGAAAGCTAATTGTCTACTTTTCTATAACTTCATTTTACTTTCAAATTTCCATATCAACTGGGAATGAGGACGGGGAGAAATCTTTTAAACTTACTACCTAACATGTCACTTTTAATTTCAAAAAAATCTTGGGAATATTCTGGCACCTCAACACTTCAGAACTCTTTCTGGTCTCTCAATATTGTCCCTTTCTTCTGATGCTGATGGTGTCTGAGCACAGGCAGAGTTTACAGTAAAAGCAGAAGGAAGGCCAGGAGGGTTCTCTGTGCAAACTGCTGCATTTTCTGGGCATCCTCTGGAGTCTCTGAAGGGTGGCTGTTCCCCTCTGCTCAGTCTCATCTTGCAACAGGGCCATAGTAACTGTGCATGCCACAGGGCCCCAAGTTGTGAGGTTCCTCACTTTGTACCCCAACCATAGGCCTCTTTCTGTGATATTTGCACCTCCTCTCTAAGGTAGATTGAGAAGATTCTGGATGGTCCTTTGCTTCCTGTAACTGTTGGTAGCATTCTGGGGGCCTGCTTTTAGCCACCTCTATAAGCCATCATTAACTTTCCCATTTTATTCTACTTTTTGTCATCATGCTGGGACACTCCTTCAAAGCTAAGTGCTGAGGAGCAAGACCAGGCCTTGTGGGGCTTGGATTCCCTGTATGTGCCCAGACCCCTTTGTGACCTAGGTCAAGTTATTAATTTTCCTGCCTCAATTTCTACAGGTATAAAACAGGGATGGAAATGTACCTTAGTCATCATTAAATGTAAGCATTCAATAAATGGTGGCTGTTGTTATTATTACTGTTATTCTCTGTTTCCACCTTGAGGTGGAACTGAACTGAACTGAAACTGACAAAAATAAATTTGTGGTTGAATTTCAATCAAGAAAATTATGGGGCTGGGGTTGTGGCTCAGTGATAGTGCGTTTGCCTAGCACTCGTGAGACACTGGGTTTGATCCTCAGCACCACATCAAATTGAAATAAAGATATTGTGTGTCCCCCTAAAACTAAAAAATAAATATTAAAAAAATAAAATTACCTGTTAAGAACAACAACAAATTTTTATGGGAGAAAAATAACATTATCCAGTATCTATTAACATCTATAATGACTAAGGTATAATTAAGAATTATCCAACATACTAAAATCCAAGAAACTGGAGCATCTTATCAAGAGAAAGAAGATGAATTTTGTCTAAACTAGAGATGAAGCAGATGTTGGAACTGAAAAATAAGGATGTTAAAACAGCCATTATAATAAAATAGCCAACAAAATAAAACAGAACATGTTTTCAGTGAATAAAAATCTCAGCAGAGAATGGGAAATCTCAGCTGAGAAATAAAAACTATAAAATGAAGAAATGGAACTCATAGAACTGAAAATTACAACTACAATAAAAAATTTTACTGGATAAACTTAATAGTCAAATAGACATAGCAGAAGGAAGAGAAAGCAAATTCAAGAACTCAAAGAGCAATAGAGCAATAGTCATTATCCAAGATGAAAACCAGAGATTTTGAAAAATTAACTGATTCCTGTTAGACTTGATAAAATGATCAAGCATACATATAATGAGGATATCAGAAGGAGAAGAGAGAGGGAATAGGGCAAAATATTTTTATATTACTTTATTAACATGTATTAATTGTGTAGACTAATGAGTTTCATATGACATTTCCATGCCTGCATATATTATATGCTGATCATGTCTGCACCTCCTCCTACTGTTTCTCTACCTTCCCTCTCTTCTTGTACTTCCCAGCCCCCTTAGATTCTCAATAATTCATTTGCTGTTTCCAGTCATCTTTCTTTCTTTCTTTTTTAATTCCTATGCATGAGAGAAAATAAAGAATACTTTTATTTTTTGATTTGACTTTTGTCTCTTAACATGATGTCTTCCATATTTCCATCCATTTTCCTGTAAATGTCAGGATATTATTCTTCTTTATGGTTGAATGATACTCCATTGTGTGTGTGTGTGTGTGTATTACATATTTTATATATATAAAATATGTAATATATATAAATATATATATATACAAAATATTAATACACATATACATACACAATGGAGTATCATTCCATTATATATGCAACAGCGGCATAATTAGATCATATGGTAGTTCTATTTTTAGTTTTTTAAGAAAATTTCAAACTGGTTTACACTGTGGGTGTACTATTCCCACTGATGCTTCTCTACCTAGTCCCCAGGATGCTTCTGAAAACATTAGTTGTAACTGGGAAGAGATGGAATATCAAGGTAGTTTTTATTTGCTTTTATGTGATGGCTAAAGATATTAAGCATTTTTTCATATATTTATTGGCCATTGGTGCTTCTTTTGAGAAGTGTCTATTTAGATACTTTGTCCATAAAATTTTTTCAAAGAATAATAGCTGAATGTTTTCCAGATTTCATAGGAAATATTTAGATACACAATGCTACACAAGCAACAATCGTAATGAACACAAAGAAATCAAGGCTAAGAAACATAATTGTAAAATTGTGGAATGACGAAGATAAAGAATAAACCTTGAAAAGTGAAATAGAGAAACAACAATGATTAAAAGTCACTTTCTCATCATAAACAGTAAGTGACACAAAAAAGGGAAATAAACTTTTGAAAATGCTCAAATAAAAACAGCTGTCATGTTAGAATTCTGCGTCCAGTAACAATATCTTTTAAGAATGAAAGTCCCAGAGCAGTAGTATGCTTGTGTCAATCAGTTTTCTGTCACTATAACAAATACCTAAGATAAATAATAAAAAAAATTTTATTTGGGCTTACAGTAGTGGAATTTCACTCCATGATTGGTCCATTGCTTTGGGGTCTTTGGAAAGCACATCATGGTAGGAACTATATGGTAGAGAAAAGCTGCTCACGTCATGGTCAGGAGCAAATAAAAGTAAATAAAGACAGAAATATAAAAAGGAAGGAAGTGGAGTGCCACATTTCCCTTTAATGAAATGCATCCCCAAACCTAAAGAACTCCCACTAAAGCCCCACTTCTTAAAGTTTCCATAACTTCCCAATAGGCCCTACCTGAGGACCAAGACTTCACCTCATGGGCCTTTGGAGAACATTTCAGATGCAAACTAGAGCAATACTGATACTCTCAGATCTCTTTGAGTAGCCTAACACTTGGTATCAGTGCCAGACACTGGGCTAATCAGGAGGTAACCTGATTAGCTCCTGAAGACTTTTAAACTTACACTGAGCATTCTATTCATTAGAATTGTCATGGACAGAGGACCAAATGCACTCTCTAGTACTACCTAGAAGAAGGGAAGAGAGGACCATCTGTGTAAATACTGGAAATGTGAAAGAATGCAACAGACCTTCAATCAAGAACTTCATAGAAAAAGTAATGAGGGCTGGGGATGTGGCTCAAGCGGTAGCACGCTCGCCTGGCATGTGTGTGACCTGGGTTCGATCCTCAGCACCACATACAAACAAAGATGTTGTGTCTGCCAAAAACTAAACAATAAATAAAATATTTAAAAAAAAAAAAGAAAAAGTAATGAGAAATCTCATGGAAAAACTCCTTAGCATCGAGTCACATAATTGGATCAACAAACACAAGAAAAAGTATTACATGCTGAAATTCTAAGTGGAGGTTAAATGGATACAAAAATAAAAAGAAATGTTCAGATAACATATGCTCTCACTTAAAACACCCTCATCATCTTGCTTATGATTTATGCCTTTCTTGAGATTTAAGATTTTGGGGAGATTTAATATGTTATATTAAAATACAGACTAAGAAAATAACCTCTGTTTTTTTTTTTTTACAATGGGCAGAGCAGCAAACACTTTTCAAGGTAATCAAGGATGATTTCATAGAACACAAGATATTTGAAGTTTTTTTGTTAAAGTATGAAAATAAAATTTCTATTCAAACAAGAGGTAGCGCAAGGTGAAAGGGCCTATTATCCAGGAGAAAAACACAGAAAGCACAATGCCTTTTCAATTAGTCACTCCTTATTTTATTAACAGGATTAAAATGTCTTTATAGGCAAGTCCTAAGTTATCTACTTATTCTGTATTCCCCCACACTATATATTTTTTAAATGAGGCCAAAGACATTTTCAGATAAAGGAAATTTTTAATAATTTGTTGCCAGTAGACCTCAGACTCAGTGGCAAAGGCTTACTACTTTCTAATTTGGCATGAAGGCAAAGATTTTAATTCTCAGCATTATACTTGGCATTGTAGTTGAGAACTTGGCCAGAAATTTAAAAAAAGCAAAAATGGTAAAATGTATACATGTTGGAAGGAAACAGTAGAAATCTACTTATTCACTGATGACAGGCAATCTACTTAAAAAAAAAATCCCGATGAAAACTAAGAAGTGAATTTAGCATGAATTTAGAATACCAGGTCAATATATATAAATAATTGAATTTCTACATACTAGCAACAATTGGAAATTAAACTTTTAAAAATGCACCTCCATTTATAATTGCACCAAATATATTGGTGCTATATACAGGAATAAATTTAATGGAGATATTTAAACCTTTACTCTGAAAACTAATCAATGAAGAGGCACACCATTTTCCTGAATATTGTTAAGATGGAAATCCTTCCCTCCTTGATTAGTAGATTGAATAAAATTCTAATTAAAGTCTTAAGTGACTGCTTTTAAAGAGATGGGTAAGCTAATTCTCAACATATATGTGCAGGAAGCCATCCATGAAATACACGAGGATCTTCTCTCTGCATGGGAGCCAGGGAGAGAGAGGCCTGGCATTGGGAACTTTCCATGGCTCTCCCAGGGAAATAGATTGCCCAGTGCACATGACCTTTCCCTCTGCTCTGGTGGGAAGCTCCTTCATAGTAGCTCTGGAGATGGGCATGGAGAACTGAACATCCCAACGTTAACATTTTTTTGGAAAAGAACATTCTATAGAATCAGTTTTGGTGTTTCCCGATATAAATATAGCAGGCACAGGCTCCATTTTGTCTAGAAGCTCAATCAGTCAGATCAGCTTGCCTGTCTCCCCACCCTCCACGACCCCCCTGCTTTTGAAACTACTTTCTTGGTTCTGTGTTTTTTTCTCACCATTTAATTTCCCTTAGCATTCTCCGCAAGCCCATTCCACCGAGGGGAACCCATTCCCTCTGCCCCTGCGGTACTTGGGCAAGATGTATGGGAAGGAAAAATATCCCAAATTACCAACACAATTTCAGAAAAAAAAAATTGTAGAATTCAAATCACTTGATTTCAAATCTTACCATATATTTATAGTAACTTAGACAGTGTGACTGCATTTCTAGCTTTAATGTTTAAGGTGAGGAATATAGATACATGAGAAAAAAAATTGCAAGTCCAAAAATAGATTCATTTCATGTGATCAATTTTTCCTATTTTTTATTTTCTTTATTTCCTTTCTCCTCTTCCTTTGGCCTCTCTTCTTCTTTGGCAAAAGTGTTGAATTCAATAAACAAAGGATAATCTTTGAAAACATTATTGTTGGAATAATGTATGGAGGGAGGGAAATAATCATTGCCTGTTGAATCAAATCACCCATTCAAATTAACTCAAAATAGATCACATGCCTTAATGTAAGAACTAAACTTGTTAGGCAAATCATTATTAAATAGGTATAAAACAACAAATTGTAACATAAGAAAAATTGTAGTGGATTTCATTAAAGATTAAAATAATTTTCTTTTGAAATTAAGGAAAAAACAAACCATGATCAGATTCAGAAGGAGTAATTGTAAAACATACATTTGACAAAGGACTTGTGTCCAGAATATGTCAAGAATTCACACAATTCAATAAAAAGACAGACAATGGAACAGAAAATAGACCAAAAAATTGAAGACATTTTTAAAAGATGATATATCAATGACCAAAAAGCACAAGAAAATATATTCAACCTCACTAGTCATTTGAGAAATGTAACTTAAAATCAACGAGATTCCACTGTACACCCATTAGAATTTCAGAAGTTGAAAAATCTGACAATACCAAGTGTTGGTGAGGATGTAGAGCAATTACAACTCACACATTGCTGGTGGGAATGCAAAAATGATTTAGCTCTTACAGAAAACTGTTGTGACAATATCTTTTAAATTTCAACATAAATTTTCTATCAAATTCAGCAATTCCACAACTAGTCATTACCTAAAATAAATCAAATTATATGTTCTCACAAAAATAGGTATACAAATGTTCATAGGGAAATTATTCATAGCAAGAATACTGTGAGCACAACAAATATCCATTTACTGATGAAACGATAAATGAAGTGTGGTATGACCAGTAGTATGGAACAACTAAACATTAATATATTAAAAACCATGAATGAATATCAAAAACATTTTGCTAAGTGAAATTGTTAAACACAAAAGGCTAAGTACTGGTGGATTCCATAGATATTAAGTTTCAGGAAAAGCAAAACTGTATGACTATATGTGGCTGAGTGGGGGAAGAGATGAGAATTGCAAAAGAGACAGAGGAAAACACTGGAGTGAGAAAGAAATTTATATCTTGTAACTACACAATTGCATAGAGTTATCAAATTTCATCAGATTCACTTGAATTTGGTGAATTAAGCTTTAAAAAAACCCTTACACAACATATTTGATGAAACACACAAAGACCTGTTTTTGTTTACTGTTTATTTTCATAATTCAAATGATGATTTGTAGCAAAAGTATTTAAATGTAAAAGGTCACACTCAATTAATAATGTATAAACTATTCAAAAGGTATTAAATTTCATGTAGTAAAAATCCATGAATTCACATGGAGTTACATTATAGACAGTAAAAATATTAATGGAGTGAATTGAAATAGGCTCTTCACTAATCAGACCAGATATACGAAAAATGTCTCTCTAGGGAATGTCATGGAATTTTTACTCCACTTCACTGGAGACCTGGGGGTATTAATCTTAAAAACCCAAGAGAAATGATTGTCACTTTTTAAAGAAAGACTTCCATACTGAAGTCCATTTGAATGTTGAATCTTCAATGTGGGCACTTTCTGTTCACTTGAATCCCAGTGGTCGTGAATAGTTTAGGTTCAGGCTAGGGCTCTTTTTGCTGCCTTCAACACAGCTCCACAAGATGAGCAAAATATGGAGAAAGATGAGAGAGAAAAACATTATATTTGCTTATTTGCTAACATTTATGATTTTGCCCCATTTTCTACAAACGCAATGCATATGTATGATGCCATTATGAAAAGATGTGACACTAGCAGAAAAAAAATCAGTTTTTTTATTATATATTGTCTTTCACATATTAATGTATTTTCTGTATAACACCATTTGCTTCTTACAGAAAACCGGTTATGTTCAGGGCATGAAAGTTCCTGGCTTAAATATTCACCTCTACAGACTCTTTTGCCATTTTTTAAAATATTGTTTTTAGTTGGACACAATACCTTATTTTATTTATTTTTAGTGGTACTGAAAATTGAACCCAGTGCTCCACTCATGTTAGACGAATCTTTACCACTGAGCCACAAGCCCAGCCTTTTTTTTTTTTTTTGCCATTTTTAGCTGTGTTTTTTTTATCTTTTTCTTGCCCCCCCACCCCCAGTACTGGGGACTGAACCCAGGAGCATTCTACTACTGAGCTACATTATCATCCCTTTTTATATTTTATTTTGAGACAAGATCCTGTTAAATTTCCCAGGTTAAACTTGAAGTTGTAATCCTCCTACCCTACCCTCCAGAATTACTGGAATTTCAGGCCTATGCCACCATTCCTGGCTTTTTTTTTTTTTTTGCCATTTTTGATAATGAGATAACAAATGAACCTATTTACATCTAATAGGGAACTTTTGGAGAACTTTTGTTTTCTGATAAAATGTGGATCTATTCACATAATGCTTTTCCTTTGTATTACCCTTCCACATTTTGTTCTGGAATAAGGGATGAAGCTAGAAAGAGAAACAGCCATGCTTTACACAAGGGAATGAAAGCCATACCCTAAGACTTTGTGGGCATTTGAGGGATTGGGGAGCTGATCAAAGTAAAAAATCCACATAGACAGTAATATGCTACCAGCCTTATTGGGCACCCCAGGACAGGGTTGCATAGAAAGGGAAGCTCTTATAATGTGACACTACTCAGAAGCTCACAGTGAGGGGACTAGCATACAGAAGCCATGGAGGGCAAAGACGTTTCCAGGAGAGAAAGGGATTAGAAAGAAGGCTTATGTATCAATGTGCTATCACCTAGTTGCAACTCTCTGGATCAGAGAGTTCCAAAGGGCCATAGCAGCTTTGGCTCTCATTACCAAAAGGCTCTCATCTATGGCTAACAGATGTGTGGTAAAGTTCTACAGGGATGAAAAATATGCTCACTTGGGCTATTTTAAAAGTAATTGTAAAAATTCAAGCTTGGCACTGGTAGGCTCTTGAGCTAACAAGCCTTAGCCTGCAGTGAAGAAATAAACTACCTAGAGGCCAAGACATAGCGGGTAGTTTAAATAAAGAGTGACAGAGTAAGAAGCTGAGGATGCTGGATCCTGCAAGACATACTTAGGCAGTTCCACTCACCTGGACTGTGGGCTTGTAGACCTCTAGTAACTTAAGTAAAATAAAACCCTCTATTTGGTTAAACCATGCATATGAAGGTTTTTTCTTCTCTTACTTTTAAAATATTTATATGTAGATACATAGATATAAATATTTTATATGACTCTTTTAGAAATATTGCTAGACTATTTAGGTGTAATATTTAATTTAATCCTCAACAAGTCTATTCCATAACCACTCCGATTACACCTTCAGGAAAAGAAACTGAGGCCCAAAATCCTGAAGCAACTTGCCCATAGATGCAGTTATAGAAGCGGTTGGAGTGAATGTCTAGCTTACTGAAAATATAACAGTAAAAGAATACTGAATAACAATATATAGAAGCAAATAAACCCAGACTGTGGGACACAGTACAGGCCAATTGATCCCATTTCACCCAAGAGTCAAAGGGGTCAGTGAAAAATACAAGGACTTTCTATATCAAAGGAGGTAACTTCTAGTGTTGACCAAGATAGCCTAAGCTGATAACAACCCATTCCTACCACTGATAACATCAACTGGTCAGAATACAAGAAACAACTACCTGAATATCCCACAAAGTAAATGACAGGTAGATTAGGGACAAAAGTCAACCCTTGAGAAATGACATGTAACAGGGATAGCTCCAGTCAGGCAGAACTGCACAACAGTAGGAAGCTAAACTCTGGGGAATGGAAAAGAGAGGGTGGGGCCTGGAAATTATAGAAGAAAGCTCACATTTCAGAAAGCTGGCGAGCTGTATCCCCTACCTTTGAGTATGAACTGATGTCCCAGGGTCACCCCTGAGCTATTTGTGCGAAATGGACCAAAGACACATAGCAAAAAGTTCCAGAATGGAACTCAGAGAAACCACTGCCTAAATTCCTGACTTACCCTTGCATGGTGCACATGCTGGGAAGACCCAGGTAGCATAGTAAGGACTTTGAAAACTGAATTGATCTTGAAACCACCACTTACCCAAGGCAAGCTACAACTTTGTTTGACCTAACTGGAATGTTTTTCTGTTAAAAGACTAACAGTCTCCAGAGGACAACAATGAATAACTTGAGTGCTTTCTCCCCAAGGCAAAGAGCAAGGAAAGAATGTTTTCTCCCTCTATTCCTATTCACATCATACTGGAAGTCCAATCCAGTGCAATAAAGCAAGAAAAAGAAAAGACATAACACAATGTAAAGATAATGTTATTGTCTTCAGAGTAAATCCCACAAAATCTGTAGGGGAAAAAAAAAACTCCTAGAATTAGTTATTGAGTTTAGTAGATCACAGAATATATACAGTGCAACCTTAATCAATTATGTTTCTATATATTAGCTGAAATAAATGAAAATTGAAATTGAAAAATCAGTATCATTTATCAGAATGCCAAAAAACCAACATTAAAACACATACCCTATTTGTATGCTGAAACTGCAAAGTGGTGATGAAAGCAAAAATTTAAATAAATGAAGAGATATTATATATGTACATATATATATGTATATATATATATATAAAGAAAGAATATCATTTAGCATGCCAATTCTCCCCATAAGGATCTATAGAATTAATGTAATTTCAATCAAAAATCTCAGAAGGAATCCTTTTATATATTTTCAAGGTGAGTCTAAATTTTATATAGAAAGCCAAAGGTATTGGAATAGCCAAAACAATTTTGAAAAAAAGAGCCAAGTTTGAGGACTCACTGTCTTATTTGAAGACGTACTATAAAACAACAGTAATTGAAACTGTGGTTGGTGAAAGGGTAAAGTTCAGATCAATGGAGCAGAATAGAGTCCAGAAATATATTCACACAAATGTGGGTAATTGATTTTTACAAGCATTCCAAGGCATTTCACCAGGGAGGATAGGCTTTCCAACAATCTGTGCTAAGACAATAGGACATTCATTATACATAAATGAAAACCTGGAATTATACAAAAATCTTGGAGCTTGTACAAAAATTTACTCAAAAAGATCACAGATGGATCATAGACCTAAATGGAAAATGTAAAGTTATAAAACTTTTACAACAATAGAGGGGAAATCATTGTGACTTTGGGTTAGACAAAGTGTTCTTAGATATGACACCCAAAACACGATGCATCAAATAAAAAACTTGATAACTTGTGCATCATTTAAATGAGAGTTCTTGGCTCTGTGAAAGATATTCTTAAGAAAGTAAGAAGAGTAAGAGCTACAGACTGGGAGAAAATGTATGTGAATCACTATCTGACAGAGTGTGTACATCTAGAATATATAAAGTACATTTAAAACTCAACAATATGGAGAAAATCAGCCCACTAAAAATTATTGGTGAACCATTTCACTAAGGAAAATATAGTAGGCAAATGAGCATATAAAAATATCCTTAACATTATTAATTGTGAGTAATATGGAAATTAAGATACGATGTCAGAGCACTACACTAACATGTCAGAATGGGTATGATAATAGTGATTACACAAAATCCTAGTGAGTAAGAAGGACATTTGGGACACATACATTTCAGGAGGGAATGAAAAATGATATAGTCACTTTAGAAATTAATTTTTCCATTTCCTAAAAATTTAAACATGCTTTTATATGATTCAGTAATCCTATTCTTAGGAACTTTCCCAAGAGAAATGAAAATATGTACATGAAAACCTATATGTGAGGAATTATAGCAGCTTTACTTATACTTTACTTATACTTCCCCCCTCTAAAAAACTTGGAAACAGTCTAAATGTCTTTCAGCTGATCAATATAAGAACAAATTGTGATATACCTAAACAATGGAATGCACTCAGAAATGTACTACATACTGACAAGGGCAAAATTATAGGGATAGACAATTGCTCAGTAGCTGTTGGAGACAGGGTTTCAGTTCAGTGGGGCAGCATGATGGAACTATCTTATACTTTTGGTCATAGAAATGTATGCATTTGTCAAAACTCAGAACCGCACAACAAAAAGAGTGAATTTCCCTGCTTGTGAATTCAATAAAAAATTTAAGACATTCAAAAGATGCAACCAACAAATTCAATGTGTGGTATCTATTTCAATCGTGATTTGAACAAACCCACAGGAAAAAGATATTTTTAAGATTTCTGGAAAAACTTACATTTGGAGTACATATAAATGATAGCAAGGAATCATTGTTGCTTTTGTAAGGGAGTACCGTTAGCACTGTGATCAAATAAGAAAAAAGTCCATATGTTACAGAGCTGCGAGTATGGCCAACAGGTATCCATCAAATTGATTTATTTTGGTTAGGTCTTCAAATATTAAAAAACAAAATCCAAAAAGAAAGAAACTGGTGTGTATCAAAAAATAAGCAAAGATAAATTTTTAAAAGTGCGGCTGCAGAATTTATACTCATTTCTGAATTCTTCTGAGACTTATACTTTTTGCTAGTATGCTATGCAGCTAGCCACCCTGTATATTCTGTCTCATTTGTAGCAATATGTCTATGTCATTTGTGGCAATATGACATTATTCAGGTAGTATTGATGCACAGCTTTATACATTGATTTAATATGTAGCCTTGCCATTGAAAAACTATTTCAAAAATTCTGAGTGAATGCTATTAAAATGAGCTTTATATAAATAATGAAAAGCAATCAACAACTTCAAATGCTCAACTTTTATAACATCCTCAGAAATATCACCATAGTTCCCCTGTTTTTGTAAGTCAGTTAAAGACAATCATTTCAGAATTATTGCAATGGAATCAAGTGGGTGGTAGACACTTAAAAAATGATGAGAGCATTAAGCTAATCCATCCAAGGATGGAGCATGCAGGATACGGAAGGGAGGGTGACACTCAGCCTTTAAGTGTGGTTGCACCATGCACCTGGCGAAATCAGAGAGGGTTTGGCAAACTCTAGGCATCCCCTTAGGTCATTGTAGTGCCAAGAGCATGCTGTATAATTCAAGGTGAACCCAGAAGGTCTCCACCAGAAGACTGTAGAGAAGCCATCTGTACCAACAGCAGAAGGACCATCTGTATGCACCTTCCAAGTTGCATTTGCTGCTTGGCTCATTAAGATAAAATGTGGCTCAGGAAACACTGCAGCAATACAAGCAAAAATCATCTCGGCCTTTCTCTCTGTGAGAGTATGATTTTCTGAGTGTGTGTGTGTAAGTGTATCTACACATATATAATGTATGTGTATTTTATATATAGATATAGATAGATAGATTTTATACACCTCCTCATCAACTATACATCAACCTAAATCTGTTAAAAAATAGGAAGATTTACTGAGCATTTGCTATGTATCAAGCATTGTTCCAGCACTTTGTATGAACCAAGTCATCTAACCTTCACCCACACCACAGGGCATACTACATTCATGCTCCACTTACAGATGAGGATACTGATTGGTAGGCAGGTAAACAACTTGAACCAGTTCACACAGATGATAATGGGTTATGCCAGGTCTTGACACTAAGCACTCTGATTTCAAGCTTGCTCTACTTAGACATAGTATGTATTTCAGTCTGCAAACTTTCCACTCTCTCTTTCCTCATCTACCTTCAAGCATGCAGATAGGTAGTGAGAGGACTAAGAAACACTGGAAGCACTAGTGCAGAGGTGCTGGAGACCGAGACAAAGGCATGCACAGGAGGGATCTGAAGTGAGGGTGAACCCCACTTAGACAGAATCAGCTCTAAACTCAGACCTGGGTCCTGAATTGATTTTCTGCAGAAACAAAGCCCTGGTGTAGCATCTACCAAGGCTTCCTTCTGAAATGAGGCCAGGTATAGAAATATAGACAATGCAACAGAAAGACTGACAGACAAATATTGATTGCCCAGGACTAAGAGGTATAGTTTGAGGTTGAAATATAAGAAGTGAGGTAAGGATCTGGGTGAGGAGAAAAGAGAATAAATCCACAAAAATAGTGGATGCAAGAATATGGTGAGGCCAATTACATTTTTGAGCTTTATGCTGGAGGACATGAAAGACCTGGAAGTTTAAGCAACTTGTCTAAAGTAACCCAGCAAGTTAGTGCAGATCCATCCCTGTTTCCTCAAATATCCTCCTTCCTGTCCATTGAATATGCTTCTCATAAAACCAGTTGCTTCTCAACTAAGTAGGTCAGGATCCAGGAATTACACATGGAAATCTAAACTTGTGTCATCGAAATTTGCCCTATGGAGCTTTTGTGTTACATAAAAAAAAATACATTTAAAATGTATAAAGCAAAATACCTCCTGTAATGGTTAATTTGAATTGTCAGTCTGATTGGATTAAGAGATGCCTAAGATTAAGAGGCTTCTGGGTGTGTCGGTGAGGGTGTGTTTAGGAATAATTGGCATGTGGGATAGCCAACTGAAGTGGAAACCTCCCTAAATGTGGGAGGGAATAAAAGTTGGAAGAACATGTAAACAACAGTAGATGCAAGCTTGATTCTCCTTGAACGTGTTTCTATTTGCTATTGTGATCACCCGAGGACATAAGACTCTTGCTCCTTCACTTTTACAAAACAGACTCAAGCCAGTGATTCTCCAGGGAGTTTCCAGATGCCTCTATCTCACTGGGGTAGCACAGTAGATCCCTCTTGTTTTGAGACTTCAGCTTCTTGTACTGTGCAGATACTGGTTCCTTTAGCTCTCCAGCCTGCACACGGCCATTGTGGTCTTGTAAGCCAATTTAATAAATTCCTTTTTATAATCATACTTCCTATTGATTCTGTTTCTCTAGAGAACCCTAAATCACCTCCAGTTCTAGAAATTACTTTTAATGCTTGAACACATACATGTATACATCATGATGTGGTGGCTTCTTGTTGGCCAATTCCCTCCACCATGTGCCCCTGTGGACAATGACCCCAGCTGAGGCTAATAGGTTACAGGACATGTGATTCAAGTTGGGCGAAACACAGGCTTCTGATTCAGTGTACTTATCCAAGAATTTGGAAATCAAAACAGATAGAGAATAAACCACTCTGTTGTGGAAACCTGCACTGTGCAGATACTGGTTCCTTTAGCCATTTCCTGCCACATGATGAATTCAGTCTTGGGGGTGGAGAAAAACAGCCTCAAGGTCAATACCCATGGTTGTGAGGGAGTTTCCGCTGAATCAAGATTGTTTCCAACTGTTCTTATAACCAAGAGATGTGCCTTCCCTGTCCCTGGTTAGTTGACTGACATGCCCTGTTCCTTTCTTTGATTAAATAGGATCACCAATTTTATATCTCCCTTTCAACCTAACAACATCGAGTATTTTTTATCACTTGGTATCTTAGTTAAATTGTATTATTTTCACAAACCCTAGCTCTTCCCATTTAATAAAATATCCATATCCTTCACCATGTGACTTGACTTTCTCTTGGTAGGGAAGATATATCCCTGCAGCATTGACTTTGTACTTGAACACAGGACTCACATAAGATGTGCCAGAGTGACAGTTGGCACACAATATTTAATAGGTAGTTGGTATTTCCATTGATATTCAAGCTTATACCCTCTCCTATGGAAACAACATATACCAAATATCGGCCACCATTCTAACCTAGCTCTTTGAATAACCTGTAAACAGGTAGAGCAGACCCACTGTCCACCTGCTACCTGCAGCATAGTCTCAGCAACACAGAGTGACAGTCAAGCAGCTCCTGACCTCTAATCTAAGTAATGAATAAACCTTTGTTTTTCTAAGTTTTGGGGATTTCAAAATTGTTACACAGCATTATCTTTACAAGGACTGACTGACACAATATCTTTATTGTCTTGATCAATTTTCCTTGTGCAAAGTTATTTTATATGCCATAAGTCTCTAAGAATAGGACTATTTTTATTCCCCCCTCCCCTATTTTGCAGTTGAAAAGACTGAATTTTAGAACATATCCACAATATTCCCCAGGCTACTGAAAGAAGTGGGAATCAAACATATCTCTGCCTTATTCCAGAGCCACATGCTCTTAAAGATATTTATACTGCCTCAAGCTGTATTAGACTTCTACAATTTGCATACATAGCATATTTAGTTGGGAAAATACGACCTGACTTGGAACATATCTAAATTGGCACTGTATCATGAAATTCTAGTAAGTGACTACATTATACACAGATGCTGTGAATGCATGCATCCTTACAAGGTTATGCTAGTCTTCGTAGGTGTAACTAGCATTAAGAAATACTACTGGCGAGGATACGGGAAAAAGGTACACTCATACATTGCTGGTGGGACTGCAAATTGGTGCAGCCAATTTGGAAAGCAGTATGGAGACTCCTTGGAAAGCTGGGAATGGAACCACCATTTGACCCAGCTATTCCTCTTCTCGGACTATACCCAAAAGATCTAAAAACAGCATACTACAGGGACACAGCCACATCAATGTTTATAGTAGCACAATTCACAATAGCTAGACTGTGGAGCCAACCTAGATGCCCTTCAATGGATGAATGGATAAAAAAAAAATGTGGCATTTAGACACAGTGGAATCTTACTCAGCACTAAAAAAATAACAAGATCATGGCATTTGCAGGAAAATGGATGGCATTAGAGCAGATTATGCTAAGTGAAGTTAGCCAATCCCTTAAAAACAAATGCCCAATGTCTTCTCTGATATAAGGGGGTTGACTCAAAATGGGATAGGGAGGAAGAACATGAGAAGAAGATTACCTCTAGATAGGAAAGAGAGGTGGGAGGGAAAGAGAGGGAGAAGGGGAATTGCATGGATGGTGGAAGGGACCCTCATTGTTATACAGAATACATGTATGACGATGTGAGAGGAAAAAAAAAAGAAGTGTGTCACATTTGATTGGGTAGAGAGAAGTGATGGGAGGGGAGGGGAGGGGAAGGGGGGAAAGGAAGGACAGCAGAATAAAATAGACATTATTATTGCTGTGGGTATATACGTGACTGCATGACCAATGTGATTCTGTAACCTGTACACTCAGAAAAATGAGAAATTATATCCCATCTGATTCAAATGTATGATATGTCAATGTCATTATACTGTCCTGTGTAACTAATTAAAACAAATACAAAAAAATTTTAAAAAAAGAAATACTAAAGAGTAGAATATTAAAACTATTGAGCAAATAAAGTAGGTGATTTTTGTTTAGAATATTGCATTCTTGCTCCCTGTTTTCAAGGACTCTTTTCCTAGGTAGAAATCTCCCCAAACATCTTAAAATGTCATATGATTTACAAAATTAAATCTGTGTGCATTTTTTTGTCAGAAATTGCATAAACATGAGTTACATCTGTGACAGAAAATAACTCTGCAACCAACTCTCAACAAGGGAGGCTCTATGTTAATTAACAGGTGGCTTTAAAAAATAATTGATAATTCAGTAACATTCTTGACTATTATTTTTGGAATAGCTTTAGACATTTTAACAAGCAGTTTCAGGGGCAATTGTACTGTTGTTATTTTTAGAAACATGGTAGAGTCTAAGTACCAATTTGTTCTAGTGCCACAATTTGCCTGATTTCTACATGGGATGAAATTTATCTGTGCTCACTGAAATTGTTCATTGGTGATATGCTGGGGTTTAGGGGAGTAAGAGGAAGAAAAATTTGTCTGGGACAGAACCCCCTCAGAATGCATTGGCTTGATACTTGGCTATCTCCACACCCATTTGTGTTTTAGTCAGCTTTTAATTGGTGTGACTAAAAGACCCAACAAGAACAATTTAGATAAAGAAAATTTCACTTTTACTCATGGTTTCAGAGTTATAGTGCATGTTCAGCCAACAGGCCGTGTTGAGCTCTGGGCCTCAGGTGAGGCAGAACATCATGGTGGAAGGGTGTGGCAAAGGGAAATTGCTCAGGACACGGAGGCCAGGAAGCAGAGACCTGGAGAAAATGTCTGCAAGGAGAAGAACACTTCCAGAGCACATCTGTAGTGACCCACCTCCTCTAGTCATGCCCCCTCTGCCTACAGTTACTACCCAGTCAGTCCATTTAAATTAGGATGGATGGATTAGTTTACAGCTCTCACAATTCCAATCCATTTACCTCTGAACATTCCTGCATTGACAGGAGCTTTTGGAGGACACCTCACATCCAAATCATAACAAGGCACTTCTTGGAGTGAAAGTACAAATGGGTCAAAAGCTTTATAGTTTACAGATCAAAGAGCTGAATTCTGCAAACAAGTTTAGGACTTTTTACTCTCTAAATCTTTTCCCCAAGGTATTCTTTTTTTTTTTTTTTTTCAGAATGTAACTTTTAAGACTGCCAGAGGCCTTCTTTGAGTATTTCACTTTTTAGATGGCTAGAAGGTTGACTCCAAGGTAACCAAGACAGTATATTTTTATGCTTTTATTTTGTGGCACTAGGGACTGAGCCCAGAACCTTGGTTATGCTAGGCAAGTGCCTTACTACTGACATTCCTAGCTCCACAGTAATTTTTGAATGTGTATCTTTTATCTTCTTTTGGTTGGGTTGATATATTTTTGCCTGGCCTTTCAATATATTCAGACAGAGATAAAATTTTGTAAAGCGAAGGTTAGGGCTTGGTGATAAAATACAAGCAAGTGAAGGTCTTGCGTCCAGAACCAGAAGTGTCCTTCTTAATTCGGGTTAGAGATGTCAGAGATGGGAGTCTTTTTGCCTCTATCTATCTATCTATCTATCTATCTATCTATCTATCTATCTATCTATCTATATCTATCATCTAGCCTTCTATTCGCCATCATCTATCTATCTATCTACTTATCATCTATCTTTGAAGATGGATCTGGGAAAGGGAGTCTTTGATGACTGCCTGCACAATCATGGTAATGTGCTGTGGTCTTTGATCAAATTTTAGGCAAACACCAGACATGGAGTGACGGCGGACATAACCATGTAGTCTTTGTGGGTTCAAGAAAGAGAACGAGGTGGCTATTTTGTTAGGAACTAGAGGAATTAGTTGCAACCACAAACGCAAACAGTAGCAGGTGAAAGATATTAGCAAAGCATGCATGAATTTGAATACGATATAGTTGGGAGATGGAACTTAAGCACTAACACAAAGCCTTCCTTATTCTTTCTGGGTCACTTTAGGACTGTGCCAATTTTTCTCAATGGAGCTTTTTAGTATCACACAAAATTTTCAGTTCAAACAACAGAATAAGCATTTATAATTTACCATTATTCAAGGTCACCTCTGGAAGGTTTTAGGGTTCCCTTTTCAGTTGAAGTGGATTCTGATAGCCATTTCACAAGGTTTCCCACACTTAATATTTTGAGTGGAGTTTTAGAACAAGAATAAAAATATTTAAAGAACGATCCCCTTCATTATCAGCAATATACTGAAGATATCTTACATATATATTTTTAAATGGCATTTTTTTTTCAGAGTCAGTCATAAAGTTATTTTCCCAAAACAAGGGAAAATGTTATTGTACTATTTAAGTACTGCTCTTTTATCGTAAAAGAAACCAAAACAATTCTGTGTCTACTCTTAGTCTGGAGCCCATTAAATTCTCTTTCCAATGTTTTTTGGAAGGCTTTGTTCAAATCCATGTTTATATCTAACTAAGCTGTGGTCTCACGTATCATTAGTCTTTTATTGACAATACCAGGCTCCAGGAAAAGTGATCACTTGTCAAATATACAGTACAACAGCTTAACTGAAACTGACATGGAAAATATGCAAGGAAACTAGTTAGAGTAGAGACAAGCCCATGCCTGCTCTATTAATGGGTGACATTTTAAACAATAGAGCTGTCAGACCCTACTGTGAATAAGGGGGCTTAATCACGGCAGGAATTAGTGCACACGACAGGTAATTATGTATTGGAAATATGCCAGGACCAGGACCAGCTGCAATGGTTCACATTATTTGTAATCTCAGTAATTGCAGCTTTAGAAAAAATTATTTGGGATTGGAGAACTCAGGGTTGGGGGGGAGAAGTAAACAAAAACCACATACAACCCACTGATTTCCATAATAGAGGTCTCTACAAATGGGAGAAGTTCAAATCACATTATAAATTTAAGTCCACCCCCTCTTCTCCAATTCAACAACACAGCAATATAATCATACTTTTTTTTTTACTTTCTCAAAGTCCAATTATAATGTCCTTTTGTAAATAAAATAAGCCTTCTATCTTCTACTAACTAATTTGAGATGAGAAATCCTTCCAAAATTATTTAGGCTACAGTATCCAAAGCCACTCGGGAAAATAAGGGAATCAGTAGAAAAGGCCATTTTCCCATATCGAATATTCTACCCTGAAGTATGATAGATATTTGATTACCTTCTGTGGACATTCCTAAAAAGACATAATTATTTAACTGCGAAGGAATTTGTAGAAAGTGACTTAGTTGGAACCAATGATTTGAAGGATTTCAGATAAGAAAAGGAATGTTGAAAAGAAGAGAGAAAAGGAAAAAAAGACAAGTAACAAAGTTTTATTGTCAGGAAACAAAACTCTGATCTCCAGTTTTAGTTAACTTTCTATAGGAAAGAAGCAGAATATAAAAACCAACTTCGTCTTGGTGGTTGAGTTTTATTTACTGATTGCTTTTCAGTGGAAATCATGCCTGAATTCTTTTGTTTTCTTTATATGCATGTGGTTATTACTATAAAATGTAATCTTGGCCACATACAGGTTTTCTAAGTTTGTCATGTTTTGGTAACTTTTTACTATGAAATGCTTTAAAACTTTCAGACAGAGTGCAAGGATAGTCTTAAGATTTCCTTAGCCCTTCACTTATATTCACCAATCGTTCATATTTTGCCCCATTTAATGTATCATTCTCCCATAAAATATTTATTTTATGTATATATTTCTTGGATCTTTTGAGGGTAATCAACATTTACTCCTTAATACTTCAGAATGTATTTCCTAACAACAACAAGGATGTTATCTTACATAACTACCACACAATTTTAAATATTGGGATACACTACTATTTGCTCAGAGTCAAATTTTGTCATCATCCAATACAGTCTTTACCACTAATTTTAATGTCTCCATCAGAATCCAACCCAGTATTTCAAACTATACCTTGTTGACATGCTGATTAAACTCCTTTAACCCAAAACAGTGCTCCACCTTTGTCCCCCCCTCACCCCCCCTACCCCCCACCCCCATCTTTATGGACACTGCCATTTTTAAGGAGAATAAGCCTTTATAGTTAATAAAATGCTCCTCGTTTTGGGTTTGGCTACTTCCTTGTGATTAGATTCTAACTGTGTGTGTGTCAGGTGTCCCACTGAGAATGTCTTCCTCTTTGTGAAAACCTTATTTCCGCTCTTAAGGCATTTTAGCTGATTGAACTGTCCAGGATATCTCTCAGTGTCAACTCGGTGTCAGTTGTAGATGCTCATCACATCTTCACAGCACCCACTGCAACACCTAGATGAGAATTTGATTGAGTGACTGGGCGGGGGGGGGGGGAAGCCTAGTCTTCACATAAAACTGACCATCACACTTATTTTTAGACACAAAGTCTTCCATTTTCATTTTGTAGTTTCCCTGCCAATCCTAAAATCAGATTTTTCTCCAAGAACCTCTGGCTTCTTTCACTGACCAATGCTTATCAGAAACCAAGATGTGGGTGCCAGATGTGGTACCTTGCTTTGGTGTTACAATTGTGCACAGGCTTTTCTGCAAGAACCACTCTTAGTATTTCTCATAGTTTTGGGTTAAAATTTCTCTTGCCTTTCTTTTATCTAAAAATTATTTTATTCCATTGGTAGTGTTTGTATTTTCATCAGATACTTTGAAGATCACTATTTCTAATGGGAAATCAGCCATCATTACATCATTAGTCCCTTAATTAGAATTAAGTCATTTTTCTATGGCTGATTCTAGATTTTATATTTTACTCTTCAGTGTTCAGCAGTTTAACCATGAGGTGTTGCATGTTTCTCCCTCTCTCCCTTTCTTTCTTTCACTTGATGTTGGAAGAGTTTCCTAGGATTTAATATTATGTTTTTCACTACATTTGAAAACCTGGTGGTCGTTATTTTTCAAATTCTGTTTTGCCCCATTTTCTTTCCTCTTTCCTTCCGGGACTCCAGTTGCACGTGTTCTAATCAATTTGACATTGTAGCACAAGGCTTTGTTCACATGTTTTTCAATAGTTCTTTTCTGGGCTGGGGTTGTAACTCAATGGTAGAGCACTTGCCTAACGTGTGAGGCACTGGGTTCAATTCTCAGATGGCATATAAATAAATTAAAGATCCATCAACAACTTAAAAAAATTTTTAAATAGTTCTTTTCCTCTTTTCCTGTTTAAGCTCACTGCCATTTTTTCTCACGATCTCCAATAAGCCAATCATTTTTTAATGAATCATGTATTACTAAGATAGCAACTCTGGATTCTTTTGTCCTTCTCTTATAACTAAATTTTTATTGTAGTAAGAAGTTAACTTCATTGGAATCAAACCCCCAAAATTAACTCTTCTGGAATGGACAGAAATAAAAATGTGCAGTTCTTCCTACTTCACAGCTGTGGCTTTTCACTGGGAACTTTGGTGTGTCTGTCTCTAGAACATACAAAGAGTAGACAGACTTTTTGAGAGTTTCATGAGTTCTTCTTCTGTAAGTCCCTAGTTTCTAGGATTTACCATTAATTTTCTGTATTCTCTAGAATCCTACAAATCCATACTCTCTCTCTCTCTCTAGTCAATGAGACCAGGTTTTGGTTTTTGTTCTTCTGCTTCTTGCCACACAGACTGGGATGTAACTTTAAGCAAAAATTCACATAAGCACTATTGTGTGTGTGCTGGGGAACTGATCTACCTGCTTCATCTTTAAATTTTGAGACAGGGTCTTGCTATGTTGCTCAGGCTGGACTCAAATTTATGATCCTCCTACCTCAGCCTTCCCAGTAGATGGGATTACAGGAATGCACCACTGCACCCAGCTAAGCATGATTTTTTTATGCTGCACAGTTGTCTTCTTTTGTGGATGCATTCCTTCCCAGTTTCTGCATGCTTTAGATTCATCAACACTGTCTACATATAGAAGTTTGATAACTTAAAAAAATAAAACTGTCTAGAGTTTATCATCATTATCTGCAAGAAGTAGTGGAACACAAAGTACTTTGCCATTGCCAAAGAACTGTAGTTTTTAAAGATAATACTTCTAGAGGTTAAATAATCATTCAACATTACAGATCATATAGATCAAATATTATTATCTTTCAATGAAAATGTGTCATTTATCCAATTATGCTTAGCTCCTTTTAGGTAAACTCTGTTCTCTGAGTAATTGTAGATTTCTCCCTGAGCAAGAGAATGCTTATATTGTACAAAAACCCCACTTTCAGATCTCTAGTTTACAAGTCAGATAACAGCAAACAATAACCCATAAGCCAAATATCATCTGGGCCTGTTTCATTTGCTAATGTATCTTCAATGCTCATTTGTTAGTGTACTGTTAATGGCTGTGTTCATACTACAGTGGTAGAGCAGAGTGATTGTAGTAGAGACTGAATTGTTACCAAGCCAAATATATAGAGGGTCTATCTCTATACAGGAAGTTTGTCTATCTCTGGTCTAGATCAACTTGAAATAATCACCAACTTAAAAGAAGCAGTTTAAAAGTGTACACTATACTGCAGGCACAATGTTTTGAGAATCACCTTTTTTTTTCTTATAAACATGCTGCACAGTTCACTCAGTGGGTATGCAGAATGATGAGCCTTCAAAGATATCCATGGCCTGATCTTTTTCAATGTGAATATATCACCTTACATGGTCAAAGAGACATTGCAGATATGATCAATGGTAAAGACCTGTGAAGTGGAGATTATTCTAGATTATTCAGATGGGTCCAAGAAAGTCAGAAGAGTCTCTAAAAGCAAGAACCTTTACCAGCTGTGATGTGATAATGGAGGAAGGATCTGAGAGATGTGCTGTTGTTAGCTTAAAAAGGAGAACAAGGGAGCCATGAGTCAAGGAACACCAACAGCTCCTAGAAAGCAAGAAGAGCAAGGGAAGCTTCTCTCTCCTAGCATCTATAAAGGTGTGTGTCCTAGAGACCCTTGATTTTATTCCAGTGATACCTCCATCAGATTTTTGATTGGCAGATCAATGATATAATCCACTTTTCGTAAGCCACTTATTTGGTGGTGATTTATGATATATGCAACAATAGAAAACAAATTCATCCACATACTAGAAGGCACATAGGGATGGATTCATTTCAAAATTACACTACGATTAGCTAACCACAGAAATTTCAGAACATCTCTTACTGAATCAGCTTTATTTTTATAACAACACATTTGGAACAGGTACTTTTGTGTCTGTTTCTGCCATCTGTGATGCCTGAAATCATTAGAAAAAAAAATTCATGTGTGAGAGGAAGGCAGTTCTCAGAGCTTTCATTGGGTTATGGTTGCCAGGGAAACCATTTTACTTGGTAATCAATGTGTTTAGTATGTCTCCGTTGCTTCGTGCTTAACTCCTAAAGATACCAACGCAGAGTGGGTTCATGGAAAACGCTGAGGAGGTAAAAAGGAAAGCCTTGAATATTAACTTCAAAGAAATAAAACCAGCATAACTTATTCCTGTGAATCTGAAGAAAATAAAGAAAATAAATGACTTGGATATTCATGCAAATTTGAAAAGAACGATATTTATTTTCCAACAGCAAATTGGCAGGGCTAAGTATAGTCCCTGAACTGTCTTGCAATGCTATGAAAGAAAAAAGGGCAGTTCCTCTAGCTCAAACCTTGGTTGTCATTTTAAAACCCACCCTTCCCTACCCACTTCTCTCTCTTCCCTTTTTCTCTCCTTCTTTCTATCTTTCTTTCTCTCCCTCTCTTTATCTCTCTCTCTTTCCAACATTTGTTCTTTCTCAGAATTAGCTTTTAATTCTAATATATGAAAAAAATGAAAGACATGTTTTTTATAGATCTAGGCTAATAACAGAGTATTAAATTATATTCATTTTCACTTAGAATCATAGACTTCTTTACACCACCGAATAAATGAAACCCCAGAGAAGACTGAGTAACTCACTGCTGATTGGAGCTAGAGGAAATGAAAGAAATTCTTAGGGAGGGGAGAGGATACAAAGAAACTGTTCTGTGAGTTATGATTTGAGGTCCTTAGAGTACTTTTTCTTAACATAGAGTTGATTTGATGGCTTGGTCATAGCCAGATTATCTCAAGTTAGCAGACATCAATATGGAAAGAGTAGAGGTCTGAGAGTCCTGCAACCACTTCCTGTTCTGACATTTCCCAATCATCAGGAGCCAATTTTTGAGACCTAATTTTGCTTTAGGGTTATCTAAACTTCCAAGTCTCAGAACCCAAGGGAGTTAACATTTGCAAATCAGTGTGGTTGCTTTTAGTTTTTGCATTTAATTCATTTTTCATAGTATGTTGAATTTGTGATCATTTTGGTCAAAGGCATAGAAAGGCAGAGAGAGAGATAGATAGAGATAGAGAGAGAGAGAGAGAGAGAGAGAGAGAGAGAGAGAGAGAGAGAGAGATATGAAATAATTGAAGAGCAAAAAAAATATTTTAAGAATCTCTCTAAAGAAAACAGAGACCTTCAAGGGGATCAGTGCAGGTAATATTATTTGCTTTCATCTAATTTGATAAGAATTTTACTTTCTTTTTTTTTTTTAGCTCAAGTGAATTCTTGAGCTGTGTTGTTATGAAACATGAAGAGTGAAGCAAGACATATTGATCTGATTGCTCTTTTTAAAGACAAGAGGTAATAAATGTAAAGGCTAAATTCAGATTTGTACATAGTCCTAAAATGATTTAAAAAGATGTCAGCTACTGTTTGACTGGAGATATACCAGCAATAAGATTTCTGGAATGTTTAAAATAAAAGGAATAAAAAATGCTTAAAAATATTACTTGAAAGATTTATAGTTATACAGTCTCCACATGGATGTCATCTGGTTCCCTCCAGCAGCTTCTACTTCTGAATTAAAAATTAGATCTTTCCAGAAACTATCTTTATAATTCCCAGAAGATAAGGGCTGGGGTTGGGACCCACAATTGACTTGAAAACATGGATTTAATAATTACATTCTTTAAATATTAACATTTGTCTATCTCTTTAGAGACACATTAATCCTTTGCCTCGAACTATATGAATCTAGAATTGGGGAATGACTTCGACTTAACTGTCTTTTGCTACATGATCCTAAATTTCATCTCTTGCCATCTGTTTTAGTAGATAGGTCCTCACTTTCTTCTAGAACAATAAATTTCTATGGATGAGATTAATTGATGAGTTCCCGCAGGTGAGTATCAGTTGGTAGAGTGGCTTCATCAGGGCTCCATTTTTAACAAGGAAGTTCACCAACTCGGATCTCAACTTTAGCTCCCAGTGAATCTTAATATCACATTTGATGATGCATCTAAAGCTTAAAAGAGGAAAGAAAAGCTTATCCTTTTATCTTATACCTACTTTTTAAATAAATATTATTTTATAATAGTTTTCGATATACAGAAAAAATGCGGAAGCTGGTACAGAGTTCTGTATACCTGACATACCATTTCCCCTGTTATCATTAGCTTTATATTATTAAAATACAAACACCATAATTAAATGATCAGTGTTGACACATTGTTTTTAACCAAGGTCTATACTGCATTTGGATTTCCTTAGTTTCTACCCATCTCCTTCCGATCTTAGGACTCCATGTGGGACATCGGGTTAAAATTGGTTGTCTTTGTCTCTTTAGGTTCTTCTCTGTGACAGCTTCTCAGAATTTCCTTGTTTTTAGTGACCTTGACAGTTTTGAGGAGTCTTGGTAGAGGTATTTTGTAGACTGTCCCTCATTTAGGAATTTCCTGATGATTTTTATCATGATCACACTAGCGTTATGTGTATTTGGGGGAAGACCACAGGGCTAACGTGCCATGTTCAGCATATGATATTACAGATATACACCATCATCACAGCCTATGTTGACTTTGGTCACTTGGCTCAGGTAGTATTTTTCAATTTTCTCTACTTACAGTTATTCTTCTCCCCACTTTGACACTGCTCTGCTCAGACAGGGCTCAAGGGGGATAAATCTCCCTCTCTTGGAGGGCAAAGTTTTTACAAAAATTATTTGGAATTCTTATGTACAGCAGATTTGCATGTTTCCCCCTCTCATTTATTTACTAAATTATTTATATCAGTACAAGAGTTGTGATTGGAGTTACTACCTAATAATACTATTTGATTTATTTTTTGCTCAACTTATTCTAGCTTTGGCCATGGGAAACTGTCTCAGTGAGTTCCTAGATGCCTTTGACACACCCCATTTTTGTGGGATTTTAAAAAATACTTCCTTACTATAAGTCACTACAAGATGCTCCAGGCTCATCCTGTGTTTTTGTCAGAGTCCTGGAATCAGTATTTCTTCCAGAAGTACTATTCCCTTTTATTGGAGCATGGTATTACATAGCACGGGTATGTTAGATGGCTATGGAGGTATCATTTCCTCCAGACCGTCTCAGCTAACAGAAAAAGGAAATGCACCTGTGTATACGAACCTGTTTATACACACATCTCCATAACTATTTCTATATATAAACATGTGTACTTACAGTAAACTAAACATATGTTTGTACAAATGTCTACAACTCTAATCCATTCCCACAAGAATCATTCCAGTCTTTTTGTTTATTGATCAATCCCCACTCCATCAGTGAGAACATAGCTCCTATTATCCATTAAGAAAACACTTAGTTACATAGCTCCACTATACATATATAGCAGCATCAGAATTGTTAAGTCCACACCCTGTGGGGAGTAACCAGATTGCAAACTAAAGTACAGTTCTATGAAGACACTTTGCTTGTGTTTTGTTCTTTAATTTTAAAAAATATTTATTTTTGTCACATTCTATATTCCATCTTGGAATCCCTAATCTCATAAATCATTTTCTTAAATTTTGCCTATTTTTTAAGGTGCACTCTTTATTGTGTAAAATTCTATTAGTTTTGAAAAAATATATAGTCGTGTCTCTATCAGTCTCTATCATTACAATATCATACTGAGTATTTCATCAATCTAAATCTCCCCTATGTTTTATCTATTGAACTCACTTACCTTTCCCTCTCTCCTCAGGCAACTTATTATTTTTTTCTACATTTTTTATTGGTATACTATAGCTGTACATATTGAGGGGATTTGTTTTTACATGTTCATACATTCATACAATATAACAATATAATATGGCCAATATCACACCGCAGCATCCCCGCCACCACCCCCTTACCCTTCGGCCCCTTTTCTCTACTGATCTTTCTTTGATTTTTTAGGAGATCCACCCCCACCTCTGTTTTTCTTTTTCCTCTCTAGCTTTCAGATATGAGAGAAAACATAAGACCTTAACCCTCTGATTTTGACTTATTTCACTTATCCCAATGGTCTGTAGTTCCATCCATTTTCCAGCAAATGCCACAATTTCATTTTTATTTATGGTTGAATAAATCTCTATTATGTATATATACCACATTTTCTTTATCCATTCATCCATCAATGGCTCCTAGGTTGGTTTCACAGTTTGGCAGTTCTGAATTGTGCTGCTATATGCATGGCTATACATGTATCACTGCAGTGAGATGACTTTAATTCTTCAGGGTAAATACTGAGAAGTTTATATTTGGATCATATGGTGGTCCAGTGCTTAATCTTTTGAGGAGTCTCCCTACTGATTTCCATAGCAATTGTCCTAATTTACTGACCCACCAACAGTGTAAAAGTGTTCCTTTTCTTCACATCCTGTCTAGCATTTATTATTATTGCATTCTTGATGACTGCCTCAAGGTTGTGATGTCAGAGAGAGGGGACTTAGTTTCCATAATTCTGTAAACTAATACCTATTATAATTTTCTTTACATGTATCAAATAATATATATGATATATATATTATATATTATAGAAATATGTAGTTATATAGTTCCCAAATTGGTGTCAACTAGTTTATAAATGATGAGATCTCTTTACCTGGAGGATACCATCTAATGCAAGTGCATATAGATTTAGGACTCTATATCTCCTTGGAGAATTGAGCTCTTTGTAATTACATAATGTCCATTTCTATTTCTAATCCTTTCGTTGTTCTGAAGTCTGCTCATTCTGAAATTAACATAGCTATTGCATTTGTCTAAAAATAGCATGTCTCACATTTTTCTCTATCCCTTTATTTTAAACCTATCAGAGTCTTTGTACTTAAAATGTTTCTTTTTTTAAAATTGACTTTTTTATTTTAATTAGGTATATATGATAGCAGAATGCATTTTGATTTGTGGTACACAATTGCAGCACAACTTCATATTTCTATGGTTATACATGGTGTAGTGTCATATCATATGTTTGTTGCATGCATACATGCAAAAAGCTTTAAGTTATTCTACTGCTTATGCTTTTTTCTCTCTTGTTGTCTTTGGGCTTCTCATAGATAGTCAACCCTTTGTAGCTCTCTCAGGTATAATCCACCACTTTAATCCTGGGGCCCTGGAATATGGTAAAGTATGGAGAAGAGAATATTCTCTACATTTATGATTAAATCTCAAACTTTTAGTGGGCCTATGTTGTAAGGGATAATATCTTCACAAATGTTTCTTAACTTTTTAAATCCACTTTCCCCTTTAGGTAGACAGGAAGACTAGAAGTAGCTAGAATTGAGGATCAAACAGAGTCTGGTCATTCACCACTCAAAAGCCAATACTTGGAAGACGAGAGTCGGTGAGATGGAAGCCATTTTATTCAAAAGAGAGCATCTGAAAGATGGAAGGGGCTGTTATCCTCAAAATTCCATACTGGGGAACTCAGACACAAAATGGATCTTATAGAGACTGAAAAGAAGTGCTGGGAACGATGGGTAGGAAGACTACAGGCTGGGCAGTGTCTTCACCATCCAGGATGTGTATCTCTCTCTCTCTCTTTTTTTTTTGTTTCCCCTCTGGCTGGAACATCCAATGGATTATGATCTCCTGAGGCTGGTTCCTGCAATTCTTTAGACAGAAATTACTTTTCTGAAAATTAAACATCACAGTAATTTGTATGCTTTGTGATAGCTGATGCACAGAATTAAAGAATAAGAAAAGGCATTACATATTCTGATGCAATTTGAAGGTCACCAAATGTTCTGGGTTCTGTACATCTAAAGATACTTTATTTAGTAGTTAACATATTATCTTCATCACTCAGGCACAGCTTCTCTTTAGAATTCAGAACGCTGGGCAAAGAAATGGGAGGACCCTTTGCAAGGGACAATTTACACAGCAGCAGCCACTGTTAGACACAGCTGCCAAAGAGAAGGCTTTGTTGTAGAGAAGCTTCCTGACTTAGTTCGTAATGACTGCTCTGCCCCTCTCTGTATTAGAGACACCAGAGCATCTTTACTGGCTCTTTCTCACAAGAACCTGGTGGAGTTCTTGGAGTTAAAGGGAACAGAGTAAACACTCCCCACCCCAAACACACAAGACTTCAACCCCCAGAATTTTTCACTGTTCCACTAGTCCATTCTCAACCTCCAGAAATGTGTCACTCTTGCTACTTAAATCTTCTGTGGCTTCTGCTGCAGATACACAGATCCCTAGATTCTGCTGGCTTTCCAGGTTGGTTTTGCAATCCCAGTTCTCTGCTGGGTCCAAGGAAAGTCCTTCTTTTTTTGTGTGCATGTTAAAGATGGGAGCAATGGCTTCTACTTTTTCTTTTGTTGAGGGATAAGAACAATGGCTTCTAAACTTAATCCATGTCAGACCTGAAATCAGAAGTGGCTTCCTATCTATTTTGATAAACCTAATCTGCAGCTGAAGCCTGCCCATTATGAAGTGGAAGCTAAAAAGAAAAGAAAAAAAATGTAAAAATAATGATAAAGTTATTTTTTGGTAACATTTTTCAGGGCAAGGACTAAGTCACAGTTACATTTCCCTACCTTTTTGATGAAAACAACCTACAAAATAAACTGAAAAACGGTGCTCCTGAACATTTCCTCTTTTGTTTTTTATCCATTATTCCACTACAGTTTTTGTCTTTGCTTCTGGTTGGATTTGGAACATCAACAGTCTATTGGATTTTCTTGCCTGGTATTCTTAGATTGCTGAAGGAAACCAAGGAGAGGTGGAAGCCTTTCTCCAGACGTGATTCATTCTTCAGTTTTGAATTCTTAAGAACAGTTGTCTTTGCCCAAAGATTGCCCAGTTGCAGACCCAGCCTGAGGTTAAGAACTGAAGTTCCGAAAGGTCCTCTTTTTAATTCCCTTTCCTGCAACTTTACCTTTGTGTTATTGTTGTACATTTTCCTCCTAAATTTGGATTAAGAATTTTGAAAATCGAACTAGTTCAACGTGGTGCATTCCTCTTTGAGAGTAGAGACCTCTAATCTTCACTCTTATAATGAGATTTTCTTTGTAAGATGACATTTCCTCCTTTTCACAAAAGCCCCAATTTTCCATGAAAAAAAAAAATTTTAAAAAGATGACAATGAAGAAAAAAAGTCTAAAGAAATGGCCTGGCTCAGGAAAAAGCCTCAGTGTGACACAAGTCTCCTCTGTGTGATATGGAGTCATTTAAGCCTTCAACCCATTTCCCATCTCACATTAATAAAAGCTAGCATTTTCATTTTTTTCTCTTTATTTGGCCTCTACTGGCTCTCAGATACAGATTGAGCATCCCTAATCTAAAAAATATGAAATGTCCCAAAACCTGAAACATTTTGAGCACTGACATGATATTAAGGTAGAAAATTCAATTCTTGACCTCTGAACTTATAGTCAGAATACAGATACTATGGTACCAAATCACCTTTAGGCTATATCTGAAAATTGTATCTGAAACACAAATTAATCCCCTGTTTAGACTTGGATCCCTTCTCCAAGAGATCTCATAATGTGTATATGAATATTCCAAAATCTGAAAAAAATTATCATTTTAAATGTTCAAATTCCCCAAAATCCAATAAATAAATAAAAGCTTAAAATCCCAAACACTTTGGCCCCAAGAATTTCTAATAAGGGATACTCAACTTGTATCGTATTTAAGAATCTGGCTCCTTATGTACAAAATGAGGTGAAAGAAAACTGCTTACACAGAAATCTGTCTTTGATTTTTGGTCAAATTGTAAAATGCTAAGGCCTGAGATAAAGTTGATGTTATATACATATCGCTAAGAAACCTGATACTGAAGTTATTGTTACTTACCTCTAAAAATTCTTTAAAAAGCACACCTCTGTGAGGAAAGGGGGTTTTGAAAAAACAGTATTAAATGTAATCCAGGTTCCTTTAACTTTCTGAAACTGTCAGAAACACATTTAAAATGGGAAACTCTGTACTGGGTGCTGTGGTGCACAACTATAGTTGTTTTTGCCTTTGCTTTGATTATAGTTATAATCCCAGCCTCCTGGAAGGCTGAGGCAGGAAGGTTGTAAATTCAAGGCCAGCTTAGGCAACATAGTGAGATCCGGTTTCAAAATAAAAAAAATTTAAAGGCCAATACATAAGTAAATAAATGAAGAGAAATAAAATAATAAAGTAAAATAAAAGGATCTGGGATGTAGATCAGTGATAAAGTGCCCATGGATTCCATCCCCAGTACTTAAACTAAAAATCTGTCAACTTCCTATTTTCAAGTATTAATCCTTGAGTTGGAAACTTCAGATATAGTTGGGTTGAGAAATTCATTATGCAAAGGTTAAATCAGTTAAAAGATGATGAAAAGAGAAAGGGATAAGAAAATGAGTAATAACATATTGGGATTATTCATCAGGAAAATTTAATGACGACTATGTCTTTCTGTGGTAAAAGAATATAAAAGGTAAGCTTGGTAATTACCATTATGAGCAAGGAGGCTCAGGATTTACATAGGACCATTTTCCCCAGTGACTTAAGGTTTCCAGTTGCCACCGCGGTGCATTGCCCCTGTTTTCAAGAACAGTGGGAAAGTGAAATTCTCTCAATGAATTTGTTTATCGACTGTATTCTGACTCTCACAATTAAATTTGTTATGGCCCCGTATTTTCTAATCACTGGTTTGCAGGCAGCACTGGTCTAAGATAAAGTTTCCAGTAGCCCTTGAAAAAATAAATGAGTTTTCAGTAAGCTAAATTATTTCCATTTGAAAGACTGACCTCTAAATTATGATTATGTCTTTCATATATTTTTTGGTTCTAGAAAACTTTTTTCTTGCTTAGCAAAATAAAACTTTCTCCTGGTTCTAATTTTTTTTTAAAAAAATGTGTTGGTCCTGAAATCCCAAATACTCTTTTATTAGTCCTTAATCCCAAAATTGAACTACAATATTGACTTGCCTCACAGTCAGAAGTAACTAATTAACACCTTCTTCAGATATTAATATAGGTAATATTTTTCCCATTAGTGTTTCTAAACCCTTGGTGATTAGTCATTGGAATATTCTGCTGCTTCTGGCATTTGCATATTGAAAACTTACTTACTGATGAGCACTGGATTAATTGCTTGACATGAATTATCTCATCTAATCGTAACCATACCCTATGAGAGGAATAGCACAATTATCATCAATTTACAGTGAAGGGAGCTACATGGAGGTTAACTGAGCCACTGAAGTTTAACTGAGCCACTTCACGTTAACTGAATGGATTCTCAGAACTGAAGGTGGCCCTCAGCAAAAACCTGAAGGTCTCAACCCTGCAGCCTCAAGAAAACTAATTCTGCCAACAACTTGAAGGAGCTTGGAAGCAGGTCTTCCAGTCAGCTCTGATAAACCCACAGTCCACCACCAGCTGGACTGCAGCAGGGGAGACCCCGAAGCAGAGAACTCAGCCTGGTTGTGCTCAGACTCTTGACTGATAGACACAGTAAGATGATAAATGTGTATGGTTTAGACAGCCAAATGTGTTAAGCAGCGATAGGGGATCAAGAGGTGTAAAATCCATAGCATATACTGATTTTGGATTAATTCTTCTGAAATGAGAAAATAAAAATATGTTGTGAATGATACTAGGATGAAATATGTCCATGCTCCTAGGAAAGTAAACCTTCATTTCATCCACTAGATCCAATCCCTTCTACCCTCTCAAGGACTTTGCTTCACTTATCCCACTTGTGCATTATCAGTTTTTTTTTTCTGTTGTTGGATCACTGTCATATGCTCAGGTGGTAGATCAATATGGCTCCCTATATTAGTCAGAGTTCTCTAGAGGAACAGAATTCCAAAATTTCTCACCAGCTTTCTTGCTAACATTTTGGGTCCTGCCACTTTGGTTCTAAACCTGGATCACTGCAGTAACTTCCTCAATGGTTCCCTGGGGCCACCATCCACAGGACTGCCAGAGTGTCCTGTTATATAATGCCATTCCCCTGAGGTGGTTTCCCATTGAATGACAGCTTTTTGTGACCCAGATAAACTCTCTGGCTTCCTCTCTTGTCACTCTGTCCTGCTCTCTCCACTCCTGCTATGGCCCACTTGCAATTCCTCCCTGAGTTTCCATTCATGCTTTTCCCTCATTTGTCATTTCACCTCTCTGGAAGCGTCTTCTCCTGTAACATCATACCTAATACTTTAATCTTTTTTAAATTTTAGTTGTAGATGGACACAATACCTTTGTTTATTTATATGTGGTGCTGAGGATCGAACCCAGTGCCTCACACATGCAAGGCAAGCACTCTACCACTGAGCCACAACCCCAGTCCCATATCTGATGCTTTTTCCCTTCAGATCTTAACTCAAATGACACATCCCCAATAAAGGCTTTTCTTAACATTTGGTCTAAATTCACTCTCCCCATCCCAATACTTCCAAGGTCCCTTTCTTGCTTGACTTTTCTCTCTGGAATTCGCCATCATCTGATATGCTTGTATTTTACTTATTTATTATCTAGTATCCTCACTAGAATGTAAACTTCTAAAGTGCAGGTAATTGAGTTTTATTAGACTGGTGCCTTGCATGTGATAGCACTTACAAATATCTTTTAAAGATGAGTATATGAACATGTTACATGGAATATTATAAAGAGCATGAAGATACAGGGAAAATGAATAGATAAATTCAGAACAGTCACTGCAAAGGCCAACATAGCTAAGATATAATTACCATGTAAACATTGTAATGATTACAAATATTTAGATCAAGAGCTTTTTGCCTCCCACATGATTTAAAGCCTTCAGGGTCATTACTTCATGTGCCTTCAAAATGCCTCTGGTAAGGTAGATAGGGGCTTTCTTTTTATTTCCTTTATTAAATTATTGGAATTCCTTAAAATGCAATTTGGACCATTTAGATTATGGCCTTAATTCCGGTTTTGTTGTAGGCCCAGGACCAGGTGATTCTTAGTAAACTGGAAAATGGCCTCATCAGGAACAAGGTGAACCTTATAACTTTTGAGCAGAAACTCCAATTCCAGGTTCAGCATTCAGGATGGTTTTCCATAGCTGGGAGGTTTGGCAACACAACTCTGCAGCCTGCTAAATTCAAGCTACTTCTTTCCACTGGATATATCGTTGTTGTACTTTCTATATTGACAAAAACTAGCTTCAGTTTCCATTAAACAAAGGTCAAGTTCAGAGTGAAGGAAAATCAGTAGGGTCTGAATGGACATTATTAGAGAAATATAATGTTGCCCAATGCTTGTGAATATAGAAAGACTTTTAAAATGCCAGAACAAAGGTATAAGTGAAGCCATTGGAGGACACTTCCAATTTTTCAGAAAGGCTAATGACAGGGGAGAACAGCAGCCTATCACAAGACATCTTCAAAGTCCAGTCTAGAGAAAAACAATTTGGGGTAAATACTAGCAGCTTTGTTTCCCTGAACATCTTTTCTGTGTGCTATGCTCTAAAACACTTAAAGAGATACATGAAGACTGCAGTAAAATACAAATCATTCTATGTCAACTATGTCGCATTAGAAGACATCATACTTTCCTAGAATTATATATTTGTGATGCAAGCTATGAAACTGTTTGGCACTTATTTTCTTTTGTGTTTGTTATTTCTTTCTATCTGAGACTCAGGGATGAATGGGTTCATGCCATGCTATGGGTACCAAAGAATAGACTGAATTTCTTATTTACTTTTCTTGTATTTGCTTACATTTTGAGGACTCATAAGCAATTTTACTTTCCAATGTACCTTTGATTAATATGCATTGAAATAAATATACTGAACAGTGAGCCTCTGGGGGCGCCAGGATAAGTTTTGTTCCAGGAAGAGTGATTTTGTGTTGCCAAGGCATCTCTTCTCTGTATCAGGTAGCAGTGGCTTATGACCCTTGTCAGAGAGGTAATGGCACTCATAGTAAGCAGGTAAGGGAAAACGAAACATATAGAACATGATCGACAAATGCAGATGTTAGAAATAGTGAGGAGCTGTTAGAAATCAAACATGTGTTCAAAAGTGGGTGGGCAGGTCAAACTTACTTCTGCCAGAGGGGAGTGCTACCTGAATCTGGCTGGCAGGCATGCCTAGGAGGTTAGTCCACCAGTTCATATACCTAAACAGTGCTGCCTTTCACCCTGATTGGAGGACTCAGGGGTACAACCTATGCAATTGGCTAATTTTAAAATTAGGGCGGGAAAGGGAAGGGCTAAACTTAAAATGGCTACAATTAGATCCAATTACAGCTGAATACTATATCCTGAAAATGGACCACCAGACTTTCTATTTCTCACACAGAGACACCCTAATTTTCTGATCATCACAGTGCTTTAGGAAAGGAATACAAACAGGCCTTTGACAGTTTTTCATTTTAAGAGAAATTATTTATAGAGCTTTTACTGTATAAGTCCAAACATGTGCCAAGCACTGTGCTAAGTGCTTTATAAACCTATTTAATGATTAAAGCTCACAGAAACCTTAGGTCAGTTCCATAGTTTTCTCCATTTTCAATGGAAGAAAGTGGAACTAAGGGAAGCGAACTCTTTTCCATGGTTCCATGAGCAGTAACTAGAAAAGTAGGACTAAAACCTAAACCCATGCTGGAGTAGCTCTCCATCTTTGTGGCTCTTTACAAAGTAGAAAGCATGACTTCTTTTTTTTTTTTTTTCTTAGAAAGAGAGAGAAAATTTTAACATTTATTTTTTAGTTCTCGGCGGACACAACATCTTTGTATGTGGTGCTGAGGATCGAACCGGGGCCACACACATGCCAGGTGAGCGCACTACTGCTTGAGCCACATCCCCAGCCAAAACATGACTTTAAGAGCAGAATACTAGAATGTGTGGAGAAAATGCTAATATTGTCCCCCAGTCTCTGTGTAATCCCACCAAGTACACTCTGACAATAGAGTTACTTCTTTCACACTATCTTGATTCCATTTTCTTTGCAGACTCATGGCTGTTGGAATTTTACTTATTTTTGATTTTATAAAATGAGATGCTATAATACTTGTTATTACATAGATACCTTTTCTTTTTACCATAGATGTCAATATTCCAACCCATTTTTCTTAATTGTTGAATAAAATTCTTAAGAGATGTTTCATAATACATTCATTCATTCTCCTAGTAATAATTATTTAAGTTATGTCTTTTTAAGCTTATTTTTTGGCTTTGCCAGTGAAATAACACTCAAAATTCCTTGCATGCATATTTGTAAATAATTGCAATATTTGTTTTTTGTATGTAAAACCCAGAAATTGGAATCTTTAGGTCAAATGGTATGAAATTTTTATGGTAAAATTTTCATGGACATCGATAAGCTTATGGCCATTTGCTCTCTATCCATAATATACTAAAGTATGTCTTCCTTTTCATTATTAAGGCAACCAATACTATCTGTTAGATAAATGAACAGTCCTTGCCAGAATATTTTAATTATAAAAGATACCATATCTTTTTTGGAATAAGCCAAAAGTCTTACTCTTGAGGTGGGACAAGTGATTAATATCAAAGACATTTCTAGCCAAGCCATCCCAAATAAGGAGGCTTTAAAAATGTGCATCCAAACTTTCAGACAAGGACCCCAGCCCTGCTTCACTGGGTTTGCCCTTCCCTAAGGCCGTTCTAAGTGAAAATTTCAGTGCTACTGCTCATATCTAATGGTTTGTTTGAAATGGCAAGTCTGTTTTTCTGTTATAGTCTTTCTATCAAGCACTTTTCTCTATTTCAGAAGGCATATGAAAGAACTTTTGATTCTAGAAAAACTGTCATTTTTTTTTAAACAGGGTCTCATTAAATTGCCCAAACTGGTCTCAAATTTGTGATACTCTTGTCTCAACCTCCCAAGTAGCTAGAATTACAGGTGTGCCACCATACCTGGCTGACTACCTGATCTTGAAGGAGAAGCACAAGTAGAGATGTTATTGTAAAGATATTTGGAATATGAATATTTTTTATTTGTTCTAATTAGTTATACTTGGCAGCAAAATGCATTTTGATAGATGGCACACAATTGGAGCACAACTTTTGATTTCTTTGTACACGATGGTGAGTTGCACCATATGTGCAGACGTACATATACCGAGGGTAATGATGTCCATCTCATTCCACCATCTTTCCTGCCCCTATGCCCTCTCCCCACTCCACCCTTCCCTCTGACCAATCAAAGTTTCTCCATTCTTCACATACCACTCCTCCAACATGGATCAGCATCCTCTTATAAGAACATTCAGCCTTTGTTTTAGGGAGGATTGGCTTTTCGTTAGCAGGGTATTTTCTAACTTTATCCATTTACCTGCAAATGCCATAATTTTATTCTCTTTTAATACTGAGTAATAGGGGGGAGTAGTAGAGAATAGGACTGACAGCAGAATACATCAGACACTAGAAAGGCAATATGTCAATCAATGGAAGGGTAACTGATGTGATACAGCAATCTGTATACGGGGTAAAGATGGGAGTTCATAACCCGCTTGAATCAAACTGTGAAATATGATGTATTAAGAACTGTGTAAGGTTTTGAACGACCAACAATAAAAAAATAAATAAAATAAAAAAAAATACTGAGTAATATTTCATTATGTATATATACCACAGTTTCTTTATCATCTATTAAAGGGCATCTAGTTTGATTCCACTGCTTGGCTATTGTGAATTGAGCTGCTATGAACATTGATAAGACTGCATCACTATACTGGGCTGATTTTAAGTCCTTTGGATATAGACCAAGTGGGATAGCTGGGTCAAATAATAGTTCCATTCCAAGTTTTCTAAGGAATCTCCATACTGCTTTCTATAGTGATTGTACCAATTTGCAGTCCCACCAACAATATATGAGTGTGCCTTTGGAATATGAATATTAATGAGAGAAGGCTAATTACTATACAAACAATTCCAAGTCTCAAAGTCATAACAGAAAATTTTATGTCTTAATTATATCATGATCCAAAGATTTGACTAAAAAGAATAAATTAAAAAAAATAAAAATCATAAAAAACGGGAAAAGCATTTTCTGTGTGGATAATAAAGAAGTCTTAGCATCAGTTGTTAATACTTGCTTACAATTACAAATAGTCAGACTTAGTTTGACTTGCTTATAAACTCAAAAATCTAGTTTGTAGTTTCATTTTTTCACATGATCAGTCATTAATTTAAATATTTAAGTCTATTTCAAAGTAAAATACAAAGCATCTTATACCCACAATTACAGCTAAAATGATATGTCATGCAATATTACTTTTAGGCTAATCTATATATTTGCATTTTTTGTGTGCTTGGGATTGAACCCAGAGCCTCATGCATGCTAGGCAAGCACTCTGTTATCACTGAGCCACATCCTATCCTTATGTTTTTATGTTTTATTGCACAACTGACTTCTGACTTCTACAACTATGAGCACATGATGAACAGTGGTGCCCACTTAGTCCCTTGTGTTTCTGATCAGAGTGTATTTATTCCTACAATGTTTTATGGAGAAATATTGATGGTCTTCAATTTTTAAAAGGATCAGATAGATCTATAAATTTTCTAATTAACCATAACATTTTGGAATGTAGAAACATGATGAACAAATTGTAATTTACAATATCTTCTTTCTTTACTTGTGCCTCAGGGATGGAGACAAATGAAGGAAAAATAATGAGTTCTTAAAATAAAGCACATAAAATCTATTTAAGAAAAGCTTTTAAAACAGGTGAAAGACTTGAGTAGACAAATGCCAATGAAAAGGTACACAAGATAGTTTGACTAATCATCAGAAAAATAAAAATGGAAACCACAATAATATATCACCTCACACCTATTAGGATGGCTATTATCAAAAAGGTAAGGGATGAGAGTTGGTGATAGTATGGATAAAAGACAATGCTTGTGTGCTGTAGGTAGGAATGTAAATTGGCAGAGCAATTTGGAAAACACTATGGAATATTCTCAAAAGATTTAAAAATTGAACCATCATATGATTCAGCAGTTATATATCTAAAGAAAATGAGATCAGTATCATGAAGAGATATCTACATTCCTCTGTTCATCGCAAAATTATTCATAGTGACCAAGTTAGAGAAATACCCTAAGTGTCCACCAATAGATAAATAGAAAAATTACACTGTATACATATATATATATATATATATATATATATATATATATATATACACATACACTAGAATATTATCCAGCCTTAAAAAAAATGAGACACTCCCATTGTGGATAAACATAGAGAACATCATACTTATTGAATTTAGCCAAAGACAGGAAGGCAAATATTACATGATCTCACTTATACGTAGACACTAAAAAAGTCAAACGCATGTAAATAAAGAATAGAATGATAGTTGCCAAGGGCTGGAGGGTGGGCAAAATGGGGTATATTGATCAAAGGGTACAAACTTTCAATTATAAGATGAATAAATTTTGGAGAACTATATACAGGATGATGTCATAGTTAATAAAAATAAAAATGTATTAATAAATGGAATTCACTTAAAAAAATCCAAAGATTTAGAGTTGTAGGATCTTATGGACCAGTACTAGAAATGGGATCCATCCCATTTTGTTGGACAAAAGTCATGTTCCCATGGTTCATCCAACTGCCATACAGTTAGAAATGTGCTCTGTTGAGTGCTCAGAAGAAAAAGAATACAAGGTGGATAGGGAAGCACCCTCCCATTCTTAACCATGATGAAAATAAGAGTAGTTGTGAGAAAAACACATCAAGGGGATCAGTGATCAAGTCCTGGAATGTAAGTTTTTTTGCTGTGGAAGATAGATGAATATGAACGGAAAGGTAGAATAGATGGCATCTTGGTAATGAGCTGTGAATCCAGATGTAAGTTCCTCTTCTTGATGTTGCCATAGTGGCAAGTGACTTCTCTTCCACAGACCTCAATTTAAACTTTGGTGGATTGGAAACAGAAGCAGATGTATGCCTTCTGACATCCCAATTCTGGACTGATTGCTGAAGCACATCTTTGTCATTTGTTTTAAGTTGTGATATAATGCCTTTTTGATAATTTTGGAGACACGCATTCCAAAGTTACAGGTGTTACTGAATTGTCCAGTTTGCTATGATCATATCCTCTCATTCATATATTTAAAAGCCATTAGTTTGAGACTCAAAACAGCGTGTTTTCTATTTAGATTATTCACTTTTCAGGTGAGCCGGATAGTGTTCAAGTGTGTTCTACTTGGACTAGGTAATATGGTGTTAAGTTAGCGGGGAGTAAGAATGGTAAGGACAGTGGTTCCAGACTGTTGGTCCACTTGCAAAGTGTTTAAGTCAGCTTTTCCATCACTGGGATTGAAATAGCAAATAAGAAAAACATGGAGGAGGAAAAGTTTATTTTGACTCATGGTTTCAAATGTCTCAGTCTACAGACAGCTGATTCCACAGCTCAAGGTGAGTCAGAACATCATGGCAGAAGGGCTTGGCAGGGAAAAGCAGTCCAGAACATGACAGCAAGGATGAGAGAGCTCTGCTCCCCAGGGACAAAATCCCCAAAGAAACACCATGAGTGACCTACCTTCTCCAGCCACATCTTACCTGCCTATAGTTACCACCCAGTGAATCCATATCAGTGGATTAATCCTCTGATTAGCTTACAACTCTCACAGTCTAATCATTTCACCTCTGAACATTCTTACATTGTCTCACACATGAGCTTTAGGACACATTTTATATCTAAACTATCACATACAGGTTCCATGTAACATGGATTGAAACAAGGTAACCAAGATGTGTGGGAATAAGCCCATGGGAATCATGGTCTCCCTCATGCACTGTGTGCCCCAGAGGTGGCTGGCATGACATTATGTTGAAACACCTGCTGGACTTACAGCTGAAGTGTCACCTTAGAATGCAGAACACATTATGCATCCAAACCTGTATGTGGCACCATGTCAGCAAAAGGAAGAACACATGGGTTTGAAAACCAGGGGTAGAAGGAGCATTGACCCTGCACCACTTCCAGTGACTCACTCAGGGAATTTGTTAGGTTACGGAAATTTAGAGGTCTTGATTCTTAAAGGTGGATTATTTTTATCTAGGGACATTGTAAGTGTTCCAATGAGCTATGATTTGCTCCTGCTTCCTGGCTACTTCAGACTTCTTATGTCAAGGGACCAATAGGCAAGAAGAGGTCACTGACCCTGATCACCAGGAGAAGAGAGGACCAGTTGTATAATAGGAAGACAGGAAGATGCTCGAAATCCAAGTTACCCAGTTGGGTGCATCCATTACTCTATTGCTGAACTTGGAGGTGAATGGGGTACAGCAGCAATGGCCATAAGGCATGGGGGATGAGGGGATTGAGTCTCTCAGGAATGAGAGTCTTGATCCTGCTATGAAGTAAGCCATCAAGAATAATGTACTAGTGGATAGTGAGGGGAGTCTAGAATGCGGGCATGGGGAGAATGGTGCGTATCAGCTCCAGCCCTGAGGCTGGTGGCAGTGACTATAGTTTATGCAGCAGACTTTGTTTCTCCAAAGTCTGAAGGAACTGCTTCCTAAGTGGCTATGAAGCACAGAAGTCTGTTAGTGCAAGGCATGGACTAAGGTGGACACAGAAAAGTACCATCCAGATTACCCAGGGAAAACACTTGTGCCCCAGTTATCAGCAGAAACAGTCTTCAGCTGTCAGCTCCTGCAGAGTTTAGTTCGGCTGCAGAATGGCCTTTCCCAATTCCCTGCCAATCTCAGGACTGATCAAGGCAGGGGTATAACAGTGCAGGCACTTCATTCCCAAGTCAGTCAACTCTGCAGGGGTATAGGTGCCTCAGAGGTTTTTTTTGCTAGATTAGCTGAGGCCTTGCTGTGTCTGTATCACAATTTTAAATCTTCTGCACAATTCTACTTCTTTCCCCTGTCCACAGATTCTCAATAAGTATCCAGCATGCCACATTTCCTCTCACTGTCTGCTTCTCAATAACTTAACTTGGCAACAACTGCCTTCCCCAGTAGCATTCAGCACATCAAAAGTGACTTTAAATATCTCCAGTGAAGATTTTGATTTCAAATGGCACCTGATTATGTCCTCCATATAGACTCTGTAAACTTTGACTAAAATAACCATGTGGATGTATAAAGAATGAGAATGTACAATACTGACCAAACTCTTGTCACATTAGGAAGTTTTACTGACTGACTGCAAATCCAGTGAAACTGGATTACAACAGCTTCCTTGGTTACAGAGTGGCCAGATGTCATTTAATACAACTCATGTCATGGCTCACTGGCATCTCAGACAATCTTTCATATTTAGGAGATCAGGGAAATCACTAAATTACTAAAATAGGTACATTTCTTAACTTTACCTTGCTGAACATAAATTGTTCATCATGCAGGATTTAGGGAAAGGTGCATGGAGTCAGCCACTGAGTCCTAGCAGAAGCTTATTACTGGGTTATTGTCTTGGGTTCCTTTGAAGACTTAACAAATGCTCTTGACTTCATCCTCAGACAAACGCACACACATGCACATATATACTTACATAAAAATGAAGTTCATCTAGGGATATGCAAATCCTTGCATAAAGAATGCTTGCAATAGAAATTTGATTACTCTTATGTGTAAGTTCCCAGTACCAGGTATTTTAAAAACCAACACTGAATTATGTACCAGATGCTATTTTTCATTTGGTATTTTTATTTAAATTGGGTTTAAATCCTGGTTCTGTTATTTATTTATGGTGTGACCTTGGATAAGACTTTTAACCTCTCAATGCTTCCGTTTCCTTAGCTGTAAAATGGGGATGATAATAGAAAAATAAACAAGCTGCACATATAAAGAGCTTAAAAAGATGTGGGCTCATAAGCTCTCCCATTGTGTCCATTGTGGTTGGTGATGGGGTTGAGTAGCTTGCTGTTATAATTTATTTGTCTCAATGAAGAGGGGCTATTTATTTCTTATAAGATAATTTGCAGAGAAAAGTTAACTTCAAATTTCATACTTCACTGAAATGGTTCATTATTTGGTACAAAGTAGAGATATGAGATACTATACATTGTAAGGTGACATAGTAATAGGACTTAGCTATTCCATGGCAAACTGGTGGCAGGTGGCTGTGGGGTTGCACCTACAATTTTGTAAACTTCTTGACACCAGACTGGAAAGTGAATTCATTGGAATTCACTTTCCCTGATTCTAGTGAAATGATTTTGCATACTGACTTTGAAGTTGTTCTCAAATCAAATTCAAAGTAGAAATAAGCTACTTTTTGAACCCTTACAGTTTACATGAAGCTTTATAAGAGCTTTTACATGGTGGCTTCTCTATTTAATACAGCCTCTAAGAAAAAGAATCTGTAACTTAAACTTATCCTTGGGATAAATGCAGAACAACATTATCAAGATATGGAAGAACTTTGACAGAAATTAAACAGGATTCAGTTCATAAGTCGAAAGAAGTAGAGATTCATTATAATATTGTTTTAGTTAGCTTTTTCGTTGCTGTGACCAAAATACCTGATAAGAACAATTTTAGAAAAAGAAAAGTTTATTCGGGGGGTTCATGGTTTCAGAGGTCTTAGTCCATAGACAGCCAGCTCATTCCTTGGGGATGGAGGTGAGGCAGAGTATCATGGCAGAAGAGTATGGCGGAAGGAAGCAGCTCATATGATGATCAGGAAGTAGAGAGAGACTCTATTCACCAGATACAAAATATATACCCTAAAGGCACGCCCCCAGTCACCCAGCTCCCCCAGCCACACCCTAGTAAATCCCATCAGGCCATTGGGTCAAGGTTCTCATAAACCAATCATTTCTCCTCTAAACCTTCTTGCATTGTCTTACACAGGAGCTTTTAGGGGACACCTCACATCTAAACCATAACAAACAATAATGAGTTTTTTATTTTAATTATTTATTTAGTTCTTTTCCCCAGGAAAAGGTTTACTATTTATGATCTAAGTAGAAAAATTTGTAAATAAAATTAGAATTTTGAAGGATTTCAAGATTATCTAGAAGTACACAAAAAGAAATGGCACCAAAAAAAGAAAAGAAAAATGTACATACTTTTACCTCTAGAGGAAAATGGAAGAGACAATATTTCTATCCTGTAATTGAATTTTCTCCAGAATATGCCAGGAGTAACCCTTGTTTTTGCAAAATGTGCATGGGTCATTAATCATAACTTAGGAACTGTATGTCACCTAAAAACCCTAAGAACTTCCTTTGGCTATGATCCAAATGAGTTCAAAATGGCATAGAATATATAGATTTGAATTTCCTCCGTGCATGTTATTGACCTGTCTTGGAGCATATCCAAAAATAAATTCCATTTGCCCAAATGATAAGCATTACTTCACCCTGGAACATTTTTTCAATTGCCATCAGTACCATATCCACTTTCTTCTCAGATATTCCCAGTGGATCCCTGGGAAATGAAGCATCAGAAGCGTTAAGTCCCTTTGAGGATGTTCTGACACTAAGAGCCTGAATGCCAAGAGCCACTGCAGGATCACACCCAGAAGGTATCACATTCCTGCCTTTCACCAAGAGCATCAGGGATGATTTCTAAAGAATTGTGCTTACTCACCAGATTCTCCAAGGACCTCTCCAGGATGGATGTTTATCCCGTTCTAGAGACAAGCACATCTGCTATGTCATTGGGAATTTGGCTACAATGCCCTTTAGGATCAGATACTGAATAGAGCAGATAGTTTAACCTTCTATGAACAAGTCTTTGTATCCCATAAGCTTCAGCTTACTCTCGTCCTATTTTGTGTATTTTAAAAGCCATATACTTTGAGATTTTTTTCCTTGAGATTTATTCCACATTCAGGGATATCTCAGACCATCCTATTTTCCCCACTGCTTGTCATTAAGTTTCTTCAAGAATGTCTCTTCATTCCCAAACTGAATTCCGCTACAGATCCATCAGGGAAGTAGTCATGAGAGAAATTTTTCAATATTGCAAATTTATGCTTAAATACTCTTTTCATAAGAACCTATAAACTGAGCAGCAACATAGATCTCTGTGGAGTTTTCACTGTTTTGAGTGCATTGCAAATAGTCAAGAAGGTGCAAGATGTTTGCCGTGGTTTCTTGATAAACAAGAACGAGATATGTAGGGCAGCCTTGCCATACTGATTTATAAGGAGGTATTGTGGCTTTAAGACCAAAAACCCCCTAACCCTGCAGTTTGAAAAGTGATGAAATGCTCTTACCCCAGACAAGGATGCGGATTTATAGAATATCCTGTCTGTGCTCAGCATATTGCCACAGAATGTGCAGAGCGATGAAATAGATTTCTTCTATCCATCTCAGACAGAAGTTATTTTCTGGTTTGAGTGTGACTACTTTATGTCAAGACAGACTTCAGCCATGAATGTTTCCCAGCCCATGTCCCCCTCAGTATGAGAATGTGAAGAGCACTTACTCACCTGCCAAATCAATGTCAATCTCCCCTCACTCAAAACAATTGAGGCATTGCACTTTGGTGCCAAGTGTTATTTAAATGAACCTTAAAACCCTCCTCTGTGTTGCTAATATGGGTCAAGATATTGATATTGGTTTTGGCTGTGAATGACTCTTTATGAAAAGCATCAGCTCAGCTGAAGTACTTTACATGCTCAGAATGTGTTACTTTTGCTGCTGAGTAGTGAAAACCAAAGAGGATCCTTCAGTCATTGCAAGTCTGTTCAGATTTCTATACAGGTTTTAATTTCCCATCACAGAGCTGGGAAAAATAAAAAGGGAAATGATAGTTTTCATCACTAAGGGGTCCTGCTCCATGCTTGCACATGCAAAAACAAAGTCTTGAGAAGAGACTTTGCCATATGTGATTTTTTAAAAAAAAGCTTTCAGGGTAGTGACTTCAAACATCTCCCTATGTTACTGACTGCATGTTTACCACGGTCTCTCCTATAGGTAGTCAGTTTGGTGCTAGAAAGATGAACTTCTAGGACTTGCTTTGGCTGCCTCTTTTTGATCCTTCGAAAACTGATAATTAGTCAAGATGCAGATGTCTTGATTAAATGCAATTTCACTATGTAAACAAACAGTAAAACCTGAACCATTCAGTTTTGGAATGCAGATTTAAATCAGAGATAGTTGGAGCAAAGGAGAATCCATAATAGCAAGGTGTGTACCAAAGGGCTCAATAAACATCTTTATCATCAACAACATGATCAAGCTATTAAGTCCTAGACTTGAGACTGATAGTATCCTCTAGGGAGCCAGTAACCATTAACCATTCTTTGGGACTCAAGCAAGGGCAATAAATTCTTCCAAAACATTAAACGAGAGTATTAAAGCCCTAGAAAGTGTAATTGAGTCAATGATATCTGAGGGCTCTGGGAATTCATTCATTTTACTTGGCTGAGCACAGGCATTAGATCCTCAGTAACTTTCCAACAATATAAATAGTCCCTCTAGAATACTGGATAGGATGCTTGATCTTTCTCATTAAGGGAAGAGCATGCTTTAAAGCCAAAGGCTTCCCACTCAAAGTTTCCCAGGTCTGGTTCAGTAAAGTCCAAAGTCCAGTCTGAATGATACACTATAACACATCACTTAATGACAGGAACACAGTCAGAGAAGTGTGTCATTAGGTGAGTTTGTCATGGGAACATCATAACATGCACTTGTACACACCTAGATGGTACAGGTTGATGGCTTGCCATGACCTCTTGATGCAATCAAGAAATGTGATACAATGGAGTTTTACTCAGCCATAAAGAAGAGTGAGATATGTTTTATTTAAAGACAGTGTCTTTCTAAGTTGCTTAGGGCCTCACCAAGTTGCTGAGGATGGCTTTGAATTCATGGTTCTCCTGCCTCAGCCCCCAGACCCACTGAGATTACAGGCATGGGCCACGGTGCCTAGTCATGTTTTCTCTTATATTCAGAAGCTAGAGAGAAATAAGGATCTTTTTTCTTTTTCTTTTTTTTTTTTTTTTTTGGCAGTGCCAGGGATTGAACCTAGAGCTTTGTGCATGCAAAGCAAGCACTCTACCAACTGAGCTATATCCCCAGCCTCCGAGAAATAAGGAATTTTAAAAGGGAGTTATCTTTTATCTGAAAGATCAATGGAGTCCAGGAAGGGAAATAAGGCACAGGGAGGCAGGTAAAGGAGAGGCCAGCAGAATAACATTAACCAAACTATGTCACGTGCAGGTGTGAACATATCATAACAAACTCCACTTTTATATAAAACTATAATGCACCAATTTAAAAAAATAAGACATAAAAAAGAGACTGGGTAAACACGAGATGGATGCTGCTATTACCAGCATAACATTGCATACTACTTTACAGTAAACTTTCTTTTTGTAAGTAGATGGAACACACCCTAAAATAATGATGATAAGTATAGCACAGGGAATACATAAGCCAGTGACATAGGCATTTATCATCATCATCACACATTATATACTCTACATAATTCCATGACTGATAGTGCAGTAGGTTTGTTTATACAAGTGTCATCAGGAACACATGGGGAGTGTGTTGCGCTGTGACTTCAGATGGCTATGATGTCACTAGCAGATAGGAATTTCTCAGCTCCACAAAAATTTTAGAAGACCACCCCAGTATATAGAGTCCATAATTGGCTAAAATGTAGTGAGGCAGTACATAACTATACATGTTTCAAAACATAAATGAAGGCAGTAATGTGCTTCAATGTCCTCTGCACAGCCCGGCAGGGGTCTTGTGCATGTTTTTACTTTATTAGGAATATAGCAGATATTCCAACATTAGCATCATTACTTTTAACTGAATAATAATGGGGGCACTGTAGTAATAATGTACTGTGCTCCAATACTAGCAGCCTTTTATTGGGTATGGCCATATGACAGGCACCATGGAAAAAAGAAACTCGGAGTTAGAAGTTATTCCCTCCATTTTACACAAAACAGAAGTTAAGTCACTTGCTTATATAGCCATATAGCTAATAAGCATGCAGGCTCTGGACAGAGAATGGCCTGATTCCACATACTGGACCCAACTTTCTGCCAATCCTGTGCTGTCTGTCGTGAGAGTTACACGAGCAGTAGTTACTTGTGGCTACAGGCATCTGGACTGAGGATTGAGACAAGGCCAATTTTAAATATACTGTAAGTATAAAGTACACTGCAGATTTCAAAGACTTGTGTGAAAAAGAAAGAATATATAATATTTCAATAATATTGTATGTTGATAAGATGTTGATATTTTCAATATATTTGGTTAATATATATTATATATATTATATATATGTGTATATATATATATATATATATTTGATTTAAAGTAATTTTACTCCTTTATTTCTAAAATATGGCTACCAGAAAATTTGAAAGACAAATGTGTCTCGCATTATATTTCCAACAAATGTGCTAACATGTACCTTATTTTTAAACATTTTAACCTCTATAAATAAACATTGTTTTGGGCCCAAGAACTTCTTTTTTTCTTTTAAATAAAGCTATGGTTGGAAACAAAAAGAAGAGTCATAGACTACTTTTACAAAGGCACTGTTTATCAGAGAAGAAGGAAATATAGTTTTGCCTTTGTTCTCTTTCAGATTGTAGTGTAACTACTTTCTGTTACTTTGTTACTTTGATTTTCTTCAAGTCCCACACAGCCTTTTTGTTTTGGTAGAAGTTGCACAGGGGCACAGGGAAGAGGTCTCCTCTGTTAGCAGGTTTCCTCTTTAAAGGTCTAATTTGTAATTCATTCATTCATTCATTAGGCACAGGTATAGTTTAATGGTAGAGCATTTGCCTGTAGTGTAGAAAGCCCACAGTTTAATTTTAATGCTCAGCACTAAAAAAAAAAAAAAAATTCTTAAAAGAAAAGAAAAAGAAACAGATACAATGGTGTAGAACCTTCTTTCCCAAATTGTTGCAAAACAAGACAGGAGAGGCAGCAGATAGCCACCGCACTGCATCAAGTATTTAAATCTGCATCTCTCAACTTCCTGGAGCATGACATTCAGAATATTACACTTGTCTTAACACATCCCACAACAGCATTTCACCAGGGTATATTGTATGTGTAATAGATGAAAATAGAGTTCTGATTTTAGAAGGCATCGTAATCCCAGGAGGGCTACAATTTGGGTCCCACCCCTCATGGTGCTTTATGACAGTCAACACAGACATTGTGCCTCAAGACTGAATCTGTACCACTATTTCAAAGCACTGGAGGTTGGTGTAGTCAAATACAATAGAATATTTTAAGATCAAATGTTCCAATTAGTTCAATAAAACATGACCCTTAATCCTTGCTGATGCTTCTGGAGACACAGGCAATAAAGATCAATGAGACACATTCTACTTACTGCTCAATTGGACATTCTGACTTCAGAAATAGTTTTAACCTGATTCTGAGAGAAGACACACTGATTGAGCATTGTTCCCCCAAAGCCAGGCTAGCTGTGTCTCTTGTCTCACCTGACTTAATGTGAGAGGTATTGGAATTTCTTTAATTTTATGATGCAATTTTTTTTCATAGATTATTGTTGTTGATCAAATGATTTAATATTGTTTCAAATGCAACTACAAACTCTAAGATGTCTAGACAGTGGATCTCCCCCTTCCCCAAGATCTACAATGTGTTGTTTGCTCTGTAGTAACGTGGATGAAGCAATCAAACCTGCTCCTAGTACAAACCAAGCCAAGCCAAGACACAGACTCCCCAGCGTGGTTTTTTATGGATCCTATTACTAGGTGGCTTTCTATTGCTATTGCCAATAATTGCCTAAAAGCTAAACAGAAAAACCGTCACATAATAGACTATTTAATTAAATCTCAGGTAAGATATTGTACTGAATATTAGTCTCCTCTCCTAGATAAGACTTTTTTTTTTTTTTAATCACTGGAGAGGTGCCACTGGTCAGTTAAAAGAAAAAAAAAAGTTTATATAAACAACTTGAAGTTTGCCTGGATCTTTTGGTTCCACCCTTACTTATTTTTCAAGGGGAGATAGGGACATGACATTTTTCTACATGCAACACACTGTAATCACACTGTGTGCTTCCCATTCATCTATTGATTCAGGGATCACTGCTTTCTGTTCTGTTTCCCAAATACTCTGGAGGAGACAAAATACCATTAGAGAAGCTTTCTTGTCTTTGAATTTGACAGGATGCCTTTGACTTACTCTCCCTTAAGAAAATGTGCTTTGCATAAATAGCTGTTTGCAAATATTCAAATCCTTCAAAGTGGCTTTCCTCTTTACCTTATAATTGTGGTGTGTGTGTGTGTGTGTGTGTGTGTGTGTGTGTGTGTATGCATGCGTGCATGTTTTTTTTTTTAATTAAGCAGTGAAGTGAAACCCATCATTGTAATTTACTAAGGCACACATTTCATGGAAGAATTTACATTCTTCCATGAAATGGAAGGAGAATGCCACCATCCAAGAAACACGACAACAGGACATCACAACGAACACCATGTTTCTATTGAAAAGTGCTAACCAAAGAGCAGGTATAATGGAGCACCCAGGTGGGACAGAACCTTCTTTCCCAAATTGTTGCAAAACAAGACAGGAGAGGCAGCAGATAGCCACAGCACTGCATCAGGTATTTTAATCTGCATCTCTCAACTTCCTGGAGCATGACATTCATTCAGGACACCAAGATCCATGCAAATCAGGAGCAACCTTAAGCTTCTATTGCTTACGTGACCCAGAAAAAGCTGGTAAGTATGACGGGTGAGTTTCTGGCCTTGAATATATAAACTCCAAGTTGTCCAGATTTATGTAGAAACTGCTCCCCTTGACGATCCCTCTCCAGGAGACGCCATCAGAAAGTGCCATTTAAAATATTAATTAGAGTGACTTCATGCCCTCCACTGAGGGATCAGTGGACTCTCTTGCAACCAAGGTGATGACCACTGCTCTTCTCCTATTTACTCTTCTTCTCCTCTCCCCTGGTAGTAAAAGAAATTGGGATGAGCATAGAGTTAGATAAAGGAAGCCTTTTCAGGTTTATGTTCTCAGCTTTATAGAAGAAGGAATTTTAATAATTTTTGCAGCAATACAATGTACTGGGGCAAACAAATTCCAACAATTAAATTACATAGCCTTACTTCAAAGTGTGTGTGTATACTTACATAATATAAAGGTGATTTCATGCAAGTGGACTAGTTATAACACTTGCTTAGTTCCTACACAAATATTAAAGTTAGTACATTTATAAACACATTTTAAATTTGAAAGCAAAAAAGAAAAAATATTTTGAGACACTCAGTTTATAGTTACATACTTTAGTAACTTTATTTCAAGACTGGATTGTCTCTTTCCATACAAGTAATGAGTTTTAGATTATGGGAAAAAAGTAGATTTTTCAAAAGTGGACGAATTAATTGTAATGTTAGTTTCTTAGATGAACTAGAGTTAGAGGCGTGGGAGATGGATCCAGATCAGTGAGGTTCAAATCTTCCTTCTGACAGGTATGTAACTTCTCTGTACCTCAGTTTTCTCAGTGTTAAAATGGGGATCATAATATACCTACCTCATAGGATGGTTGTGAAGATTATGTATGTTAATAGATGTAACAAGCTCAAAAAGTATATGATAGGTGTAAAAGTGCTGAGAATGTATTAGCTGTGGTTTTTTATAAACCTGGCAATAAAGGGCAAACATTTGGAAACTTCCCGAGACCTAGTGACAACCTATCTGTTCACATCAGACATTAATACATCTGTAATGTCATCAGCTCCTTTGTTTCTATTGAGAAGTGCTAACCAAATCTGGTACCACAGTACATGGTTAGTGTTCACAGACAGGCAAAATAGGAAAAAAATGAGAGGCCTGAATTACCCTGTAGCATTTCTCAACATTTAAAATTTAATCTAAGGTAGATTATTAAATTGGGTACCCTCTGAATGTCATTGTACCAAAAAAATCTAAAAAATATAATTAGAATTTTTCTGGAAGTTTCTTTTTTGCTTAAATTATATCTGACATGAAGAAAGCAGTTTCACTCAAGAGATATGACAATGATAAATGGGAGACAAAAGTCCATTCATTAATTTAGACAACAAACAAAAATCTGAAGGTAATTAAAGTAAAATTGTAAAAGTACTCTACTTAATATAAGAAAAAGTCTCTAAATCCCAGTTTAATTTTTCTTGTCATGTGGAATAACCAGCTGCAATAAAAAGAGGAAATGTTCTTGTCTCTGCTTTTGTGCACAAATTTTATCTTCTCATTTTTTTCACTTTGTTATCAATTAAGTTAGTAGTAAGTTAAATCACTATTCCCAAAGTAAATGTATATTGGCATTAAATTCAACAGAGTTTAAGATTTAAAATAAAGAACCATATAAGTAACAATTAAATATAAAAGAATAGCTTATCATACTTTATTAACAAAACTAGCTTAATAAATGTCTTCTTATGAAAGAAATCTTCCCTTAACAGCAGGTGTCATTTTCTAAATAAGACAGACCCTTCTGCTACACCTAAATGGGAAAATCTTGATTCTAAGTGGTTAGGCATTTTACAGCTAAGCACTGCTGACAAGAATCACTTTATATTCTTCAGGATTTGGGATTATGCAAAAGAGAATTGTTCTGGTATGCCCGTATTGGAACGGGAGGAATGAATATCACAGCAAAACGACATATATTTATTTCTTATGCTATTTAAATAATAGTCACGAATATTCTATGACAAAGTATAACTGGCCTACTTCTCCACTCCCTGGCCTTCACTCGGCTTCACAAATATTGCAGGACAAAGGGAGGAAAGTTTTCCCTTTCTTGATTTTCTTCTTACACCACCAGTTTCCCTGGCCACATAGCCTACCTTTCACATCTCCCTGCCATCCACAGTCAGTTTTGCTCTTCCCGATTCTTCTCATTTGGCCATTAGGACCAAATCTAATCTTCTAAGTGATAAATGTTTTTTGGACTACACCAAAAATATCCAACACAATTCCATTTGCCAAATCTCTTTTGTTTTTCCATATTTTACACCTTTACCACCCAGTTTTGAATTCAGCTGCATTTTGATGATACTCCAGAGTATGATGAATTAATTTTTCTGCAATGGTGTCTGGAACAGTCTCCTCTCCTTCATTTGTGCCCCTTTGACTTGTTCTCAGCTTTCTAATAGTCTTCCGTTTTTAGAGGAAGTTTCTCATCGTAGCCTTTTTATTGAATCCCAAGTTGCTGTGTGGCAAACCAACTCTGTCTTCACTTCTATCTATCTATCTATTTCTTTGCCTCCTGGTCTACTCCCCCCATTTTAGAAGAGGTTTATGCCTGAGGCTAACTCTTGTCAACTCCATTCTTTGACTCTTACTAGAAGAATCTCTGTCCTGAGCTCTCTGCTTCAGAGAGCCTCACCCTGGCCCTCCTCTGGAGCAAGGAATCTATGAGAAGGAGATGTGCCAGTTCAGATCCTGTGCCCCTTGCAGAACCTCCTAAACCACATGAAGGTAACTGGAACCTATGAATTCCCTGCTCAACCCCACTTCCAGAATCTGCACAGGTCTCTTCCCTGAGGTGGTGCTCCTAAGGGCAGACAGAACATGCACGGTGGGGGGTGGCTTTGGGCTGTGGTTTGCAGGAGTGTGGACCATTTGGTCTGAAATACCTAGAGGGACGTACAGGATCCTTTTGCATATGGGAATAAGTCAGAAGACAGAAAAGGAGCCGGGCTGGGCTGCAGGCCCACGGATTCTCCCATGGGGCGAATCTTATTGCAGTAATTCTAAATCTGGCCTAACCTTGTTTATGAAGGCATCTTTGTCAAAATAGGAGGCCAGAATAAATAAATATTTGTTAGCCCGATTTAGAACTTTTCAATATTTAAACATATGGCACTTGGTCTTCCTGGATACTAAAGTCTGTTTTGCATTCCTGTTTTCGCACTTATTTTATTTCCTCTTCTTATATTTTTTCCCCTCTCTCTGTCTTTCTCTGTGTTCTGTCACAATAACCTCAAATGCCACTTGTTTTCTTTCCATTCCCTCTTATTATGTTGCTATCATTCTAGCTCCCACATGCAGGAAGCAGGTTGTTGGTAGATCTGCATTACCTGGCCAGGCCTGCAACAGAGGCCACCATGTTAGAGAATTCTAGAAAAGAATCAAGTTGGAGAAAAACATCACCTTTCCTCAGCTCCTTCCAGGCTTCTGACAAGAGCTCACTTGTACCACTTCCTTTGGCTCTTTGGACAAGTTATACCAAATTGTTGGTGGAATTATTAAATTTTCTGGCCTAGGAAATGCCAACGTTCCTGATATGGAAAAAGGCTTTATAATACAATTAAAGATAGAGCAAGGTAAAATGTTGTATAGGATGCATAAATAATTTTCTTTTGCTTTTAAAAATATGTCTGTTCTTTTCTTCCCCTTTTCACAGTATAATTTCTTAATTCCTGTTTCCATCAGTTTGCATCATCTTTGAGATTATTAGAACACAAAGCATAGTATTTTCAAGGTATATTTCACAATACAGCCATTTAATTTTTAATTTAAAGTAAAATTATCTTTTTATTGCTTTTCTTGGTACCATCATCATAAAGTCCCCAGCAGACACTGTCAATTTTGCAAGTTTTAGAAAATAGAAAGCTGGTGGTGTACTAAGGCCTGAGAATCAGAGGAGCAAGGGTCTAGCTCTTAGTCCAGGGTCAAGGCCTAAGGACATGGGAGTCCATTAATAAAAGTTCTGGAGTCTCAAACCCCCATGAACAGTCTCCAACGTCAGGAGAAGATGGATTTCCCAGCTGTAGACTAGAGATCAAGCCTATCTTTTGTTTTATCTGAGCCCTTAGCCCCTTGGTGGTGCCTATTTATACTTCTTTACTTGGTCTACTGACTCAAATGCTAATTTCTTTCAGAAACACCTTACAGATAAACCCAGAAATATTATTTTACCAACTACCTGGGTATTCCTTAACACAATCAAGAGGACACATAAAAATAATCATCACATTAACTGAGTGTGTGTGTGTATTTAATATATGTATACAATAATATACATGTATACACGTATACACATATATACATATACAAATATATATATATATGTGTATACATGTATACATGGCTCAGGCCATTTAAGTGAGGAGACCAATATAGTTTCCTTGATTTTTAAAAAATTTAGGCAAAATGTATATACCATAAATTTTATCCCTCAACATGTGCACTTCCATTACTTTTAGGGTATTCTAAAAGTTGTGCAACAATCACTACTAGGTAATTCCAGAACATTTTCATCATTCCCATAATAAACTCTAGGCCCATTAATAATCAGTACACCCTCCCTTCTCTCTGTCAACCCTTGACAACCAGTAATCTTTCTCTCTACCTATATGGATTTGCCCATTCTAGACATTTCATGTAAACCGTATCATAAATGTGTGGTCTCCTTGTCACTTATAATGTTTTCAAAGTTCATTGACATTGTAATATGAATTGGTACTTCATTCTTTTTTATGACTGAATAACATTCCATCTATGCATATACTGCATTCTGTTTTTCCATTCATCAGTGGATGGAGAGCTTGGGTATTTCCATGTTTTGTTTATAAGTAATTCTGTTTTGTAGAGTTTCATATGCGAATGTTTGTGTGAACATATGTTTTTAATTTTTGAGTAACATCTAGGAATGAAATGGTTAGGAAATTTAAAACTCTATATTTAACTATATGAGCACTGCAAGGCTATTTTCCAAAGTGCCTACATCATTTTATATTATCACATCCTCATTAACATTTGTTACTCCCTGTCTTTTTTATTATGGCCATTCTAGTAGATGTGAACTAGTATCTTATTACTGTTGTTTTTACATTTCTCCAGTGAGTAATGACACTGACCATCTTTTTATGTGCTTATTGGTCATTTGTAAATCTTTACAGAAACATTTATTGAGATCATTAGTCCATTTTTTAATTGGCTTGTCTTTTCATTATTGAGTTATAAGAGTTCCTTGTAAGTTCTAGATAACAGTTCCTATCCAACACGCATTTGTAAAGATTTTCTTCCATTCTGTGACTTTTCTGTTTTACATAAATTTTTAAATTTTAGTGAAATATAATTAATCCATATTTCCTTGGCTTCTTGTGCTTTTGGTATCTCATTTACGAAACTGTTTCCTCAGGTCACCAAGATATACATGTATTTTTTCTCTAAGAGTTTATATTTATAGCTCTTACCTTTTAGGTCTTTGATCCACTTTTAATTAATTTTGTATTGGTGTGAGGAAGGGCCCCAGCTTCACCCCTTAGCATGTATTCACATGGACATTCTCCAACTGTACCAGCAAAACTTCCCCCATTGAATTGTTTCAGCTTCCTCATTGAGAATAGTTCATCACAAACACGTGGGTTTCATTCTAGACTATACATTTTATTCCATTGATCTACATGTCTAATCTTATGTCAGTACCTCACTGTCTTAATTAATATAGCTTTGCAGTTAATTTGGAATATAGAAAGTATAGAAACTGCAACTTTGTTCTTCTTTTTCTCGATTATTTTGGCTACTTATTCTGGTCTCATGTTCCCATGAGTTAGGGAGCAAATTGTCCATTTCTGGAGGGGGGAAAAAGAAAGAAAAGAAGAAGAAAACAAAAGAAAGCCAATTGACATTTTGATAGGGATGAACTTCTATCCATAGTTCAGTAGGAGTATTGCCTTACTAACAACATTAACTCTTCTAATCAATGGGTGTAGATGCATTTCTACTTAAGATCATTAATGGCAATGATTCTTTTTCCAAGTTGGAATGAAAAACTGGTGCCCTTCTTTTGTTAAATCAGTTCTAAATATTTTATTCTTTTTGATGCTATCATAAATGGATTGTTTTCTTTATTCTCAGACTGATCATTGCTAGTATGTAAAGTACAATTGATTTTTGTGTATTGATCTTGAATCCTGAAAGATTGCTGAACTCTTTTATTAGCTCTAAGAGATTTGGGGGGATTTATGAGGATTTTCTAAGTATAAAAATCAAGTCTTCTGGAAAAAAAGAAATGGTTCTGTTTCTTCCTTTACAACTTGGATGCCTCTTTATTTTTCTTTGCCAAATTTTCCTAGCTATAGCCTCTAGTACAATGTAAAAAGAAACAGGAAGAGTAGACCCCCTTACAATTTTTTGGATCTTGTGGAACAACATTCTGTATTTCACTAATAAGCACGATGTGAGCAATTTCTGTTCCATGGGAGCCCTTTACCATGGTGAGCAAGCTTCTTTCAAACCTCAGTTGCGTATTTTCTCATGAAGGGTACTGAATTTTGTCAAATGGTTTCTTTATATGTTGAAGAGATCGTCCTTCATTCTGATAAGATGATACGTTACATTGATAGACCCATCCGGGCATTCCAGGGATAAATATCAATTAGTCATCAGGTGTTATTTATTATTTTTAATACAATATTTCAGTTTGGTTTGTTAGTATTTTGTTGAGAAGTTTTATATCTCTTAGGAATAACAGCCTGTGGTTTTCATGAACTATCTTTGTCAGCTTTTGGTATCAGGATAATGTTGGTCTCATAGAAGGAGATAGGAAATATTCCTTCTTTTTCTACTTTGGGGAAAAGTTTGTGAAGAATCAATGTTAATTCTTCTTTGAATACCTGGTAGGATTCACCCCTGAAGCTATCTAGTGCTTGAATTTTTGCGAGTTCTTTAAATGACCAGTTCAATCTCTTGGTATAAATCTACTTGCACTTTTTGCAATTTTCCTAGGTATATCAAGCCAATCTCTACAGTATCTCAAGGAATTTGTCTATTTTATGTAGGTATCTAATCTATTGGCATTCCACAGTTCACAGTTTCTCCTCGGAATCCCTTTTATTTCTGTGAGGTCAGTGGTGCTGTTCCCGTCTTCATTCCTCAGATTTGTGGTTTGAGTCTTCTCTCTTTTTCCTTTGGTCAGTCTAGCTAAAGTTCTAGCAATCTTGCCAATCTTGCCAAAAAAACAGCTTTGGGTTTGGTGTGTTCTCTCTGTATTTTTTCTATCCCACACTCTCTTTATCTCCACTTTATATTCCTTCCTTCCTTCTGCTAGTTAGGGTTTTCTTTCTCTTTCTTACTATTTCCTTAAGGTATGAACTTAGGCTATTAATTTGAGAGCTTTCTTTCTCTTTAATACATATGTTTAAGCATAAATTTCCCTCTGAGAACCACTTTTGTGGCATCTCACAAATTTAGATGCCTGATATTTTTGTTTTCCTTTGTCTCTAAGTATTTACCAGTTTTTTTTAAAGAGAGAGTGAGAGAGGAGAGAGAGAGAGAGAGAGAATTTTTAATATTTATTTTTTAGTTCTCGGTGGACACAACATCTTTGTTGGTATGTGGTGCTGAGGATCAAACCCGGGCTGCACGCATGCCAGGCGAGCGCGCTACCACTTGAGCCACATCCCCAGCCCAGTATTTGCCAGTTTTAATCAGGACTGTTTCCGACCCTCTGATTGTTTAAGAGTGAGTTGCCTAATATCTGTACACTGATGGATTTTCCAGTTTTCATTAGTATTTTGGGCTTTTGATTTCTAGCTTCATTCCATCATAGAGAAGAAACTCAGTACAATTTCAATCTTAAATTTATTGAGGCTTGCTTTGTAGCCCAGTGTATAATCTACCTTGGAGAATGCTCTTTGTGCATCTGAGAAGAATGTCATTCTGCCAATGTTAGATGGAGTGTTTTGTAGGTGTTCAGCATGTTTAGCTGGTTTATAATTTATTTTGGTCCTCTATTTCTGTATTGATCATCTATCTCATTGGTATACGTATTATCAAGTGAGATGGCTAGAAATCTCCATGTTTTGTTAGAGATCTTTGCATTGATTTTTATTGGAGGTTATTGAGACTTTGGATACATAGATTGATGATTTTCATCAAATTTGAAAAGCTTTTTTTGTCTTTATTTGTTCTAATTAGTTATTCATGATAGTAGAATGCACTTTGACACATCATACTTAAATGGAGTATAACTACTCATTCTTCTGGTTGTACATGATATAGAATCACACCAGTTTGTGTAGTTATATATGCCCATAGGGTAATAATGTCCAATTCATTCTACTATCCTTCCTACCTCCATCCCCCACTTCACTTCCCTCTACTTAATCCGAAGTACCTATAATCTTCCCTAGGCCCCCTCCCCCATCCCCTTATTGTGCATTAGCTTCAGCATATCAGAGAAAACATTCAGCCTTTCATTTTGGGGGATTGGCTTATTTCTCTTAGTATGATATTCTCCAGCTCCATCCATTTACTTGCAAATGCCATAATTTCATTTTTTTTATGGCTGAGTAACATTCCATCGTGTATACATACCACATTTTCTTTATCCATTCATCTGTTGAAGAGCACCTAGGTTGGTTCCATAGTTTAGCTATTGGGAGTTGAGTGGCTAGAAACATTGATGTGTCTGCATCACTGTGGTATGCTGATTTTAAGTCCCTTAGGTATATATCAAAGAGTGGGATAACTAGGTTAAATGGTGGTTCTATTACAAGTTTTCTGACTTCCTTAATAAGACTCCTAAAGCATAAGAAGAAAAATCAAGAATCAATAAATGGGATGGATTCAAACTAAAAAGCTTATTCTCAGCAAAGAAAACAATAACGTGAAGAGAGAGCCAACAAAATGGGAGAAAATCTTCACTATGTGCACCTCAGATAGAGCACTAATCTCCAGGATATATAAATAATTCAAAAAAACTTAGCATCAACAAAACAAATAACCCAATCAATAAATGGGCTTTACAGAAGAAGAAATACAATCAATCAACAAATATATGAAAAAGTGTTCAACATCTCTAGTAATTAGAGAAATGCAAATCAAAACTAAGATTTCATCTCACTCTAGTCAGAATGGCAATTATCAATAATATAGACAATAATAAGTGTTGACGAGGATGTTGGAAAAGGTACACTTATACACTGTCTTTATTTCTTTAAATATTCTTTCTTCATCTTTCTCTTTCCTCTCTTTTCCTGGACTCATTATGCATATGTTGATATACCTAGTGGTGTCCCTCAGTTCTCTGTTAATCTGTGTATTTTTCTTCAATCTTTTTCCTTCTTGTTCCTCAGGATGTAAAATCTCACATTGGCCTTTCTTTCAGTTCATTCACTGATTCTTTCTCTATCTGCTGAAATGGACTGTTGAAATCCTCTAGTACCTTTTAAAATTTCAGATATTATGCTTTTCGACTACAAAATCTCTGATTCTTTTTCATAATTTCTATTAATTGAAATTCTCTATTTGGTAAAAATTTTGTTCTCTTACTTCATTTCCTTAGACATTATTTCCTTTAGATCATGAGCTGATTTAAAGATTTTCCAGTTTCCTATGTCTGACTTCTTCATGGATGATTCCTATTGATTAATTTCCCCCCCTCATCTATTGATCATACTTTCTTTTCTTTGCCAGTCTAATATTTTGTTGTTGATGATGTTGTTGAAACTATGGATTTTAAATAATATAATGTGGCAACTCTGGAAATTAGGTTCTCCTCACTTCCCTGGGTTTTGGCTATTTGTTGTTTGTTTTGTTGTTGTTGTTGTTGTTTAGTGACTTTTCTGAGCTAATTCTGTAAAGTTTGCAGTCTCTGTATCATGAGGCCACTGAGTCTCTGTTTTGTTCATATATTCCCCTGTTCATTATGAGTAGAGATTTCAATTACCACCTGAAATCATTAATCCTCCCAATCATCACTGCAGGCTCTGCATATGTGCTGGGGAGTGCCTTCAACACTCAGCCAGGTGATTTCCACCTTGCCTTGGTTTCCCTTCTTGCTTATGCAAAATCTCAAGGTTAATCCAAGGTGAGAGCTTGGGGCCATCCCTGCTGTCCACAGGCATGAGGTCCACAGATCTGCAGAATATAGCACAGACTTTCAAAGACCCCATGGGGAGCTCTCAGGCCTCGGCTTTTCTGTTTAATCATTTTAGGCAGGCTTTTGCTTGCTCCAACTGTTATTTTCTGCTTTAAGCAGCAAGACACACTATTCAATTGCCTCTGATTGTTTTTAACAAATGCCCAAGAGGGAATCAGTTATTTGAACTGGGTGCATTCTGGGTCAGGTCAAACAAAGGTAACTTTGCAAGTGGGCTTTCCAGGGATGGTCAAGAAATGATAATTCTCTCAGGGCGGGACTCAACAAACACTAGTAGCTCCATTTTGCCTCCTTCTGTGTCTGTAGGGGATGCTGGATTTCCCGTGATTTACAGCTGTGGGTTTTCAAGATTACCTTGGAGGTCAGGAGTGGAGAAGAGGGACAAGGGAATGAAGCAGACCAGGAACGCCACCCAGAAGACCCTTATCATAATTAAGAAGAAAGACCACCATGTTTGTAACATATAAGTTCTGCTTCTCATCAAAAAGCTTTTCACAAAGAATATAAGCAAAAACTTTTCAGAGGGCATTGTGGTGTGTAGCTTCCTTTTTTTTTTTTTTTGTAAAAGCCAGGTTTGCAGGAAAAAAAAATAATAACTTGTAAAACTTCGATCTTAAAAAAAAAGCACAAAAACACTTGTCATGAAAATCTTCAAGCCCCTCCTCTCACGGGGTATAAAGTTCAAAGAACTTCTAGATTCTTCATCCAGAGAATGTTTCAGGCGATAGCCTCTCTGGAACCTGCAGTCAATAAACCTGCCTCCTGAAAATTCCTCTGGTGTCTAGATCATTTTCACAAGTATTCTCATTGTTTCTATGGGGAAGAGAAGTTTTGGAGACCCTTAGCCCACCATTTCTGTTGATGTCCTCAGCTCTGGGTTTTCGTTCAAACCTTACCCAATGGGATCTTTCCCAGCAAATGTACAGGAAAAATTCCTTCTAAGTTTTCCTTTTTCTAGATAATTATAGAACCCCATTAAAAAGTCTCCTTTTAAATTTCCTAACCCTATTTGAAAAGTGTCCTGTTTCCTTCACTTTATTTTCTCTTAGGTCAATGGAAGCTGGTGACATAGGAACACCACACGGTGCAACTTTGTTCCCTCCTGCTATTTTTTCCCTCCTAGCAGACCTCGACCTCTGGCCTCAATTTTGCAGCTGCCTCTCAGCCTCTGCCCTTGGAGGCTCTTGCCTCTCTGCTCCTTGCTGGAGTTCACCTCGCCATGGCAGGAAACACTTTCAGATTGCCTGTCTCTAAACTCCTGCTGGTCCCCAGCTGCCCCTGCAGTTTTAAAATTTTATTTCACTCTTCCTTTTTCTAATTCATCTTGGTTGTTTTTCAAGGGCAAAGGCATTCCAACCAGAGACTACAGAGCTTGTGATGTGGGGTACAGGGGACAGAGGATATTGGGAAAGGTCATGAGCATGAAATTCCCATCCCAGTCCCTCTAACCAGATCCTCTGGGCTTTCATGTGCTTTATTTGATTGAACTTCTCTGTAAGACTTTTTAACAAAGTACTTCCTGATAAGAGAAAAAAAAAGTTTAAAAAATCATCTCTCTCAGGAAAACAATTCCATTATTGCCACAGATGAGACTGATATAATACAGAGCCTAATAAAATTAAAGCCCAGTCTTAAACAATCTCTATTTTATATGACCAGAGACTGATAGAATACAGAACCTAATAAAATCAAGGAGACCACCCTTAAACCAGCCCTATTTCACATGACCACCTTAAAGAACAGAATTCTCTAGAACTTCATGCACAAAAGTTAAGCCTTTTATTATATAGATAAGGAGGCTCCAGCCTGGGGAAGGGTTTACCCAAGGTCAGATGCTGGTATCGCCGGAGTCCAAGGCTAAATTAACAGTGTGTTGGTGGGTGTAGACCTTTCTCAGTGTCTTCAGAGCATAGCATATTTCTTAGCCACAGTAGTTCTTAGCACAGTGTATTCATCCATTTCCTATTGCTAAAAACATAATACCACAGACTGGGTAAGTCAGAAGGAAAAGAGGTTCATTTTGGCTCACAGTTCTGGTTCAAGATTGAGGGACCACATCTGCTGATGACCTTCTTGCTGGCAGAGTCCCAAAGTGGTGCAAGGCATCACCTGGCGAGAGGCAAGGTGTGTGCATGTATGTCATTCTCTCTTCTTATAAAGCCATTAACATTCAATGACAGGGAACCCACCCTGTGGCAATTATCTCCTTCTATTTATAAGGTCCTTGCTTAGCATCTGGATGGCCATCTTAAGTGACAGCTGCCATTGAAGGAAAAGTTCCTTTCTGAGAAAGGCTCACCACTCCCTCCTACCAACCCAACCCCTAGCTGCCTGCCTTAAGACCTGCCCAGCTCAGATTCCTGAGCCTGCCCTTAAAAAGTCCCAGAATCCAAGCCTGTTTTGCCTCTCTCATCTCTAGAGAGATGGCCTTTGTCAGCTCTGACAAATAAGCTCTCGTTTGTATCTTGCCTGGTCTCCATCTTTCCTTTACCTGTCTCTTGTTCCTCGCTTTACCTTCACTAATCACCTCCCGAGGGCCCCACCTCTGACTCTCCCAGTGATATTAAATTTCTACCTCTTAATCCTTCCTCACAAGAGGGACGACACTCCAACAGGAGTTCTGGAGAGGCACACCATATTCAACCCTAGCACACGGACATGAGTCATTCTCCTCTTACTAGTTGAGGCCCTTTTCACTGTAGCTCACCGCAGGTATGTCTGCTCTTCCTCCCTCTTCAGGTTCTGTGTCTTCTTTGATTACTTCTGTTTCGAAGATGACAGCAAATCTTTTCAAAGGTGCTTGTTTTAATAATGTCTACCCTACCTGTTTCAATGCATTTTAAATTTCTTACATACATGACAATAGTGGAATGCATTACATTCATGATTATCCATTCACAGCACAATTTTTCGTAACTGTATATAAAGTATGTTCATGCCAAATTATGCCATTATACATGAGCTCTTTTATTTTTTTGCATACAATTCTTAATACACCTTTATACCACTTTTATCATATCTCTATTTGTATATAAGGTATGTTGACACCAAATTCACGTCTTCATACATGTATTTTGTATAATGATGACCGTCTCCTTCCACCATCCTTGCTATTCCCCTTCTCCCTCCCTTTCCCTCCCACTCCTATTCCCCATCTAGAGGTAATTTTCCTCCCATGCTCTCCCTCCCTACCCCACTTTGAGTCACCCCCCTTATATCAGAGAAAACATTTGGCATTTGTTTTGGGGGGGATTGGCTAACTTCACTTAGCATAATCTGCTCTAATGCCATCCATTTCCCTGCAAATGACATAATATTATTCTTTTTTAGTGCTGAGTAACTTAGTTCAAATCTTTAAGAGCAAATATCCATTTGGCTCCATCAAGCCTAAGGACTAGCAACCCTATTCTTCAGTTATTAATCTCTGGTCCAATAAACTGTAGCCAAGGGGGTGGGGTAATCTGAAAATCATGGTCATCCAGGTCTGCTCCTTCAGTGGGTTGTAAAAAAAGTTTCAGAGTAGCAATTAAGTCAAAATAAGGATGGAGAAGAATACCTGCTGGCAGGTCATTCTTTGGACTCATCTTAGAGATCAATATATATAAAGTCATCCAGGGTTCCATAAATGTATTTATGAACAACTGGTACAAATGATCAGCCAGTAGATGAATCCTACTCTATTGGTTAGAGCTCTCCAGAGAAACACAATCAGTAAGATTCTTGTTTGATCTTTATAATACAATAAACAAATAAATAAAAGAATTCAGCTTCTCAATTAGGCAGACCAGCAAGTCCAAATCCAAGTGTGGGGTGACAGGCTAGAGACCCAGGAGAGCTGAAGGTGTGGGTTAAACAGAAATGCATCAGTTGGAGAATTCCCTCTCCCTGTGTGTGTGGGGGGTGTCTTTTTGTTCTATTAAGTTTTCAACTGATGGGATGAGGACCACCCACATTCTGGAGGCACATCTTGTTACTCAGACTTTACTGATTTAAATCTTAATCTCATCCAAAACGCACTCCAAGTGGACATATAAAATTAGCTGTCACACCTGCTTTCTAGGATCACAGCCAGCACAGTTCAGGTAGCGCAGAGTGAATGAAGGTGATTCTCCATCTGCCTCGGTGACTCATTTCCATTCACTTGTCAGGCAGTCCAAAACACCCTCACTTTTCCTTACCTAAATTTTACAAACTCTCCCGTTTATAGCAGGGTCAGAGAGAATCAAGGGGCTGATGGAAACAAGTCAACGCTGAGCCCTCTCCGAGCAAAGTGGCTGTTTTGTCTTTAGCAGATCTCCTTGGTGAAAGGCCCTGGAGGGTGACAGGTGACAGACAATTAACCAGTGTCATATTTTTACCAGTGGATAAGTGATTATTTCAGAATGACTCAGTATCTTCTGTAGGAGTTTGATAACTCATTAACTTTTACACAAATCTGTTCAATAATAAACAAACCTCCGACTGATGTGACCACATGGTGGGATTTCCACTGAGTAATCTCTCTCTCTCTCTCTCTCTCTCTCTCTCTCTCTCTCCCCTCTTCTCTCCTCTTCTCTTTCTCCTGGGAAGTCAGAACAACGTGTTCCTGATCAGTGATACCCACAGCTATAAAATTAAATAATGCCACAAGACCTGATCCATGGAAATGCAGCAGAGAGAAACTGATTCACATCAATAAATCTTTTGAAGTACATGGGACTGTTATGTAAGTGCCAAGAGTTACTACTGTCATTGTGAGGAGATCCTGAGTTGCACAGTTGGAAGCTAAGCATCCTTGCTGAGGAAACACCTTTGCATATACATGGGCCACAGAGGTAAGAGTCCTGCCACCATTACAGTGTAGATGTAAATGTCATGACCTAGAGCTTGGGAAGGAAACACCCTTGATATCAAACACAGGATATAACACATACGATTTTAGTGTGATGTTTGGGCACATGGTTCTTTCCATCCCTGCAGGTAACTTGAGGATCATTTTCATTTTTGATACATAAATAATCGATTTCTCATTGTTTTCCTTATTAAATACAGCTTTCAAGATATTATCTGCATCTTAGGACTTCTAGACAAGAGTTGTGTTTTGTCAGTTCCATAGTGCTGAGGGTTTCGGGATATTTTAAATTCAACTAAGAATACAATGTGGAATTCACTTGGGATGTTATGTCTTATGCAGTGGCTAAACACACTACTGAAACAGGGCATGGCTATCAAGTTATATTAAGCAATGTGTAGAGGAAGATGAAACAATAAAATCTGCTAAAATATTCTCTTCATCCAATGGTAAAATGGTGTGACTTCCATGTAAGCAGGTGAATGAGATTAACATACAGAAATCACAATACCTGAAGGACCAAGAGTGACATCAACAGTTGGTTATCTGAGTGCAATATCATTTTCTACCTTTATTTTGGACTGCTCTTCTAAGTGAGACACTAGCTCTGGCATTTTCTAATATTTGCCTCGAAAATTGCTTTTGTATTATGTTCATATACTCTATGATGAGAAAGCATCTTGGGAAATAAATGATAAGCAAGTTGGAAAAACTCACATTGAAGAAGTTAGAATTGCCTTGAATCTAGTGGAGCTCTCCCCCTTTTTAAAAATTTCTTTAGTTATTTGAGTTTGTGATATTCACAAGCTATGTTTAGGAGTTTGAGCATATTGTCCTCACTCTATTATTAGGTATGCCATCGAGCAATAGGCGTATTGCTAATTGCATTGTATTCCCCTCAACTCCACTTAGGCAAGAGCTATTGAATATGAAGCAATTGAGACTTAGTTCAGCTCAGTAATCCTTGAAGTGGTGTGAGACCTTAGTCTAGATGTACATCAAGATAAATGAGACTCGGTCCTCATTACCAAGGAATTCCCAGCTGGTGTCAGAGAAAGACCCATTAGGACTATTTACCACAGTTCTCTGTTGCCTTGAAGCCATCCATATAAAAAGCACAGACTACAGATACTTTGTCCATCCTTATCTTTATTCTCAGCTCAATCCACTGACTTTACCTAGGCCTCCCTACAGCAAACAAGGTCAAGGTCACCAGGTCATGGTAATGAGCCTCTGAGGAGCATAAGATATAGTGATCCCTCTTGTCCTCTGGAAACACTTCCTTCTTTAGGCTTTTAGAACACAGTGCTCTTCCTACCTCCCTACGCCATCTCAGTCTTCATGGTTGGCTCTTCCTCTTCTAAATTACAGAATCCCTCAGGGTTCAGCAGGCCTCTTCTTTATGCCAGCTCCCTAAAGGGACTTGCCCAGTTCTGACATCCTATTATGCTGAGAATAGACCAATAGTCCTCCTCATGATCTAGAATGCCCCTTCTTGATCTGAATCTGATCTTTTTTTTTTTCCCATTCCTGGGGATCAATCCCAGGATCTCATGCATGCTAGGCAAGCATCCATCACCCTACCACTTGCTGCAATCTCAGGCTGTATTAGGTCTTTCTGTTTTTATCTTAAAGTTAACATCACTTGCTCCATCTTAGCTTCAGCAGCAGGTTTACTGCTCCTTTCACTTCAAGATTCTTTCTAGCTACTCCCTTATCTTGAGCTGCTCCTTCTGGAACTATCTTCATGTGGCCTGCTATCTTACCATGGTTAGCAAGCAGTCCATACTCAAACGTCACATTCTCAGAGAAGTCTTTCTTGATCACCTCTCCTCTGCCAACCACCTCTATGTTCTTTCTTTGGAGCATTTACCACGGTGGGCCTGACATTGCATATTTATTTCATACTGTTCAGATCCTCCCTAGAATGTAAACCCCATGAGGCTGTTGACTTTGTCTAATTCACCTCTGTGTCCTGGGCCCTCAAATAGTGCCTAATATGTAGAATAGTGCCTATCGATTTTTTGAAAATACTTTTTAGTTGTAGATGGACACAATGGCTTTATTTATTTTTTTTTAGGTGGTTTTGAGGATTGAACCCAGAGCCTCACACATATGAGGCAAGCACTCTAAGTATTCCTGCATTAATAGAAAAGCTTTTGGGGGACACTGAGCTACAGTCCCAGCCCCTAACAATTTTCTCAAAGAATAAATAAAATTGCTTATATTAAATTTCATGTCCTTTTAATTATTAAAAGGAGAAGAATCAACTTGGTGCAAACGTAAATATCAATAGGGAAACAAATGACCCCACTCTGTGGAAAGCTGAAATGAAGACTTGTTGGTGTTCTGTCAGGGGTCATTACATCTTCACATTTCTCTCTCTCTCTCTCTCTCTCTCTCTCTCTCTCTCTCTCTCTCTCTCTCTCTCTCTCTTTCTTTATACTTTGCTACTGAGGATATGGCACACACCCCTTCCTTTATTATTTCTGTAGCCTGGGGGACTTGAACATAGCTTGTTTGGAAGGAAAAGAGAAGAGTTGTTGAAGATTCAGTGAACTGACCTGCGCCATATAGAACCATCGGGAAAATGGTAATCACTTGGGACGTATTTTGTTATCATCCGAGAGATTTAATTCGGTTAATTATCCCAGGTCCATGTGGTGATCAAACACTCTGCTTTTATGCAAGAATGCATATTTTCTCTCAAATATGCCTCAAGGAAGTGAAAATCGCCCATAGAACTGCTAAGTCCCATTAAATTCTAATTCATAGTGGTAGATTTCCCTTCACAGAAGGACCCTGCAGATCATACTTGGTCCTGGAAAGCTCAGAAATTCTGAATACTCTTCACTTCTAATAGACATGAAACTGCATTTAACAACAAAAATGTAAACCCATAGTTTCACTGTACAAGTTCAATTGAATTGTCCTTCCAAAAACACTCATTGAGCTACAATAAAGAAAAAGTGACATATTCAGATGAGGAAAAAATGAATCCTCTGAACAAAAACACTTGCTAATTAGGCACATTAAGTAATTCACTCTCAAAATACAATCAAAGTACCCACATGTGCATTTGATTATCTCCTATTTCTCTACTCTAGACTGCCCTTTGCATTTTTCCTACAGATATTTTTTCACCCTTATAACTCTCATGTACAATCTCACTGCTTCTAAACTTACAGTATTATAGAGACAGCCAGCATACCCCCAACAGGAAATGAACTACAGTTCTGATTTTATCCCAACAGGAGAAAAGATATGTTTATAATTTCCCAGTAGGAAATCAGATCTCTTTCACTGCTTAGCTTGACAAGATGATGGTATGTCTTTTCCCTCTCTATTAACTCAATATCAAAATAATGGTAACTCAGAGTTAAATAAACAGGAACACACTTCTCACGTCAATCAAAACAGATGCTAAGTTCACTTCTATTGTCAGTTGCATGGAAGTCAAATTCATTACTGAATGTATAATTTTATATCCTCACCATCAAAATCAAAGAGGAAAAAAATGCCAGGTTATAGGTTTTATCATATTTCGTTTGCAGAATTATATTTTTCTAATTTTTTCCCAATTGTTCTCGTCCGATGGGACCCTCCCTCATTCTTGACTCTGTGATTGTATATGAAATAACTGCTCTCCTGCTTCTATTTACCTAAACATGGGAGCACAGATGTGTGCAAAAATATTTTTTTTTAAATCTAATTTCCAGACTCAGAAAGCCCTTGTGTAATTTGCAGAGGTAGCCTCAGATTGTCTTCAGAGATACATTTTGATGCTTTCCAAGTTGAAACATATATTCTAGATGACTAATGATGCAAGCCTGCTTTTCCCTCAGCAACATGAGATGGACTTTACAATAGAAGGAGACTGATTTACTGACAACACGTCCCTGGGCGAGGGGGATTGCTAAGTGCCTCCATATGCGCTGTATTTAAGATGCTCTTTCCAGGAGGCTTTAATCAAAACAATGTCTAATGCAAAGACTCTTCCTGGGAGAGCTATAGGATTAAAAGAGAAACCAGAAATTGGTGCCCAAAGCTGACCTAAACTTCTATGAGGCAGCCATGGATTCTTTATCTGGAAAGTCTATCCTGGGGAAGTGGCCATATGTTTTGTGGTTCAGGACTTAATAGGGGACCCTGCATTACACATGTGAATTTATTTAGTGGGCACAGTGAGAAGTTGACAGACTCCATGATGCTAGATCTCATAAGGAATAGGAAAAGGGTAAAGAGAGAGAAAGGGTGTCAGTTATGTCTGCCAATATCTGTCTATCTACCTATCATCTATTCAAAAAAGTATGCATCCATATAACTCATTTATCACTGAGATGATTTTGGATAATTTATTACATAGAAAAAATTCCTCCATCCAGGGCTTGTACTTCATAAATATATATTACTGACTACCTTAGTAAGGTAATGGCTTTGTGTCTTAAAGTGTGGCCAAACATTTTTTAGCTCTCACTGAAAATACTTTTGGAAAATAAAGTGAAGATTTAATCACTCTCCATGTTCAAATTGTGCTCCTGTTTTTACTGTGCACTTTAAAATAACCCCCCTGCTGTAATTTCTAACTTTACATCATGTCAATGAGCCTGTCGTCAGGGTAAAAGGAGGTCCAAAGTTTGCAGAATCTGCTGAGACAGCCAGAGCTATGAGCCTTAGTTAGAGCTTAAATTAGAGTAGAATAAGATCTTCTGGGAACTTAGATGTGGACCTCTTCACATGGGTGGCCTCTTAAAAGTGCCCACATGGGGGCTGGTAGGTAGCTCAGTGGTAAAGTCCTGTGCATGTTCAAGCCCTAGATTTGATCCCTACCACAATAGCAGTAGTAGTGGTAGTAGTAGTAGTAGTAGTAGTAGTAGTAGTAGTAGTAGTAATAATAATAATAATAATAAATAATTGCCCACATGGCTAACAGGATGCAAGATAGCTTAGAAGAGTCATTATAATCATGTCTTCTTGTTAGTTTCCATAGATGGGCTAGACTGACAACTATAAATAATAAGTATATTTAATGTTATATTCAATTACATTTTCTTCTTAAATAATTCTAGATCACATAAATCACTTTGTTCTTGATCTTCTGAGTACTGATATATTAAAACAAATTTTAAAATATATTGATTAAAATGGACCTGTTAGGCACACGACTCTCCTCTATACCTCTAACTACAGGTAGAAGGAAGAGAAAATCAAGTCCACCTGTGTCAGCCATTGCCAGATTATCCAGTCTGATAAGGGAGACTCAGCAAAAACTGCACTGACATATAAAACTGACCTACAAAAAGACCACTGTAAGGCTGTAACCCAAAACAGCCTATTAGTAATTCCTTCAGATTCCACATGAAGCAAGGCAGCCGGTCTTGGTTTTACTCTCCTGGGGGTGATGTTACCAGGGCCGCTGCTATTCAAATCTGGTCCACATTCATTAGTTAGGAAAATTGAATAATGAATTCATTTAGCTCTGGCACATTAACATGTCATGGCAAACTACTGTGTTTGGAAACAAACTAATTCAGGTTTTACATAAGCTCTCTCTGTCAGCATGCTTTTATCAGGAAAAAAGAATCACCAAAGTGATAGGTAGTAAACAGAAGTGCAAAAATAAAACCCAGAATGTAAGAAGAGCAAAGTACATCTGTGAATGTACAATTAATTTAGAAAGACACCAGTTCCTGGAAAATTGAAATTTTATTGCCTATAATCCAGAAATATGGAATAAAATTCACATTCTCTAGTGCATTGTAGTCTCCTTGTTAGAATTTTTTTTTATATATCTGGATGTCTGGATGTATGATGACTAAAGTGGAAATTTCTCAAAGAAATGCCAGTTTAAAAAATGCTTTCAGTTAAAGCAATTGGTTTGGTAGTTTTGAAATATTTGTTTTTACAGTGAATGCTAATATAGTGCCATAAATCTTGAGAGTTTATTTTTTTTTACAGGGATCCTATAGAAACATTTAAAAATTATCATTATAGTATTATAATTATAAAACATAAAGTGAAAGTTACTATCCACCTAAATACTTAAATATGACAAGCTCTTGGGGTTGATGGAGGGAGATTGATCTGGTTTGGTAGGTTTACCTGTATCTGTGGTGTAAATACATTTGCCATAGCTATTTCAAACAACCACCCCTGACATTATAGGTTGTGGAATTGGAAAGAGATGTATAAGAGACACCATTGAGTACTATTTCTACCATGGGGAAACAAATAAAACTAAAGAACATCTCTAGCATGTAGTACAGTAAAATAAATTAAAGGCATTATAAGTTGTTGACCTTCAATATGGCAGTGGGCGCAGAGAGATCAAGTCTCTGACCTCTTCAGCTGCGTGGACATAGGGAGTCGTAAACTGTCTAAATACTGTTTGCTCAGGATCATTAGGCAATGCTGAGCTGACGTGGATCTGGGGCGAACAGTCTGGGCCTCTCGGAACACACACTGGGCCCAGATCGGCTGCATTCAAGCTCCTGTTAACCTGCTTCTCGTGACTCAGCACTAACGATCCCGCTGAAATAACTGGTCGGCCCTTCTGAACTTACAGAGGTAAAAGCCAACGAGCCTTCATAGGCAGTGGTCACAGGATTGAAATGGGGCTTGGGAGAGACAGTCAGGACCCACCCGTTGCATTGGTCACCCGGCAGAGGGAACAAACAGTCACCATTTGCATGGGATACCATCATGGCAGAGAACTGATGTCATGGGCGGAGGAGATAACTTCATTGAAACCAGGAGTGTAATTCCCTACCCATCCCTTTCCACACAGCCGGGAAACCTTAAAGGCCCCTCCCAGCTCTCCCGTGAGTGCAATAGGGAGACCAAGGGAATCAGGAGTGGCGCGGGACTCGCGGCGTGGAACTCCCGGCTACCGCTCCCACCAGTGCTGACAACTGAGGTCTCTTGCACCAGCTACTGGGGGCGTGGCTACCAGAGGGCAAGCAAATTCACTAGGGGTTCTCAGCCCCAAGCTCTACAAACTTAGGGTCTGAGGGAGGCAAACAGGGAGAGTGTGCCCAGGCATTCATGAAAACAGGGCTTCCAGGAGCAGCAGACCTGGCGTGTAGCCTGTATTGTGGTGAGCGTCACAGGTGAGTGGGGCCTGGCTTGAGGAAACACAAGAGAAGGCCCTAGACACTCAGGATTGGAGACCCGCCCAGTCTGGGAGGAAGAGCTGCTGCACAGTAATTGGTTCCCCCCTATTGAGAGGAGAAGCTTGGCCCAGTGGGCACAGCTCAACCTACTGGAAGAGAAGTTAATCGAACTCTATGACTGCATTTATTATTATTTTTTTTTCTTAATTTGGGTTTCTTTTTCTTTCATTTCCATTTTATTTTGTTGTTGTTGTTCTTCAACTTTTTTTTTAATGTTTTTAACTTTTTAAAAATTTTTTTATTTTATTATTATTATTTTTATAATTTTAATTTTCATTTTTTTATTATCATTATTATTTTTTTTAATTTTTTTTCGTTCTTTCTTTTCTATTTTTTCTTTTGTCTTTTCATTTCTTTTCAATTTTCTTATTCCCCCTTCCTTGAATTCTACCTGCCTACTCTCATTCTCTTTAGTGACTTCTTCCCTTCCCTTCTAATATCTTTCATCCCAAGCATCAAATAAATTTATAAGAGTAAACAGTAACTCAGCAGTCAAACAGAACAAGAAGTAACATGAGCAGCATAAAAAGGCAAGGAAGAAAAGGAGTACAAACAATGAAGGACAGCCTAAATATTCAGGAGGACCTAGAGTCATCAGAAAAATGGTCATATAAAGAACTCAAGGAATACCTTAGACAGATGGAATGGAACCTTAAAGAGGATACGAGTCAGCAAATCCAAACAGTGAAAGAACACATTGAAAATGAATTACATAAACAGATAAAAGAAGAAGTTAAGCATCTTTATCAGGAGATAGAGATTATTAAAAAAATCAAACAATAATTCTAGAAATGAAGGAAACGATAAACCAAATTAAAAACTCAATTGAGAGTATCACTAACAGAATGGAGCAAGTAGAAGCCAGAACGTCAGATAATGAAGACAAAATATATCACTTGAAAAGAGTCTAGCCAACTCAGAAAGGCTGGTAAAAAATCACGAGAAAAACATACAAGAGATATGGGATAACATAAAAAAACCAAACTTATGAGTCATCAGGATAGAGGAAGGTACAGAGATTCAAACCAAGGGAATGAGTAACCTGCTGAATGGAATAATTACAGAAAACTTTCCAGAAATAAAAAAGGAAACAGATATACAAATTGTAGATGCATACAGGACACCGAACACACAAAATCACAGTAGACCAACGCCAAGACACATTGTTATGAAGATAGCCAATATACAGAACAAAGAGAAAATATTAAAAGCTACAAGAGAAAGGAGGCAGATTACATTCAGGGATACAAGGGATTTTTCATTACAGAGGCTGAAAGCAAGAAGATCCTGGAACAACGTATTTCAAACACTGAAAGACAATGGATGCCAACCAAGAATTCTGTATCCAGCAAAATTAAGCTTCAGTATGACAACGAAATAAAAATATTTCATGATAAACAAAAGCTAAAAGAAATGCAGCCAGAAAACCAGCATTGCAAAGTGTCTTGAGCAAAACACTACACGAGGAAGAAATGAAAAACAACAACCAAAACCATCAGTGGGAAGTGCCTCAGTAATGACAGAGGGTGGGGGGAAAGCTAATCATGGAGAAAGAAACTAAATTTTAAAAAAAGATAAATAATCAAACATGTCTGGCAGTACAAGCCATATATCAATAGTAACTCTAAACGTTAATGGCTTAAACTCTCCAATAAAGTGACATAGGCTGGTAACATGGAATAAAAAAAAACAAATCCAACAATATGTTGCCTCCAGGAGACACATCTGATTGGAAAAGAGATACACAGGCTGAAGGTGAAAGGTTGGGAAAAAATATATCACGCACAAGGTCCTTGTAAGCAAGCAGGGGTGGCCATCCTCATATCGAATAAAATAGACTTCAAGACGAAGTTAATCAAAAGGGATAAGGAAGGACATTATATACTGTTAAAAGAAACCATTCACCAACAAGACATAACAATTATCAATATTTATGCACCAAATAATGGTGCTGTGACATTCATAAAACAAATTCTCCTCAAGTTCAAGAATCAAATAGACCACAACACAATAATTATGGGTGACTTCAACACACCTCTCTCACCAGTGAACAGATCCTCCAAACAAAACTTGAATAAAGAATCTATAGAACTCAATATCACAATCAATAACCTACACTTAACTGACATATATAGAATATATCAACCATCATCAAGTGGATATACATTTTTCTCAGCAGCACATGGATCCTTCTCAAAAATAGACCATATATTATGCCATAGGGCAACCCTCAGTAAATATAAAGGGTTGGAGATAATACCATGCATTTTATCTGATCATAATGGAATGAAACTGGAAATCAATGATAAAAGAAGGAAGGAAAAATCCTACATCACATGGAAAATGAACAATATGTTACTGAATGATCAATGGGTTACAGAAGACATAAAGGAGGAAATCAAAAAATTCTTAGAGATAAATGAAAATACAGACACAACATATCAGAATCTATGGGACACAATGAAAGCAGTTTTAAGAGGGAAATTCATCGCCTGGAGGTCATTCCTCAAAAAAAAGAAAAACCAACAAATAAATGAGCTCACACTTCATCTCAAAGCCCTAGAAAAGGAAGAGCAAAACAACAACAAATGTAGCAGAAGGCAAGGAATAATTAAAATCAGAGCAGAAATCAAAGAAATTGAAACAAAAGAAACTACTGAAAAAATTAACAAAACTAAAAGTTGGTTCTTTGAAAAAATAAATAAGATCAACAGACCCTTAGCCATGCTAATGAAGAGAAGAAGAGAGAGAATTCAAATTACTAACATACGGGATGAAAAAGGCAATATCACAACAGACGCCACAGAAATACAGAAGACAATTAGAAATTATTTTGAAAACCTATAATCCAATAAAATAGAAGATAGTGAAGACATGGATAAATTTCTTAAGTCATATGATTTGCCCAGATTGAGTCAGGAGTATACACACAATTTGAACAGACCAATATCAATGGATGAAATTGAAGAAGCCATCAAAAGACTACCAACCAAGAAAAGCTCAGGACCGGATGGGTATACAGCGGAAGAAGAATTAATACCAATACTTTTCAAGTTATTTCAGGAAATAGAAAAAGAGGGAGCTCTGCCAAATTCATTCTATGAGGCCAACATCACCCTGAATCTGAAACCAGACAAAGACACCTCAAAGAAAGAAAACTACAGACCAATATCTCTGATGAACCTAGATGCAAAAATCCTCAATAAAATTCTGGCGAATCAGATACAAAGGCACATCAAAAAAATTGTGCACCACAATCAAGTAGGATTCATCCCTGGGATGCAAGGATGGTTTAATATATGGAAATCAATAAATGTTATTCACCACATCAATAGACTTAAAGATAAGAACCATATTATCATCTCAATAGACACAGAAAAAGCATTCGACAAAGTACAGCATCCCTTTATGTTCAAAACATTAGAAAAACTAGGGATAACAGGAACATACCTCAACATTGTGAAAGCATTCTATGCTAAGCCTCAGGCTAGCATCATTCTGAATGGAGAAAAATGAAGGCATTCCCTCTAAAATCTGGAATAAGACAGGGATGCCCTCTATCACCACTTCTATTCAATATAGTTCTCGAAACACTGGCCAGAGCAATTAGAGAGACGAAAGAAATTAAAGGCATAAAAATAGGAAAAGAAGAACTTAAATTATCACTATTTGCAGATGACATGATTCTATACCTAGAAGACCCAAAAGGGTCTACAAAAAAACTACTAGAACTAATAAATGAATTCAGCAAAGTGGCAGGATATAAAATCAACACACATAAATCAAAGGCATTTCTGTATATCAGCGACAAAACTTCTGAAACGGAAATGAGGAAAAACATTCCATTCACAATATCCTCAAAAAAAAAAATAAAATACTTGGGAATCAACCTAACAAAAGAGGTGAAAGATTTATACAATGAAAACTACAGAACCCTAAAGAGAGAAGTAGAAGAAGATCTTAGAAGATGGAAAAATATACCCTGTTCATGGATAGGCAGAACTAACATCATCAAAATGGTGATATTACCAAAAGTTCTCTATAGGTTTAATGCAATGCCAATCAAAATCCCAATGGCATTTCTTGTAGAAATAGATAAAGCAATCATGAAATTCATATGGAAAAATAAAAGACCCAGAACAGCAAAAGCAATTCTAAGCAGGAAGTGTGAATCAGGCAGTATAGTGATACCAGATTTCAAATTGTACTACAGAGCAATAGTAACAAAAACAGCATGATACTGGTACCAAAACAGGCGGGTGGACCAATGGTACAGAATAGAGGACACAGAGACTAATCCACAAAGCTACAACTATCTTATATTTGATAAAGGAGCCAAAAGCATGCAATGGAGGAAGGATAACATCTTCAACAAATGCTGTTGGGAAAACTGGAAATCCATATGCAAAAAAATGAAACTGAATCCCTTCCTCTCGCCATGCACAAAAGTTAACTCAAAGTGGATCAAGGAGCTAGATATCAAATCAGAGACTGTGTCTGATATTTGAAAAAGTTGTCTCCGATCTGCATATTGTGGGGTCGGGCTTCAAATTCCTTAATAGGACATCCATAGCACAAGAGTTAATAACAAGAATCAACAAATGGGACTTACTTAAACTGAAAAGTTTTTTCTCAGCAAGAGAAACAATGAGAGGTAAATAGGGAGCCTACATCATGGGAACAAATTTTTACTCCTCACACTTCAGATAGAGCCCTAATATCCAGAGTATACAAAGTACTCAAAAAATTAGATAATAAGATAACAAATAACCCAATCAACAAATGGGCCAAGGAGCTGAACAGACACTTCTCAGAGGAGGACATACAATCAATCCACAAGTACATGAAAAAATGCTCATCATCTCTAGCAGTCAGAGAAATGCAAATCAAAACCACCCTAAGATACCATCTCACTCAGTAAGATTGGCAGCCATTATGAAGTCAAACAACAACAAGTACTGGGGAGGATGTGGGGAAAAGGGTACTCTTGTACATTGCTGGTGGGACTGCAAACTGGTGCGGCCTATTTGGAAAGCATTATGGAGATTCCTGGGAAAGCTGGGAATGGAACCACCATTTGACCCAGCTATTGCCCTTCTCAGACTATTCCCCGAAGACCTTAAAAGAGCGTACTACAGGGATACTGCCACATCGATGTTCATAGCAGCACAATTCACAATTGCTAGACTGTGGAACCAACCCAGATGCCCTTCAATAGATGAATGGATAAAAAAATGTGGCATTTATACACCATGAAGTATTATGCAGCACTAAAATATGACAAAATAATGGAATTTGCAGGGAAATGGATGGCACTAGAGCAGATTATGCTTAGTGAAGCTGGCCAATCCCTAAAAAACAAATACCAAATGTCTTCTTTGATATAATGAGATCAACTAAGAACAGAGCAGGGAGGAAGAGCAAGAAGAAAAGATTAACATTAAACAGAGACATGAGGTGGGAGGGAAAGGGAGAGAAAAGGGAAATTGCATGGAAATGGAGGGAGACCCTCATTGTTATACAAAATTACATGTAAGAGGTTGTAAGGGGAATGGGAAAATAAACAAGGAGAGAAATGAATTACAGTAGTTGGGGTAGAGAGAGAAGATGTGAGGGAAGAGGAGGGGGGATAGTAGGGGATAGGAAAGGTAGCAGAATACAACAGTTACTAACATGCCATTATGTAAAAATGTGGATGTGTAACCCATGTGATTCTGCAATCTGTATTTGGGATAAAAATGGGAGTTCATAACCCACTTGAATCTAATGTATGAAAAATGATATATCAAGAGCTTTGTAATGTCGTGAACAACCAATAAAAAAATAAAAAAAAATAAATAAATTGTTGACCTTTAAATATTTACACCTTTAAGTATAATATCACTAGGTAATATTGTGTAATAATAGGTCATTTTTAGTAAAGGCCATGTATACCAATAAATTTTAAAAGTTTTGAAACTTAACAATCAGCTGTTGTGAATTAGTATGACCCAATTCCAATGTATCATGGTAAGACTTTCCAAAAAGACTTCATTTTTAAAGGATTAAAATCAAAAGAACCTTCAGTTAACATCTGTTATGTCTCAGTCGATATTTTCTAGACATGCTATTTCTTTCAGCACCTCCCTCACTTAACATCTCTTAACATCTCTTCTAATATACCTGGCAAATGAGACTCAGGGATGAGATGCGTGATTCCCATGAAGGAGCATATTCTTATGGATCCTTAATATTTCATGAGCACAGCTCTTCCTCTGCAGATCATACCTGTCATATTAAAAGCATGTCCAGCTGGGTATGGTGGCAGGCTTCTGTAATCCCAGTGGCTCTAGAGGCTGAGGCAGGAGGATGGGGAGTTCAAAGGCAGCCTCAGCAAAAGCCAGGTGCTAAGCAACTCAGTGAGATCCCGTCTCTAAGTAAAATACGAAAAAGTGTTGGGGATGTGGCTCAGTGGTTTAGTGCCCCTGAGTTCAATCCCCAGTACCAAAAATTAAAAACAATAATAATAAAAAAAAGTGTGTCCAGTCCAGGCATTTCCACATTTGACCTGTCCCATCTACGTGCCCTCAATGCTGCACCGAGAACTCAGACCAGGGTTCACCCACCTCTGATGTACACTTGACAAAATGTACAAAAATGAAAAAAGGCACTATACTTACCTATTTTTCTCTTCTTCTGCTCTATGCTTTTTTGTGAGTGGTGAAACAACAACTACAAAATACATTTTTAAAAATAAATGGCTCATTTAACTCAGGATTTCCTAGAGCCTCTTATCCATCTTTGGAAAGCTTACCAGCTAATAACCTAACACAAGGTCTCCTGACCCACTGTGGAATGGATTATCTCCTGGGTGGCTATGGCCCTGCATGCTCTGCCCCCTCCCTTCTCTGTCCTCTCTTAACTATTTTATACTGTCTTAACAAAGACAATTATGATATGACATGGGTGATTACGGCTTAGGGTCACCACTCATCCTGAGACAGCTACCATTTATAGTTGTGGTCCTGGTGCTGTTCTTAACAGTGTTCTGGCCAATCTCCAAACTGTCCTGTTTGGATGATAAATTAGATGGACACACTGCTATAACACAGCAATAATTTCCTGTTCTAACTCTAGACCCTCTTGTTTATCTCATAAGACCTCCAAACACTTTATCTCAATCTTACCTCCTTAGAACCTGCACCCATTGTACAGCTGTTCATGTTAATGGCATCTGCAATTTACCAAATTATTGAGAAATTTTTTTTAAAAAGTCCTTCTATCTCTTTCACATGAAATTATTTTTCAATTTCTGTCAATTTCCCAAGGGTTTATATCTCAAACCGAGCCCAGCGATACTCCGATACTCCATTCCCTCCTACGGTCACTACCTTAGCTTAATTTTACCTCTGGATGGCTGAAAATGGTTCCTTACTACCCTCATTGTTTTGCTTCTCACACTTACCCTGTGTGGTCTCATTGGAGTCAGAGAGAAGACCATGCAAAGATCTCCCTGTGACACTCTCATTTAGGATGCACACGTTGCATATTTGTTGAAGAAAAGAGCAAATGGATATTAGAATAATCTTATTCAACTAGTCATTATTTATACTAAAGGCCTATTCAAAAGTATATTCTTTCAATAACCTCCCTCTATTGCCTACAAAGCAAAGTCCTTTCTCTTGTTAAATTGAAGTCAATTTGTTCTAAATCAGCCTCTGCACTTGAGTGGTAATATTTGGCCCAAAGTGGCCTCTGTTTTAGCAACTTGTAAGTATGCCCTTGTAAAGAAGTAACTAAACCTCAGCCAATTCCAAGCTCCTGGGCCATCAAACCAAAGCAAGTATGTGCTCCATGCTCTTCTGCCTTCATGTTCTTAGTCCTGCCATTCCCCTGACACAAATCATCTTCCTTTTTCTTCCTTTCCCCCTTCTACCAAATAGGATGTGACAAGTAGACAAATAAGAATGACTAGGGTCAGAAGGGAAAAAAATCCTTTACCACATTTAATGTCGATGCACGTTACTGAAGTTGCTGAAGTTCTATGTTCTGTTGTTTCCATGGGTAGGTGATCAACTGTGCTTCAGGGGTAGAAAGAGTAGTCTTATAAACAATGCACCTCATTTTTCGAAAATGAATATAGATTAAAATAGACCCATAGAGGTGATTTATTACCTCAGATCATCCCACTTTTCAGTGGCTTTTAGTCTTGAGATTAATATGAACTACTCCACAGGATGAATTCCGTGTTATCTTTTTATGGTTCCATCACAATATTTCTTCTTCTAACAGCTTCATAATGGATACTATTTTTAAGAGCCATTCCCAGAAGAACATAAGGCTAAATATTCAAAGATAAGGCTCTTAATATTAAAAGACAGGAAAAAAACTCAAAGAGCCCTTTTGTTTTACTTGTGGAATCAGGAGCCTGGATAAGAGTTAGAACCAACATGAATTATTGTTGAAACAAATAGAAATCTAGCAAGTATGTAATTATTTTACTTGTGTATTTAACGTATCTTTTTAGAATTACTTAGGGAAATTATACCAACTACTTTAGTTCCACTTAAAATTATTTAGCAGACTTTGGGAGACAAATTTTATTCCCAGTGATTTTATTCTGTGGCTTCCTTTTTTTTTTAAAAAAAAAAAAAGAATTTTAATTCTAGGAGTAAGTACAAACCTGAACTTTGAAGAAGCCAACTGTAGTTCAAGATTTAAAAGATAAAATGTTTAAAGAGCCTTGAGCTTGGTGTAACACATGTGCTTCTTGAATCCTTTTTTGTAATAATACCTCCGAGCAAACAGAACCAGCTGTGTAAATGAAAAATTCAAATTATGTATGTTGAGAACAGCCTCTAGCACTGCAGAATTCAGTCACAAGGTCACCTTTTCCTTTTGGTCACTGAATGCAAACAAACTATCTTGAACCGCATGAGTACCTAAAGTCAGAACATCTCTGATTCAGGACAAAAACAAATGTGTCCCCAAAATACTCCCTGGAAGAACTAAAATATACCAGAAAAAGTAGTATTATTTATCCAATGTTAGATATACATGGATGAACAGTGAATTATGTGTCTTATACTATACATATTAACCTTTATCCTATTACAGAAAATTATCAAGAATAAACACACACATATATTCCATATATTCCCATATGCACACATATAATATATTGAAGTTCATTAAAAATTGACTTGAAACCTGGCACGGTAGCACACGCCTATTATCCCAACGGCTTGGGAGGCTGCGGCAGGAGGATCGTGAGTTTAAAACCAACCTCAGCAACTTAGTGAGGCCCTAAGTAACTCAGTGAGATCTTGTCTCTAACTAAGTCAAATATTTAGAAGGGCTGAGGGCGTCGCTCGGTGGTAAAGTGCCCCTAGGTTCAATCCCTAGTACAAAAAAAAAAAAAAAAAAAAAGAAAGAAATAAGAAAAAATGGATGTGAGAATTTTAGTGATAGTTTACTAGCTAAATCATAAGTTTTATTCATTAATTCCAGTCAAATAAACTGACTATAACAAATGAAGACATACTTTTATCGTTCTGAATCATAGAATGATATCATTTTCCTGTGATGCATACAATTTTGAGAGATTAGCCTACACTCTTTTCTTTCTTAAATTTTTCATTTGTTCTTTTTAGTTATACATGATAATAGAATGTATTTAGACATATCATACGTACTTGGAGTATAACTTGATTTTTATGGCTGTATATGATGTGGAGTTATACTAGTCATTTATTCCTATAGGAACATGGGAATCATGTCTGATTCATTCTACAGTCTTTGCCGTTCCCACTCCCACTCCCTTCTTCCCACTCTGCCCTGTTCAATCTGGCCAACCTCCCCCCAACTCCTGCCTATTGTGAGTCAGCATCTGCGTATCAGAGAGAACTTTCAGCCTTTGGTGTTTGGGGATTGGTTTATTTCACTTAGCATGATAGTCTCCAGTTCCATTCTTTTACTGATAAATATCATAATTTCATTCTTTTAATGCTGATTAATATTTCCATTGTGTATATCTGCCACATTTTCTTTATCCATTCATCTGTTGAAGGGCACCTAGGTCGGTTCCATAGTTTAGCTATCATGAATTGAGCTGCTGTAAACATTGCTGTGTCTGTGTCACTTAGAGTTTGCTGATTTTAAGTCCTTTGGGATATGGCGAGGAGTGGCATAACTGGGTCAAATGTGTTGGTTCCATTCCAGGTTTTCTAGGGCATCACCATCCTGCTTTCCAAAGTGCTTGCACCAATCTGCAGTCCCACCAGCAATGTGTGAGCTACACTCCTATCTTTGAACCTAGTCTGTATACAAAAATCACTCCTTGAACGTAAATGACATGTTTTGATAAAGGTTGCGTGAATGCTGCCATTTGTCAAAGTTAGCAGCCATTCATTTTCAGTTCACACAAATATATTGAGCCAATCCAGGACAAACCTTAGGTTTTTTCCTGCCCTACCTCCGTCCTCAGGTTACAGGCATGAGCTAAAAGAGGCAGTATATTTATGTATCTCCCTTGTGTCTCTGGACTCCTCTGAAAAGAACCCCCATCGGTCTATTTCTATAACACAAAAGAATGCTCCCAGCCTTTGTGACTAACCTCAGCCCATGATGGGCACAGGGGTCACACTGTCATTTCACATCCCATCACCAATGCTCAGTCTCTCTTAGGGCCCGGTAGCCAACCCCTGGAAGCTCCCATCCCCCTAGTGTTTTGCTGCAGAAGGAAGGACCTTACTTCAGAGAGCCAGGGCGGCAACTCTTCATTTGGGGACTCTCTCACAACAGATACTTTAGCACTGTTGGGTTTGCTGGGACATATGGCTGGAGTAGTAGGTCACAGATCTGGAGAAGAGATCTCCCTTATGTGAACCCCACTTACAATTGGCAGATGTCCAAGTCATCTGATAAGTGGATTGGAGCAGTAGTTCAAGGGTGGTACACGGTGCCTCCATATCCAAGTGGCAATAATATGAGATAAAATATGTTGACCTTTATCATGGCTTATCCAAACCATTACATCCCTCAAAATTTTGCAATGTGGCAGGCCTCTCTATATTTTTAAAGTTTACCTCCTGGCTCATTGGTACCCTGCATGGGACCCTGTGGGACCAGATAAGTTGCCACTTTCTGTTTTAACTGGATTTGATCAGCACAAACACGGGGGATCACATTGTGTTCTGCAGAAAGATCATGAGTGACCCTGGAAGACGAACTTTTATGCAAGTCAGACAGAGAACAGTTTATGACATCTGCTACAGTTAGTTGTTTATCTGTTCCTCCTGCAATTGTTTTATATGATTTTCTCATGCTATTAAGTATTCTTTTAAAAATAATTTAAAAATTGATATACCAAATTTTATCATGGGGTTATAGAGTATTCATTAAACAATTCTCTAGTTACAGATTTTTAATTTTTTTTGCTATTATAAAAATGTGATAATAGATTTTTTTGTATATAATTGTCTTCATTATTAATTTCTTGAAATAAATCCCTGGACATGAGATTACTGAACTAGAGTATAAAGATGCTTAAAGTCTTAGTTTGTCTGACAAATTGTCCTCAAGAAATAGAGTATCAATTTATAATCAACTAATTGTGTTTAGTTGGCTCATTCCCCATACTGTAGCCAGCAATGACATTGATATTTTTATAACCATTGCAAATTTGTTTCATTGTTCTAGTCCTGTAGGAGGACCTGTTCTGTAGCCTCTCTTCCTTACTCTTATGTATCCAACCTGTCTGTTATGAAACTCAGGAGGGTCTATGTAGGAACATTCTGGGAATGTGAGAACTGTGCACAGAAAGGAAATAATAAAATATTTTTCACTTGGGGATCCAGAACTTAGACAAATGCTTAACTATCACATTTTAACTGTGTCTTTATTTTTCTCTAAACTCACTTTTTTTTTACTGTCTTCAATTGTAGAAATAAAATGGTGTTATAGGCAATACATGGATGAATCTCACAGTGTTTAGTGAAATAAGTTAATCAGAAAAATGTATGTACTATATTTATATAGTGTTTCACTGAGCAGAAGTTCAACAGCAGGCAAAACTAATCAATAGTGATAGAAATGAACAGTGGTGGTCTTTGGTTGTGAGGATATTGGCTAGAAGGAGCGAGAGAAAGCTGTCTGGCTTGCTGGAAATAGCTTGCCACCTGAGCTGGAGAGGGTATTCATGGTGTACACAAATATTACAATTCATAAAGCAAGATATATGGACCTTACTGAATATATGATGTACCTCAATAAAATGTTAAATGAAAGGGAACAGTGTGTTTCACTACACATCTTCTGTTCAGCAAATATTAGAGAATTTTGTTTTTAAATTGGATGTTTCTGTTTTAATATTTATATAGCCATATAATCTTAAACCTTGTTTGTTAACTTTTACTTCTGGGTTATTATTATCTCCTTATAGTTGAAGTTCAAGAAAGATTATTTCTCAAGAGGCTCAAGGACTCACAGGGATAAAGGCCTACACAGTAAATTTTTTTTGGTAGAATTTTTTATACCAATAAAGGCAGATATAGCAAATCCCATATATACAAATACACTTATGTGCATTTGTTCATTGCTTAGTTTAGCATCAGTGATTTCTAAGATGGGAAAGCAAGAACCATGAATTTTAACATTAACTATTCTAGATGATAATATAATAATAAGATCTATAAATTCACCTAATTATTAAGTTGCCCTAAGAGAGTAAGCAAGAAAGACTGAGTCTTCATGTCTCTGTAATTATTACTACCTAATTTTTGATGTTCAAGGACTTTGTATTTTTTTTTTTAAAAATATCATTTCCTTCCACTCTGCAAAAAAAAAAGGTGAAAATCTTTTGTTTACATTTTACTTCTTTTGTTAAGCAGAAAAATGTTGCTTATCAATTCTTCCATCAGAAAAGGAATTGTGGCCATGTCAATACAGCTGGCACAGCAGAACAGCAACACATTTAGAATATAAGGCATATTTCAAAGGAAACCTTTTGAAGATTTTTTTTTCTAGAATGCTCCAAAGTCCATAGATTTGATTATATTTCCCAGGCTTGAATGTGTTTGACACATTGAAATACCTAATTCTTTTATGTAACTATAGATTATTATAATATATTCTTTTTAGAATTATTTCTATGAGCAAATGCCACAAGCCATTGAAGAAAACTAGCTTTTTTTTTTTCTAATTCCATGCGATATTTGAAAATCATCAACTTCAAAATGCTTGCACAGGGACCTATTCTGCGGCCTTTAAATATGTTGAATATGAAATAAGCCAGTGGGGAATTGTTCTAAGATGATCTTTACTACTTTGCATGTCTAAGTATGGACCTTTCCCTTGTAGCCCTTATTAAGTCCCAAACTAATTTCTAAACATAATGGAATTTTAATCAGAATCCCTTAGGGGATTTTTGGAAATTGGAAAAGAATTCTAAAGTTCATTTAAAATAACAAATATTCAGTAGGTGGAGAATGTTTACATAAAAGAAAGGTAGGAGCTTACCCTAACAGATATTGAAATTGTAATTACGAGCCATCATTTACTGAGCACTATGGTTATCTGGCTGCTAAACAGTAGTGGCAGTGGTTGCTGTGAGACTCAATAAAGGTGGTGAGTGGTCCAGTCTGTCTGGTCAGTGTTGGTTGGTGTTTTCCTCCTAGAAGTGTAGCAATTTGTCCCCAGTGGCATATTGATAGTTACTATGTATTTGAAGTTGCTTTTTATGCCCTGATTGTGCCAATAAGGATCACAGATTTGCTGAATATTTGATTCTTTGTCATGGTATCCCACCATTTGTTATTATTTTGGCCAATAAACTTTCTCTACACCAATAGATGTAAGACGATGATGGGTATTCACGAGATGGACTCAATGGTCTAACTATATATTCCATCACCCTCAAGCATTGTATTGATAGGATGACTAAGAATCTTGGTTTACCTAGGATAGCCTTAATTTATGCCTCTTGTTTTAGTGTAATTATTGGATATGCTCCTTTTTTTCTCTTAAAATGTCCTGTTTGGGATGATAAACGACTTGATCACTCTCTGTATTGACATTTCAGTTATAGCTTTAACTAGAAAACCACATTTGCAAATTTATGGTGCTAATTTATTGGATCCAGTATTCCATCTGAAACCATCCCTAGTGTATGGTGCTTTTTTACCCATTAATAGAATTAAAATGGTCTGGGAACCAATGGATATAAGGGAAAATGGGATCTTTCATTATTATACTTGATGATCCTGTTGCATAACTTCCTGTTTCCCACACCCAAGACTTGGGTTCTGCTAGTTGGAGATATTATTGCTCAAGGAACCTGACTTGGTTATCTATTGCTCTAGAAAAAACAACACTTAACGGCTTAAAACAGTAATTATAATTTATTATCTGTCGTGATTTATTTGAATAAGAAACTTGAGTGTACCAAGTGGTCTAGTTTGTTTTTTTCTCATGAGATTGTAGTCAGTTTATAGCTGAAGCTGGTTCATCTCCCATGGCTTCTATATTCACAAGATGCCTCTTCTGAGACAACTGGAACAGTAACATCTGCAGTCTCTTCACATGATCTTTCCGACACAGCAATTTCAGGGTAACTGGACTTCTTACTTGACAGCCCAGAGGTCCCGGAGTGTGTGAAGTGAGGATTGCAGAGCAGAAGGGGAGATAGAAAGAAGCATATGTTGTTCAATGCAATGACAGATGTTTTCTCAGGGTTCCAGCAGAAGAAACGGATCTGACTTCTTGATAGGGGAGTGTGAATGGCACACTGGAAGATGACCTTGGAGAATGGAATATATATTCATTCAGCAATAAAATCTATAGGATGCAAAATACTTTCACCAGTCACACTGAATTCAAAACTAAGAGCCAGCTCAACAGGGCTCCAGGATTAGAAGGGTTCTAAGCTTGGTTTAACGCTCCATTCTTGCCATCTTGAAATTCTTTGTACATTTTAAACAAGGGTCCTACGTTTTTGTTTTACATATTATGTCACTGGTCCTGTTAAGAGGGTTACCTGGCTATTTCCAACTCTATTCTCTAGGCAAACAGATAAGAAAATAGGGTTATGTTGTTTCCTGGAGTGGTCAAAATAATATGGCAAAAACTAGGCAAAATAATATTGCTGAAAAACGATAGAGGTAGAAAGGAGATATATACTGGTTCCTGATAAACTACACAAAACCTATAAAGAAGTACCAAGAGAACACGGCCCTTAGAAACAAAGGTTCCCTTCACTCCACAAAATGCCACTTGAAAATAAAAGGACTGGATGGTGGAGGAATGAGAAGTGACATGTAACTGCATTTTATTTCTTGCATTTCATGCATATTTATTCTTTTTTCTTCTCCCTTTATCCATTTGTATGTATCTATGTACATGGGTCTATGTATATATGTGTACATATTCATGTTATTAACCATTAGTGGAGCCATTAGACCATAGGATTAGGACAGCCCTAAAGAAAGAAATGGAGATCATTTTGAATTATGGACCATGATGGCTATAGTAAAACTAATGACAATTTGAGTTGATTCTGGGGGAAGTAGTGAGCATATTTTCAGTTGTAAGAGGGTTAATTGAATTATGTATTGTATTTTAATTGCCGTGTGTGTGTGTGTGTGTGTGTGTGTGTGTGTGTGTGTGTGTAAATAATGAGCTGTGGTATAAATTTGTCTTTTAGGTCATGCAGCATATCTGAGGAACTGCATTTGTGAAATGCTTTATCTTATGTGGCCCAACTTAGCTTCAAGTATAAAAGCTGAAAATGTCAGATAGTTGCTCGCAGCAGAGGTGTGTGCACATAACAGAGGCCTTGTCACTCATGTATGGAATTGAAAGTTAGTGATGCAAAAAAAAAAAATCCATTCTGGTGATGGGTTACATGAGTGGCAATAGCTATATTCATAGTTTCCAATTCTGGGGTATCATTTTCGGGTGCTATTTTGGGCTGAGAAGCTTGAACCTTGATTCTCCTGCCCTCCACATCCTTTGAATAAATTTCTTTTCTGCTAATTTCAACCAGAGTCAACTTCTGTTGTTTGCAAATAAGAACCTGAAATGAATGCAGATGGAAAGATGGTTATAAAACATTTTAAGAGTTCAATATAACTTCATTTTTAAGAGTGAGGAAGGGAAGTTTTTATATAAAATGTAATAATACAAGAAATCTGATTATTTCTGGCTTGTATGATCACGTGTGATCCTTCTCTTTCTCCTGTTCTATTTTCTGTATTTCTTATTCTCTCCTTTATTCTCTTCTTCTTCTTCTTCATCTTTCCTTCCTCCTTTTTAAAAACACCTTTTCTGATAGTCATTTAGTATAAACATAATAAAACATTTAATGCCTGCTAAAATATGAGGCAGAGGGAGAATTTACACATTTGCACAAATCAAAGAGATGGATGTAAGTTAGCCTAGAACCCCAGGTCTTCATTCAGGCAACAAATAGATATGTGTCAGGTGCTGTTCCAGGCACTGGCAAGAGAATAAGGAAAGAGACGGATAAAGTCCTTCCTCTGCTGAAAGCTTAAATTCTACTGGGAGAGACAACTAACCAAGTAAACCAATAAATAATATAATTTCAAGTTGTGATAAATGCTAAGAACAAAAGAACAGGATTATACAATAGAAAATGTTGTGGGGTACAGATATGGAGGTCAGGGGAGATGCCTAGTGAACTTAACATCTCAGCTGAAAGCTGAATGACAAGAAGTAGTCTTATATGGGAGGATTTGGCAAAAAGAATTTTGGGAATCATGAACATTCAATGTAAGTCACAGAAGTAGATATAAGTTTGACATTTGCAAGGCCCAGCGAAGGCCTATGAGACTGGAACACTGGGGCGATGAACTGTGAAATATTATCAGAGATGTCGGAAGGGACCAGAACATGTGGAATGTAATGTGCTGTGATTTTTAAAAAGAGCCCAAATTGTAGCCATTAGAAGATTTTCATTTGTAGGATAGTAAGATTCAGGAATGAATAAAGATTAGTCTCCTGGGCTTCATCAGAATCACCAGGAGTCTTTGTTAAAACACAGATTATTGATCTCTGCCCCCAGAATTACTGAGGTTTTCAGAATTTGTATTTTTATCAATTTTTCAGGTAACATGGATGCTGCTGGCCTAGAGGGCTTACTTGGAGAACCACTGGTCTTGTCTCGGAGGGTGGTAACTGTGGGGGTGAAGAGAAATAAATAGATGTGTTAAACAGTTTGAAAGTAAAATTAATGAGGCTGATTTAGTGATCTGAAGTAGAGATAGTGAAAAGAAAGGGACAGAAAATTTCTAAAATGTGACTTGAATTGCAAGATGAATGGCCATACCAACTACTGAGATAAGGAAAACTGGGGAGTTGGGCAAGGGTGGAGAAATATATTGGGTTATTAATCCAGATTTGCTATTGTTAGTGTGTTGCATTTTTGTTTTTCCGTTTAACAAGTTGAGATAACAAAAAGAGAGGGGGGTTTTGAAGTCTATAGGCTGGGTGAGATGTTAGAGGGGAAGATACAAATCTGTAAGACATCAGCATATAGATAAGGTTGAATGATAATATACAAAAAAAAAGTAAAAAAAATAAGCTCCAAAGAAAGCTTTGAAGCACACCACCATTTCTGGAGGTTTGGTAGGAGAGGGCAAAGAACTCTGAGAAGGAGTGACCAGGGAAGCAGGAGAATGTGGAGCCAACCAATGCAAGCAAGGAGTAAGGTGGTCCAGGAAGCAAGAAATATTTGGATACTAAATGCTGCTACCAATGGAGGAAGATGAGGGGGCTACAAATGCCCATTGCATCTGGCAAGGAGGGCGCCATTGGCACCCTGACCTGGGTATATTCAGTGATCTCAAAGTATCAGAAGTTGATTTTATTGCATTGGGAAGTGCAAGGGACAGAAAGCAAAAGCAGAGAATGTAGCCATTCATCCAAGTTTGGCTTTGGACAGAGAAAATAAGACAAGGTAGCCGAGGAGAATAGGGTCTCAAAGGAAGGGGGCTTGCTCACTTGATGGTGCTTTTAACATTAGGGATTCCTCAGCAGACATGAGCCTGCAGAAGAGGACATTCTGGCCCAAAACATCAGGAGCCAAGTCCTTAAGCAGGGGGAGGAGTTTCCTGATTCACACTGAGCCTGTCCAAGGGAGCAAGTAGAGTGCAGCATCACCCGAGGAAAAGTCACTGAAGGTAACAGGACATTAATCTGCAGTATCTTTGTCAAGCAAAGTGGGAAGCCATTGGAAGAAATGAATTAATAAAAAGATAGAAGAAGAACAGAAAGAGAATATCCATTCATCAAAGTAAGCAAGACCCATAGAATTTGTACATACCCAGATTTTTGGAAGCAACAGGCAAACTTATTTAATACACAATGAAATTAGTACATTTTTAGAGGCATAGAGAAAAACAAGATTTCTTTATAATGTGTGTTATATAAATAATCAGGGTAGAAGGGGTTGGCATAACACTTTTTTTACTTTTTTCATCTTTAAGAATAAATTAGTTTTAAAAGTCCCTGTCATCCTTATTTCTGAACTTCCATGATTTGTGATTTCATTAGTTAATCTGGAAACAGAATTTAAGCATCTAATCAAAGTGGCAAGAGTTATGCACTTTAATTTAAAATATTTTAATACTTAACTTGCTATTCAAGATAAACCAAATGGCCCAGGATTCAGATGTTTTAATAAGTTTCATATTATTATACTATTAGCCACCTGCTTATGCAGCAGACAAATCGAAAATCCAGGAATATGTTTACATCAAATATTCATGGAAATCAAATAGAAATGTATTCTTTAGAATAAAAAGTCCATACTCTAGGTATTCAACAACACACAAACCTACTACATTTTAAGATTTGTGTATGTTAAGGGCATACCACATACAATGTACTTTGTTCTATGTATTATCCACTATGCTGAAGGTTTTGACTGATACATTCAAAATATTGTCTGTCCTTTTTCTGTGGGAAGCTACTAGTAGCAAGGGGGACATTTACAGATAAATATAATTTTTATTCATGAGCTATTTCTGTCTTATTCTCTTGCTTTAGATCTTTGTGCATGTGACAGGTTCAGAGGTTTAGTCTTGATAAGCATGCAAAAATAGAGATGTTTATTTAAACCCCTTGCATTTGCAAAAATCCAGCTAGTGTCTTTTGATAACACTCTTTCTTGGAAGTCTGCCGGTACTGCTGGCTGCTTTCCTAATGGCAATCCTAGGTGAATTGTCTCTCATGGAATTTTGTCGCTTCTTCTTTGAGCTGCTGCAGCAAAGGAGAACTGTATGCTGTACTGAGTGAACATCCACGTTTTGAAAGAGAAAGAAAAGAAGGACTGCATTTTTAGCATGGGCTAAAATCAATAAGATCAATGGTTATCTAGGGATAAAGGGAGGGCTGTAGTTTCAGACTTGAGACATTGAATTATTATAAAATTCGAGGGACATTAAGGCTTTCAAGTTGTTAGTTTTTAGCATTAATACATTTAATACTTTAAATTAAAAAGTATTTTCTAGTTCAAACATATTGCTCCACATTAATCTAATTTTTTGATATTCATTCATCGAGTTGATGTTAATTGTTAGGTGCTATACAGTGGCTTAAGCATTGGGGATCCATCCATGGGAAACTTATGTAAATAACTCAAAAGGGAGCTCTTTACAAGGACTCCTTCTTTCCTCACCTACCAAGTCAGGTACCTTTTTCTGTGCTCCCATGGCAACAGATTCATTATTTATCAAAAATGTATTGAACATTTTGCTAATCCAGTATTTCCCGCAAAGCAAACAATTGCAATTTTAAAAGGTCCAGGGACATATAATAAGCTTTTATTTCCTATGCAAATGTCTGTTAGTTAGGTTGATGTTGGCTGATCCAGGTTGGTTTTGCTGAGCTTGGTTCTCAGCTATGAAATTGGTCCAGGTCTGCTCCATTCATATTTCATCTTCCTTAGATCACTGGATGCCCAGGTTTCTTTTCATGGCTCTTGCAGACGCACAGAGCAGCATGCAGAAACATGCACTGCCTTGCTATCGGAGCCAGTGAATCAGCTCTGCTGCCCTCATTCTATTGGCTGAAAAAGACACACAGCCACATTCACATCAATAGCATGGGGAAATTCATACCTTTGGAATCAAGTTGAGATGGAGGAAGTAGATATCTGTTGACCTATCATCTGTTCTACCAGAATTACCTACTATGTGCTCTCCATTTGTAAGCTGCTAAATTAAGGCAAAATTATCAGTCCCCCCCCCCCTCACTAAACAAGTAAGCCCAAAGTACTAAATCAAAGACAAGGTAGGTAGGGTTAAGAGTTTGGGCTTTGAAATCAGGCATTTGGTGAATTCTGGATGATTTCATTCATTCATGGCTGGCTTTCCATTTATTAAATCTGTGATCCTTGATAGGTTTTTTACATCCTCTGAGCCCTTTACTTTTACACCTGTAAATTGAAGGGAATAATAAGGTACTTGGGCCAGATAGTTCTGATGGCAAATAAACAGATAGTGGATATAAAGTGTTTAATTCAGACTGTGGTATGATATAAAACTTAATAGATGAACACTATCATCATTGTCACCAGGTATCTCAAGTAGCCAAGGGCAACAGACTTGCAGTGGGGGATGGGAAGGAGTTAGGGTGAACCTTCTCGTAGGGACTCTCCCATTGGGTTGCACAAGTTGGTTGGCCTGTGTGTCTTCCCACGAAGAGTGAGCTCTTCAAGGACCACATTCAGTCCTCCCTCCCAGGCTGCAGGAACATGGCTGGCTCTCAAAGCATGTTGAGAATAAACCACCAAAATTCAGGTTCCTTCCTGTTCCTTACATATAGCTGTTACAACTAGCCTTGAGGAAATGATCAGCTTGTTTCCTGTTTGTTGTTTATTTTGTTGTTGCTGTTGCTGTTGTTGGTAGACAAGAGACCATGGACATGATCATCTCCCGGGAGGCCTAAAACTGGCTCACAGTGATATGCAGAGAGCAAGGGGATTTGAGTGGGGACAAAACCACCCGATCAACTGTGAGAGCCTCAAACTATTACACCATGCTGCAGTCTGGCGGGGCACAAATCACGAGCCACTGAAGCAGGAACAAACTTTATTTCTGAACTCCACCAGCACACTCCACACACGCTCCCTGGGAACTGTCCCGAACATCATGCGGCTCCTCCAGGAACCAGCAACCAGAAATCCCTCCTCCGGCACTTCTCCAACCAATGGGAACTCTCCGGGAATCCCCACAAGAACTCCAAAGTAGCAGGCCGAGGTGGACAGCAGGGGTCTAATATACACAGCTTAACATGACCATTATCATTTCAACCGCTTGCTGGCGTCACCTCTCAACCACTCCATTCTGGCAAAAATGCCATGTGTCATTCGGACTTGGCTATGGCTCTCAGCAGCGCCAGATCCTGAATATTTGACCCATCAAGCTCCATCTGATTTAGGGTGCTGGGGCAACTTGTTACTGGTGCTGCTGGCTGTCTGGGGTGAGATCCTCAGAACACACTTGGGCTCTTCCAAGCTCATGGTAGAAGGGCCTATGGGGGAATTCAGAGATTATCAAGAATCCCTTTCCTGGACCCCATACTTATGCTGCCATCTTCATGCAGTTGCTAAGCCTCAGTGGTCTCAACCCTGTGCAGTGCTCAGGACTACACTTCCTGGACCAGCCCAGCATATCCTGAGCTGTCCTCCCAGCAGACGCTGCTGCTTGCTGAGGCCTAGCCAGGGTGCCAGCTCATGTCCAGACCAGTGTGTTTGCTTTTTAATCTCCACTCTGCTTAGTGAGACAAATTCGCTGATTATATGCTTGGATATCTCAGCCATGTCAACTCACTATAAAAGTTTCTAAATGTTTGTTTTATTACTCAAGGAATCCTAAATAGCTGCATGGCAGAGTTCAAATTCTTTAACCCTTGGCCATCTTCCTGTATGTTGGCCCTTTGGTGAAATTCACACACTCTGACAGGCAATGGGACTGTATACTAGGGGCTCTTTATACAAGCCCCAGCCCTTGCACTAACCTCCATCTCCACATGCACAAAGCCTACCCATCTTCTAGCCTCCCTGATTCATGTCCTACACAAAACTTTATTAACATTCCAGAACATGCCTTGCACGTAGTAGGTGTTCATTAAATATTCGCAGAATGAAGGCATTTAAACAAAAACTCTTTTCAGGATCTGGGCAGTATTCTTTTATTGTTTAGTTCAGTCAGTAAAGACAGGTTTCAGATCCCTAAGGAATTTTTATATAATGGAGATTTTTAAAAAATAGAGATGTGACTTTGGAAATTATGGTTTAAAGAAAAGATTAAATGAAGGATTGAGTGAGGGAAAGACCTATTGGGTATGTGGCAGGTTAGAGAATTCTGCGAGTTTTACTTTATGGGAAGGTTTTCTTAACGGAGTGTGATTTTTCCTTTCTTTGTTCTTGTCTCAAGTCTAAGAAATTACAGTTATCCTGATTCTGAAGTAAATCAAAACATTTTCAGATCATATTGTAAATGAATAGTTGCCAAGTCTGTGAAACAAGGTCTAGATAAGACAGATTTACTTTCAAGGCTCATGGAAGCAGCAGGAAGCTCAGAGAGATCTATTCCAACATCTGTCACTTACAGGTGAGGACCAGGGGTGTGAGGATCCCTCTCAGCGTTCCCATAAGCAGGACTGGAGCTTGAGTCTGGAAGTCTTTTGCACTCACCACTAGACCTCCCTCCTCTGGGTGGAGCTCTTTCTTATGAATTCGAGGCCCAGGGAGAAGCAGCAGGAAGTGGAGGCAGACTTAGGGTGGAGCTGGAAGTCCTGATTAGAAGTTCAGCTCTGACACTTTCTAGCAAAGATTTTGGGTAAGTCATCTGATTTCGCTGACTCTGCCTCCTCCTTTGTTATACAGGAACAGAGCCCTTCCTGTATCATAGGGTTCCTACACCACTAGGTTTGCCCCATTTTTGTGCTTCACCCCAGGAGACACTTGATGTTGACTTGTCCCAACCTTGGTAGTGTTAACCAATGGGGTTTATGGGTTACAGTAGCATTCCTCAGGTTTCTCCAGGATAAGGTTCCTGATTGTCCCTTTATAATTAACTAGCAATTTGAGTGTGGAGGAGGATTCTTTGAGGATGTATGAACATCCCTGTTCCTCATCAAATATATGTTCATGAATTTTAGCAACCATTGATAATGCTTGTCAGAATGTATTATCACCATGTTGGTGGCAAAATGTGAGATTCTTACCCATCATTCCTTGCACATTCATTAGTTGTGTAAATTCTATTAATTTAACAGTGAATAAGACAGAGACTTTGCCTTAGGAACTTATGTAGCTTATTCCTTCTGCAGATATTTATTATTAACTCTAAGCTAGGTCTTAGGGACTGTGGTGAAGCACTGGGTATGCAAGGGGCCAGACCCCAAGGTCTCTCTCTCCAGGGAGCTTACTGAATACGGGCACAGATAACTCAATCAACAGGAGAGCAAGTCCTTAAAAATGTGCCACACTGCCACACCTGCCAAAATAGATCTTGTAGACTAGAGTGTCAGGGAAAGCTTTTTTTAAATGGCCATAGATAGTATTAAATCTGAGGCTTGTAGAAGAAGGCCGGAATGCTTAGGGGCTAGGAGATTCCATGCAAGGTACTCTCCATCCCAGGGGCAGATGCTGACAGTGATGTCCCTTATTCAGTGTGCCTGTTGTGTAGGGCTTCCCTCCAACACCCTTCCTACCACCTACCTCTGCTGTCAGGTGTCCTCACAGAACTGATGGCCACTGTGCCCATATTTCTGTCCTCATGGAGGGATACCATCAATCACCTTGTCCTTTCTAGGGGGAAACATCGCATGACCTTGACCCCTTGTCACAGACAGGCTCTGCTAGAAAAATATGCTTGTGTTTCTCAGTGGAGGGTTAGGGTAAAACTCACCCATGAGTTTTACCCTAATAAAATCCTAACTGATAATTCATACTACTTCTCTCTCAAGGTCTCAGAAAGGGCCAAGAATGATCATGCCTGAGGGATCCTCAGCTCCTAAGGATACACAGGTATTCAGTGCTGGTTCCCATTGTTATTTTTTTTCTTATTTAGAGACTGAGTATATTTGATGATTTTCATGAAGGTAGCATAACATACCAACTATTAGAACAATATAATATGGCCTAATATAGAATGCAACTAGTATACATAGTATCATATCATATATGTTTTTTAATGTAGTGTTTAGTAACATAGCTTTTGGTGTAATTTCATACCATATCAAAAGAAAACTAACATATTGTTTAAACTCTGCTTTAGTTTCAAAAAAATAATTTCAAGAGCCAGAATTTGAATTTAGGTTCAAATGATAGTTTTCAAACGCTGACAAATATAAAAGTTGAAGAATATATTTGTTCCTAATTTTTAGTGATTATGGTTAGACTTCTCATAAAAGCAGATATTTTAAAATTGTTCCTTGTATTCTCTTTGCCACTTGAAACTGATTAGGCAAGGGGCAAGATAAATCCCAAACATGTTAGATATGTTTTACTGATGTTTTGTTGACCATAAATCCATGAGACAGTAAGAGAGAAACAACCCACTATAAATAGGACTTTACATATTCCCAAACTAAGATGACTGGATATTTCTGAAATGACTGTAGCTGTATGATATCACTATACGGACATATATTTTTCAATAAGCTTGCTGAAGTTCATCCATCTAAATGAAGCTTACTTACCCTCAGAGCAGTTACTGTGGGGGATGATGTATGCATTCACAGAGAGGCGTCATTTCTTAAAATATTCTGGAGTTCTGTTTTCAGGATGGTTCCCAAGATACAGTCAGGAAAAACTGCATAAGAATGATCAATGCATCATTCACTCTATAATTGTGTCTTATTCTAACCTAAAAGCAAGATTTGATCCTTCATGGTATTCTCCTTTTGTTGGACCTAATTTCTAAACTGAATTTCAAAATGGATCAGATTGCTTTATTGTAGGATGCTCCATCCAGAGTGCAATGTGTCCTTCTTGAGGTCCAGACTAGGACAAGGCTCAGGTTCACTGAGTTCAAGTTCACACTCAGGATGCTTCTTGGTCCCTGGATGAGGACTATGGAAGTCACCACTCAGTCAAGCTTTGGTTCCTTGGGTGGGTAAAAGAATTAAGGTTGGAGATCTCTGGGGAACAGAACCTAGTATATGATGTAATTGCTTCTAATATTTACTGAAGCTCAGAGACTAGTAAATCTGTGAGCCATGAGAAAATTGCAGGTCAGACCTCAAAGCCAGCTGCTATTCAGAACGTGAACTTCTTATATCTAGCATGAGGTGTGCCCAACATAGTGTACCTGAGCAGGCACATAGGAATCAGTAGATTTTTGCCTTTACCTGAGAGCAGTCTCAACAATCTCTGAATGCCTCATAAATATGATTTTCAAGGGGACTTTGGAAGTATTGCATCATGGTGCATTAATTAATTAATTAATTCACTCTATATTTTTATTGATTCCTATGCCCATTATGAGGCAGGTGCAGTGCTAGGACTTGCAATTATGATAATAAAGGAGACAGAGCCCTGATTGTGAATCTATAGTGCAATGGGCAGATGGACAATAATGAGCAACATCTTCACCTGTGCATACAAGAGAGAATTAAGGAGAAAACACATTATTTTATTTTTAATCATCAGTCCCCCCCCCAGTTTTTAAGTAACTACTATGCTTTACTTGCATAGTAAAAATAAAATAGCTTATGTTTTAAAGTGCACATGGTTTATGGAGGGCAATTAGCCTCCTGGTGGAGAGAGACCTTGACTGAGAGTGGCTAAGTGGGTGGTCTTTGTCCAAATGGTTCTTAATACTTCTGTTGATAGGTTTCCTTGAGCCCTGATGAAGCCACCAATGAAGTCTTATTGAACAAAGTTCCAAGGAGGACACGAATCTAAGAAATAGGTTAGTTCTGCCCAGTTATCCATTGTCGTTAACAGACTCTGACTGCAGGTAGGGCTTCAGGTAGGATATTTTGTTGTTGTTGTTGTTGTTGAAAATGACAGAAAAACAATTCAAATTGACTAATGAAAAAGGGAGGGGAAGATTTTTTTTTTTTCTTATAGAACTGAAAGTTGAACAAATGACCGTGAGTGGACAGTGGGCCTCATCCTGCATGGCTGCACTCTGGTGGCCCTGGGAGTTCCAGCATCACTTCCCACCACTTGTTTGACTAAACCTTCTCCCCAGCTCCTCTTAGAATGGACTGATCAGGCATATGGCCCCGGAAGAGGGTCATTATAATGGTCCCTGTCTGAGTCACAGGGCCACCCTCAGCCAGTGGTGGAGCCAGAGAGAGCTGGGCAGCAAGAGGGGAAGTGGTGGGGGGTAGCCTCAGTACCTCAAGGAAATTAGGGGTGTTGTTTCCAGGAGAGGAGGGTGGTGGGTACTATAGAGACAAAGCCAACAGTGTCCACAGCATGATTTCTGAGGTTGAAGAGGAATATCTGAAATTAATGTGGTTGACAACAGGCAGTTTCTAATTTCCTCATAAGAAATGGCACAGAAATATTTGATGAGAAAAGGACACTGGTATGCAGGCTTCTTATTTGTACCTCCCTTTTACTGGCTGTGCAGACAGAGCTCACGGGCAAGGAGCCTGGTATTCTCTGAAGCTGGCTGTATCCATTCTGTTGGGTACCCCTGGATGTTGTCACACTCAGAGCCATCAGACCCAATCAGCAACATCTTTGCTTGACAAAGCATTTAGGCATTTGTTTTGAAAGAGAAGAATAGCTGTCAGAGGCTCACATACCCTGAGCACTTGTCAAACAAAAGACAAAAACAAAATTAAAAATCTGTGCTAGGATGGTCACTGGAACTGGCCAGACTGTTAGTTATGAAAGTATCCTTAGCCTGTCCTCTCTGCCATGAATGCCCCTAAAATTTCTGGGCAGATATCTCTGTTCACACTCACTTAGTCATCTTGCCTGTAGAAGAGACTTTCCCCTGTGTTCTGTAGCAAGAAGCAGGGGTGTCCCACCCTGTGTTACCTGGGCTTGGTCAGGAATACACTCTCCTTTATCAAATGGAAAAACTATTGTGATTTAAAAGAAGCAACTTGTGAAGTACACAACCTTCTCTTTGGAGAAAAGTTTCATTGTTTTTGCAAGAATGTAACTCTTTGGTATATAGGACACCGACCAAGTCCACAGAGGAAATCTACAGCTGTCATTGGTTGCTTGCATGGTTTGGATACAACCTTGTGTTTTGTTTGTTTGTTTTTTGTTGTTGTTGTTTTCATTTGTTTGTTTGTTTTGGTACTGGGGATTGAGCCCAGGGGTGCTTTATCACTGAGCTACATCACCAACCATTTTATTTATTTTTTATTTTGAGACAAGATTTCACTAAATTACTGAGAGTCTCATTAAGTTGCTGAGGCTGGCCTCAAACTTGTGAACCTCCTGCCTCAGCTCCCTGAATCTCTGGGATGATAGGCATGCACCACTGTGCCCGGCAACCTCATGTATTATGTACAGAAATATCAATTTTATCTACAAGGTCTGCAGATAGAAATGAATCAGTGTGTTTAAAATGCACCAGATTGTCACCTGAGAGGATTCAAGGACGTCCTGGTGGGGAGAACCTCACTCAGGGATGATGGGGTCCTTGATAAATGTCACAGAAAGGAATTTCAAATTGTATCAGATGGAGACCAAAACAGAAATTTATTTAGGAAAATAAGTATTCCTCTAGGGAGAATGCAAGTGCTCTCTTTTAGGATCTCAGACTCTTCTTTTTAAAGGAAATTTTGTGAAAGGTTGGGCATGCAAAGGTATGTGGAGATGACATCAGTCTGGTGGTCACAAGTTTATGGTGACGTGGCAATTCTTGGGGTCGATATCTTCTCCTTTGTCTGATCAGTTATCTGATAATGTTGGGAAATCACCCTAAATTATAGGTCTGGCATCTCCCTTTGCTCAGTCTATTCTACAAGGACAATGTATTATTGGGATGATTAACAGTGCACAGGGCAATCTTTATAAGTGAGTGAATTTCCAGTAACTTTAAGAGTGTGAGTGGAGATTTGTAGGTTTCCAAGAGATTTGAAAGAAACAGCCTTGGGGAAGACTGGCTTATAGTGTGAGAGGTCTAGGAGGAACAGTGTCTCTGGGAGTGGAAGTACGAGGAACTTCAGCACAAGGATTTTACATCAAAGTGTCCTTCCCTTTGTCTCCTTTTTTATCTTCTATTTTCTTTTTCTATTACACTTTATGATGAATAAAAAGTGGCAAAAATAAAAAATAAAAAACACATGGTAGGCTCCTGTCGCCTCTGTTCACACTTTCAAATTCCTAAAATCTAGAGCAAGACTTTTATAGAAGTGTGCATACACACAACACACACACACACACACACACACATCCCTCCCATGCAAGCATGCACATCTGGAGAGAGACATTCACACAGAAAACCTTAAAACCCTATTGGTCTCAACATTTCACAATCTTTCAAAGTGTTCACTTTCCACTAGGATCTAGAGCATTCTTTTATTTTTTAATATTTATTTTTTAGTTGTAGTTGGACACAATACCTTTATTTATTTTTATGTGGTGCTGAGGATGGAACCCAGGGCCTTGCAGGTGCTGGGGGAGTGCTCTACGCTGAGCCACAACCCCAGTCTGTAGAACATTCTTTAATCGCATTTGTTACTGGTGGATCTCACAGCTCCTTCACCTCTCTAGGCCTGGGGTAGGAGACATAATGTAAATGACTCAGGACACTCTGTCTCCACTCTTGGGCTGTTTTCCAGGAAGCTGCCTGTGGGACAAAGGTGTTTTTATTCACTCAAAATGCTTCTGTTTAAACCCCTCATCACCAGTGGGATGGCATTTGAACGTGGAGCCTGCAGGAAGTGAGAAGGTTTAAATGAGGACTTTAGGGTGAGGCTCTGATGTGGGGATTAGTGTTCATATGAAAAGAGGAAGTGGCAAGAGACACATCCAGGCATAGCAAGAAGGCAGGCATCTCCAAGTCAGGAAGGAAGGGCTCACCAGAAGCAACCTATCAGCACCCTGATTTTGGATGTCCCAGCTTCCTGAATGGTAGGAAATAAATGTCAACACAGAGGCAATTTTTAAAAAAGTATTTTCAATCCAAGTTTTGTTTTTTCCCAGATGAGGAACCCGTGGACACAGAGGAGGGCTGATTGTACAAAAATTCAAAGGAACTTCTCTTTTCCTTGGTTCCCATCCCTCTTAACCTTACCCTTTTCTAAGTTCACCAATATTCTTGTTCCTGTGAAAGTGAAACACAATGGAAACCTTAATTGCTTTAAATGGTATTTGACTATGGGCATCCAGGATGAAAGGGACAGAAATTCACAATTCAGAGCATGAATTGTCTATCTGAGTCTTTAATTAACTGCATAAGTCTACCTGCCTGTACACCCCATTGGAACCAAAACAATTTTTAGAATACAGTTAATTTTTATAATTAAAAAAAAGCCCAAACTGAAAATGTTGCAAAAATAAATTGTCATTAACTTTAAAGATGAGGCAGCTGGGGAAGAGGGGTTCCCCAGATGAAGCCACAGTAGGAATATTTAGATGGGTGGGTTTTCCCACTGCCTTCTCAGAGGGAAAAGTTAAACAGAATAATGTAATATTTAAACAGTGAATTTTGGCAACAATTAAAAAACAATGAAGACATGCCACCAGGCTGTCCGATTTATTGGGAATGTTGGTCAAGAGCAAACACAGGAGGGAGGTTACTATGTGAGGGGTGCACAGAGACAGGAGGGTTTGGACAGGAGGTAGTTCAATTGGGTTTTCTAGGATTTGAGCTGGAACTGAATAGAAGAAAGGCAGGGAGCTCCAGGTGGTGGGATGTCACTGGAGTGGTGCCATCTCTCTCCTCTATTAACCTAACTTCTGATGCTCTACAAAACCCAAGACATGCCTAGCCTGCAGTAGTAATTCTTACTTCAATGAATAAAAGAAGTGTTCCCAGGGCTAGTCACTCTCTGAAGCTCAGGTCCTTTATATGATGACAATGCATTCTACTGACCTCTTGAAATGCCCCTTGTGACAGCAAGGACGAAGGAGATACTAAGCCCCACTGTGTATACAGATTAACCCTCCCCAAGGGATTAATCCCCATAGCTGAGAAGCAAGCAATGGCAGTTCCATTTCACAGGTGACCAAAGGGAAGCTCAGGGATTTCAAATGAGTTACTGAGGAGGAGCTGGGAATCAAATCCTCAAATAAAGTTGGGTCTCACGCCTTTTGCTGCAGCCTTTTGGCAGGAGGGGAGGGCATGAAAAGGTTGGGGAGACTCTGTATTTCCCAGGTACAGCAAGCTGATGGCACTAGCTGGGTTGGGAAACGGGACTTTGTAGCTCTTAAGGAAATTCCTCAGCTCTCTGGTGGATTCCAATTGAGGTTGCTGATTTCTCTAGCTGAGAGACTCCAATGCAGGACTTTACTGGTATCCACTATTTTGTTTTAGTTGTGTTTATTCTTCAGATGGGGCTGGTGGCTACTGCTTTCTCCAACTTGCCACTAAAACTGAGCTCTAAGCTTAGTAGGGGGACAAACTTTTCAGAGTCCACTCAGGACACACATACACACACAAACTCACACACACACACATATGTACATAATATACATATAATGATGTATATATATATATATATAGTATGTGTATTATATATGCACATATAGTATGTGCACATTATATATAATACAAGTTATTACTTTTGGATGAACATGATGAAGACTGTGTCTGTTTGAAATCATGTATTATCCCATATCGTTAACTTTTCTGCTATATAAATGCTATTAATTAAATCAGAATAAAAAGAAGACTAGTTAACAGGGGAAACTAGTGGTAATTAATAGTAAGCCTAACTAAACAGATAATATATGTAAGGAAAACATGACAAAGCAGTTCTCTTTAAATTTCTTTGCTATATTTTTTATGCTGTGGGCCCAATTAGTTACCCACTCCCTAGGCCCTCAGTTGATTTCTATGATTTAGAGAAACGAGTTCCTGAAATTTCCCCTTCAAGTGGTTTCCAACTCAAATAGTTACGAAATGGTTTGCACTAAAATCACCTCTCAGAGATTAAAATTGTCCAGTGATGATATCAGGTAATCTGCTTAAAGTCATTTTTAACCTGGATTTCCCCTCGATCACATTTGATTATGAAACACTGGGTCTCCCCTGACCTCAGACTCTTATTGCTAAATAGGCAACAGGCTCTACTTGATCAGCCCTCCCTCTTCAGCCCTTCTGGAGTACCTGTGGCGTACGTCATGTGCAGAGCCTGGCTGGCTTTTCCCAAATACTTCCTCCCCTACTTGCTTCAGTCTTTACTCAATGATGTTCTGAGTAAGGCCACCTCCCATCTCTTTCCCCTGTCTTATTCTTGTTTTTTCCTAAGCACAAGTCATCCTCAGACATTCCACACATCTGACTTATTTACCCTACTTTATCTCTTTTCTTGCAAGGACCCAGCGTTCCTAGTGGGCTCACTGTTATATTTTCAGGACCTGGAGCCATGCCTGATACTCGTGAAAGGGAAATGAGATAGAGAAGTCTAACGGGGAGAAGAAACTGCAGACATGCTTGGGGTGTCTGTGATGGAAGGCTACCCCATAGACACTTCCTGATTTCTATCCCAAGATGAGGAATCTCAGAGTGATCCTGGGTTCTCTCTGTACCCAGTACACACCATGCAATGCACTAGCTTTGTGGTAGAGTATTGGGAAAAACAGTGCCTGTTTCCAGAGAGGTGACCTTCCAGTGGGCACATGTGCGTGGACAGAAAGAGAAAGCAAAGCAGAGCCACATGGGAGCAACAGCTGTCTCATCTTCTCACCAGGCAAGGCATTTGCTTGGTATTGTTTTCTTTCTTTTCCTCTAAACCTGAATGTGTGAAAAAGCAATCCAATCATCAGCAAAAGAGGGTTAAGAGCAAATAGTCAAGAAACAAGAAGCTTTGTATTTCCTTTTCAACTTGAAATCATCCTTACTACTGCTGGTCAGATCCACTAAACAGACCCCCAACACCACCCCTGAAAAAAATTATAACGATTTTAATTTTAGAAATAACCATAGCGTAATGTGACCCTCAGCACATTTGTCTGGAATAAATTCCTTAAGAAATCCAACATGTGCACACCTATAACCATTTAAGTGCAAAAAGTACAAAAATCCATTTCAACTATTAAACTGGATTTTAAAGGCATCAGGTGGTGAATTAAATGCTGAGAACATTTGGGAATCCAAAATGCCATGCAGATCTCAATTCATAGGTTCTTTATACCAAAGAATTCTCAGCAGATGGAAGCAACTCTGTAAACTCAGAGCAAAGGGGTCTTCAGGGAGTGGGTTGGTTTTACATCAGATGCTTGGATATTGAGATGCTCTGAGAAATTTGAAACATGGATAAAATACATCAAGCCTTTGTCCAAAGCAAATGGAGCAATTTTTCTGCAGCCACAGACACTGGTCTCACATTCCTAATCCATGGGCAGCTGTCAACTGACTAGGGGAAAATAAGAATAGCCTCTAGTGAAATAGCCACACGCCCATGAAGTTACTAAGTGAGCGGTTCACTGTTCTCCACCAAAATAAAACACTCAGTACCTCATGTCCTTAAAGATAGGCTAGAACTCAAAAGAGAAAAGCAATATAACTGAAACATCTGAAGCCACTGTGTGCCAGGCTGGGCTTGTGATGCACTCAAATAACTCACCTGACTGCTATAGCTCATCTATTATGAAAAGGAGAGAACAACTGGAAAAGGTTATGCATGCCTAGAAATCCAAGAAAATTTCAAGCTTATTTACCCATAAGAAGGTGAAACATGCTAACCTAAGCATTTTAGGAGCTCGTGTAATGAGAGGTCTCCCTCCCATTTTCCCTCCATCTAATTGAACTTCCAGATGTTATCAATTATGAGCCACCACTGCAGTTGAGGGAGCGATTGCATTCATGCATGGCTTGCTTTACCCCCAGTTAGCAGAATTTCCAAAGAACAAGGGTGAACCCGTGGTGGAGAGGTCAGTGTGCACATACTGAAAGGGCAAAATGGGGAGTAGTTTCTGAACCAGATCAGCCTTAATGACAGCCTGCCAGGAGGGCTTCAATGGTTAGCATTCAGTTGTGCTATCTGGAGGATGTGTTTTCATATAAAGGATATATTTTTACATTTTGGTAAAGAAAAGGGGTCTGCTACTCATTGGTCTTTGGGACCAATATAAGGGATTCAAATCAAGATCTCGGCAGTAGTTTTTGTGCTCCCTTTCATTCCCAGCAGTTTCCCTCTGCTTTGGGCTAAGGTACACAACAAACGGGACTTGCCCTCCTTTTAAAGGAGTTGCACAAGGAGTGAGAAATACTTGCTGGTAAAAATCTATTTGTACAGAGAGGTCCACATTCTGAACTCCCATTACCTTAACCACACTGTTTTGCTCATTTCCCAAGTAGGCAATCAAAAGCCATGGCCAGTTGCCATGCGACAGAGACAGGAGAGGAGGAAGGAGGAGTTGTTGGAGGTTCTGTTGCTGTGAGGTGGGAGTTAGTGAGGAGTTTGGTTTGGATTCATTCATTCATTCATTCATTCATTCATTCATACCAAAGATACATGTGCTCATCAGCCCCATGTCAGGTACTGAGCTAGGCAAAGAGGTTGAAGGTGACCAAGATAGAGGATAACTTAATGAATAATATAACTTCAGACTGTAGAGAGGGAGATAAGCAGAGGTTGGAGATTAATACAAGGAATCTGCTTTCTTCTGTGGCAGGAAGAGCCCATTGAGATGACAACTTAAGTGACATATAGGATGATGTCAGTAACAGGATCAATGAATATCAAGGGGAAATGGTCTATTAGGGATGAGCATCAGGATCCTGGAGTCTGGGGAGTAGGCCTAGAAGAATCTGGAGGTTCTTATATTTTATAGGGCAACATTCCAGCAGCACAGCGAGAATAGAGAGAATGAAAGGCTTAGGGAGTAGATGCCACAGGGTCTCCCAGGCAGGGGAATCAGTCCTAGAAAATGGTTCCAAGGTTCTTGAAGATCACCTATGGAAAGTGGAGTTATGAAAAGGTCATGGTTTCCAAAATTGCCCAAACTTCCTTGGAGAGATTTCTTCATCTTTATCAAATATTTTCATATCTGCTGGGATTAAATAAAAATAGTTAATGTGTCTTAACAGCAAAAAAGAAAACTCTGAATCAAAGTTTAAGAATCTGATTCATTTTTGAGACAAGGAACATTGCATAGATATGCAGACGCTCTATGACTTACGATGGTGTTATGTTCTGATAAGCCCATCATAGGTTGAAAAAAAAATGTGAAGTTCAAAAGTTCATTGAGTACACTAATCTACCAAGTATCCTAGCTCAACCTGGCAGCATGTTGTAGAGCATCCATTGCTTCCTTTAGTGATTGTGTTGCTGAGTGGGAGCTACAGCTGGCTGCCATTGCCTACCCCCTGCAGAGAGTATCCTATCGAAGGTTGCTAGCCTGGGAAAGGGAGCAAATTCAAAGAAGGATTTCTACTGGATGCTTATTACTTTCATACTATGGTAAGGGTTTTCAACCACTGTAAGTGGATGACCATCTGTCATACAGTATATGTGGACCAAGTTGCTTCTATTTCTGCGTGATGGAAATTGTAACCTTGTGTAGTTCCATGGTTCCCTGATCCTAGCTCCTTCATGAGGTCAGAGCAGCAGAATGTCCTCTGTTCCAGATGCAACTGTTGGTCCCCCTGCTCTACACCCTGGAGGGGGGAATCATATAATCTCACTTCTCTGGTTTTGTTTTATCCTGTACAATGAGCTGGAGAGGGACAGTGGATTACTAATGTCCTTTCCAGAAGGACCCAGAAACTTTGATTTTTGCCTTGGTCATACGGGATGAATAGTTTTAAGTGACTCATTGTGTGGAAGGATTACAAATTAATATGTGCCATAGTGTTTTACACTTCCGAGAGACATTTGCAATGCAAACTTCCTGCAAAGAGCCATGCTAGATAATGAAAATTCATTTTTCTATATATAGAGTGAGTGTTAGGATGTTTTATTAAACTTGTGTTTGTGTTCCACCTTTTCTTCTTATTGGATGTGTCGTTTGGCAAGTAGCTCGATCCCCCTTCCTCATCAGTAAGATGGACTGCAATTCACTTCTCAAGTTCTTGTGAGAAGAAAATGAGACTCTATGACAAAGGGCTTCACATAACGTCCGAGACTTAGTGGCACTTGTTTTCAGGACTGTGGGCTGAATGGAAGCTCATCTAGTAAAAGACTGTATCATTTTTTTTATCCTCAAAGGTCTATGCTTGATGAGGTCCTGGCCACGTTCCATTCCGTCAGCTTCTGTCAACCTGAAAAGTTAATGAGACTCAACTTTCTGGAGCTCCTTTTCATTCAAGAAATATCCTTTTGGAGACTTCATTTCCTTCCCCAACTAACTCCCTAGAGGCTAGTGCATGAAATGCCATTCAGTTAAGTGGCCTCAGACCTCATCTGCCCCCAACTTGCCACAACAATAAAAACCCAGAATTTTCATGTTCTTCCCATGATATCCTAGTGCTCCTAAACTAGTTTGTGCCATCACAAAACCCCCAGCCAAAGAGAACACTTACAAAGAAGGCTTTCCCTATTTCATGAGTGAGGGAACAGAGGCCAACTTTGAGGCGGATGGGTCTCAGATATCAAGAGGAAGGGGTTTCTGAGACTCATCTTGCTCTGGCTTTTCCTTCTACTGGGTTTTTGCCAAAGCAAGCAGGGAATGACCTGAACACAGAAGAGAAAGCTTTGTGTAGGTGACATGTGCAAAGGCACATAACTGCTGCCACTTCGTGATGCCGTGTCTTCAGACCCCTGAAGAAATAGGCAGACCTCCCTGTAATTTTATGGGCCACTCAGTCCATGAGTCAGGTGTGACATTTTCAAAATGGCGGTGAGATCAGTCTTCTTTTCTGAGTAACAATCTACTCTGTTTTAACTGGAGCACCCTTAACCTCTTTAATCCTTCCCTGATGTATCTGCTGGTCAGAACACTAAGTACACCCTCAAGGATGGGAGAGAACAGAGTGATACTGATTCATCAAATAGTCAAAACTGTGTTTCCTGATGGTTGAATTGTGGCCAGACATTTATCTCTATGGCTTACACTTCGAAATGTCCTTGATCCAAAAAGACAGGATGCCACTTTAAAATACGGCACACTCAAAACAGGAAGAATGCCATCCCAACAGCCTTGTTCTGTTGAACTTAGTGGGTTGTATGTTACTCATAATGGAGCAGTTGGAGTCTTTTTCTAAATTTATGGGCTACCATCTAAGTAAGGATAAAGTTGCTGAAATTTTGATTGTTTGAGACATGCTTACATACCCTGGTGGCAGATAGAATTATCAAGATGAATTTAAGGACCCTTTTGTTTTTAAGAACAAACTCTGTCTCCCCTGATCTTGAACAGGGTTGTGGGAAGGACAGAGCTGGAACACAGAGATGAGTTCAAGTCTCATTTCAACATTTACTTCCTCCGAGATCCTGGTTAAGGGGCTTAATCTCCATGGAACTGAGTTTCTTAGTGTCTTTACTTATAAAATGGGGACAGCCCTACTACTTAGGGATCTTTGTGGTTTATAGTTTAGTTCAGGGCATAAATGTTGTTCAGGCTGTGCATTCTAATTAAAAAATCTGAAATGCTACCAAATCTGAAACCAACATGAAGCTCCAAAAGTTTCAGACTATGGAATATTACAGATGTCATAGTTTTTGATTAGGGATGTTCAACCAGTGAAGCCTTTGCAAATGTTCCAAAATATGAAAGAAAACAAACAAACACCCAAATTTGAAATATTTCTGGTCCTAAGCATTTTTGGATAAGAGATACTGAACCCAAAGTAAACAACCACCAAACCAAAAAAAAAAAAATTAAAATCAGTAAACACTTATTAAACATTTAAGCATTTGTTGTATACTCTGGGCTGCTTGTTGCATGCTGTCCAATCCCAGGACTGTGGTTAAGATCAATCAGGGGATTTATGTTTATTGCAACAGGATTTTTTTCCCTTGCAGGGAATAAAATATTATGAGGAAGATATGCATTTTAAAATTTCATACAAAGGCATCATTTAGATTGGCATGACCGTGACAAAAATTACAAGCTAACAGGATAAGACAACATAGAAGCTCCAAAAATTTTGACTGAATGATTGCTGTGTGGTCTTGAAAGAGCAAGTGTCTTTGAGGTCAAGGAAGGAGGAGAAAGCATTTCTCAGGGAATGATGAGCTACTAAACCTCAATAGCAGTAGAGGTTTCAAAATACGTTCACCAGTTCTTTGATACTCCTCTCTAAAATATGGGGCTTTGCTCCCTTCCCTGTGTGGGCTGTATTTGGTGAACCACTCTAATGAGCTGAATGTGACAGAGGTATGTGACTCAGGACACTGGATTGTATAAGGCACTGTGGCTTTCTCCTTGGCTCTTCTCTCTGTGAGAACCAGATGTTAAAAGGGACTCCCAGGCAACACCTAGGGAGAGGTACATATTGTGAGGAATGGAGGAGTCTTGTTAACATCATGTGAACCACCTTTGAGGGAGTGTCCTTCAGCCCACAGAACATGATGCAGGCCCCGCTGCCTCTGGTCTCTGCCACGCCAGGGTTCCTGATCTTTGCATACTGGGATCACCAATGATTATGGTTTTAAGTTTCTGGCTTTTGGGATGATTTTTTTTAATATCACAGATCATAAATGCAATGGTAATATGTTCTTATTGGGACACTTCCCTTTGGTCAGAGCCTTGGGGCTTGGCGGGGTGATTCATTCTCTGTTCTGTTGAGAAGTTAAGGATTTATCGTATCAGCAACTTATTCAAGCAGATTTTTTTTTTTTTTTACAGAGGAGTGATGTGACCAGAATTCATTTTGTTATCTGTGGCATGAGATGGGATGAGGAAGAGACTGATTGGGAGGGTAGTAAGGGGGACTTCCACTTAGAAAGTTCTAGCAACAGCAGACCAAATAAGAGATGGTGAAAGCCTGAATTAAGGCAATGGCAGAGGGGACAGATATGGAAAGATGGTGTTAGGATTTGGTAGAATTCAGAAAGCAGCAGCTAGTATCCAGAGCCATTTAGTGCAATCACATTTAATGCTGCATTGTATAGGAAAAAATGTGGACTATATGATGAAACTATATTTATACCAATACTACAATCGTATACACATGTGTGCATGAACCATAATACTTTCATGAGCTAGAAGAATAAGCACTTCACAATTAGGAAATGTCTCATTCTTAGAATTTAATATTAAGCACTTGAAACCATCCTTTATAGAAACTTTAAGAACAAAAAGAAAATAATGAGCTCTCATCTTTCTTAGGAACTAAAAGCCTAACAGTTGTCTATTGTACAAATAAGGCCACAGAGGATTAGACTGAATTATAGTGGGAAGATTTATAGACCTGTCTGAATACAGATCACACATTGTTATTGAAAGACAGTAAGATTCAAATACAATCCTGGATTAAAATAGCATAAGCAGTGATATTAAATTAGGTAAGAAGTGCTCATCTCCCCCAAAATGGTTTCCTTAGGAAAATAACATCTATTTTTAGTATTTCAGTAGCTCTAAAAGGAGATAGATATGCAAATGCTAAGCCAAGTGTTTTTTAAAAGGCCACATTTCTAGATAAATGGTGAGGGAAGGGAACTTTTATTGTTAGAATTTTCTTTTAAGAAAACTTATTTTTATTCTATAACCTTGAGTGCACTGTATCACCAACATTCATAGCTGGATTCTTTAGAAACATTTTAATGTTTCTTCTGGAAAGACAATCAGAGAGAATTCAAAACCGGTACAATGAGTCAAGAAACCAAAAGTGCTTTTTTTTTTTTTTTTTTTAATCAACACTAATTGGAAATACTTACCATTTGTTTCTGAAAATTACATTTTAAATTTTGCTTTCTTTTATATTTGCAAGTTGTGTGGAACCTTGGAAGAAATGTTTATCTTCAAATTCTTTGATCCAATAAATACTCATTGAAAATTTAAAATTCAAATAAGAGATGAGGCACACCCACTAAAAGGAGTGCTAAATGTGAGGATTGAAATTCCTCAAGGGAGAGACTGTGTTAACTGGTCATGGAAGTCTAGTGGCAACCATGATTCCTGAAAAGGGAGTCACTCAAGAAGTGACATATTAAAAGGGGAATGAGTGGAGAAATGCATGAACCTGCATAGTGGATGTTGGGCTGGTACCAACAAAAACAGGGCTAGCCATTTTAAAGGTATGCCTCCACAGTAAGAACTCATGAATATTTACAATTGAAGAGTCTTGTGGAAGATGTGAAAATCCTGATGTTTAAAGAAAAGATAAAAATAAAAGAAGTGTGAATTAAGGAAAGAGGCAGCAGCATAATTCAGGGATCTTGATGTAACTTTTTTTTTTTTTTTTTTGCAAAAACATGCTGCTACAGCTACAATGAAGGGTGCTGCTGTTCAGAATAGTTGAGATATGGTGAAAACAATTTAATGGAATGTTTGTTTAAGACTATCTATCCACAATGCCCTTCTGGTCCAGTCATTCATAGAGGGAGAAAAAGAAAGAACAAAGAAACAACTGACCATCATTAGTGCCTGCACCAGAGAGCTATTTATTAGTGGAACTTTTTTTTCCTTTTTCTTAAAGATTTCATAACAAGTGAAGTATGTACAAAGTCTTACAGCATTTACACCAGAAAGTTTCCCAGTAGCTGATGAAGTCTAGGGTGCTGCAGCTGAGAACTTCTGAGCATGACCAGAGCAATGACAGACCACCGCAAGGTTACCTCTCTGCTACCACACCAAACCGTTAGCTGGTTGACAGCTAACTATACCACCTGGAGGACAGGTTATTAGGGGAAAAGGGGACAAGGTGAGGCAGCACTAGAGACTATAGGGTGGAAAAGTTACAGAGGATTGGGTTTCGACAGTTTCCTAGAACTGTAACAAAGATCCACAGCCTGGGAGAATAACATATTGCAAGACAACAGAATCACATTGCTCAGATATGGTTCAGTCATCAAATGTATTCACTTTTGAATGGGAGGCTCTATACTGATATGGCTGGTATTTCCGTTTTTTTTGTTCATGTCTTCAGATAGCTCAACCTACACAAGTTCCTCTCCTCTCCCCCAAGTAAAACAGCAACAAAGGGAGGAAGAGAAACAGCATGGAATTAGTAGTTCTTAACCAAAACAACAACAAAAACCCAGAACATAAAACAATTTTTTAATAAAGGCATTCAGCTTTAGGGTGGTCATATCTGTTGAAAGACCAATACTAGACATTTCTGAAGTATTCCAATCTAAACAACATCAACAAAACCCCCAAATCTCCAAACTCCTAGATTTAACCATCCTTGGTCATATCTGATTGTCTTCCTTGGGGTCAGTATTACACAGAACCATTAACATGGACACACTGACTCGGAATCACAAAGTAGCACTGATGACCTACTGACCGCTCCACTAAGTGGCAAGCGGAAGTTTCAACATGTAAACGACTAACATCAGGCTAACCACTGTATTCCACAGAAAACCCAGCCTGGTTCTATTTTCAGTCAGTCACTATCTGTTTGGTAGCAAAACTCATTGATTTGCTCACTGTTATGGTCTCACATGTAGGCAAAGTGGCTTTTTATTTCAAAAACATTCTGCTCTCAACTTAAAAGCCAGTTGATAAAACTTTTAATTAAGACACAATAGCGCGGGATATAAAAACACAAGAACCACATAAATATTGAAGAAATCGTATACCATTTTTTTTTGTGTGTGTGTGTGTGCGTATGTGTGTGTGTAAACAGTTTTGCTAGAGAGCAAAGCCCTAAGTAGATTCTGGCCTGAAACTTTTGGCAGATGGGTGTCCAGGCAGGCTCTGCAGCGATGGTGAGGAGGAAGCCAGGCCAGTCGCCATGTTGACAGGCATGCAACTTGAAAACATTGCACAACAAGCAACACAAAGAGTGGAGAAGCTCACAACACTTCAAGGAGACCTCACGACCTTCACAACTGCGTATGCACAGACAGACCCGCCCCTCCCTCCTTTCCACACACAGTGTCTCTTACACGTGGGACACCTTCTGCGACTCTCTAGCTTGTTTGATGCTATATAACCACTTGATGATCCTAGCGTTTCTTTCGATGGCAGAAATGCCATAGGGCACCCGGTCATTGGCACTGTCATCATTTCTAAGGTCACTGTTACTGTCCTGAGACTGTTCGCAGTCTGAGCTGATCATGCTTGCGCTGCGGAAGTTGAGGGAGATGATGTCAGAATTAGCCCTGGCAAAGTTTTCCATGCCGAGGTTTTCCAGCTCTTCGGGGTCCAGTCCACAGTAGTTGAAGAACCTCTCCACGTCTGCATCCACTCGGAAATACCTGTCACTCAAGTCTGACTTAGACCGCTGGAGGGAGGGTCTTCGGCTGACGCCACAAGCTGGTTCCACAGGATCGGCTTCGGGTGACTTCATGGCGGCGACCTTGGGCTTGGGAGGCAGAGGAGGGGCAGAGCTGCTGCAGGGGATGGCTTTGAGGGGCTTCACGCTGGTCACCTTGCGGATGTCCGAGGAGCTGTGCGAGACATGGAGGAAGGACTCGGCCGACTGTTCCAGCAGTCTCCTGCTCACGTGCGAACTGCTCTCCTGTGGGCTGCCGCGGCCTGGCGTGGGGTAGACCTTCAGGGACTCGGCGAACGAGTGCCGGTGCAGGTCGGTGGTGGCATCGGAGCGGTGTGGCGTCCAGTTTCGGGAGCTGTGCTTGTGTCCCGAGCCCGAGCTGGAGCCCTCGGAGCTGTTGATGATGTTCTTCAGGATCTCCAGCTTGAGGTTCTCGCGCTGCACCCCGCTCTCGGTTTTGGCGTGGTTGCCGAACACCTTGAGAGTGGGGCTGCCCAGCGCGCGCTTGGCTGCCGGGCACACGGGGGGCTTGGCCAGCACGGCCGGCTTCACGGGCTCCTGCTTGGCATTGATCACCTCCTGGCTCTTGACGTACTTGGCCTTGTCGGCTTCCAACCTCTCCACGGCGCTCAGCCTCTTGGGGTTGGGTTCGGCCTGCCTGCGGAAGTAGTCTGGCCCTTTGTTCAGGATGCGCAGGGGCACCGCCGACGTGAAGGTGCCCGCGGGACTGACCGGCTTCACCATGCTACCTGTCTGTAGCGTCTCCGTGGGCATGGTGGGCGGTCTTTCCCCGGCAGCCGTGGTGGATTCTCTTCTGGGCGCCTCCGGCCGGCCTGAATAGACACATGTACATGAAGCACAAAGGGCAGCAGAGGGATCCTGGAATCAGTGTCAGCAGCAGCAGCAGCAGCAGCAGCGACAGCAGCGCCTCATCTCACAGTTCATTAACCGCCAATGTGGCTTTAATGCACTTTTTCTCCCCTTCCAGGAGGCCCCTGCACCACCACAACAACAAAAAGGCCACAAGCCACAAGTTCCTTTTAATCGGAGTCGCTGCCTCCTTTCTTCTCCCTGAAGGCTGTGGGAGTCTCCTCCAGGTCTTTGTGCTCAACTGCAGGCAGAGCTGAAACACAAAACAACCAACCGCGGGTTAGGAGGGGCGGGTGACATCACGGCTCTAGCAACAGAGGAACCCCGCAGCGCCTCCGCCCCCGCCGGCCCGCCAGCCTGAGGGTCCCCCCATCAGCCGGCTCCACGGAGGCAATTCCCGGTTAACCGCACCGGGAGGATGAAATGGACAGCATCCGAGTCTGCGCCGACGCGCACTGGCGGCCAGATGCGGGGGTTTACAAGAAAGAAAAAGGGGCTGAGGTTTCCCACGCGCGAACTCTTGGAGCTGCCTCCCCATTGGTGAGGACCGCCTCCTGAACACGCCCGGTTGGCATTACTTAGCGCAAAACCCAGGAAATACTAGTGAATGGAGAAGGGGAGGAGGGTTCAGCCAAGCCCGGTTCTGTTCCCCAGCTCATTAAGTGCTTTTGGCTTCCCAAGAATTCCTTATCTGCTTTAGGTTGCAATATGGGTAGTTTATAATATATTTCTTTTGCAATGAAGCAAAACTTGTGACTGATCTGTAACACTTGAGACATCACTTCTTTAACTCTTCAGAAACTGAAAAGATGGGCGAGAAATGGAATTGGCAGGAAATTACAAAAAAAAAAAAAAGTTGAAGAAAAAGGCAACCTGTGTCAGTTACCTTACTTGGGCAATCAATACATTTGACAAACATTTTCCTGAACTCAAAAATGTGTACGAAGTTCATCTTGTCAAACCCAAGCTTAATTTCTGGTATTAAAAAATTTGAGAATGACTATTAATGCTCCATAATTTCTGACACTTAAATGAGAAGAAGTCAAAAATTTCTTTGTGGCATATGTATTCCCAAATCCCCTAGAATACTTGAAATCTTAAAATGCCAATCATTCCTAAATAATTTAATTTAAGGTATAGAAAATTTATACAATACTTTAAGCATTCACAGGGCTTACACATGGCTTTCTGAAAAACTTGATTAGCAAAACCAAAAATGAAAATCAAACCAGAACAAAAAAATCTCACTACAATCTGAGACTTTTTAATACTGCTGACACAACTTTATGAGCTTTCTATTTCACATATACAATACAATGTAACATTGACCCCTGGGATAATTCTCATTTCCTATTGCTGCAGGCATAGACCATTTGCCAATCACCGGGCATCCCAAAGCAACTAGTTAACGACCTTATCAGCATCTTTGGTTATAATTAGGAATATTAAGAAAGCAGTCTATTCAACTAATATGTCAAAAAACTAGATTTTAAAAAAATACATAAGGTGATATTGCTCTAAAATTGCCTTTCAGTAAGAACATGAAGACAGGAGCTCCATAATCTTCTGAAACTCTCCATCTGTAAATAGAATCCATCATGTTTTATTGGAGACAATTTTAGTAATCTGCAAAGGGATTTGTTCTAATAAAAATATTTTCCTATGCAATATTTGAGAAACCCCAAGGCAATTCCTACATAATGATTTCCTTTAATTGTGCAGTTCTATTTTGATACCTCAATTTAATTTTAAAAACCACCACCTCCCATGAAGATTAAATGAGATTGTTTCCTTGAATGTATATTTTGGATAAAACTGCCAGAGGGACCCAAATTCCTTTATAGAGTTTCTGGGTCTCATCTACCACCCTGAGTCCACTGCACTGGGAAGGTGACTCTGGGGTCCTCCTGGGGATGAAAACACAATCTTAATCCCCTACCCTTGAGCCCAGGGGACTAGAGGCAGGCAGCAAAGCCTGGGCTGGGAGGCAACCCTGCAGATCACACCCAGGACACTTGGGAGAGGGTTGTCTGCAGCACAGGCCATGCATCTGCTTGGCAGCATGTCATGTTGGGACTCAGAAGAAGATACCCTAATGAAGGCCTCAGAAGTAACAGTCTCTCCGACCTTCTGTATTGTTTCTCACTCCTCATCCTTCTCCAAGTCAAGTCATTAAAAATTAGAATTCTTCTCAAGGCAGGAGATCAGAACCCCAGAACCCCCTTTTCCTCAAGCAACCATAAAATCTCAAAATCTTACTATAACTCTGCCCGAATAACAGTAGTCATAACGAAATTATTTGAGCTACCTGCTTGATGATAGGTCTTAAGACCCTAATTCCAGATGGGAGATGCTACATAGAGAGGCCAGGAAATATCTGAACAGACAGGCCTTGCTGGGCCTACCTAGCCTGTTACTATTACATCATACCCTTTTTGTCCAATCATGTTTCTGTGTGGCTGCCCGTGTGCTTCACTTCATCTAACCTAAGCATAAAATACAACAGTTAACCCTGAATCCTTGCTTCTTCAATTTCAAGTCTCCAGTGCCACATAAAATTATGGTCAAATAGTTTGTTAGGTGTTTCTCTTGTTAACCTGTCTTTTGTATGGGCGTATTGTCAGCCATGACCCTTTTGATGGGCAGGAGAGGGATCAGTGTGTTTTCTGCCCCTATAGTACTGTAACCACTGACTACCTTTGGAGCTTCCAAAATGCCTTCAGAAGGGACAGTGCCAAAAGCTTTAGGGGCAGAGTGAAGCAGGGCCAGAGATGGGGACCCATCAGCTTTGTGCCAAGGACCAAGTCAACTTTTAGCATATGCCAATGTGGTTTAGTGGGTGGTGGGAGACAGAGCTTATGTCCCTTCTCTTGAGGCAATGTTTTGGTTGGATGAAATTATTACAATCCTTTCAAATTCTAAAATCACGTGGCCTTAAACAGCTGAGATATGGGAGTTATTTTCAATTTCAAAATGGCACATTGGAATACTAATGAATGGGCTTTTCCATGTAGAAATGTAGAATGTAGAAACATTCTTTGAATAATGATTGATTTGTGGCTATAAAATAACATCCACAGGCACTGAAGCTCTTGCCAGACTGTTCTTTTCTTACCATCATCTTTTCTAATTCCATCCTACTAGGACCACAAGCCCCAATCATCAACAGGCCAGGCTTTCTTGCATGCCTGTCTGTCTAACTGTTAAGGTGGGTTTCAGTACCCCCTTGCAACATTTAAATAAAAATCATTACTCTCAACTCACAAGGCTGAGGAATACCAGTCTGTCTACTAGAAGCATTCCTTCCAAACCCCCTTGTCTCTCTCTCACATTACTTTCTTTTTTCATGAGACTGATACCCCTGGGATGCCTCCCTCCATGTCCTCCCACAGCCACCAAGCTTAGGAAGTAATTACTAGACATAAAACTAGTGTGAAAGGGTTATGTTTGAAATAGCAATTATTTGTAACCACTTCACACTTCATTTCTTTTTTGTTCCCACTCCTCTCTTTTCTTCCTCTACCACTGCCAATTTCCTTAATAATTTTTAACACTGCAATGGAAAAACATCTTATTGGAAGGTTCAAGTACAAAAGAAAAATCTGTAGAAACTTTTGGTGCTATCACATAATAATAACCATTACATAAAGTTTTCTTCTCTAAATGCCATCAAACCAAATCTACTTCAAAAGAATAAAGGTCTTAAGTTGCTCTTTCTCTTAACATGTGCCTAATCCTTAGCTTCTGTTCTTTTACTCTTCATGGGAGAACAATGTTGGCAGGACAGAGATGTATAAGCCTGGAAAAATTATTCTGAGTTTTGCAGTACAGACTCTATAGAAAGAAAGGACTTGGTGTAGATCAGGTATATTAGAGAAGGCCAGTCAAATGTGGATGACCCAATGGGTACACAAATGGGTATTTATGAACTCCATGAATGAATGCCTTAGCAAATGTAGTACATGACCTCTGACTGTCTTACACAGTACTCCCCCCCACCCCCATGTGGCTGGGTATTGATGGGAGCAGCTGAGTCTACTGCTGGGTCAGAAGGGCTTCATGTTGTTTTGGGGAAAGAAAATTTGATCTGGGCTCATAAAATTCCATAAACAAAAGTAACTATATAGTCCTGCTTCCCATGGTGCTCAAGACAGAATCCTAGGTCTAGTGCATGCCAAACACATGCTCTACCACTGAACCAGTCCCCTACGTAGCACTGTTTGATTCCCGTCTTCTGGTGCAGGAGACAGAACACAAGCCCCAGGGAGGGAGAAACTTCTACTCACAAACCACGCTGGCTACATTCTACCTCATTGAATAATATCCATTTGGAAATGTCATTGAAGGATAAAAAAGATTGGGGGAAGAATCTTGGTGAAGCAGAGACACAAAATGGCCTGGTGGATCAGGGCCATTTGGCCTGGGGATGATGGTGGCCTGGGGATGATGGTGGGGCTGGAGGGTGTCACATGAGTCCTGGTCTTGGCGGGAGAGTTTATGCCATCAAAGGCTATCCTGGGACAGAGGCACAGGATGAGGAGGAGAAATGGTATCTCTCACTACTCCTTCCAGTGGTACTTCTTAAACTTCAACATGCCTGGCCCAGGGATCTGAGAATGCAAAGTCTGATTCAATGGATTTGGGTGAAATCCTAAATTCTGCACGTTTTACCAGATCCCAAGAGACACTGTTGCCTTGGAGTAGCAAGGAGAACAAAGAGGAAGCCCATGCCTGGACTGGCAAGCACTCTATTAGAACTGAAATGCCTCAAGTACAGAGGGAATGGGCAGAGTCTTCTCGTCTCTTACAAGAGCTAGGAGTCTATTTACCAAAAGAGCCATCTGAAGTTTTTTAAACTGAAGTGGCTTGAATTCTTCTAATTTCCGATTTGCTCAATGCTGACAGAGGCAGGTAGGTAGAGACCAGGACCCTCAGCCGATGTGAAACACTGGGAAACATTTGCAACCCTGGAGGTGTTCAGGGATAGAAAATGATCCTCCATGCACATTATTTGAAAAATGTTAAAGCCGATGATCCTATAATCCAGGCAGTGCCTGTAATCCTTGATGCCCGTAAGGTCAGGCAGATGATGGGAACTTGAGCGCCTGGCATGAGTAAAGGGGACCCCAGCTAAGGGCTGTCATGGGAACGTGGCTCACTGTTGCTCGGAAGCAAATCCAGAGTGCTGAATAAACTCTCCTGGTTTTAAAATTCAGTACTGAAAAACACTGTGGGCCAAAACTGGTCTGCTGTTTTGTTACTTCTCCTTTATATAGTGCTTTTGGTAAGTGAAAAGAAAATTAGTTTCTAAGTTTTTAAGTAGGAAAGAAAGCCAGTGAAGTTAGAGCAAGGACCGTGGGAAATGAGCACACCCACGGAGGTTTCTAAGTATGTGAAAATGGGTCAATTCTCCTGTGTGTTATGGCAGAGCAAAGGGTGAGACTGCTTTAAAGAGCAAGCCTGACTAATTCAACTCTAAGTCACCTAACGTCTTGATTTCCTTATCTACAAAAACAAATGCCTTGAAATCTGGTGAGCTGGAAGGTTTTGGGGATACACAGAAAAAAAAGTAATTTACCTTTGAAGTTAATGAGATTCTAGAATAACAGATTCCTTTAGTTTCCCACATGTTAGACCACAAAAGTTTTAAAATGCATATAAAGATGAGCTCTGAAACAAATATCTGTCTACCCATATCTATATATACATACTGTCTTTTTGGTCAGAGTATCTCTGGTTACATTTTGTACTTCGGCTCTCCCAAGTTTCTTTTCCCCAATTATTTCTGTCTTTTTGACTTTTCGCATATTTTTATTGGTGCATTGTAGTCGTGCATAAATCTGTTGTTACATATTTGTACACACACAGAGTATAACAAATATCATTTGGCCAGTAACGTATCTCTTTACAACTTTAGGCATGAGATTCCAATACGACTAGGGCTCACTCCCCATACCTACATCCTTAGCTTTTCACATTTAAGAACAGAAGTCAGATTGGTTTCCACGACAGTGTAAACTTTTGAGTTCACTGATGTAAGAGAAATGTACTCAAAATGTAAGACTACTTACTGAATACAGGCTGTGATCAATTGACCAATCAGAACTTATTAACTGAACAACTATGTGTATGGTACGTAAAAGAATTAGAAAAGTCACAATTTTGGAAAATACACCTGGTGAATATTAATTGAATAATAAAGATGATAAATGTGATGGGATTACTGTAAAGGACTTGAAAATGGAAAGGGTGGTGCGGAGGGTACAAACTCTAACAAAGGCAGAAGGCAAGGGCATTAGTCATCAAGGCAGCCCTGAATTAAGTTCATGATATATTCAAAAAAACTTAAAAAGACCCCATGGCCAATGCAAGTGCTGAGAACAAGAGGGAGAAAATGGCTGTGGGGAGAGAGGGGCAGGAGGCTTGAATTTTAATGGAAGACACTAAATGTTAAGTCTTAGTGATATTAGATATTAGGGACAGGGTCACATTTTGAAATGCCTACCTAGTGTGGGGACAGGAAGAGAGGACAGCAAGTGTGACTACGGAACGCGGGGGCCAAAGCTGTTCACAGGAGGGAGGTAGCCACTGGGCTCTGAGTGTCTCCCAGTGTGGCTCTGCCCATAGATTGGAATCCTGGCTCTACCCAGTAATGGGTGAAGAGCCTCGGGCAAGTTGCCTCATCTTTCTGTGCCTCACACTCCCCATCTGGAAAATGGGAAGACTCAAAGTACTACTTAGTTCTCCTCGTCTGTCATCCCAAGTCTGAAGATTCAATCAAATGTGGATGGGAAATATTTGAAAAAATTTTTTTTCAAAAATTTTCCAAAATAAAATATGAATTTGCTACATGCCAGGATTCTCTTTCTGAAACCTGTCAAATGCAGAAGTGTGATCCCTGATGTGGCCTCCTCCACTTTACACCTCCTTGGCCCCTCTAAGCCTCTCGTTCCTGGGCCATGCAGTGAGGATCTGTGCTAAAATGAGCAAATTTGTCAGTATTCCCTGAACAATGCAGAATAACAACTATTTACACAGTATTCACATTATGTATTGCAATTACTCTGGAGATGATTTAAAGGATACAGAAGGATATACATATGTTTATGCAAATACTAGACCATTTTATATAAGGGACTTGAACATCATGGATTTTGGTATCCTGGAGGCATCCGGGAACCAAATCCCTGTGGATAACAAGAGACAACTGTACTTCCCTCTTTAGGGCTTTTGACGGGGTTAAATTAGAGCAAACAAACACTTTTCATTCACATCAGCCCCTTCCAGAGGGTGTCTCTGGGATGAAGAGAAGATGGATGGTTATAAGAGGAATATGAGTTGCTGATCCTGAAGACAGAATGTGAGGGTGAGAAGGTCTGTGCTGAGAATGGTCTGGGCTTCTGGTTTCACTTTTATGAAGCAAACTGTGGGAAGTACACAGGGTCCTCTCCCCCCTAATTCTTTGTCCCCCGCCCCCCCAGGCACAAACCAAACAAAACCAGGACAGCCCTCCAAACCAGCTGCAGTCATTCACACATCTGCCCTTCCCTCTGCTGGGGAGGCTCTAACCAATAGGATTTCATGAATTGTGTCCCCTTTGACATGTATCACGAATAGTTAATAGTACCGTGCTTATACATTTGCAAAATGAGCATCATTTCTGTGAGTTGAAGGAAGGGATACCATTCCTCTTCCTAATTTATCCATTTCAATTAACAAGGTACGCCAGGCTTTTTCAACCTCTTCCCCTTTCCAGCCCATTACCTTTATTAATCCATTTTATACTGTGAGAATAATTTGTAAAGAAGGCAAAAGTAAAGGAGAGTAGAAAACATGAAAATCGAGGAGTAAGATGAGTGTATCACAAAAAAAAAAATGAATTTGCACACTATAAACTGTGCAGAAAAGAAATCAGAAGGTCAATTGTCTGGAAATGTCAAGTCAAAACTACCACCCTTTCAGGACCTGTACTTTTCCAATTACTGAATGATATGTTGTCGTCTTTCTTATATCCATTACTGAGTCCCTCGCCATCTGTAATTCTGATGGCTGAATCTTCTTTCGGAGGACCTAAGTGTTGCCATCAGTCATCAGCCACCAGCGCCTAGCTATAAGTAAAATAAAATAATCTCGCCAGCAATACAATCGCTCTGTATATTTTTTCAAACCACGGACTTATCCTAATAACATTCTAACTTTTGATTACAGTATTCCAGTTGTTTTTTTTTTTTAAGCTTATTATTTCAGTTGGTTAGAGTAGGTCTTTCAATGTTAATAAAACATTCCTCTAGCCTTAGGTTTCCATTGTATTATTTTAGTCAGATATTTTAATTTCCCACAAGAAGGGCAAATCATCCCCCCACCTTTGGCACACGTTCCAGATGATGGGAAGCAAATGTTGGGATGAGTGTAGAGACAGGTGCTAGGTAGGCCAACTTTTTTTTTACCTTCTAAAGTTTTACCCATATGGACAGAGCAATGTCTACCCTGACTGCCCCCACATGGCACTCTGAGGCATAGTACACCAGCACAAAACGTGCACAGGTATTCTGATCATGGTGGGAAAATTATTTTTCATAATTGGGTGTGTATGGATCGAGCACATCTAACATGGGACCTGGCCCAGTTTGCTACCCAACCCACAAAGTTCTTGCATGAAGTCAGGTGGGTAAAGACAGCCTACTTTCCAGAACAATTAAGCCTTAGAACAGCACCAGGTGGGGTTCTATAATGGCAGGACCAGTCAGGGAGATGGATACAGATCTTTTGGTGCTCAGGAGTATGGAGAACAGCTGGAGTCTGAGTGTTCGAAGGCACAGTATGTCCTGGACTATCCAGCCAACACATGGGCCGTGGAAGCTGCACTTCCAAGTGCGACAGGGAGAGGGGTTCCTGGGCCCTCTGGTATCAGTGGACCAGGGGCCTGAGTCGTCATCACAGGAACTTCCCCAAAGGAAGCCAGTAGGGGGATGCCATTCTGAAGACCTGCCTGAGAGGAAGGCTCACTACCTACCAGTTAGGGGAGAGGAACACTTTCCCTTCCTCCAGGGAACCCAGAGGCTCCCAAAGAGAAATCAGCCCTGAAATGCACCACACCCAGGGAACATCAGACTCAGAAGCAAGAGTCAAGGACAGGAGATTGTCACTTTCTGTTTTACACTCTACCTAAACCCTGCACATAACTCCCACACAAGGCCTGCCTGTGAGAAGTTGGAAGAGACACCTAATAATGAGTGGGAGAGAAGATGAAGAGAGAGAAGAGGGACAAACGAGGTTGACTAAGTCCCCTCCTTCACAGAGGTTTCCAAGATGACTCAGGATGCACAGGGAGCGGGAGAAGCTAATTTAACTTGGATGTGAGGCTGGAGTTTTGATCTTGACATGGGCAGAACTCTTCCATACCTGAAACCGATCTGAGGATTCTAAATTATTTAAGAACTGCAAAGCCAAGCAGTCCTTCCTGAAATGTTACCCAGGGATAGAGAGAAGAATTCTTAGGTCATGGGGGGAAAAATACACTTTCTACTTAACCCTGAATGAATCTAGACCAGGGAATAAAATGGGTCCACACAATAGCCTCTAGTTTTCTGCATGCTTGCCTGTTGACTTGGAGTTGGCATCTTGGCTTCTGAGGACTGCCCTGTGGCTGCAACCCCTGAGCTGCACTGGCTCCCTGGCTTGGTCACTTGCACCTTTAAGACCCTGGGCAGGCTACTCAAGCTCATGTACCTTGGTTTCTTTCTTTATGCAGCACTGATAAGCATGATTCCCATAGCTCACAGGGTTGGTTCACCAGTTCTGTGAGAACACATGGCAAATGCTCAACGTGGACCTCAGCACCGGGGTTGTTCAGTAAATTTGAGCTTTTATTAACTGCTGTCTCTGGTGCCCACGACTTGGCGCTGATAATCACTATCATTAGATTTCAAGCTTTACGATAACTGAATGATCTTTTTGTCTTCAAATGATTCCATTACTCTCAAGTGATAGAGCCTGTGCTATTCCTGCCAAAATGGGTTGACTGCGCAGTTTCTGGCTAAAAGGTCACTGGTGTGACCCCATTTTTATAAGAGTTCCAAAGAAAATATGTGGTTTCAAATTTCAAAGCCAACGGTTATGTGAGCGAAATGGGTTAGAGTAAACAATAAAGCCACTATTAAAAATGAAATCGAATCACAAGTTGGTAGGAGAGAAACAGGAGGTCAGATCTCAATCCCTGATGGGTTCTTTAGGTTAACATCATTCTCCAAGGTCATTCAGAAAGCCTGTTCACATGCTTTACTTTCATTTGTAAGTAAATCCATTATAAAAAATGTAACGGGTTCTCTTAAAAGCTTTCCTCCTACTTATGATGATTAAAATAAAATAACAAACACACACACAAAAATCACATTTCTGGGCCAACTTTCTTCCTTGTCTATGGTAAGGAATGCATTGTTACAAGGCCACCAACCTGTATCGATGTGGGGGAGCCCTGCCAGTTACCTGGAATTACAGAAATCGAAGCTGTGTGCAGCTGCTGCCAAAAGTCATTTCGAAATATGATGGTGAAGATTACTACAAGTAATTAAAAAAGCAGGGCTACTGGAATTCCTAATGAAAATCCAATCAGACCACCTGCATTATTCAAACCAACACAAAATGATCTCACTGCCCCAGGTTTTTCCTCTCCTGAACAGAACTTTATGTAGCTCTATGTTCAGATGTGAAAATGAGCAAGACAAAGACCAAACTGTGAATGTGGAATTCAAGGGACCACTGTCCTTTTCTATAGATGAGTTCATTCCATTTACAGGATTTACCTAGTTATCCTGGGTCTGAGACTTGGCTGGTACCTTTGTTGGGTGGACTGAGAAGAGCTGCTAGCTGCAGCAATAAGTCAAATGAGCTTAATGATGAGAAACTCTAGGAGCAATTCTTGGAGATCCTAAGCACTGTGCTGGGAGTTCGCACTCATTCTCTTACCCTCCTGCATAGGAGGTGGTTTGATGCCCTGGCATAAACCGGAGGTGAGTGCTGGTGCATGGCACACAGACCAGACCACAATGCAGGGCTAAATGGGGCCCACATCGAGTTCTTCCACCAACATCATTTTCAAGTATCTGCGTATTGCGTATTACTGCTTTTTCCTAAAACTGTGTAAACTTGTATCCTGAGGCAACTATATCACATATAATAAGAAAGATTACGGTGGCAATACAGATAATCCGAATATTTATTTCTGAAAAAAAATTTAATTTCTATTGAACAGCCTTTGGGCAAAGGATAACATTTACTCTGAAATACATATTAAAATATGTGCTAGAACAAAATCATGAAACATTTAAACTTGAAGGGAGAAAATGTAAAGTAACATTTTGGCGGGGAAGGAGTAGGGTGAGCCAAATCTGCTGAAAGTATATTAGACAGATTTCTACAAAAATCATCTTTAAAAATTATCTGTTAATAATGACCATTTCTTATTAGGGTACATATGGTATCCTAGAACTGACCTAATGCCTTTCACGTGCTTTAAAATTCAATCCCTTTAATACAGATGCTCTTCCTCTCATAATAGGATTCTGTCCTGGTAAACCCATCATGAGTTGAAAATATCATTAATCCACCTGACCTACTGAGCCATCCTAGCTTCGATACACAGTGCCCTTTAGGGTGCAGTTTGTGTCCCATGGTGATTGTGTGGCTGGACTGGGAGGTGCAGCTTGATGTCACTGCCCAGCATCACCAAACAGGATTGTCCTGCATATTGCTAGCCCAGGAAAAGATAATAATTCCAAATTCAAAGTACAATTGAACTATCAGTGTGACTCTGCACTGTGTACAGCCAGAGGAAGGAGAAGTTGTGCTCCACAAGTGTGCAATGTGTCAAAATGCATCCTACTGTCATGTATAACCAATGAGAACAAATAAAAAAATAAAAAGGGCAAAACAGTAAGAAAAAGAAGAAGAAGAAGAAGAAGAAAAAGAAGAAACAAAGGACTACTGAATGCCTACCACTTCTGAATGCATACCACTTTTGTGCCACCAAAAAAGTAAAATAATAATGACAATAACAAAACCTAAGGTGAACCACAGGAAATTTATTAGTATAAAATTTATTTTATACTAATAAATCAGGGGTTAATAGCCTCACTTTAAAAATGAGGAGACAGAGGTCTGAACACACTATGAGAGTTGTTGTCTAAGCCCCAGTGGCAGGGAATGTATTTTAAAAATGCTATGTGTATAAGTCACATGTCTCAAGGACCCCCACTAATTGTATTGTAGTTCTGAAATGTACTCTTTTGGCCATTCACTGTGTAGCACCCGCTTCCTGCAGAAAGTGAAGGAGGAAAAATAATTCTATATACATTTGTTAAATCAAATAACCATGCCACTTGTTAATAGCTTAAATGTACAAGTAGAGGGGACAATATGTTTATAAACTGTGTTCCTTACATTTTGAATTTCCTTTCTTTTCACGGCTAACTGCAGATCTATCAAAGTTGGCAGAACTTAAAGGACAACCATTTAAGACTATATAAAAAGCAGTATAGGCAATGGAAGACTGTAGTTGCATTCTACCTTACTGCATAGGGCATTCGGAGAGCAGCAATCCCAAGTTTTTGTCGTTATTTCTATGAAACCTTCAACTGTGCATATAGTAGGCACTTACTACAATGTCCAGAGCTGAACTAAAATGATGACTACTTGGTGGAATACCTAGTGCACTCTTTTATAGTATAAAGGCCCAATAAATGCCAGATAAGAAAATTTGGGAAGGGGAGTTAAGATTGCTCATAAATTTGACACAATACTCAAAATATTCCCAGCATTCTGGCTGGAGATGATGGTACAATTGCAGGCAAATATGTGGGAATTGTTTATTCAAAACTTAACAAATACATTAGCATTGCTCTGTGCCTAAAACACAAATAAGGTGCAAAGAAATACTAATGCAAGGCAGAAATGTACAGCAGAACCAGTAGGTTCACTTAAAAAATACCGAATACATTTGATATCATTTGTCAAGGAACACCTAGAATTATTCCCCATCTCCTGAAGAGCTCTTGGTACAGCAGATGTTGGAACAACTAGTTCTCAGCTTCAAGTGCACTCAAACAGACAAACAGTTTCAATTTTTTTCCATTTGTAAGGATTCAGACAGAACTGTGGAATAAATAATAATCTTCAAAATTGTATATAGAAAATGACAGGCACCTCTTTTTTTGCAGCCCATTATTTTAATATCTTTAGCACTTAACACACCAATAAAATTATTTTCAAGCCTTGAATGGTATAAGAAATGGCTTCGCCACAATTTGCACTTGAAATACTATTTTGGGGTCCAAGTGACAAGAAGCTCATGAATGACTAATAAGTTCATTCTACCTTACCCAGGCCCCTTCCAGCTCTGCCTCTGAGCTGGATAGAAAAAAGCAGAAGGCAGCAGGGTGTCCTTTGGTTTAGCTGTATCTGGAGGCAGGTATGGCCTTGGGAGGGAAAGAGAGTGTGGGGATATAAGGGACCCCAGGGGTTCTGCAGCTACAGGTGTGCTCCTCCATCCTGCTGTCCTGGCTCCACATTCTGCTCCTGCCCTGCAAACCCCTGCCCTCTTTTGAGTCTTCCAAGCTATAGAAAGTCACCAGAGCCAAAACCACTGGGGAGCTTTTCTGACTTACTGCTTTGTATCCTGACTCTCCTCCTAGGCACTTCCCTCACTATCCTTATGAATGAGCAAGTAGTACTCATAACCCTTCTCCCCAACCAGGGACATGGCACGGCAGTTACCTGGCTCTTGCTGCCCTAGCACAGCAGGACTGGTGAAATGCAGAAGTTCAGAACCTGCTGGAGGGATTCTCCCCTGATGTACATTCATTCCGGTTGTGTCTGCCTCCAGATAAATAAGAAAACAAAACAAAAAACCAACTCTCATTTACTACATTAGCAAGATGGCTTGGCTTCCTTCATTCCTCTCTACTCCTGCTGCCAAAAGGAAAAAAAATAAATACATAAAAGCACAAGCTCACTTAGGCGGCTCCCTCAGGATTATGATTATCTAAAACCTACGTTAAAAGTAATCTGATAAATATTTAAAATAAAAAACTGCAGACGTTGCTGGCAGGACAAACCCATCCTTAACTGGATCCCAAAACACTGCATTCAGTATGCATTAAAGCAGAATGCACTCTTGTCACCATTCATTCCTCGTGCTGCCACATTAAAATGACACTATCTGCCTCTGTCTTGATTAACTTTTAAGCTTCTCATTCCGGTTTACTAAAGAAAAAAATGACTCCCCAGAGTGAAACAGAAATCTGGCTTTTAGAATAGTTTATTGGTTCCTCCGTCTTTTTACATTTTGCTGCTGTTGTTGATTGAGAAGTGAAGAGTTTTCTGTTTGTGTTTTAACAATGGCAAAAAATGAGATTAATTTTGCTTGTGGTAGCCTGCTGATGTGCAGTGCCTCATGGTATTCTCAAGCTTTGAATTCCAGGCACCTCGTATTTACCAGTCCCGCCCTCCATATATTTTCAGTCTCATTTAACAGATAGGGCAGTGACACTTGGAAAGGGTGTGTCCAAAGTTACTGAGCTGCGGGGGCTGGCTGCCCACCTCAGGTAGCCTGTACTCAAGTCCTTACACTTCTCTGGACAGTCATAGAAACATCCTGACTGCAAGGAGAGAGGGCCCAGCTTTGCACATCAGTCAGCAGGAAAGGGAGGAGAGGATGTGGCCAGTGGGCACCCTCCTCACCCGCCCCAGCCCCTCTGATATCAGGCTTCTTTCACAGCAAAACCTCCTCCAGCCAGGGTAGAGCCAGTGTGTGCACCCACTGCGGGAAGCAGCCAGTCAGCAGTTCTTCCTTCGCCAGAGGACTGATAACTAGTGAGGGGAGGCAGAGGCAGGAGGATGTCCTGAGAACTGGGAGAGCAGAGGCATTCATACAAAAACAGGCCCAATATTCCCCATGTGAGGAAGTGACAATAAAAGCTCTTCAGTGAGATTCTCCCAGGGGACTCTCAAACCTCACGACACCCTGGTCAGTAGAAAACAAACATTCTAATATTTTGCTAAGGAAATTGGAATGTCTCCTGAGCAAAAGGAAAACAACAATCCAGTCATGACCTGATTAGGCCACAAGCCTCAGCCCATCTCTTATCAGACCACAAAGACCCACTCAGTACAAAAGAGACAAGTTCCCACAGTTCTGCCCTCGGAGGAACGTCCCTAAAAAGGACACACTTATCCAAGTTGATAGAGACAGGAGAAGACCAGTAATGAATCTGTTCACTCCAGAAGTTGTTTATTGAGCATCTTTTATAAGCCAAGCAGGGAACAAAATGAAGAATATATGGCAATAGCCAATCAAGAGGCAGCATGGCAAGCATTAGACACCGAGTAGAAAAGTTGAGCTAGGACTTGCTGAGGTAGAAATGACTGTTAAGAAGAGTTTTGGAGTGACTGGTGTGGGAAGAAACAAGAGGTGGTGGGTAATCACAGAAACCTCACTTCTCAAATCCGAGAAGGAGTAGCTGGAAGCTGGTAAGCATTCAAGAGGGGTCGTTTATTTCAGGAGGAGAGAAATGACTTATGCAGGGGCTGGAGCTGGGGCCTCGGCGGCAGAGTGCTCACCTGGCTCATGCATGGTGCTGGGTTCAATCTTCGGCACCACATAAAAATGAAAAAATAAAATAAAGGCATTGTGTCCAACTATAACTAAAAACAAAGAAATATGCACACACTGATGGGAACAATACAGTGGAAAGAAAAACGTCCATGATGTGAGACAGACCTCATTCACGCACTGAACAGGGCAAAACAGGAGCCAAACATTTTAATCCAGGATGAGAACAATGGGTTACAGGTGTCAGAAGGTGGGATGGGATTTTTCCTATTGTCCTGTGACATCAGAGGAGACCTTCATAAATGAAAGTGTCTCGAAAGGAAAGCTAAGGAGAAGCTCTGCTGTGGGGTGAGGCATGTGCGTACCCTGACCCCTTGGGAGTACCAAGGTGGGCACAGGGCAGGGAACACATGGCTGAGGCCCAAAGAAGAAAAGAGACAGTGGTGTGGCGGTGGGGATGTTCCCAGATGCCATCAAGGCAGTGGCTACCTTCCAGTGCAGATTGTAAATTGTCACAGAGGCAAAACCTACGAGTGACCGGAGGCTGCAGCTTTGCATTTCCGAGAAGTCTCCTCTGCCAAAAGTAAATCACCTGGTAAAGGATCATTGATAGGCTACAAGACAGAGGAAGAAAGTATTGCTTCTGCGAATTTAAAGTTTACCTCTATGAAATTGGAGAATATGATACCTATGGAAGAGACTCAGTCATTTGACAAGGTGACAATTCATGCCAGGTACTATGCCAGGGGCTGGAGACTCTGATGAGAATGGAACAAACATTAATTCCCTGCCCTCCTGGAGTATTTGGGCATTCAGACACACTCCAGGGAACAGAGTGCACAATTTAGAGAGGTGGTGAGATTCCGTAGTTGGATCCTAAGGGAAAAAGCAGACTATGTCCATAAGAAGGGGCTGGGCTGGGCAGGCTTATGCATAAAGGTCTGGGGTTCAGACAATGAGTTCCTCTCCTGGCTCTACTATTTACCACCATGTGACATTGAATAATCATCTCTTTAAACTTTTTTAAGTTTCTAACCTGTACAATGAGATGATGCTAAGACTCATTTTAGCCCAGGGGACAATGCAAATTAAAATTTTGTTGTTTTTCTCTCTTTTTTCTTTCTTTTCCCGATACTGGAGATTGAACCCTGAGGCCCTCCACCACTGAGCCACAATTCTTAGCCCTTTTATAAAAGCCTGCTGCACAGTGTCTGGCTTGTAGGACCACTTAATCAGTCTTTTGAGACAGGGTCTTGCTAAGTTGCCCAGACTGGTCTGCAATTTGTGATCCTTTTGCCTCAGCCTCTGGAGTCACTGGGATTACAGGTGTGGGCCACTGCGCCTGGGTAAACATTGTTCTTTTTAATGAACTGGAGAAAATGCCATCAGATAAGCAGCAAGACTTTAGAGGCCATTTACGGATGAATAGAATAATTTTTAAACAATTAAAAACTATCTAGAATTGGAAGTGCTTTGTTAAAAAAAAAAAAGAGTTTTTTTTTTTTTTTAAACCCCTCTGAGAAAAAAAGGTTCCTGCAGAGAAGTTAGGCTTGCAGTCTGTCCAGGAAATTTTAGAAGGAACTCATGTAATGAGTGGGAAAATGTGGCAGAAGAACGTCAAGTTCCCTTCCAATACATGCTAAGATTCTTTGAAATCTTTTTCACTGCCTAAACTGAATTAACTATTTTAAAAGCAGGAAGAAAGGACTATGAAGACAGAGGAAACCTTGAAGACACAGAACATTTTAAAGACAAAGTGAGATAAGAGTTAAGCATAAAAAGAATAACCGCAGCCAGGCACAGTGGCGCATGCCTATAATCCCAGAGGCTTGAGAGATAAAGGCAGAAGGATTCTGTGTTCAAAGCCAGCCTGAGCAACTTGGCAAGACCTTCTTCTCTAAATAAAAACATAAGAAAGAGCTGAGGGTGTTGCTCAGTGGTTAAGCACCCCTGAGTCCAATCCCCAGTACCAGGAAAAAAAGAAAAAGAAAAGAATAACTGCAATAGAATATATTTAAAAACTGGCCAACTGTTTTTAGAAGTCCAAGAAGAAATAGTGAAGAAGAGGAAAGTCTAAAGGAAGTGGGGTGGATGAGAGAGAGGGGAAGGAAGGACCAGCAAGAGGTTTTATCAGTTACCAAGAGAGACCCCTGGAGAGCTGTGTGCCTTTCCTTCCTCACTGTCCTCACAGTCACAGATCCCTGCCACTGAATCTCATGCCCTGGTACGCCACCTATCTTCAGAATGCACACAGCATTTTAACAGGTACAAAGATTCTGAAACTACCTTACTTTACAGTAGGAGTCATTACTTGGACTAAGGGTTGATCTGAAGGGGCAACAAAGTGGGTGGCGATGCCTGGAGGTCAGAGGCAGTCTTCAAGAGCTGGATAGTTCTATAATCAGTGATGCTAAAATGTTATGTTATATTTGCAACTAATGGATCAGCTTACTTTTGAGATCATGCTATCACAAATCTGTTAGAAAACATTTAGCCAGCAACTGCAGGTTAGTAATCAAGTCACTGAATCCTACGGTCCAGACCTGGTACACCTGAGTCAGGAGGCCACTGGCTCCAAACTGAAATACCACAGGAGACCACTGGACGCCATGCCTGCATCTCCAAGGGGAAGTTCTGGGTTCATGTAATTTCCCTCCATTAGCTTAGAGGGGATCGAACTCTTCTGTGACATTCTTCTTTCTTTATTGACTACTAGAGGGAAGGTATTGGATTCTTCTCTTTGGTATAATAGCTTTAAAGATAGATGGAGGCTTTTATACAATCATCCATTTGACTTACTCAGGCATTCTGCATCACTCCAAGTGTTATTTCTAGAATGCAAGGAGGCTGAGCCTTCCTGTGTTTACATCTAGAAAAACATTTAAGTAAATTAAGTTAGTGAGCCTACAAAGAGTCGATTTTTCCTTTTATGAAGCCACAATTGGCCATCCAAATGAAATTTATCCTAGGGAGACAATGGATAAAAGAATGTATAAACAAGTTATTGTCTATTTCAGAAAGTTATTTCAGTAGTCCATATCTAGTCTTTGGACAAAGAACCATTCAATATTCAACTTCTCATTTTTCAATGCCGGCTTTTTCAAACATTATGACAAACAGCACAAAGTGACCTACTTCCCCTGACACCTAAGAAAAGTGATGTGTCATTTCAAAGTCTGTTGCAGGGCAAAAGACAAATACGTCCACAGTCATCCTTCTCTTGACAGATGGGAAGGGCTTTTTAAATCAAACTTCTTTTTTAAAAACGTTATTTTTTTTTCTAAAACTTATCTATCTGAAGTTCCCTTATTCACTGGACCAGTTAATATAACCTTTGGGTTCAGCTTTCCAGTCAGAAGTGGGATTTTATAACAAAAGGAAAATATGCAAAATGGTGCCTTGGGGGCACTAGGCAATGAAATAATATATGGATTAAAATGAATTTCCAAAAACCAGTTTTTTCTTAGAGCATTTGCTGTGACACCAAGGAAGATTTCAAGACCCTCTAGCGGTCAGGTGGGGAGGCACAGACCTCTGAGAGCAGAGCAGAGGTTGGGCTCACATTGATTACATTTGAATCCTATTCCAATCTTCTAGCTCTGTGACCTTGAACAAGGAAATTCTCTATGCGCTTCCACTTTCCCATCTGTTATATGGAAAGAATAGTAGCACCCCCTTCATAAAATGACTGTGAAGGTCACAAGACACAGAGGCAGCAAGGGTTTAGCACAGAGCCCAGCATACTAAAGGTGTACTCAGAATTTTTATAGCAACACTTGTTTCTAATTGCAAGACCTGAAGGTATTGTGGGGGGAATATTCCCCTGGCCAATTCATCTTTATAAAAAGCACATGGAGGAACCAGATGGTGCATGCCTGCAATCCCAATGGCTCGGAAGGCTGAGGCAGGAGAACTGTAAGTTCAAATCCAGCCTCAGCAACTTACCTAGGCTGTAAGCAATTTAGTGAGACCTTGTCTCACAATAAAAATGGGCTGGGGATGTGGCTCAATGGTGAAGCACCCCAGGTTCAATACCTGGTACCAAAAGGGAGAAATAAAAAAAAAAAGGCAATACAATTGCCTTTGATCTTATATCCTATGACTTTGCTGAATCACTTTTAAGTGCTTCAAGAACTTTTTTTTTAATACAAACTTTTATAGATCTCTTGAGAATTTTATATGTATACATGTATATGTATACATATATTTATATGTAGACATGTCAGACAAGATAGAAAACAAAGAAGCTGGTAGAAAAAAATTCAGGCTAAGTGAATAAAAGAGAAACAAGACTATAACAAGTAAAACTTCCCTTCAGTTACTTGCAAACATGTACATGATTATTCTAAACTTATATGGAAAGGCTTCAAATGAACTATAATAATTAAATTCTAAAAAGGAAAAATGAGTGGAATCTCTCTATTGAATTTCAAGACTTTACAGCTATAGTAATTGAGACTGTGCAATGGTGGAAGATAGACAAACAGATCGATAGAAGAAAACAGAGAACCCATAAATCATCCCTATACAAGGACTGCCAGCTTGTTTTAATACAGGTGCAAAAGCAGTTCAACAGGGGAAGCCTCCACAAAATGGTACTGTGGGAAATGGATATCCATAGGCCAAAACAAGAACCTGGAACTCAAACTTTCTATCTCACACCTTATATAAGAACTAACTCAGAAAAGATGATAGATTCAATTGTAAAACATAAAACTATGGAATTTTTAGGACATAACAGGAAAACTTTCAGGACCTCAGGTTTGATGAGGGATTGCCCCCCACTCCCTTTCTTTCTTTCTTCACTGGTTATCAGACTCAGGGGAGGAGTTTTATTACTGAGTCACATCCACAGGATATCACTAAGTTGCTTAGGGCCTTGCTAAATTGCGGAGGCTGGCTTTGAACCTGCAATCTTCCTGCCTGAGCCTCCATGCCGCTGGGGTTACAGGTGTGCATCACCATGCCTGGCTCGATGAAGGATTTATAGAACATCAAAAGTGTGGTGCATAGGAAAAAAAAATGGTAAATTTGCCACTGAGGCCAAAACTTTGCCTCAAAATTAAAAAGATGGGACTGTATTTCCTAAAATGCTCCAAAATTCTAAAATGAAACCTTCTTGTTAGGAAAAGTAATTTTCCCTTTATTATAGTTCAGAATATGGCATAGATTGAAATATCTTACTTAAATAGTGCTGAAGGCAAAGGCACAATTATATGAAATTACTCATGCCTATGAGGATACAAAGCTGAAAAAAATATGAGAAGATGAGATTAGAAAGAAAAAGAAATTTAATACATTGGTAGCATTCTTTGAAATAACTTCTCAGTAATATTTTTCATAATAATTCCATATAATCCAAGTAGAATAATTACAGATTTCTGTGATTTCTTATTTCAAGCTGAAGTGCTTTATTTAAAAGTTGTGTTTTGATAAGAAATTTTTTTAAAAAGTCAGCATCAAAGAAAAATAACTTTGGGCAGACTTCTTAGTAGACTTCTTTATCTGCCAGACTTAAAAGGAATGAATAACTTTTTTTTTTCAAATTCCCCAGTATTTTTGTAATGTATTTAGAAGAACAAAAGTCAGCAGTATCATTTTTGACATTTCCAAATCTCCTTCATTAATTCTGTATTTTAAATACCTATTTTAATACAGATGTTTGTAAGGTGATTGGTAACATTCTAAAATAATGTATACATTAGGAGATTAAGCTCCATTTAAACCCGTAAGTCGGATCCACGAGAGGAAAAAAGAAAGTTTTAAAAAATAACCAAAAAATTTGTGCTATTTCTTATAACAAATCTCAAAAAGACACCAGGCAAGTTTAGGATGCATCTTCCTAACCTTCTACCTCCCTTCACACACAATGCTCAGGTGTGGGGTTTAAGAAGTGTAAACAAAGATAATGAAAATGGAAAGAGCTATGTGTTCAGGGTAATATGGGATCCCCATCTCTGTTCACCACTGGCCTGTTAAATCTGTTCAGCTTTGAGACTGAAATATTACTAGTAGATGGAACAGCTCAAGGATGGAGCCTCTGAGCCACGGTCTGCTGTGCTATGCTATTAAGGAAGCTGAAGGTTTCACAAATTCCTAGTAACAAGGGGCTTTGGGAGACCCATCCAGAGAAACAGTTTACTGTGGGGTGAATGTGAACCCCAATGAATCCAGAAGTCAAGACTCTCCAGTGTCCATGTCCTCTAATTGGGAGAATAAAGGTCAATCCCAATTATTTAACCCAGTGAACAATAGAAGAAGGCTCCTGGGGAGCCTTGTCTTCCTCTTTGTCACCTCTACAGGCTTATTAGATAACCAGGGACTCTCCCCAATAAGAAACTGAAATAAGAAAAGGAGGACAAGGTAAGTCAGATGAGCAAAGATATGAAAGAAGACACAAAATTAAGAAAACCTTTCTTCTTACACACATGTAAGCCTCTTCTCAATTCCAAAAAAAAAAAAAAAAAAAATCAGAAAAACACATTTTCTATATAAATAGAACAAAATTGAATCTCTGTCACAAACAGTCTTAATTAACTTAGAAATCTGCTTTTATTCTGTCTTCCAAAGAAAGTCTGCATTGCAAGAAACCGTATCTCAGAATCTATAATCAGGACAGCTACGCAAACAAGTCTGGCACGACTGACAAATTCCTTCTCAATTGCTATTTATAAAGCAGAAGCCATGATGAACTGAATAATTTATAATTACTATCAGTGTAGACGATCTTTACCATCCCATGCTCGTGAATAGCATGCAGCATTTTCTGACAAAGGGTTCCAAAGATTGTAGCTTCATATAGAATATTAGCTAAAGAGCCTGATTGCTATCAATTGAATTCTATGAAATACATAAATATACATGTATATCTACATATGCATGAATGTATACACATACACACAAAGTGATTTTTAAAAAGACTCAAATGTTACTTTGGGTATACATGGTAGCATGACTTCATTTATTGGTCCCTTTCCATTCCCAAAACTCTGTTAAAATGAGAATATAATAATAAACAGGGCAGAAAGATCAAGGGAGATAAGAAGTGGATGAGTGAGATGTAAATAACTTAAGAGGACAGTGGGAGTCACAAACTACTAAGAGTCTGAGAAAGAGCCAAATGCAAAGTGGGTCCACTTGCTCGGCACCAACACCTTGAAGAGACAGGACCTGGGAGCAAGGGAGGTTGAAAATATGGAGCTTGCTTGGTACAGATTCTGTAGCAGGAGGCTGGAGACCCGGACCCACAGCACCTGTGCTAGCAACCAGATTTCTCAGGTGGCAGGAGCAGAATGAAAGAAGAACTCAAGTAAAGGATACCTGCAGAGTGGGGGGACCTTTAGCTACCCCTCTGTTCAGTTCTCAGAAAGCCAGGAGTAGGCCACAGGACCTTCCAGGAAGGAATTTTTGTCCCTCTGAAGAGACTGATTTGCCCTGGGAAGATATGGTTCAGGGGGCACCTACTGATATTAGGGGTAACAAACTGAAAGAGCTGGCTCGCCATATGATCTTGCACGGTGCATGCCACCACCAACATTCCCACCTCCATACAAGGAGACCCGGACAAATGCTCAGAAACTCCCTTTTAAGTGTTGTTAAAGGGCTACGGAGCCTCTAACATGAAAGCCAGAGGCCCAGATAATCAAACAGAAGAAAGGACCTTCAGGAAAAGGAGATACAGATATTCAAAGGACATTTGAAGAGAACATCAAAAGACCTAGGAAAATTGTTAAGAGAAATGACTGAACCTATTGCAGCTCTAAAATAAAAACCAAATGCTCTTGAAAAAAAAACATAAAAAGGTAAAAATAGCTTTGGAAATTTAATATACTTAAAATAAAAAGACCCAATAGAAGGAGTTGAAGAAAAATTAAGGAAGTCTGTCAGAAAGTAGAATAAAATGATAAAAGTTAGAAAACAAGAAAGACCGGATGATGAAAATTAAAGGATCCATCTGGTAGGTCCAATATTCAAGAAATAAAATCTTCAGTTTTTGTAGATAAGAGAAAAAAAATGTTGAAGGGAAAAAAGGTGTTTAAGAGATAACAGTAAAAATATTAGACAGAAAGACCCAGGTCCCAGGTATCTAGAACTAGATTATCAATCCAAGGAATAAAGAAACAAACGTCCATGGTAAGGCAGGTCACTGGACGATTTCAGGGCATCTTTTCAGGGATAAAGAGATCTTTAAAAGGCTTCTAGAAAGGAAAACATGCAGGGCACACACTGGAATCAGAATGGAACTGTATTTAAGAGCAACACTTGATGTCTTCAAAATTATGGGAAATAATTTCTTTTTGAAGGGGAAAATATTCTCAATATACGGTTTTATGTCAGATAATCCTTCAAGCACCAGAACAGCATGAAGACGCTGGTAGCCAGGCAGGCATTCAAAAATACACCTCCTGCTTTCACCAAGGAGGCTTACAGAGGACGTGCCTCAGTAAGACGAGAGAATATAAACCTGGAAAGAAAAAGATTTGCTCTCCAAGAAAAGTAGGGACCCACTCAGAAGAGCAGCTGCTAAGCAGCTGAGAGAACTGGCCCAGAAATGACCCAGGAATAGAGCTACAAGAAGAATTATGTATGAGTATATATGAAATATTACTCAGAGGCATATGGCAGAAAGGTTGGACCACTTGGGGGGTAAACAGACGCTGGGTATATTAGAAAACGAGGCAAAACATAGAAGAGGAGGCATCAACTATGAAAATGGATGCTTTCTACAAGAAAGGAGTTAAGGACATAGTCCCTTCTGTAGAATGTATGGGTGTGTCACACTGTCAGTGTTTAATTGAAAAAGTCAACTAATTACATGGACTGCAAATTTTGCATATTTCTGCTTGCAGGTACATTTGTGAGAAAATTCAAGGCGATAACAAACAGAAGTTAAACATGATGACAGGCTTTGCAATGCAGCACACATTCTACTTTTTGGATTTCAAACCTTATAAATGAAGCATTGTCAGATCAACACTTGAAATCTGGGAAGTTAATACTGACACTCAAAACACTTTTCCTTACTTTGATGAACTTGTGAGACTACTCAGACCCACATAAGACTACACCAAAGGCAGTCTTTGTATCAGGGAGACAACTTTAGATGCATCCAGTGTGTCTCCATGTGGAGGAGGGAGAACGGCAGAGATGGCTTCCCTCATCTTGGCCTCTGCTCGGGTGGCACCTCCTGACAGCCCCAGGCTCCTGTCCTACCGCAGTGCAGTGCTGACTTTTCTGTATAAACTTGCCACCATCTGAAATCATCTGTTTACTGTCTGTCTCCTGGCCTAGAAGGTAAGCAGGCTCCACAAGGACCTTAGGTGTCTGTTATTCACCCCTGTATGTTCACGGATGTTGAAATGACTGAATGAGCAGAGTTAACTAGAAAGAAGAAGTATGTTACTCCTGTGTCCCTGGAGCAGCTTCATGTTGGGTGACCCTGAAATTATACTTCTCCTGGGGGTCCTTCTATATTACTACTCCACAAGCTCCGATCTCATGTGGGTGTTGTCTGGCCAGGGAGGACCTGGGCCTCAGCAGATTCTGATTCCACTACCCCCTTCCAAGGGTTTTTTCAATAACTATTACTTGTTCTTTGGATCTTAGATTTAGCCCAGTTATGCCATTTTCTGTTTCTTCACCTTGGAAATTTCATGGATCCCAGAGGCATGTACTAAAAATTCAAGCTGCTTCGTAACACAGCTCTTGGGTAATAAATCAAAACCGCAACGATACGGCTGATGGTCCCACCCTTGGAGCTCTGGAACACTTATCCTTATCTGCACTGGAGGGGCAGCCACTTCTGGGCTGGGATCCAGCAATCTGCAAGCTCATGTTCCAATACAAAAATAAATTACAGAGAAAGATGTTCATCTGTTGAAATACCAGAGGCATTTCCTGAGGTGCTCTGCCTGGAATTTCTCCTGGTAGGCAATGGGTATCAGTGGAGTTACTGGCTTATTCCTACATCCACCATTATTCTTCACTATTATATCGTCTACAGGACAATTCAGACTAGAAAAACTAGCTCAGGAAGATGAAAACGTGACACATAAAGCTGATTTCCCAAAGCAATCTCAATAAGGAAGCAGCATTCTGTACACAGGGAATCTGATCTAATGATAAAATATTTATGTGCAAATGTTGTTCGGCTATCTTCTTTAAATACGCTCTGGTCATGTGATTTACCTCCAGACTTACTGTAGTCAGAAACCACATGCCCTTGCGGAAGGTGCCCTTGGTATCACCGAGTCAGGGACTCCTGCTTGGGATGTGGACTGTGTTGTTCATTTATTTAACAGTCACAGCTCAAATATTGATGGAAACTATGACTTTGAAATTAGACAGACCTTGGCTTCACTCTGGACTCTGCTGCTATTGGCTGTGGGTCCCCGAAGCAGGTTATTTACACAAATCTTAGTCTTTGATTTTCCTTATAATCAATGAATGATGATGATAACCCACCAAGTCAAACTGACATACTGTGCACAAAGCTCTTGGAAGGATGCCAGGCACAGGTAGTACCAAAGGACTGGAGCATCCAGAGCCATTCCAACCTCCTTCTGGGGGCCAGCCTAGGAAGCAGTGCATCCCTGAAGGTGCTTGTAGTTGGGGCAGTGGGACAAACCACAGCAGTGTGGTCTGGATATGTTCTGTGACAATTTCAAAGAAGACTAAGTGGCCAAAAATAAATAAATAAATAAATAAAGACTATATTTAAAGTAGTTTCTAAGCATCTTGCCAAGGAGAAATGAATTATTTGGAATGTCAGAGCTTTTGTCACAATAGGAAATTTGCATATCATTATCCCCTCTACTATTGTCTAAATGTTTGTGTTCTCCCTCCTGACCCCCTACCAAATTCACATGTTGAAACCTAACACCAACACAATAGTATTAACAAGTGGGATCCTAAGGAGATGATTAGGTCAAGAGGCCTTCACCTTCAGAAGATGAGATTAATGCCCTTAGAAAAGAGGCTTAGAGAGTATGTTTGCCCCTCTGCCACATAAGGACACAGTTACAAAGGGCCACCTATGAAGCAGAAAGCCTTCACCAGACATCACATCTCCTGACCCCCTTATCTTAGGCTTCTCAGTCTCTAGAATTGTGAACAATAAATATCTGTTGTTTTAAAATTAATTACCCTGACTAAGGCATGTATTTTAGTAGCAGGAAATAAGACCTTCCCTGTTAATAGTTTGAATCTCTTATGTCCCCTCCTCAAATTTCTTGTGTTCAGAGGTGGGTCTTTAGGAAGTGATTGGATCTTGAGGGCTCTGATCTCTTCAGTAGATTAATCCACCAAATGTGGATTAATCCACTGTTAGCAGAATGGACTACTGCACGGTGGGACACAGTTGGAAGAAGTAGGTCACTGAGGCTGGGCCCTGGAAGGGTTTACTGTTTCCCAAGCCCCTTCCTTTCCTGCCCTCTCTCTGCTCTCCAGCTGCAATGAGCTGAGCAGCTCTCCTCCGCCATGCCCTTCCTCCATGATGTTCTGTGTCACCTCTGGCCCGGTGCAATGGAAACCAGCCCGCATTAACTGAAACCTCTGAAGCCCTGAGCCAAAATACATCTCTCTTTCTCTTAAGTGGCTCAGGTATCTTGGTCACAGTGACAAGAGCTAAAACTTCCCCTGCCTCCAATTAAGAGAACACAAGTTAGAAGAAAGAAGAGTTAAGTACACACACTCATATTTTCTTGCAATGCTGCCAGCTTCGACTGGCTTCATCCCAAATTTCACTCCAGCCACCCTGAGTTAGCAGGCAAGGGAAGGAGCCCTTAAAATTGTGGTCACTCTTTTGGCTTCTAAAGGATACCATTATCCTCATTGTCCAGAAGCAATATTAATTATGAATGTTTAAAGTAATAGGTAAGAATAATGTCTGCAGGCAAGGTTAAAGTGAAAATCTACCTGAGAGACCATGGGTCTCAGAGGGCTAGGAGCATAAATATGGTTGAGTGGTTCTTTACATTTATCACCATGATGATTGTTATTTGTTTCAGTGCAGCAAAGGTAACAGTTTTCTCTAGGTTGCACCACACTGAATCTGAAGTTGGATCCACTTTTAAAAAGAGACAGTTTCGAAACAGTACTTTTGTGGTTCAAAAGGAAATCCGGGGAGTTTTTAACCTGAAAGATATCCACAACTGACACTCCTACCAAGCTCTGCTGCTTTGCAACTGAATAGATGAGTGTGCGGAATGTAAATATCCTCCTTAGTGCACCCTCTCTGGAAGTACCATGGTCATGGTCATGGTCACAGTCATAAGCACAGCTACAGTCCCCATTAGAAGCCCCTGCTTACAAGTATCCATGATGGATAAAGCTTTCTATTAAAGCCAGCACAAAGAAACTAAATTTCCCACTACTAATTTTCTGAAAAATACCCTGACCTGACAGCTAGTCTCCCCCATCTCAAGCAAAAACAAGGTGGCCAGTGTCAAATGGGAAAAGTGTTTGAAATCTATCTGAGTACTCTGGGATGTAGCTGGTTTCCACACCCATCTTCAATATGTCTGCAGATTTCTCTGGTAGATATACGTGCAGTCCTTCCCCCATCCCTGCCCCCAAATAGAGCTACAGACCAGGTTTTATTTAGGATCTATTGGGGAAAGGACTTCTATATAGAACTGAATTCCATTCTGAATACTGCATGGACCCAGGGTTACATAGGGTTGAGGACAGTAGATTAAAAATTGTTGAGTGGAAACATCGGGGGTGGGGAGATTTGGGTTCAGAAGACCTATTGGGATTCTCTCTGAAGGCAGGTCAGGGTGATCAGATAACCAAGAATGGGAATGAGGAATTTGATGACATATTGAGGATGATCACATTTTGAAGGTGTTGAGTGAGGGTTCTCTCTTAATGGAAGTAAGATGATTTTTGCTGCTACTGAGTGATCCAGCCTGGATCACTGGTTGAAGCTCTCAAGACTTGACTGATGCTGGCTTTTTGGCTGTATCAATCTATATGGCTGCCTAGCAGGGATAGGCACTTCCAGGACAGAATGTACTCATTCATCAAATGTGTGAAAATGATGTCACCAAAGAAGGTTGGTGGAGAGAGAAAAGAGGAAGACTGAATTAAGTCCCTTGGGGTTATAGAAATGGTATTATTATCAATAAAGAGATTAATGACAATCGGATAATTACTCTTAAAATATAACACTAATGACATTTGTGCAGAGGACCTATCTTTTCCACATGCAAAGATCTTACTCCAGAACTATCTTTCTGATAATTTTTGGAGGGTGAGATATTTCACCATGGTGTGTAATTATTTATAGAGATAGATGCTTTTTGAAAACGCTGTCCTGCATTTGAACCTAAGTTTTAAGTACCTAAAATATATTTTGTCTCTTAATTTGCTGAAAGAGGATAAAAGAACCTAAGTCTCTAGTCTATTAATTATAATGCGAATTAAATAAGGAAATTACAAAGATGCTCTCTGGTTATAAAACAGACTATGTTTATTAATATGCATAGTCATTAGATACATACTACAGGATTATTAAAAAAAATGGACATTGCTTACTATGCACCAGAACAATAGAGGACTTCTTAGAAATATTAACATGGTAATTCCTGCAATGATTCTATGAAGTAGGGGTTACAAATACCCCTCATTTTCCAAATGAAGAAACTGAGGTCCCAGAATGTTAAGAGTGTTCAAAAATGTTCCCATGACAATGCTCTCTCTATCTTTTCTATCAAGAGGAGGAGCTAAAAGTTGAACCGGGAAAGCTGGCTCTGGAATCAATGCTTCTCATGATCACCATTTGGTCAAGGAAGAAACTGAAGTGCTGAGAGGTTAAGGCCGCCCCTAAATGTGCCACCCCTATTCTGGGCTCTGTGCGTCTATAGAATAACTGTGCTGAGATCTCTGCAGACTTCCCCTTTCTACATTTTCTCTCTTTCCTGAATATTGACTCCCAGATCATCCCCTGGGAGTACCCTTGAACCAAGTCCTCTTTGTTCTTGTAACTACATCCAGCAGTCACCAAGAGAGTATCACATTGAATCCATCAACCCTTCAGGGTAACTCAGCTTGCCTCCTGCTTCATTAGACTCAGATACACTACTTGACTTAGATTCCATAATTGGTTTACCTGCAATTGATTGCCCCCTACCCAGTGCTCCTGCTTAAGGGATTCTGGACAAAGTTGTACAAAAATACTACAAAATAAACCTGCCACAAAAGAGACTCTTTGCTTTCAGCCATCCCAAGAGGTCCTGAGAGACGTACTGCCTGGCCTTCTCAGTTGTTTTTCTTTAGGACTTGAGGGAATACCTAGGCTGGAATCCCAGAAGCAGCCCCCAAACGCCGAGTAACTCCCATTTAGGAGAAGTTCGAGAAGGTTTTGAGTTAACAAACCATTGCTAATGTTCTACCATTTGTTCTTCCTCCAATCTCTGGAACTGACAGTTGTTAGACTGAAATGGAATATACTCTGGACAAGAACAAATAAGGTAATTAACTTATCTTCTTACCTCTTTCTAAAAAGTGAATGGTTCATTTGTTCATAATCTCTGGATTCACTTACTGTCATGACATCTAAATTTAAATGTCAATGAAGAAGAGACCCCCTTCACCTTCTACTGATAGGCTACGGATGGGCTAATGGAACTTCAGAAATATTGTGGACTGCAGTTGGTCTGCAATTCAGGGTTGTGCATTTGTATGTGGAACAAGTAAGCCAGCTTCTTCCATATTTAGGTGCTGCTCCACAAGCCAAGCAGGGAAAGGGGGCATCTGAGCACAGTTTCGAAGGAGGAAAAGGGTAATCTCAGAGATGTTTAGAAAGACAAGTGCAGAGATGTGGTGGTGTTGGGAGAAGAGGTACAGAGATAATGAGCTTGACCATATAATTTCTATAAGCACTGTGTCCAGCTCCATGCAACCTGGAACTCTACTGTGCAGTTATGATTCCAGAGAGGAGTACGACATATGAGTTAGGAAGAGTTGTCTGGCTGGTTTATTGAGAACAGGAGGTCTGCTGAGAAACAGGCCAGTTAACAGGCTAATGCAATGATTCAAGAGGTTGTAATCATGACAGTGGTGGAGAAAACAGATAATTTCTGGGGAAATGAACGATGAAATCAATAGTATCATCATGCATCTACTTATTTACCATCTCCCATAGTAGAATGTCAGTTCCTTTGAACAGTCTTGCTCTGCTTTTTTTTTTCTTTTCTGTATTTGTAGGGCCTACAACAGTACCTGATGAACAAATTCTGTCAAATAAGTGAATCAACCTGCAAGAAGTAAAAGTGCAGCTCAGTGGATGAGCTAGGATTCTTATCCAGACCTTTTGGACTTTCAAACCCCATAATTACTATGCTATTCTGCCTGTCAACACTACTTTTTATCAGGAATAAAGTTTTTTCCCCAATCTAAATTATGTTCAGTGCAATACACTTTCCAATACATTTGAAAAATGCATCACCAGTGATCTGCTGCACAGTACTGACCTGAAAAGGGTCAGAGAGGGGCAAGTCCCTCAAAGCTGTTACATATTTTGATGGGACCCTAGCTCTGCTTTGAGTTAATGTGTATGTTTGTGCATAAAGATACATGTACTCGTCACAGGGTTTATTTCCTAACAAAATAGTATACTAATATACTATTTTGTTAGGAATTTGTATGTATTTAGACAAAATACATACAAAGGAAATTCCTTTTTGTCGTTCTAAAGAAAATGGAAAATAAATCAGGAAAGTAGTCTTTAGGACTGCGCAGTCTGGGGAATGAGGATGGCAAAGACAGGTAAGCAAGAGTATTTTAGAAAATGGGATGAGTCACAGATTCTGAGCAATCTGTCAAGATCTGTCAAGAATTTATAGTGATCCACTTACAAATTACAAAAAAAAAAAATCAGCAAACAATAAAACCAATCAACTTGCCAATAAGAGAGGAGCAGGTGGCCCCAAAACACCAGGCTTTTCTAGAGGCTGATTTCAGTCCATCTCCCACACTGCCCATTATCAGAGGCAACACAGCAGGAAACTGAGATGAACCTGCTGGGTTTAAATATCATGTCTCCATGACAAGCTGCATATCCTTCAGCAGTTACTTAAATTCTCTGTGTCTCAGTGTGCTCATCTGTAACACGGATAAAAATATAACTCGTTTCCTAGGAGGTGAAGTCAGGGTGAAGTTCAACGTATGAACACATGGCAAACATTTAAGAATAGTGCCTGGCTCGGACTAATAATAGTTCACCCTTACTGAACACATCCAACTTCACCTAGTGGTTTGGCCTCTCACCTCCATGCCAGCAACCATGGCAATATCCCCTTAAGTGTGGTCAACAGCAGTCTGAAACTGTTAAGTGAAAAACTGCAGAAATAAACAACTCCTACATTTTAAGTGACTTTTATTACAGTATAATTTTATAATTCTTTTATTTTAATATTAATTATAGACACCTTATAGTCTTCTAATTATTCTATTTTAATATTAGCTACTGTTATCTTTTACTGTGCCTTATTTATAAATTAAACTTTATCATACATATGTATGTAGAAGAAAAGACACCTATGTATAGGGTTTGCTGCTATCCAGGGGTTCAGATGTCTAGTGTGGTTCTTGGAATATATCCTCTGTGCATAAGAGGTGACTACTACATATCGAAGGCCCCCCACAACTATTTAGGTAACTAAGAAGCAGATCTTGTTTTGATGGTTGAGTCCAGCATTGGGCCATGCCCAGGGTTCCAAAGAGATGAACTTTGGAGTAGCATTATCAAGAACAGAAAGCTCTGCGAGGCTGGCTAGGGTGATGGAGGCCACAAGATTGGAATGAACACACTTGAGAATGCTGATATACATTTCTGCGTGTTATATCTAACTATAGCTTTTAAAGAATTCTGAGAATTTATGGAAATAACTAATTTGCTACTCATTACCATTATAAATGACTATCTAGTATAAAGCAAATAGACTTATAGTATTATACAAGTAATTATCTCAGATTAATAAATCTCTTCCTGGGACACAGGGTACAGTAATAAAGGAAATCTATCAGAACTTTTGCTTCCATCTCACATCACAGAAAAATACAGTCTACCTGTATAAATACTGGCCTTTTTTGTTATTAGTGGGTCTTTCTCTTCTTAAGGGCCAGAGCATGCTCATTAAAGTCCCAGAGGTCAGGCTAGATCAAACATGTTAAATGTACAGATGATAACCAACAGCAGCACAGTTTTGAGGACTCTACCAGAGTAAAGGACAAGTGGCCATCAGCGAGTCGGTGGCTTTCTAAACCTCACCTAACAAAGAGGAGACACTTACTCTCCTTTGCATTTACACGGTTTCTCTGTTTTATGAAGTATTAGTTAGGACCTGAAGACCTGAATCTAAAGCAATTACAGATATGAAAACCCATGGAATGCCACTAAAGATCCGTGGCCAGTAGATACTTATTAACGAAAAACTCCCAAACAGGGTTTTTTTTTTTTTTTATGCTATGGTCTGAAAGTGTTCCCCTAAAATTCACAGGTTAAGACCTCATCACCAAAGCAATGGTGATTAGATCATGAGGGCAGCACTAGTCTCATGAATGAGATTAGTGCCCTTATAAGAAGTAGAGTTCTTCTCTCACATTGTGAGGAGATAGTAAAAATATGTCCGTGTATGAATCAAGCAGTGGGCTTTTACTAGATGCCAAACCTGCTGGCATCTTGGATGTTCAACTTCCCACCCTCCAGCAATAAATTGTGAGAAATAAACTGCTATTGTTGAAGCTACTCAAGACTATGGTATTTTTGTTATAGCAGCTCAAAGGGGCTACATTGATTTTGTAGAAGACTTTTAAAGATCCATCAAAATCATGAAGGCAGATATTATTTCACTTGGCATTGCTATTAGGGACACATTACTGGAAATTGCTCACAGGTTTAATGGCAACCAGCTTTCATCTGAAATAGGACAGTATCAGGTTGGGGCATGAGAACAGGTTAGGGCTTCAAACTCACTAGGATAACCCAGGGGCCTGACCCAGTGGACCAACAGCACCATTCCACACTCTGAAAAAGTTACATCACCACCCAGGTGAGTTTAGCTGCAAACAGGAGTTTTTACTAATGCTATACAGAAATGCTGAAGATACAGATTGTGATAATTCAGACATTGGAAGTCTCACTTTATACAAGCTGATATTCACAATTACCTGCCCCCCCCCAAAATGAGTTAGAATGTACTTGTAAAAAACGAGTAAGCTGTTTATGTGAAGATACTAATTTTAAACTCTGATGTTGTTATAATTTTAAATTGTTCTAAGAACCCAAACAAGATTATATTTTTTAACCAATGGTGTTTGGTTTGAAGTATAACTAAGCCTAACTATGAATATCCCCAAGTGAGTTTATTACACTTGTGTCTTTTAAATGAGCCACACAAAGTGCCTGGCATAATGCCAGTCACAGACCAGCTGTGGGGTGAATGGGTGAAAGAACCCAGCGCTTCCTCATCAATTGCTTCCCCCTCAGTTGCTTCCTGTTGTGAGAGAGTGAGGGGCTGGGAACGCATTTGGGAGACCCCAAAAAGAGAAGCCTATGTAATTTCACTCATTTATTGTGTATTTAAAGACTGAAACAGTTGAAATCAGTATTTCTGGTGGAATCTTTATAAAAAGTAGTTAATATATGGCCAGTCCTTAGTATCTGTGGGTTCAACGAACTGCAGATAGAAAATATTTGAAAACTGCATCTGTATTGAACACGTACTGACTTTTTTCTTGTTATTATTCTCTAAGCAATACAGTTAAAACAACTTATTTCCACAGCATTTACACTGTGTTAGGTATGAGAAGAAATCTAGAGATGACTTATCAAGGATAAAGTATATAGACTATACAGGAGGATGTGTGTAAATAACATAAAAATAATCTGACAATTCATTTAAGGGATTGAGCACCCACAGATTTTTATCCAACCGAGGACCAATTCCCTTAAAGGTGTTTTCATGTCTCTAATTATTGATAATTTGTGGCTATTAATCACTACCTTAAACATGAACATTTTTGATGTCTACTTTCTAGATTTCTGGTGCGCCATATGGAATCAGGGTGTTTCTAGAAAAGCAGAGTTCTAAAATAAAACCTAGAAGGTTTTAGCTTGTCTTACTATAATCTGCAATCTATTCTCCTATAGCACCGCTATGGCTACTCACATTAGTGGGTAATGACACGACTGTTTACCTGTGTAACGTGCTTGGCACAATTCAACATTGTTGTTCAAATAACATGTTATGTGCCTAATATATAATTGACTTTCTGTAGAAATTTTCTCCAAAAAAAAAAAGTGGTTGCTTTCATGTAATTTTCTGCCTCTATGGTTCTGCATTTGAAAGAACAAAAGAAGAGCAAAACTTGGGCCACCAAGACAATTGAAGTCAAGGTGGGTTTTTGTTTTGTTTAGCTGTACTGGGGATTGAACCCAGGGTCTCCTGCATACCAGACAAATGATTATATCAAGTTTTAAAATGAGTTTTCCAGAATAAAAAGAATCCTTAGTTAAGGCTCTAAATCTCAGACTAGAAGAATATGTATTTTAAAAAAGTTTTGTTCTTTTGCACAGTACAGTGAATATAGCAAGTATTAAAATACCTTGTACATTTTAAAATTGATAATAACTGTAAATTTCAAATGATCTCACCACAAATAGCCACTCAAGTACCTGAAGTAGTGGGTATGTTAACTTGATTTAATTATTCCACAATGCATTAATAAATCACAACATTACTTTGTGTCCCATAAGTTTATACAATTATAAATTGTCAATTTACAACAAAACAAAGAAGTAGGAAAAAGAAAACAAGCTAAAGTATCCTTGAAATATTTTACTTAAAACCAAATTAAATTTTCATTATACATAAATCAGTGTAACACTGCTTAATATTTTCAGCTATCATCCTACCACATATACCATCTGAGCCATTTAAATCTATCATCGATTCTCTGAAGAAGAAATTTAAATTTTAATCATCCCAACTGGTTTCCTTTTTCTCTCTAAAATTTAAAATGCATAATAATGCCATAAAGTAAGTTCTTCTCTGTATAAACATTGATTTATTTCTCCCTTTTCTAATCATAGCATTTATTAATACTTCTGGGTTTGGGGCAAGTTAGACTGGTAAATATATTCTTCCCCATACCCCTTCCCTGCCAAAACAAATGAATACGATAATAGAATCATCTACCTTGGAGGGTTTCTTATATAAATAATTTTGAACAGTCCAAATACTTTTTTAAAAAGATACTAAAATGAGACAGCAGATTGAATTCCCATTAGCTCCCAAATCACAGATGACTCCTTTGGAATGGAAACTTCTATTTGTGGGGCTCTATGCTCAATTTTTTTAGGGAATTCTGTCTGCTATGTTGTTTTATAGATACTAATGGGACAGAGGGAACCATCACAGGAAACAGAGGGCATGATGTTCCAAATTTTCCATTTGGCCCTATCCTGAGTCACTCACTGCAGCTTTTGAAAATGCAGAGTGAGCACTGAGGGTGTAGCTCAGTGGCAGAGACTTGTGTAGCACGTGCCAGACCCTGGGTTTCATCCCCAGAATCGTGCAAAAGAAAAAACAGAAAAGCAAACTGAGTAAGTCATAGTCAACTGTCCTCTCCAGGCCTGACTCATTCCCTTAATGAATCAGTTGTACAGAAAAGCACATTAGTAGCCCAACTGTGAGCAGTGTGTTATTTAGTCTCAGGGTCAAAAACCACAGGAGGCAATGGTTTTGGCGATGTTACAACCTTCTGCATTTCTGATAGCACTGGGAATGCCCGCTGGCCCTTTGGGTTCCCCATGGGTGTCCCGGGCACTTGGCCACTGCACAGAATCCCTGACCTCATTTCCCTGTCCATCTTCCTCCAATTGTGGCAATGGAGCACAGCAACCAGCCACTTCAAATGCCAACAAGCCCTCCTTCCCAAATTGCCTTGGCACACGGCCTGGTATACAACCAGAAAGGTACCTGTGTGGGACTAACACTGTTGAAACTGAAATTGTCATATTTCAGTGACATTATTAGAAATAGGTACTGTGCCTTTCTCTAAGAAAGGCCACTAAGTAAATTAAGCCCTGGGGTCTTTTATGAGTCCTATTTACAAAGACTCTCACAATGGCCAAATTTGTATGGCAAAAAATTATTACTGCAAGTATTACGTTAAATTTGCCAAATTGGATTTTAGTCTGTCTTGCTGCCTCTTTCTTCCTCTGAAGCTACTTGGTAACCGGTCCAAACTTTGATTCCCTCACTCATTTGGTCCTCCCATAAACACTTATTTATGGAACAAGGGCTATAGAACAAGCCTGAGGCCAGATGTTTGGGGCAGGGTGGAAGGGAAGAGATAAGTCACAGAGGATTTCACAGTCTGGTGGGGAAGGTAAAATAAAGCAGGCAGACGAAAATAAAGCAATATGTGATATGCTATAAAAGAGGTAAATGAGAAAAAGGGCTTCCATACAGATTCTACTATTTGCTACTAGCTACATGCTGAGCATGTAATGGTTTCCTCTCCTCGTAAAATCTGCAATAGGGTTGAACAGCCTTGTTGGTTGAGCTGACGTCTTTCTTGCAAGTGACTTGTACACAGTGGGCACCCCACAAAGAGAAGGTACTAAGGGTGAGTTACTTCCCAGACCTAGGTAAAGGAATAATGAAGTTCCGGGAAGGGTGGGAGAGACAACTGTGGCTCACTAAATGGTGAAGTGGGAGAAGGCACAGGCACTCTGGGCAGATGGAATCGTTGGAGTGAAGCTGGGACCCATCAAAAGCCAGACCCAGAAGGGTGGGGATCATGGCTGTTGGATGAGGTGAGAAGAGCTGGAGCTACAGCCACAGGCCTATAGCAGACTGCACCCTGTTCCTGGAATCATCTAGAGCTCCATGTTTTCTGGCACATGGAGGTCCTAGAAACAGAGGGTGCCAGGCCAGGAAACCCACAGCGGACTGCTCTGTAACTCCGGGGCAGAAGCAGCAAGATTCTAAGACTCCCATTGCCCTGAATATGCCAAAAAATTCCACGTGGGATTCAAGCCAGAGCCTAGGCTCCATGTGCCTATTTAGGTCAGGACTGAGGTTCAAGACTGTCAGGAAGTGACATCAGCTGTCCTTCTGGGCACCTACAACTCTTCTGAAGGTCTGTCCAGGACAGTGCTGGTTCAGCTCCTAGCTCGCCTGTTTTTCCTGTTTCTGAAACTGACCTTGATTGTAGAAGGAAGTTAACAATCTGAATCTGAGAATTCGCAAAGAAGCTTCAAAAGTCCACAATCCTGACTCCTTTCTTCACTCTCACTTGCATTTTCCTGCTGCTCACTCATCCCTCACAGTAATCTTCCTCCCAGAAGCAGACCAACATATTTTGAAATAACAACTTTGAGGGTTTTTTTCATTTGGAGGCAATAAAGATGATGAATATGATAAAACATGTTATATGAACAAATATATACAACTTCACGTAGACAAAGAATAAAGTCAACTACTTGCCTTACTCCATGTCAGCTTAGGAAATTCCTTCAGTAAAGTTGGGAAAAACAGTGCAGAATCCAAGTTCCCACTCTCAGATTTACTCCGAGCTATGTTTAAATCAGATGCATTCCCTGAATGTGATTAAATCAATCTTTAAAAGCACAAACACTGCCTCAAACAAGGCTTCTCATTACTCTATGTAACCAAGCATGTTGTTGTATGAGGCCCCACAGAGCACAGCATAAAGATGTGGTATCCACTTTGGGCTCGCTGGGGGGCTCCGAGACCAGTCTCCCAGACACCAGTCTCTCAAACTATTAACAAGTCTCCTTTCTCTTACACAGACCATGGTACAGGATCTGATGCACTGAAAATAATCCAGAGGCTCTTTGCATTATTCATTATACTAATGTCTTTCAAAACCAACCAACTCTGAGGTTTTAAATTATAGGTATGCATTACAAGGCTGAATGATACAAGTTTTAATTATTTTGGAATTTTAAAAAAATCAAAACATTCTGCATGCATGTTACAAAATACACCATGAACCCTCACAACTTGTTTACTTAAACCAGCAAGGAAAATTACATTTCTCACTTCCCCAAGAGAGTAAAACTGTCACTAATATTTGCTCTGGATAATGTAATAGATTGGCTATTTGCCTATGAGGCACACTAGTGAAATCTTGGTTTTTAAAATGAGAAGAGCAAGATAAACTTTTGCATTATAACAATATTCCACTAAAAGGTACCACCAAAATGAGTCTCTGAATACATAATTTGGGGATATTTGAAAATTAAAAGTAACAAATATTAGAAGATCAAAGAAATACTATAAGTCAAACTTTTGTCAATGATTACAAACAGCCTTTCTTATCTGTAGGTTCTATATCCATGGGTCCAACCATGTGTGGATCAAAAATGTTGGGAAAAAATAGTGTTTGTATTGAACAGGTACAGACTCCCCCCAGCCCCAGTTCAATAGTCCCTCAACAATACAGATAACAACTATTTACACAGCATTTACATTATATTAGGTATTCTAAGGATCTAGATTTAGAGTATACAGGAGAATATGTATAGGCTACATGTAAATACAATGCCATTTCATATTGAGAACTGGAGCATCAGAGGGTTTGGGTGTTCAAGGGAGTCCTGGCACCAATCATGCACAGATACCAATGGGAATTGTTTGAAAATACAAATAATATTAAAGAGAATGTGTGAATTAATTTTTCAGTAATGCAAAATCCAAATAGCAACAGGATATGACTATTTTTTCACTTCGGATAATCCCTATTTTGCAAGGTTATGGCTATAAAAATAACTGTATAAACTAAAGCCATGCAATTTGTACTTAATAGTAAAACTTATAATTGTTCTTCAACCTTGAAAAACTTCTGTCAAAACTTTAAAACTCTGGCCAGGTGTGATGGCACACACCTGTAATCCCAGCTCCTTGCTAGACTAAGTCAGGAGGATTCCTAATTCAAAGCCATGCTTAGCAACTTGGCAAGGCCCTAAGCAACTCAGTGAAACCCTGTCTCTAAATAAAATATAAATAAAGGGCTTGGGCACTTAGTGGTTAAGTGCCCCAGGTTCAATTCCTAGTACCAAAAAACAAACAAACAAAAAAACCAAAAACAACCCCCAACTTGAACACACACAAACCTTTAAAATTTTGAACTGTCAGAATAAGCACTAAATACTATCATTGAGAATTTTTCATTTCTTTGTAAAAACTTATCAAGAGTAGCTTAAATGGTGCTTGCCTTCTTCCATCATAAAGCATAAATACAAGGTATCATTTCTGTACTTGACCAACTGTCCTTTCAAAGTCTGTATTAACTTTCATTTAGTCCTTTTTGCTTTCAATGTCACGAATATCTGACTCTGAGGATTCCTTTCATGTGAAGTCTGCTGATGGCATCATTTGCCCTGGGATATCTTCATCTTTGTTGTCAAAGTCACATTCCTTAGTATACCTTTGTTAAGTTTCTTCCACATATCAAGAATCTCTAGAAACAAGATCTAGAACCCTGACAGTGTAAACCTCCCCAGAGTCTGCTAAAAAAGTATTCATGTTTGTAACAATTCATGGGTTATCGCTGTGAGAATATGAGGTAAAATAACTACACTCCTTCATGAATGTGTGTGAACCGAATGATGAGAACAGATCCATCACTGACAGACTTGGAAAGAAGTGCCGTGATCAGCCATTGATCAGCCATTGATCAGTTGAGTGCCTGCTCTTTATGTACTGATTTGTAGAATGTAGACCTAACCAAGAGGGTCATACTTTGTGCAATTACAGTTTTATGATGGTAACTGAAACCTGAACTGTGGTGTTGGGGAACTGATTTGATTGAACTAAAGCATGGTCATGGAAATTCATGCAGATTGGAACCATGTAAAGCAAAGTAATGATTAGGTGGAATTCAACTCCACTAGACATTTCTAAGTCAATGGGCTACAACAGAATATTTTGGTTGTGCAGGCAAAAATAATTAAATTTCCAAGCTAGGCATAAAAATGTTCAAAGTTGGAAAAGGCATCTAAACATAGAAAACATGAAAAAAATTCTGAAAAATAATTCAGCCATCCTTTTAAATGCAATAAAAAATGGGCAAACAAAACTATAGCAGACACTACATGTTTTATATCCATTGTGTCAGTTGAGACACAAAACCATGGGGAAACTGAGATGTAAGTCAATCAGCTTTCCTGCTAAGGTCATCCATCTCATCAATAGGCAGTAGAGTCATTAAGGAACCCAGGGGCATTGGTTCCAGATCTTGTTCCCCAACTTAAGTAACAGGGAGCCCAAAGCAGTTTTAGTAAGATAACAAAAGTCATATAAACTACCAAGTCCCCAAAGTCACCTAGTCCACTTTCTGGGAACAACTCCTGGTCTGAGCACTTAAAGGTTACCCATCCAAGCTCTCACCTCCTAGAAGAGGCAATGGAAAAGACTTTTTTTTTTTTTCTGTAAGAACTGCTGGTATAGAACTCCACCACTTATTATGTGTCAATAATATGATATGACTGATACAAACATCAACTAAAATTCAATCTGTATTCCCAGAAGACAGGCTTTTGGTTTTCTCCATTGACAGTGTTTTATTTGTTTTTGTTTTTTATTTTGTTTTGTTTTGTTTTTGTTTTTTGTTTTAGCCAGGCATGGTGGAGCATACAATCTTAGTTACTTGGGAGATGGAGTCAGGAGAATCACAAGTTCAAGGGCAGCCTGGGCAATTTAGCAAGATTCTGTGTCAAAATAAAAAGGGATGGGATGTAGCTCAGTGGTAGAGCATCCCTGGGTTTAATCCCCAAGGCTGCTAAAAAATAAATAAAATAAAACAAATTAAAAAATAAGGATGGTTTTCTATCCTTTAAGAAACCACTGAGCCATGTCATCTTAGAATCGTTTCAGAATATTACTTTAAACGATATAATTTTATTCTGATTGCTTATATCTGCATAGAAATAAAAACAATTTCAAATACTTAAATAATATTTTGGGCAAAATAGTATAATGACTTTTTGAAAATACCTATCAATTATTCGTAGAAAAATTGTAGAAAGCAATTATTTCAAAGTAGTGAAAATACTGACTTATAACACAGAAGATCCCAAGCAGTTCCTTTTACTTTACTTAAAAAAATCTACAACAACCATTCTTTAATCCAGTTCCACTCTACACCCCAGTCTTTCCCTTCATCATCCTCAGGTACCAAAAGGGTAAGGAAGAAAATAGTTCATATGGAAAAAGACATATTTATATTTCAATTTTTATTTGTAGTTTCACTTGATGATTTTCTACTTAGCTTTGGAATCTTGCCTACTCTCAGGTGCTCTGCAACTCTCTTCATTAAACTTCTTTAAAACCAGGGGCACATCAGATTGTAAAGATTTTTTTGCAATTTTTGGAGAACAAGTAGAACAAGAGTGTCCCTTCCTACCATGATTTCATCTCACACTACACCAAGAGACACCTTATCCAATCAATTTTTATCTTAAATTAGCAGGTAAACCTTGAAAGGCTATTGCCACAAGAAAATAAAAGAATGAAATTGAGAAGCAAAAGCTAACATTCTGGATGGGGCTGGGGGTATGGTTCAGTGATAGAGAGCTTGTCCGGCATGAGTGAGACCTGGGTTCCAGTCCAACGCAAAAAAAGACAAGTGCTCTTCCTCATTTTTCATTCACTCACTTAACAAACACACATGGAGGAATCTTGTGGCAGTCAGAAATGAGTCAAAGAACCAGACAGCTCCAGCTTCTGTCAGACCGTGCTCTAGCCATGCAAGGCAGCCAGACAATTGCTTTACAGCACAATGAAAGATTCAGGGAGAGAGCACTGAAGAATTCTAAGGAAAGGCACAAAACCAACATTTTGGGGCTGGGAGAGGTGGGACAAGATAAAACTGTCTAAAAGTGGTGATACCACAGCTGGACTTTGAAGGACAAGAAGTTTCCTTGAACCCTTACAGTCATCTTCACATATAGCCTATGGACAGCTAAGGGTGAAAATAGTTTGTGCTGAAAATGTAGAACTATTAGGACTTATTTTTATACCTTTGCATTTCCTGGAAGGGGTTAAAGTTTACTATCTAGGAATTTATTATCAAGATTGGTGTCTGCGAAAGAACACAGATGCCTGACTACTAAAATCATGCAATTCTCTCTATATTACATTCACTGAGCTCACTGCATATGCCTATCTGTACTGTATATTTATTGCAGTAAATGCAATCAGTAATGCTGGTCCAAATAAAAGTCCCTTCCAGTTAGGAAGCATACCATCAAATCAATGGTAGTTTTTCATATATACATATATATTTATATGTATATGCACAATACACAAGTATACATAATATGTTTGTATATATGTACACACACACACACACACACACACACTTTGCTGTACTGGGGAACTGAACCCAGGAGTGGTGCTTTCTCACTAAGCTACATCCCCAGTTCTTTTTATTCTTTTTATTCTAAGACATGCTTTGGTTTTTGTTTTTCGTACTAGGGATTGAACCCAGTAGTTTCTAACCACTGAGCCACATCCCCAGCCCTTTTTTAAAAAAATATTTTATTAGAAACAGAATCTCACTGAGTTGCTTAGTGCCTTGCTTTTGCTGAGGCTGGCTTTGAATTCACAATCCTCCTGCCTCAGACTTCGGAGCTGCTGGTGTTACGGGTGTGCACCACCACGCCCTGCTTCAGATATATTCTTGATACATTGCCAAGATTGGCCTAGAACTTGCAAATCTCCAGCCTCAGTCTCCTCAATTTCTGAGATTATAGAGGTGGACAAGTAGGCCTAGCTTAAAAATATATTCTTAATCTGCTGATACAGGTATAATTTGAAGAAAAAGTCAGACTTGAGGAACATGTAATTTTACTGAACATCCAATTATATAAACACAATGGTAAGCCCTCCAGCGTTAAAACCAAATTACACAAGAACGTGGCATGCTATGGATTAGTAATTTCCCAATTTTTGGCTCTCAAACCGAATTGTAAGTCTTCTTTTCCAAGTTCTGTCAATCAGAACTGCTCTTTTTGCAACTGAGGCAGGATGACTCACTCTGAATTCCACTGACGCAGTGGCAAATTTATTTACAGTCTGGGTCTCTTAACAACTTCTCTCTGCTTTCATGTAAACACATTCTTGAAAAGTGTTGATGAAGAAGTGTTATGAAATTCAGCACTGTTGTATAAAAGGAAAAGTAAGATGTTGAGGTCTGGGAAAGAACTAAAAGTGCATTCACACTGAAGATTTCCTTTGTTCAAGTAGGGCCTCTGCACTTCTTTCCCACCTTTATTTACTTAGCAGTGCTGGAGATCAAACCCAGGGTCTCACGACTGCTAAGCAAGTGCTCTTAGCACTGAGCTATTGCCCTATTCCTGAGCACCTTTTAAAGAGCGGAAATATAAACTGGCCAATGCTATAGCTGCACTTACTGCTTTCGTGTCTCCCTTTGAGAGTAAACAAAGTCTGTGCCTTGAGACTACAACTAAAGACAGTTACTAAAGCCTAATGGCTACAAGCATAGACCTGTAATTTCAAGGAAATAGGTACCAAGAGGTTTAAAAAAAAAAAAACAAGAAAAAAATAGGTGAGTCAGGAAATGCCACATGCTATTTTGAATAATGTCTGTCTTACTGGCTGTTGACATCAACCTATCATGATTAAATTATAGTGTAGTACAGCATCAAGAAGCTGATTCTTGGAAAATGGAAAATATTATACTCTGGAGAAAATCAGTTTATCTGGATTAGAAAATTGATACAGCTTTAATTAATATATAGTTTGGCTTATTTTGATTAAATAAGCATTATGGTCACCATGATTATGAAAGAAAACAAAGAGCTATTTTTTTATTAAAATGAAATTACCATTTAATGCAAAGGTTAAGAAGATGTTCAAAGATTTCTCTGCCATCTGGAAATAACAACCATTGACATGAGTTTAAAAACAATTAATTGATTCTTCAAATGAGGTTAAGATAGTATCATTAGACATAAGTGGATGCTCCAACTATGAGAATGATTGGACTTGCTTAGTAGAGTGTGCCATAGAATAAATGTTCAAGACTTTATTTATTAAATGCATCTACAAAAAATTGTGTTTGATTTGTATTTTGATCCAAACACAAGATCTACTTACAAATCACTGAATAGACTTAGAAAACAAGGTTCACTGTGATACAAATTTTTAAATGAAAATGGACCACATACAACACAGAACCCTCATGAAGGCCACTGACAAGTAATATCATATGCTACATAAAAGGAACCACATACGAAGAAATAGTATAAAATCCATTAACAGATGAGACTTATGGAAACTACTTTCTTATCTATGTATGAAAAGTGTGTTGGTGAATAAGTTAGCATTGTTGAAGGAAAGGAGAAGTAGGATGTCGTGTTCTGGAAGATAACTCAGAGCAGCATTTATATTCTAAAACTTTCAAGTTTTAGATACAGGAACCAAGAACCTTTTAAGTTTTAGAAACGTAAGTTGGCAAACACTCAGCCCCAAATACTCTTTAGCGTCTTCAGGTGACTAAATGAAGCCTATGCTCTGGCCACATGCAGAGAATTTGGCTTCTGGAGGAGAGGTACCAACAGGTCCAAACAATGGTATACCAGGAGATGCTGTCTGCCATTTAGAATCATGGCTGTCTTACAGACTGGTAACATGGACATGCCACGATTAAATGAGAATGTCACAGAGTACCATCAAGAAATTAATCTGAACAACATGAATACTAAATTACAATAAATGCTGCAAATTAATGTAGTATATGATAGTACTAAATCTGCCTAGTAGGTACAAGAGAGATCAGAGCCGAATTATGTATTAAATACCAATACACTGAAGAAACAAACTGACTTTCCCTCAGTTTCAAAGATATATTTAAATACTTCGATTAGTTCGGCATTTAAATTTTTAAACTGTATTAAGTATAATTTTTTAAAAATTACATTTAAGTATTTCAGTCATAAAAATTTATTGCTATTTAACCTTGAATATTTTTGTATATACTATGAACTGTTATTCCCAGTTTCCAATTAAGAAATTAGCTGGAATAGAGATACTGCATATGGAAGCTACTGTCAATGGGAAAAAGTGAACAATTATGTCTCCTGTCTGAGCAGGAACGGTAGGCATGAAAAATACAGCGTGACTCCATAAGGATGCTGACATTTAAAGACACAAATTACATAAGCAATGAAGTACAGACAGACAAAATTATATTCCCCCAGATTAATCTAATGCCAAGCACAAACTGTGACAGGCAAAAGCAAGCTTCAAGGAGCAGCCACAGAATCTGAGTTTCCTAGCAGTGGTTATTCTGCTCAGGTCAGTATTAATATTAGTAATATGAAATGTCCACCATCCACATAGGTCAACTTGTAATTTGATATGTATTTTTCAAGGATCATAAGTATCGAAAAGCTTTTATTTCTTTAGAATTAGTATAAAGTTAATACTCTTGGAACTAGCCAGAAGGGTTTAGAAACTAGTAAGTTGTTTCCATGGTAACAGGCTGCTTGGGCATGGAGAGATCATTTCACACATTCCATATAACCCAGAGACCACACAGGAAGAAGAGATCTCCACGTTTCCAGTGTTTAGGGTATCCATGATGATTTGTGGCAGAGCTTTATTTTTATAAGAGTATTGGATGGGGCATTTGGTACTAATGTATAAAAGTTACCTAAGGTTACATTTTTTCCCCCTGTCATTTAGTCAATGAACACAAGAAATGTGAAACATTTCCTGATGGAGACATGGTGGTAATAAGGTCATCTATGGATTTTATTTAATCCATGCTGTGAATCACAGTCAACCTGATCATAAAATTCTGATGACCAATCTTGAGACAGAGGAAGGGTGGGGCCAAAAGGCTGGACATTGTCAGTCCCCTTTGTGTAACTGTGTTGCAGTAAGTGGCTGCCATCCAGCTGGGGCTTCTGCAGCCCCAAAGGGAAGGGTGAGTTGTGGTAAATGCCCACATGATGACAAGGAGCCCTTCACTTTTGGTTGAGTGAGATGCTCCTTGTCAGATGGACAGAAATGCAAAGGATGCTTTGAAACATGAAGTGGGGTACTTGGAAATCCTGGAGTGGGGAGTCATCCCTGGGCATGCTGCTTTCAAAGAAAGGTTTTCACTCTATTTTGTTTGAAATATAATTCTTGATGGAGAGATGAGCGTGAAAATGCCCTTCTCTTATGGTGCTCGCCTTTCGGAATAGCATTAACATTCACCCACTAGAGACATTAGCTGGTCAAATAAAGTGCCCAATTAGTAGACAGTCCCTTGATGAGGGGGCAAGGGAACAGCCACGCTGACCGTGCATTGCATATGTCAGGAAAAGGCAGCCCCACAGCATTGGAGGGTGCTGCGGTGTCCTCATTTCTACAGAGTGAACTTTGTGAGGATTAAGTGGGAACATCCAGGTAAATGCTTAAAGATAACGAAGCACATAGCAAGCGCCCAGTAAGTGTTAACTGCTATATTAATATTGTTATTGATATCATTAACACTAAAAATGGGTGTCCTCTACTAGGCCTTGTGGGGAAAAACTCACAATCTTTATAAATGAGATAGAAGAGGTGCTGAGAGGCTCTCTGGGAAGCGTGTACAGATACAAGCTTATTAGGCTTTATTCAGAATAAACTTAGTTACCTGGAGGTCTGCTACTGAATCTTGATAATGTGTGAGAAGGGCAGAAACCATATTACATGTGTGTGAATGGCACAATTTTCTTAGTGATGCTATAATGGTGATAGTTAGGTTTTTAAAACAAAAATAATTTTGATTGTTTTTCTTCTTCTACGTTTTTTTTTTTTTTTTTTTTTTTTGTGTGTGTGTGTGTGTGTGTGTTGTGCTGTGATGGAACCCAGGGCCTCACATATGCTACTGTCCTACGCCAAGCTACACCTTCAGCCCTTGAAATGCTTCCTTCTGAAGAACAAACTTATGCTCTAAAAACAAACAGGTGCTATGTAAACTTTTATAGTAAATACTCAGAAGTAAAACATCACCAATGCCTCCACATAATAACAATTTCTCAAAATCTTGTATCATATCATTATAAAATTAGGATATTTACAGACTCCCTCTGTCCCCTCAGGGAGTATCTTCAATTGCCATAATGATTTTGATCCTTATTTTGGTCTTAATCCATTTATCATACCGAGTCAAATAATCACATAGTAAAATCTGGCTGTTAATAGAAGAAATAGTGGCAAGGGAAAGCACTTTGAGTAGTAGAAGCTAAGGACTTTGAGCTCATATTCTATTACAGCTTTTTGTACTAAAGCAAAACCCTAAGAAGGCATTTACAAGTAAATGAGGCCACAAAATTAAATTGGTGAGGATGAGGACACCCTGCTTTAAGGACTACACTGAGGACAGCAGCAACCGAATTCAAAACATTAAACACCTACCTATAGACACCCAAAGCAAAACATCGATAGCTCCAATTTTCTCGGAACTGCAGAAATTATAGCTTAGCCACAGATGACCTTCAGGTGACAAAATACTTTATGATCCTCCTACACTAACCTTCTTGGCTTCGTGTGGATGATGCAAAGAAGGCGAGAGTGATAGGCAGAATTAAGACCCCACAGTTGATGTGAAACAAAACCACTCACCTGTGAAGGTTTTTATTTTAGCTTCTCCTGTCCTTTGTTGGACTATTTGATTGCCATCCTAAAACTTCAAAGCTTTACTGCAGAGTTTTTACTGCTGCTAAAGGAATATTCATGGCACTAGTCTCTTATCCTGTCAAAGGCAGTATTTATGTACATGAGAAATAAAACTGTTGTAACAAGTGAAAATGCCACAGATTGACAAGGGATCCCATTTATGAGGCAGCCAGTGGATATGCATGGGATTCACCTTGTAAACTCTCTGATCAAAATGCTAGTATTAGAAATAAAAAGTCTGTCCTTGATGGGTTTGGGACAAAAATATCACTTCATTTCCATCCTGCTTCTCTCACGAAGAATTCTTCTGACATGAGAATAAAGGCATAACTCTGAGGCAGTGTTTAGTTTTCTGATAACTCCCACCCCAATTCTAGTATGCCCCATCAATCGAGAATCATGAATCTTTCTGAAGGTTGGGAATGAGGGGAATATAATTTGGTTTATTATAGGAAGTGTTCATATTAATAGCATCCCATAAAAAGAAACATAAACCATCTCTGTACTCCATCTCTTCTAAGAATGAAGAGATCACAGACAAGGTAGTACAGAAAGAAAGAAGAATTCAGAATTTATCTAGGGAAGATGGAGAATCCTGTCTAAAAATGCAATTTTATTGCAGGAATTCTAAACTAGATATATGACTTTAAATATCACTTGAAACTGGGAATTCATCCAATCAATAAAACGATGTAGACAACTAGGGAGGGACTGGGGAAGAGTCTCTGTCTTATACAGACTCAATGGATATACACAAGCATGTAATAAAGTGAGATTTAATGGAGAAACTAAAGTTATGATTCACCTTTAAAATTAACTGTGAAATATTTATAATCTTAGTGTATTAGAACAGGTGTAAAAGTAAGTAAATTCTGATATTCTGGGCATTACTTAAAATACATATCATAATAATAAAATTTATTTTTTGACTTAATTCCATTCTATCAAATTTACTGGGCCTCTCCTAAGCTAATCAAGGGCTTGAAGTAGGTACAGGGAATTAGGCTAGGTATTAAGAAGTTTTATGTTGGGCACGGTGATACACACCTGTAATCGCAGCAACTCAGGGGGTTGAAGAAGGAGGATGGAAAGTTCGAGGGCAGACTCAGCAATTAAGAGAGGCCCTAAGCAACTTAATGAGACACTGTCTGAAAGCGTACAAAAAGTTTTATTTCTAAGAGAGTTGCCTGGCCTCAACCCACTGTTATATTTTTGGAAAGCTGCAAATTAATTTTGAAGCCACATCATATTTCCTCATTGACAATATGCTCATGTTTATATTAGTTTCATTGATTTTTGAAACTGGCGCTGCCCCTAAAGACTAGAGCATGGAACATGATAAGAACTTGATTTTCAAAGTCTTTTTTTTTTTTTTTTTTTTTAAGCTGTATACACAGGTGGAGGGTGATTCTGGATAAAGAAGAGCCTCAAATCTCAATCCCTGTCAACTGTGAGACCCCTACTATTTCAGAGTTTGAAAATCTCTGATGGGGTTTAATTTATTTATTATACTTCACAGCCAATGAGTTGCTGGTCCCAAGAGATGTCTCGTTTTGGAGCTGTGATGTAGGAGAAGGGGAACCAGTCAGAAGCCTGGCTTTTCCAGTTATGACCCATGCAACTTTGAGAAGTCACTTTTCTTAGGCTTCTATTATCTTATCCTTTTTGCTCAGAGAAATCCAGTAAATCTCATCTGCTTATAGACTATGTTCTTTCAAGAAGAAAATTAAATAGAAAGACACTGTTTCCCTCCAAAATCTGGTACCTGAAACCGTCATGCATGCTTTGGCAGGAGGACCTATCTACAGGCAGGCAAGGTGAGCTCGAATCTTGACTTCTGCCTCATGATCACTTGTTACATCCCAACAACTACCTGTTGTGAGGATGAAGGGAGATGATGCCCGTGGAGGACGACTGTCTAGCATGATGACCCCTGGGAAGCTTCCGGTGAAGGTCTACAATCCTCTATGTGTGCAACACCTTGTAAGTCATTACTCTATGGAGCTGATAGTTGATGAACATTCTACTGTCTTTTCAGGGAAAATCATCAAGTGTCATTGATAAGTCGAGAGACTGGAATCCAAAGGTGGCAGTTTGTAAAGTACTTTACATATTTCAGCAAATTTAGAAAAAAGAAGTAGCACCTTCAGTGGAACATCCTAGGAAACACAGTGGTCCTACTTATGTACGGGCCAAGTGCCAATAAAGAGGTGACTTATTAGTTTGAGGCACAAGAACACTTCAGATAGCACTTCAAAGCCAGGTTTCAATAGCCTTAAAAATAAGATACTGATAAGATGCAAATGTCTAGTAATCATAAAAATGCTCTGAAACACAGCTGTTGTTTAAAATTAATAAGACACATTGCAAACATGTATAATGTCAAGTGTCATTATGAAGGTACAATGACAAACCCTAAAATGCTATTGATTGGGCATAAAATGTTTTCAAGTGGTCTCTTAATTTCCTGCTTCTTAATGAGTACTTTACAGTGACACATTCATACGGTTTTTCTTTATCGTACTTACCATCTCTTAATCAAATGCTTAGTAACCAAAGACTCCTAAAAATAATGGCTCCAAATGAAGCAGTCTGCTTTGGCCTAACACTCCTGCAAACTGCCTGAGAGGGGCTGAAGCTTTGGTTAAGAAAAGCAACCTCTGCACACAGAGGAGGAACACCCTAGAGTGGGCGATGCTCTGTGTGCCATCGGCCAGTGCCCAAGGACTGCAGCAGGGATGAGCTGCACACAAAAGCAGAGTGCAGCACCTTATATAACAGGGACATGGCCTGCAGAAGCTTCAAGGTAGGAAAAAACAGATATCTGCAGGGGAAGACATGAACACATCCTCAAAATGCTTGGTAAATATTCTGAAAGGATTCCTTATAGAAATGAACATGCAGCTTTTTTAGGCCTGAGTTCCACATGTGCATTTTTGGGGTTCACACACCAGTGGTCAATTCAATCTATAAGATTCTCCCACTGATTAAACAGAGGGCTGTCACGCCCCCACAAAAGAGTTACTTTTTTCTTTTCCTCTTAAAAACCTGGCATGAAATGTTGAACTACAAATGAAACTAGCATAACTGTAATCCCAATGACGTGGGAGGTTGAGGCAGGAGAATCACAAGTTCAAGACTAGCCCGGCAAATTTAATGAGACCCTATCTTAAAAAAAAAAAATAGAAAGGGCTCAGGGGTAAAGTGTCCCTGTATTCAATGTCCAATGTCAGAAAACATTAGAGAGAGAGAGAGAGAGAGAGAGAGAGAGAGAGAGAGAGAGAGAGAGAGAGAGAATGCAGCTCTGTCTTTTCCTCCTAGGTGACTAGTTCTTTTGTTTGTATCCATTTGCTGTTAATTTGTAATGCTCGGGGTGAAACCCAGCAGCTCATTCATACACACTGTGCAAGCACTGTACCCCTGAGCCAGAATTCCATCATGCTACTAGGTATCCTAATCTCTCTTTGACCTCCAGTGCACTCAGCATTGGAGAACAGTTCCTCATGGGATGTGGATTAACACACATACAACTGGAAGCCCAGGTGAGGAAGGCCAGCACTCCACATTCTTTACTGGCTTTGGTGCCTCCCTCAAAATTACAAAATTAAGGTGATGGGACCAATCCCAAATAATAGTGTCTTTGAATGTTGAGAACTTTGAGTCCTTAGAGGACAAGCAATTGTATGTGAACTGAGTTCTGTAAACAAAACCACATTTTAAATCTTGAGGAGATTGGATTCAAGGAAACCCACTGCCCCCACCCCACCCCAGTGCTGGGGATCAAACCTAGGTCCTTGCACATGCTAGGAAAGTGATCAATCACTAGACTAGATCTCCAGCCCTTCAAAGAGCCTGTTGAGAAACTAATATGCCTCGATTACTCCTTATTTGGACTAGTTGAAAGTTATCCATTTTTCCCTCTTGTGGCAAGAAGAGCTCAAATCTACTCATTTAGCAAAATTTCTAGATACAACACACTGTTATTAACTATAGCCCTCATATCTATACCATCAATAGACACAGCCTCAAATAATCCATTTTATTTTCTTTCTGTTTTTTTCTCTCTCTGTGATTTTCTCCTTCCTTCCTCCTCTGATGAACTGGGTCTCCCTCTTTTGGTGAAATCATGAAGTTGGCCTGTCTGCCCCACATCCTGCTGCGACTGGCACCAGAAGATGCTGCTGTCGGCACATGAGGGAGGCAGTAACCAAAAAAGTAGACAAGAAACATACACGATTTAAATTTAAAGCATTGGTTCCTTTAAATTCCAGAAGAAATTTTAATTCCTTTTTAGTGTGCTAAGATTCTGTGCTGAATTTTAAAGATGCAGAGCTAAAACATAAAATCCCTACCCTCAACTTGCTTGTCTTTAACAGAAAGGGGCAGAAGACATTTACTGCAACACAAATCAGATTGTGATGTGTGTCCTTTATGTACTTATAGACTGAAAAGTGCACAGCACTAGGCACTCACCACCAGAAGGGACTCTTAGTGCATGCAATGTAGACTGCATGTATGTCTGTTTGTGGTGCCGTGATACTATGTAGATTTTGAATGAATGAGATGTCTGAAAAGGAAATCCACAGTAGGTTTACTGGGCAGTGGAGTTGGAGTAATTTCCACTTGTGGCACTTCTTGCTGCCAGTGGGTCTGTGTGACTTCTAGAGGACATGCTGCTATCTCCCTGCTGCGTTTCTTACATGTCCATTAAGACTCTACTATGGACATTTAAGAATGCACATTAGCTTCCCACTCTGTAGTGTTGAAATGAAATTTTTATTCTCCAGAAAGCCTTTTCCTGGGTTGGTAAAACTGCTTCATTCCTCTTTGGGAAGCTCATCAGTTGACAGGGCAGTGTTGATACTGCACAAGGATCCAAAATCTTTAGGATTTAAAACCCAAGCCCTGTTCTTGCAGGGCACCACGCAGAACCTGTGATAAGTCTCTGCTTACATGGTCATGCTCTCTGGCATGGAAGAGTCTAGGTTCTTTGTTTCACAAAAAGAATTTGAAATGAATTTACCATATGATTTGAGACAAATTATATAAATGATTAAAGGAAGCAAGAATAATGTCAAGACCACTTAGAAATATATGTGGTCTGGATGCTGGGTGCCCCTAAAGGTCCATCCATATGAAGGGCTTGGTGCCAGGGTGGCACAATTAGGGGGTGCTGTGGAGCTTTAGGAGGTGGGGCCTTAGAGAAGTCCTTAGGTGACTGGAAGTAAGTCCTCAAAGGTGACTATAGGCCCTGCCTGTCCTCTTTCCTTCCGCTCTGATTTGAGACACTACTGTTCCTGCACACATTGCCACCATGATGTGCTGCCTCCTGCTGCCCTCATCAGAACTGAGCTGGTGCAGGTGCCATACCTTTGAACCTGTGAAACTGTGATCTCAATAAAACCTTCTTTACTTCATAAAAGGTCTGTCTGAGGTACTTCAGTATAGTGATGGAAAGCTGACTAATACACATGTATACATTACATTATAAAAAATTTATGAATTTGCTGAATGAAAAAGTTAATGATAAAAATTCTTGGATTGTGCTACAATTTTTTTTTTTTAAACCAGAAGGAGTAACTTTTGAAATGTGCCTCAAAGGAACTTCTGGACTTGACCAAAAAAGGAATTGATAAAGGATACCTAGATGGAAGCAGTCCATAAGCTCTCATGAGGTAAGACGCCGTCTTTGGATGGATTGAGAGCAGAACACAAGGCAGAAGCCTGGCATAGGGCTAAGTCAGTGATGGGTTGGTCAGAGAGGAAGAGGTGGTTACCCCAATGCAGGATAGCTCAAAGGGAGGGTCAGCAGGGTCTGCTTCCAGAATGGACAGCCATAGGAAGAAGAGTCACTCAGTGAGACTGCCTCCCAGAGGAAGGTTTTCCCACTAACTCCAGTCTCTCTGACTGAGGAGGATAAAGGGAGTGGTTTTAACCATGTCCTATAAAGAGTTAGACCTAAGGGACTGAAGAGATAAGTATTCAGGACAAAGATAAACCTGTACTGTATGAAACTTGGAGTGAGCACATGCAACCACCCAGAGACCAGGCCAATCTCCTCTTCCCTTGCTGAAGAGGAGAAAAGAAACGCAGAGTAGGGGTATTTTCACTGCTGCTGCATCTTTAGATCCAGATTCATTAAAATCTAACAGAACTGAACACTTCATATACTTCATGTGCTCTGGAAGAGAGAGGTCAGCATAGAAAGGAGCCTACAGCACTCACTGGTCATGCAGTCCCAGGATCATTGCACCTCTCTGAACTTACAGGGACACAGAAACACTCCCTCAGTCCAGCCCCGGAGATGGCAGCAGACGGGTATGGGTTGGAAAGAAGGGAAGCCCTTCAAATTCTAGTTTCCCTCTTGGCACAACCACAACCACCATACCCGTCCTCTCTCTCTGACCTGTGTTCTCCTTCCCTCATTTCTTGACCGTTTGGTCTCCTTCCTTAGTAATGGAGACTTCAACTTGTCTAACACCCTCCTACCCTGTTTCCTGGTAACCTTCTGATTCTACCTGCTCTGCTGCCCAGCTTCCCACAGTCAACCTTCACCCTGAACCCAGGATCCACACTGTAGGGAAATCAACTGGTGTGCAGGTCTCTTTGATGGAAGAGCTGTGGGAGGATTTTTGTTTAATCCTATGGTTACCCTTTGGTTTGAGGTTTATCCTCTTTGATCCCTGCTATAGTTTGGATGTTGAATGTCCCCCAAAGATCTATGTGTCAAAGGCTCAGTCCCTTGGGTGCTGCTTCTGGGAGGTGACTGGACCTTTTGGAGGTGGGGGCCTAGTGAGATGTCTATAGATCTTCAGGTTGTGCCCTTTAAGAGGACTGCAAGAACCCAGCTCCTTCCTCTTCTCTTTGGCTTCTTAGCCACAAGGTAAGAAATATTCGGTATCATACACTCCCTCATCAGAGGTCTGAAACAATGGGTCTACCCAATGATGGACTAGATCCTCTAAAACTATGAGCCAAAATAAACGTTTTCTCTATAATCTAATTATCTCAGGCAATGTGTTATAGTGATGGAAAGCTGACTAATAGTCCCATATACCTTCCCTACACAATGAAGATTCTGATACCTTTTCTGTAGGGCAAACAGACTGCCCAGGAGGCATTTTCTGCCTCTAGCACAGTGCTCACAGAGCTGTCCTCCACAGACCCGGGGCTCAGCTGCAGATGATCCTTTCTGTCAATCTTTGTAAGAAAATCAGTGACTACTATGGCCACATGGTAATAGCCATTCATAGTTAAAAACAACAACAACTAGGTACACATAGTAGCATATAATCTGTCTTTCACTTGATGAAATGAAAATATCCAAATATGTCAAAAACTTCTTTGGTAACATAACAAGATAAACTGTAATCAATAGTTCTTAAACTTCTTAATAAATGTGTGTTAAAGCCTCAAAATTGGAATTATGCTTTCTTTCTGAGAAGAGGAGCATTTTCTTTTAGAGAGGGCACCATCCTTCCACAAGTGTTACAGAAGCCTAGATAATTTCTGTGATCAAGGACAATGAAAATTCTAAAGTCCTAGCTACTTTTCCCAGTGAGTACTCTTTTGTCTCCCTGTCCTGTTGAAGCCCAGTGAGCAGGCCTGGCTGGGTGAGCCACACTGCAGGCAGGTTTCCTTACCATTCCAACTTTCCCTTGTTCCCCAGCAGACCTCCTTCAAGGTCAGCTGAGTCAGCCTCAGAGAAGCCCCACCTGACTGTACAGGGAAACCTGAGCTCTGAGTCATTCTCCTGGCGAAGGGCTCACCTGGGAAGAGGCAAAAGCCAGAGGAGCCTGTGTAAAAGGAAGATGAAAACATGGAACTGGAAAAAACAAAAAAGATATTTGGGGGAAAATTAGAGCGTATTTTTGGTGAGGACCATTTAAGATGAAAAAGAAAAAAAAAAAAAGTGCAAGGATTGTTTTGGCTCCCAGCAATTTTTCAGGCCTCTAGCACCCTGGAAGAGGAAAAACCTGTCCTTAGAGACATTTTGAAAAAGTTTCCTTTTAAGGGGAGAAACCAACTTTATTAGTTAAGTCTGATTAAGATAATAAGAAACTACAAACAAAGGGAACCCTCGAGCTGATTTCCTGAAATGGCAATGACATGAATGAAGCATAGATTTTTCTGTTTATACACTAATTTAAAAATGACACATGCTCAGGAGGTGTCATGTTTTAAGATGATTACACTCAAAAGAAATTTCACAAAAGGAACACTACAAGATCGTTTTATTTCATGTCTCCATTTTCCTTTTTAGTTTCCTTAAACAAGGGACCACTTTTTTTTTTAAAAGACCCAGCTTGTACTCTAAAAGCAACATGATCTTAAATGCACTATTGAGAGTAGTAAAAAATGCTAATGATGCTATTGATACATATGCATACATAAGGCTGCTTATCTGTAATTTAGGAACTAAAAAAAGAACAAAAGTTTTAATGAAATTTAAATTCAGTAATAACCTAAAAGATTACAAACAACAGGATATGGTGAGAGAAAAACTATGCTTTTCATAATATTCCACAGAACACTTGAAAACCTGTTTCCATATCATGTACAAGAATACTCTGTTATCAGTACACTCTGATCTCACATTATGTAAGACTTAGAAGGGCTAAGATTTAGTGTCTACAGTACAGACACTGCACTCATGGGTCACATTCCTTCCTGTCACAGGATCTAGCTAAATAATAATATGAATAAAACTCAAAGGTTACTGAAGCCCGTAAAGGTAACTGTCATCTCTAGACAGTGAGAGGGGATAGGACTCCATTCCTCCTGGGTCTATGCTGAACCAGGCGATATCTAAACACCTTCCCAACATCCCTTCAGACTTGCTGGTATTCTCATTTGGTATATGGAAAACAATGGCTTTCAAAACCACAGCAACCAGGTCCCATCCATCTGCAAGGTTAGTGAGTAGCAGAGATGAGGTTACCTTCAGATCTACTCAGCTTCTTTCCTGGTCGCCAGGGTTGCAAATTCAGCTGCTGTCATGCTGGTGAGCATGTACACCATGCAGTCATGTCCAAAGAAGGAGTGACGGAATCACGAAAAGGACCCCACAAGGACCCCACAAGTCCTAGTTTGCTCCAATTTCCAGGGTTAGCACTAGTAGGCCTGTGTCATAAGAAACCCCTCCTTTGTGTACCTACTGAGATGGGTGGGATCCCTAGAGTGATACAGAGTGAGAATTCAGGCCCTGTTGGAAAGTACTCTCCATTAAATCCACCTGTGCTCAGGTGCAAGTCAATAACTTCAGCTCTCCCAGGACTATACATAGAAGACACAGTTCCTCCCAACCAAGAGGAGCCCCAGGCTTTCACTGCAGAACCTAGGTCTGGGATAAGGAGATAAGGAAGGTGTTGTTAAGAGTGATGGATTTTAAGGAATAGTACTGAGGTGTGTTGTTGGCTTTTTTTAATTTTTTTTTTTTAATTTCTTCCCTTTCCACAGACTGCAGAATTCCACCTGGCATAGGTCGATTTTTATTCGGCAGCCTAAGTTCTGCCAGATTCTGAAGTCCTTGGAAAGTAATAACATCTACGTAAGCAATATTGTGCAAATTAGAATTAGAAAATGCATGGCCTACAGTATAAGCAAGGGTGCGTTACAGGCAGATGCTCATGGATGCTGGAAAGGCGGCCAGAGGAAGGCTGTCCATCAAGTGTGGTTATCCAGGTTGAGACTCTTCTCATGAGAATTGCTCTTTACCACTTCTCACTCACGGAGGAGCTGGCTCCCGTTTTCCTAAGCTTTCCCAACCTCCTCATGTGGTGGTACTGAGCTCTTGATCCCTCCATAAGAGGGGGAAACCACCTGTACCTTGTTCATCCACCTCTTCAGCTTCTCTATAAAAAAAGGGGGCCTGGCCATAGGAAGAGACCCGGAGAGGATATTTCTGGTATGTCTTGATTGATTAGAGACCGAAAAGGAATTCTAGGAATGGGTAGCCATGGGGAAAAGTACCTTATCCATTTCCAGGTCTCCCTGCCTGGCCAGCCCAGTACACCTGTCCTGCCCTGTCTATCTCATCCATTGGGTTGGTATCCAGGTTCCGTCCTCTCCATTCCACCTCTCCCCCTACTAATTCACAGTGCTGTTGCTGCTGACTGCACTCTACCATCTTATTCCCTCACCACAGACAGTGCACCTATTTAAGTGTGAGGATGTTCATTTTTAAAGCTGTCTTTAAATCCACGCACACAAAAGGGGATTGCGTACTACATACTACAATGCATTGAACAAACTGTAACTACTAACAGATACACAGAAAGCCTTGGAAAAGCAAATCCATCATAGTATTTTGTTACTGGCAGGGACCTCAAAGTTTGGGATTCCTGTATGTGTGTTTTGTTTTGGTTTCTTTATTTTTTTTTTCCAGATAGCAAAATATCTGAAACCTCAGAGTCTTTGTCTTAATATAATAATGACATGAGTTTTCAGAAAGAAATCAATACCTTCTGCTCAGTATGTATCAAAGCAAAGCAATACACTTACCTAAAACAGAAATGAGTATTTCTTGGGCGGTAGGCAGAGAGTCCTAGGAAGACTTCCTTTCTCCAAGTGCTCTCTGTAGCAGGAAATAACTAAAAACACAGGCAAAGAAGATAAATGTTCTTTTTTTATTCGACAAAAATAGGCAGACTATTAAATGCATTTAGAACAGAAAATAAAAATCCCATTAAAAATTGGCCAATTCATTTTTAAAAAACAGGTAGCAGATGTCAGTAAACCCAAACGCATTAGCTTTTACATATTTCATCTAGAATGTAAGCATTGGCTCATTTCAATTGCTCCTTTTGTTTAACTATAGATAGCAATTATATAAAAAGAAAAATGTAGCAACGAGTTGTGAGAAGTCCCATAAGTAATATTTTGTAGGACATTACCTCATTTCTGGAACTGATAAGAGTGTTCGTATTTCAGAGGGCCTTAGGACTGAACTGTAGTCGCCTTCCATCTACAGCGCAGGAGACTAAGGCCCTCCAGGTGAGGCGCTCACCAATAATCATTTGGCTAGGGCAGAGATCTTGATTGCTACAAGAGTACTCTAGCACTCGGATGTCAGAAATCATGTGTTCCTTCCTTCATTCGTTCAATGAACACTGACTGAGCCATTTCCTATGGATCAGGTATTTTTCAAAGCTCTGGGGGTTAAGGCAAAAAAAAAAATCTCTGATCTCATGGAATTTATATTCCAGAAAGTAGAGACTGAAAAAAAAAATAAAAACAATAGATATGACCTCAGAATGTCTCAACTGACTGACGTGGCTCCATTTCCCATAAAATCCTGAAGGCAGTGTGGGAATAGGTCATGGGCTTTGGGGGAAGCACATTCCAGGAAGAGGACCAGCCAGGGCCCTGAGGCAGATTGGCCTGGCTGTCCAGGAGTGAGAGGAGGAGAATGGTGGGTACTGTGTGGTCATGGATGAGAAACCAGTGGAAAACAGGTGGTGTGGACAGGAAGCTGGTGAAAGCCAGCTCTTGGCAAGGGTCTACTTAGAAGGCAGCAGCAAAGGAGGAGCCTGGGAAGGAGCCATCAGAGACAGGAGGACTACAGGAGGGTGCTGTTTGCAGAGGTCAGGAGGCTCAGAGAGCTGCTGACAGCTGAAGCCAGTGGCTGGGGGGCAGGCTGGGAGGAATCCTGCTAGCTCATCCAGCTGGGCGAGCAGGGCGGAGTGAGGACCTGGGAAAGCAAAGCTCCACAGAGTTAAGTGTGGAGAAGCAGGAGAGATTTAGGAAGGTTCCCTGACTGCAGGTCCCATGGAAGTGGAAACACACTCTCCTCATGCAGAGATTTTACTGGTGGCAAGAACTAGTGAAGATGAGCGTCCCTTAATGTGGACTCCCCCTCTCAAATTCGGCAAGATTTAAATGATACCCAAACTCAATAGATAAGACATTATCTAAAACTTTCTACGAATTATTTTCTAAATGTATACAAAAATCAGAGGTGGTGGGGTAAAATGCTACAATCCAAGTCCAGCTTGCATTTAATAAGCACATTCATCGAAATAATTGACTTTCAAGGGTCTACAGGCGTCTAAGAGAAAAATCTTAATTCTTGGCAAAGCAAACAGTTCCAAAAGTAATCATCAAAGTACCTGGAGGGCAGCAGTCATGAAAATGTTCTGTTATTCCTCTAAGATGCATTTCTAAATTATTGGTACCTTTTATTTTAGAATTTCAAATCTCAGGCATGTAAATCTATCAGACATAAAAACATCTCCAGACAATAATCTTATGTGGATTCTGAGAAAAGTCAGTAAGGGGAAGAAAATAAATGGTTCTTTGCATTTATTATACATCTGACATAACATGACATGGTGACACTCCAAGGTGTGTCACAGATCCAGCCTCTGTTGAACATTAACAGAAGTGGGTGTGGTGTCATATGGTAAGAAATCCCATCTCGCTCCTCCTGAAGGCTTGTCTGGTACCCACCCCCACCCTCTTTTTATTGTGGGGGGTGGGACTGGGGACTGAACTGAGGGGCACTTGGCCACCTAGCCACATCCCCAGCCCTATTATGTATTTTATTTAGAGACAGGGTCTCACTGAGTTGCTTACTGCCTTGCTTTTGCTGAGGCTGGCTTTGAACTCGAGATCCTCCCGTCTCAGCCTCCTGAGCTGCTGGAATTACAGGTGTGCACCACCCTGCCCCAGCACCTATTCTCTTTCTAAACGTCTGCTCATCATACCTTGCTATCACCAAACCAGGTGCCTATGTCTGCTCCTCCTCCCCCTGTTATTAATTATTTAGATGTCTTTCCTGCTAAGTGCTTCTTGCAGGATAGGAGTGTGTCTTCTATCTTCTCTCAATAAAGCTAAACTCGTAGCCTCACTCATAGCAGGTCCCCATAATTACAGAATAAAATAATGAAAGAATAAAACGACTACATTCAGATGAGGGACCTACTATGCTTTTAAATATTTTTCTAATCCAGACAACTTTAGGAGGGTCCACACTAAAATACTCATCAATTGCTACTGACAGATCTATCTAAGATCATAGCCAGTAGCCAGCCATGAAGCCACTAGGACCCATGTCCAACAGCTTGTACAGTCCACTGCTCATCTTTTTATTTTTCAGAACCTCTTGAACCTACTGCTTTGTGGCACATCACATTCTACATAGGACGAGTTTCTGTTTTAAACTGATTATCTGGTCTGCTGTGATTAAAAAAAAAAAGTATTGTATGACAGAAAAGGCATAAATTTTTAAAAATATTAAATGTTTATGTTCAGACTATTAGATCTACTTTTTGCTGCATGAGAAATGTCATTTTCTCATCAGTAATGGGTAATGGAATTAGAAGAAGGGGAAAGAACAAAACTATAAAGTGTCAAGAAATTTATTTTTATTTTCTTGTCTTAGGAATATGTAAGGATTCCCCTTAATTCAGTAAGAAAAAAAAATAACTAAGATGTGATGCAACTGAAGATAAATGTGCCTATTTTGGTTACTCTGCAAAATCATTAAGAACAGTCCTGTTATTAAAATGCTCCTTTGGATCAGATTAAAAGGTCCTTTGGGATGTCATATAGTTCAGGATATAGGCATGTCTGTGAATTACATAATTTACATGTAAATTTTTAAGAAGTCCCTCAGACACAAAAATTCCTTAAGGCACAGCCTTGAGAACAGACCTCGGTGAGACCTGTTTCCCACCTAGTTCAATGACACAGTGGCTCCACTCACAAAAGGAAGGCCATCAGATGTTTATGTTCACCCAACGTTTCAGCTATGGCTAAAAGAAAGGACAACAGAATCTACACTTACAGTAGCTTATTTCTTTGAAACCCTGTAAGACCCAGACAATTTAGGAAGTACTTTGGGAAACTGAAAAAGGAGGAGAAAGGATATTACAGAATTGCATCAATTGATCTTTCCCAAAACAAGGGACCGAGCCCAAGTGTCAAAAGGCAGAAAAAGGTGTTTTCCCACAATCACCGGAGGGACACTGTTAGGCAAAGAACGATGCAGTGACACAGTGGAGGAGCCTGGACTTTGAGGACAAGAAAAGCTGTTCCAGCAGAACCAAGTGTTCTCACTAGGGGTATGCTCAGTCTGTCAGGGGAACGAGGCCTGGTTTGTGTCCAGGGGATAGAATACAAAGTGGAAAGACTGTTCTCCTGTTCATTTCACCAACCAACGTGCCTAAGAAGCCACCGACCAGTTCAACTCATAGACCATGTATGGCCACCAAGAGCCACCAAACTTTCTTATTATGCACCTTACTCTGTGACAGCCCATGGCAGACTTTGATAATATTCCTTGGTTTTCCCCCTTAACACTATCATCTGAGTAAACTCAAGACTCTGGCTGATTTTTTTTACCCCCAGGGCAGAAGAGGGAGTGCAGTGGTGAGGCATAGTGAGTGATCGATCTCAAGTCTTCCTCTGCCCAAGAATAAACTGACTCCCTTCAACCAGGATACAGCTCTAGATCAGAGCAGTTATCTTCACAAAATATGTAAGTGGCAATGCTTGGCTTTTCAGGAGCTTGGAAATAATTCTTGAAGGCTTTCGGGAGCCAGGAGGACTCTCCACTGAGAGCAGACGCATGGTGGCAGCCCGCCAGCCCTGTGACTGGTGAGTCAGTGCCCAAGTTTCTGTGGACTCCACAGTCTGATAGGGGGAGGACATTAATTTTGAAGTTTGAAGACTGAACGGAAGCAGGGGTCCTGGGGGCATAAAATAGGAGGTACACTGAGAAGCACCAACTCACGTTGCATTTGTTTGTATTTTTGAACCTCAGCCTCGCGGGCTTAAAATATTTTTCCTTCAGAATGCACCACCTTTATTCAAAGAATTTAAGATTATTGTTCAATTTGGAAAATAATCCAGGTAACCATTAATAGAAATAAAAAATACTGTCAGTCATCAAAGTAAGTGGCAAGGACCCCACCTCCCCATGAGATGACACGTCAACTCCAAAAACAGCGTCTCTCTTAAACAAAGCCAGTAGTCAAAAATTTCTCCTCCAGATACAGCTGAATACATACCCACATATATTTTGGCAGAATGAGGTATGTTAACATTTCCTGTATTAAAAAAGCTTCATGAAAACTACAAAAGGTGAGACAAAGAAAACCATCCAAAATGAAGGCTGCACGCATCTTTGAAGAAACAATAGCACATTACTTCTGCTGAGACCCAGCATCGAATCAGGAGCGTCACTGCCCTGTCCTAATTAAATTGTTTCACTAAATTTTCCTTGATCACTCATTATTCAGGAGAGTCTGGACTCAATGCAAACAAAGTCCACTGAGTCCTGAAACTCACCCACAAAGACACCGGAATCCATGCAGCATCGGGCTTTCCAAAACAGAAGAGGACCAATAAGAATCACTCCCAAGCACATGCACCCTTGAATCCAGGTAAAAACAACAGTCTTTTGTGAACAGGGTGGCTGTTTACCAGGCAAGCCTTCTGCAGGAGAATGTATTTTTTTTTTTTGTATGGAATGCAGGAGTACACACAGTATCAACAAAGCAAGATCAAATTAAATACATGGCATGACGAACATGCCTCATTTCATGCATGGCTGTGTTTTTCATAAGAGAGAAAGACTTAGAGTAATTACCATGAACTGCGACTTGCTCGCTGACCTCCTGCAGCTAGAGGTCCTTAACCACCGATGCTCTACAACAAAGGGGGAACGCCTGCTCTTCCGTGCCTTACTCCTTCTTTAAGATTACCAGCCCAGCACCTTGCCGTTGTAAGAACACAGTACAGTACCTCTGTATCTATGTCTCTAATGCAGCATAAAGATTACTGTGGAAACCTATCGAACGGGCGAGCAGCAACACCAACCACCAATGAGGATGAGGCACATGCAGAATCCAGCACATGCTCTCTGAGGCACAGGCTGTCACCAGCGCTTAGCAGGCTGCTAATCTAATTATAGCTAGTTTGCTAGCACAGAGCTACTGAAGCAAAGCATAGGAGCAAATTAAATTTTAATAATTAAACCCCACAGACAAAAACATCTTGATTTCCTGTCATTTTCAGGATGAATGTGTCACCTCCTAAACTGTAAGCAATTTTTAAATTGCATTACTTTCCCCCCAATCTAGAGAAACAGAGTGGTTAAATCAATGTACAGGACTTCCTGCTCACTTATGCTTAACTAACCGATTCCAGCACTGAAGAATAAATCACCAAATCGATATGACGAAAATAATAGTGAAAGTGCCATAAAATCCAAGTCTCACCTTATCTATCCTGATTAGCAATGTGTGACTTAAGTGTTATAAAGTGGTAATTAATCTCTCTTCAATATAGTTTAAAATAGCATGCATATTTCCATCCACTGTGGAAAAATGCTAATCGGGGTGTCAAAAAATCATAATCTTGACTACAGTGACTAATAATAATTTGGAGCTGCAAAGGATGGAAATGGATCTCAGGAGTCACTGAAAAAGACCACCACCAACAACAAAAGGATTTTTCCACTGTACAATTTAATGGAAAAACTAGTTCTAGAAGCCAACTACTATAAGGGGCAGTTTGATGCAGAGGGGGAAAGCATGCTTTCTAATAACCAGACTTCTTGGGTTTTAAGTTCCAGATCCTCCACTCACTCGATCACTATGTGACCTTGGGCACTGAGTTCTGAATTCGGCAATTTTTCATAAGAGTGGTCTTCTCACAACTCTACATTGTATGACTTCCTTTCCAGTGTTGCAATACTCAGACAAAATGTTTGAATGCTTCTCAGTTGTCCAGTTTGATCAGAAACACCACTCAGAAGTAATAAATGGTGACAAGCTAATGGTAGGCTTGATGTACCACACAGGACCATCCCTGGTAGTCATGGTATCAGGGCAAGTCATTTCCCCTGCTTCTGCTCGAATATGTAATAGTCACTAATTTCTCTTGATTCTACATGAACAGATCTTAAAAGAAATATATTCAGGAAAGGATAGACATGTAATTACATTTCATTAATGATTTATAGTACAGACTAAATTATATACATTGCAAAAAGGTTTGGTGTGGAATATAAAATGGAAAATGTTTGTAAGGAGAAGTTGGATGAAACTCTAAATGACAAATTTATGTAAAAAAGGGAGAGAAGTCAGCTAGTCAAGTGCAACTTTTGGTAATACAATTTGTTTATCTATTTGTTTTCCCACAAGGTCATTTTTTCCCCTTCTGTGTTCTACAGAATTATCTGTCCATCTGGGCTGATACAAAGTGAATCTGTTAATCTGTTCAATTTATTTTTCATAATTACTAGACACTGGTATGTCCTCCCAATCCAGTTTTAACCCAATGATGAAATGCAAATCTCTCACCTACAAATAGGTTTGTTTTCTTTTGATTGTCAGCTGAAACCTTTTAAACAAAAAGCTGGCCTGCTCCCCATGCATCTTGATTTGCTCTAAGAAACCAAATATTCCTAGGGAGAAGTCGGTAGCCGTGGAAAATTAATATTGACCTAGAGGCAGTTCATCCTTCCATCTTTGTGTATCAAAAACTCCTTGGGTTTTAAATCAGTGAAAAGAGTGATATGACCCATGAACTTCAAGGGAAAGCACAGACACAGCCCACACATTTGAGACTGAAAAACTGCAGGAATGCAGACACACACACCAACTCAGGACAACAGGATGGAGACAAGTCTGTCAGAGAAAGCAATTGCCACATGGGCTACAGGAAGCCTCAGAGTGTGGATTATCAAAGCACAATCACCACTATCAGGAGGGAAAATTCCGTGAGGTACCAGGTTCAACGATTTGGCCTGAGGCAGGGCTCCCTGGAGGCTGTGGGGATCCCGACTAGTAACACTTCCAGGCATTTATCTAGGAAACATCTAACAGCTTCTGCCTTCCTCTTCATTTAACAGACTGCTAGCTCAAAATAGGCACTAAAAAGCTGTTTGATTAATTTGTTTCATGCTTGTTTTATATAAGACATTAAACAGACACTTTCAGAGGGAAGGGAGCAACTGTCCTTACATCTCATCCTCCAATATATTCTGATTCAATGTTTGGTTTGAAAAGGAACAGTTCACTGGTGCTCTCTTACGGCCACTCTGCTGGAAGAGCCTACACACACACACACACACACACACACACACACAATCTTGGGAAATCATTCCTTCACTCCATCAATAGCAGTCAGGGGCACCTACTGGAGGCAAGGACTTGTGCTGCACCTTGAAAATCCTGCTAGGAGGAAGCAAAGCATTTTGACTCGTGGAGGGTGAGATGCTCATTAAATGATTATTAGCAAAAATGACCAATAATGACTGGGTGGGTAAACTGCAGTGCACTGCCAGATGCCGTGAAGGCACTTGAGTGGGGAAGAGGGAAGGATTGAGGCTGAAAGTGGGCTTTCCTGCTTCCTTTGGTCTGTGGGTAGTGACCTTCGAGTTATGAAGGTCACAGAGAGGCCACTGGGACCAGAGGATGAAGTTGGAGGAAGGTGACCCAATAGCCTATGCAAGAGGAGGGAAAGGGTGGCTTCCTTTGGAAGTCCAGTCTCTAATCCAACTGACTCCTTCAAGAACTCCTTCTTCCTAGTGATAGACTCCCATTATCATCCTCTGCCTGGCGCAGAGGATGAGAACATATACATTTCATACTTGCTGCACAAGGCGAGAAGAAGCCTCTCCACAGATACCATCTGCCCTGATGCATGGATTTCCTCAAGTTCTGTTTGGATTCTCCCAACCTGGGAGAATGCGGACAGAAAAAGCAAGTGGCTGGGTTTGGAGAATTTCCATGAGGAATTCTCTTAGTTTTCTTCCCTTAGGAAGAAAAAATTAGGGCTCAAATACTAAAAATGATGACTTTAAAAACCAGAGCTCAAGGTAAGCATGGGTAATTCCACGACCTCAGGAGGCTGAGGCAGGAAATCAAAGGTCAAAACCAGCCTCAGAAACTTAGTGAGACTCTAAGCAACTTAGGGAGCCGTGTCTCAAAATAAAATATAAAAAGGACTGGGGTTGGTTCAGTAGTTCAGTGCTTCTGGTATCCACCCCCACAAAAGGAAAGGGAGAAAAAAAAAACAGGACTCAGAGTTATCTTTTTTTTTTAATTTTTTTTTTAATTTTCATTTTTTTATTGATTGTTCAAAACATTACAGAGCTCATGATATATCATTTTTCATATATTTGACTCAATTGGATTTTGAACTCCCCAAATACAAATTGCAGACTCACTTCTGTTACATACTCACATTTTTACATAATGGCATATTAGTGACTGTTGTATTCTGCTACCTTTCCTATCCCCTACTATCCCCCCTCCCCTCCCCTCCCCTCCCATCTTCCCTCTCTATCTCTCTGCTGTTGTTCAATTCTCTCCCTTTTTCCCCCTCCCCCTTGCCCATCATAACCTCTTATAATTTTGTGTATCGCTGAAGGTCTCCTACCATTTCCATATGCTTTCCCTTCTCTCTCCCTTTCTCTCCCCCCATTCGTCTTAGTTTACTGTTAGTCTTTTCCTCATGCTCTTCCTTCCTGTTCTATTCTTAGTGGCTCCCTTTATAACAAAGAAGACATTTGACATTTGTTTTTTAGGGCTTGGCTAGCTTCACTTAGCATAATCTGCTCTAATGCCATCCATTTCCCTGCAAATTCTATAATTTTGTCATTTCTTAGTGCTGCATAATACTCCATTGTGTATAGCTGCCACAATTTTTTTATCCACTCATCTATTGAAGGGCATCTAGGTTGGTTCCACAGTCTAGCTATTGTGAATTGTGCTGCTATAATCATTGATGTGGCCGTATCCGTATAGTGTGCTCTTTTAAGGTCCTCAGGGAATAGTCCGAGAAGGGCAATAGCTGGGTCAAATGGTGGATCCATTCCCAGCTTTCCCAGGAATCTCCATACTGCTTTCCAAATTGGCCTCACCATTTTGCAGTCCCACCAGCAGTGTACAAGTGTGCCCTTTTCCCCACAGAGTTATCTTTGCAACCAGAATATTCAGGCTGTTAGTTGGTTTCAGATTGTTCAAACTCCTTATCTTGTTGAGAGAGGGCTAAGAGTGTAGTTTCTACTCTGATGAACAGCACCTGGCACCAAGAGGGAGGCCAAGTCACAAGCCAGTCATTCAGGGTGCTGCGTCTCCACATGCTCAAGTCCTGTTCTGCACCCCCAGCTCTGCAGGAGGCAGGAGGAGAGACCAGCAGCTGAGCCCTGGTCCAGGATGAGCCAGGGTCCCAGCCTACATCAAGCATGGGGTGAGACCCATACGAAGAGCATTTCCATCCTAGGAATTGGAGCTTGGCAGACAGACTAAGAACCAGTTCCCCCAGCTCACAGAACACCCCCAGCCACCGAGGAGAAAAGATACCTGGACTGAGAAAGGCTCTCAGGCTACCAGAAATAGGACAATCAATGGGCAAGTGTCCAGCCCTTCCTTTTCCGTTCTTATCACTCAAACAGCAGATTTTCTTCTTTTTGGAGAGTCTGCCATACTGGGTGCTCAGCCCAGCTGTAACATGCTTAGGCTGCAAAAGACTAGACAGACTGCTAGAAATTACTCCAGCTGCCCCCAACGCCATGCATGGCTTTGGCTCCCTATTCCTTTCACAGGTACCCAGTATCCCACACTGCTCACCAGAAGTGGACTCTACAGCCCAAGCAGGTCCCCAGAAAGCCCTTGTGTACCAGTGCACTGCACCACATGGGTGTGTTCTTGGGGCTTCCTGGAAATCCACCAACTGGGAAGGATGATCATGTTTGAACAATCACCCTGTTGGGCTACCCAAGCACACCAGCACTGGGGAACCCGGGTTAGAAGTCATTATGCATCTTACAGTGCCCTCTCAAAGACTAGCCTTTTTTTTTTTTTTTATTTTAACAGAACTGGAGAAGAGAGATGGGAGGGTGGGGAAGGAGGTGGCAGGGAGGGGCTGTGAATTGAAGAAGAAGCTAGCAGGTTCAGGAGGCCTCTGTTCCTCAGAGGCCTGCTCCAAACAGCTGGGGTTGCAATCAAGCGAAGGTACAGAATCCCTGGCTACCTTGGGCTGTCTGAGAACCTCCAGCACTACATCTAAAAATAGTCAGGCTGTTAGTTGGTACAATTCTTAAAAATTTTATAGATGTGCCATACCTCGAGCCTACTTGGTTCCTCTTTTCACTGACATCATGTTTGTTTGTACACACACACATAAAGTTAATCATCCCAACGGCATAATAGATTATTAAATAATTTTAATGTAATAAAATCACAATTGATACAATAATCTAGTAAGGCAAGGCCATATAATAATAAGTAAACACTATTATCTAATAAGAGTTCTGAATTTGGTTGTAGGAGTTATACTGAGCTTTTAGCTTCTCTCTGTCCTCAAATCCTATTATGTTTTTTGGAAGTTAAGAGGCATTTTGGTTTAGTCAGCTTTTTCACTGCTGTGACTAAAAGATCTGACAAGAACAATTAGAGGGGGAAATGTTTACTTTGAAGCTCATGGTTTCGGAGGTCTTAGTCCACAGATGGCAGCTTACATTCCTCTGGGCTCAAAGTGAAATCATGGTGGAAGAGTATGGTAGAAAAAGCAACTCAGAATATGATCAGGAAGCAGAGCGAGACTCTACTCACCAGTCACAAAATATACCCCAAAGGCATATTCCCAATTCCCACCTCCCCTTCAGACACACCCTACTTGCCTTCAGTTACCACTCAGTTAAACCCTAACAGGGAATTAATTCACTGATTATGTTAATGCTCTCATAACCCAATCACTTCATCTCTAAACACTTGTACTGTCTCACACGTGAGCTTTTGAGGGACACCTCATATCTAAACTATCACACATCTTCTAGGATATGAAAGCACTGACTTCATGGAAAATCTCTGTCTTCTCTACAGAACCTAGTGTTGGACTTTCTATATTGACCACAGGATAATGAAACAGAATACATGAGGAAATGCCCAAAATTTTAGCTCTGTGTCCGAAAGTGCAATACTCAAACATTTCAGTTACATGAAGGCTCCTCTCACTTTAAATAACCCCATAGCATCAGTGCCAGCTCTTGAATGCATTTCTGTACTTCTTGTCCACAATCACAGCATATAATCTCGAATAAGTAATACATGCTGCTATTTTAAGAAAAAGCTTCATGGGAAACTTCAAGTATGCATGACATAAGTGTACATAATTATGTTTAACACGAGGAGGTTTGAATGACTAGACCTGTATCAAAACAAATATGTAATTAAAGAGCATCATTTGTTATGAAATTCATCTAAGATCTTTTTTGAAAGTTCTAAGTTAGCAGAGGCTACAGGATGGTTGTCTTGAAAAGGGTCGTATCAAAATTTCACAGGTTGTAGATTCAATGATATTCCTTGGGAGAAAGTACATTGCTAGAATAGAATCACCATATTCTTCTCTCCTGCTATCTAATTACATTTTTATCCCAGTCCAGCTTCTTTCTAGATGATAACCTAGGGTAAACTGCTTAACATCTTATGCTTCCATCTTCTCATCTCTCTAGCATGAATTCTGTGAATTAATGACTTATGTGAATTAAATGAGTTATTAGACACAGAGAGCATTTATGGGGTGCCAACCACTTCCTAGACCTCATGAAAGCTCTCCTGATGGCCACTGGAAAAAGGGAAACATTCAGGCCAAATAATAATATTGTCAGAAAAATTGACTCCTCTCAGAAAAAGAAGTATGCACTATAAATATACAATAATCAAACTCTTAGCACAATCCAGAGAAGAACAGTTATTCTGCTAATAATTTAATCATATATTTAGAAGTTCGGGAACATAAGTGTAATTTTTTTTTATCCTGGGCCAATCTGGGAAAAAACTTCTTAAAAATTTTACAGATGTGCATACTTTTAGCCCGAGTCATTCGGAAAATCATCTTAGAGAAATAATTCAGGCTGTATGCAAAAACAAACAAAAAAACAGAAAAAGGTCTTTACCATAGTTTTCTTTGTATAGGAAATAAATTTTTAACCTTCACCAATAATCAGTTAATAATTATGACAATATATAAATAAAATTAAGTGAACATTAAAAGTATTTAAGTGATATTATATAGACAAATACTCAATGGAAATATGAATATTAGAAGACTGTCATATATCGATGTGTATGATGTGTACACTAGACTCCAATTTTGTTAAAATTCTCTGCGCATACATACATACATAGAAAATGTGAATAGATTTTACCTCTGCATGGTAATGATGGCTAATTTGTCAAATCTGTTTCATTTTTCTACTCTGTTGTTACTAACATTGAGCATAAATTATTTATAAAAACTTCATAACTTTTTCCTTCACTTCTTTTTTTTTAATTTTTTATTTTTTTTATTGGTTGTTCACAACATTACAAAGCTCTTGACATATCATATTTCATACATTAGATTGAAGTGGGTTATGAACTCCCAATTTTACCCCAAATGCAGATTGCAGAATCACGTCGGTTATACATCTAATCAAGACAAAGAAATAAAAACTGTAGGTGACATTTTTTTTTTCTCCTTCTGGTGGTAGGTATGGAACCTGGGGCTCCATGAATGCTAAGCATGTGCTCTACCACAGAGCTACAAGGCCAGCTTGCAGGTGGCAAGTTTTTAATAAGTAGCCTTTCAAAGTCTCAGGCCTAGAGATTCTTGCAGCCTCATGCCCTGCTCTGGCCTGCTGCCAGCCTACACAGTGCAGCTTGGCTTTGTTAACCCCTATGTAAGTGTCAGCTCTTGCAAACAGGATTTTGATGGGCTAACCATTCCCAGCCATCAGTCAAACCACTAGGTTGGAAACCAAAAGCTCAGCTTGGAATTGTCGGCCAATTTGCTAATTATTATCAGACATTAGGACAAGCCTCTGTTGGCACTGGTGCAAGGGCTCATTGCTAAATAAGCCTCAGATATGTCATCCTTTAGTTATTTGGACAACCCTGTCTTTTTATCTAAAGATATTCTAATACACTTGGAATATCTGTAGATTTAAGTGTCTGGAAAGAAGCCAGTAAGTTTAAGTGATAGAGAAAATAGAAAATAATTTCTTTGGATATAAAGTTAGAAACATTAATGTGATTCAAGATGGCCTGGAATCTTGGCACATTTTGAAGCTTTATGGTTTGTTACTGGCATGGTGGGAACTGAGTTTAAAGTAAGGTAAAGCAAAGGAATCATATTTCAGTGTGTCAACCTATACTGAATATAGTCTTTCTTCCACAGTTTTAAAAATCTTGTGAATCATAGCTCAGTGTCATTAATACATTATGGTTCAACAGGTTTCAAATATCAGAAAGTTATCTCTCTTTACATGTATATGTTTTATGGTTAATTTCATTATATCTAGAGATCAATTCTTAAAATTCCACAATAGAAATAATGAGCAAATGGGAATTGTTTAAAAGAAATCTGCCTTCAAACAAATTGAGCTCTGCTCCATCTGTATCAGGTAAGTACGGAATTACCTGTAAAGCCTAGGCATCTTTTTTCCACTGAAAATAACCACCCACCAGTTTAATTTAACGGTTTTTTTTTCCAAAATTGTGAGTTTATTTAGAATCTTTATTTTTTCTCTATTTACAAGTAATAATATATATGGCAATTCTGTGTTCTTCTACAGCAAAGAAACAATTCTTATCATATAATTCTATTTATAATTCTATTAAAGGCAGTGACAATAACCATAGGAATGTTTTCACTTTGGGAACGTGAATCACCTGTAACATTTATCACTTGGTGTTTTTAACAAGAATAATATCATGTCCTTGGAGAATGAGGAAGAAGTTATTCAAAGAGAAAGGATCCTTTGAAAGTATGAACCTCAGAATAGTTTCTAAATAAAGAAGGAAATCTGTGTCACTTATTTAGGGATCTTCCTTGGGTTAATAATATATGCTTTATGGACACAACATAAAAAAAGGCAATTGCTCCAAACATTGCTGGAACAGACTGTATATCTCTGGTGATATTTGAAAGTCGTTTTTGTAGATGTGAGTTTTCCCTATGGAGGGCACCTTTTCTAAGCACAGCTATCAGTGTTATCAGAGAGAACAAGCACATGGAAAGGTAAGTTTTATTGCTATATTACTTTCACCATGTGTATGATATTAGCCTTGAAACCGGAAGTGACTGGAAGGATATTTCTTCACCTGGAAGAAACTTTCTTGGGTATCTCTTTTCCTTTATTTTCAAAGTCAGATTACAAGCTCATTTAAATTTCAATTATCCAATTGCATTCCTCTTGAATGACTGCTCATGATCTTTGCCAAGTCAGTGCTCCCATTCGGGGAGAAGCTATTTTAATTCCATTGCAGACAGGTCTTCTCATGAAGAGGAGAGCTTAAATTCCTCTTACATGGAAAGGAATATGATGAATGTTTTTTATCATAAAGTTTGAGTCAAGCCTACACAAGCAATCGCTGTACTCAATTATACAGAAGTCTTTTAAATTAATGTCCCAGAAATGTTCTGTAATAGAAATAAATGACCCAGAATCCTAACAGAGTAGTGGAAAAGAACTACAAGAGTCCAGAGGGCAGTGACAGGAACTCCCCACCCAATATCTTGATGGCATTCTGCAAAATCTACAGACTAAAGAAGGTTTTCTAGTTTTTAGTATCCTCCCCACAAAGGGTAAGCACGAATTCAGATTTATGTCTATTGTTAAAAACACAAACAAGGATAGACTTTACAAAGGTGGTACTCAGTATCCTGTCACACTGAGGAGATGACACTGGGGATATCAGTGTTCCTGGCTGTGTTAGTCAGCTTCATCTGGCTCACAGTTTTGGAGATTTCAGTGCATGACCAATTGGTTCCACTGCCGTGGGTCTGTGGTGACACAGCATCTTGTGGCACAAGCAGTTGAAGTGGAGGCCAATTTATCACCTTATGACAGCCAGGAAAGGAACAAACAAAGGAAGAGGTTGGGATCTCATTATCCATTTCAAGGATAATGACCTAAGACCTCTCCCTAGGCCCCAACTCCTAAAGGTTTCCACCATTTGCCAAGGCCACCAAGCTTAGGAACAAGGTTTTAATACTTGAGTCTTTAGTGGACTTTCCAGAGCCAAACCAAAGCATTAGTTAATTTCACTCTGTCTACAATGGGTGCAGCTCATCCATACAAGACAGAGTAGTAGATCCTGGCTTCTTTTGGGTGAAAAATCTTACAGGTCTTGCTTCCCCATATTCCTGATGGGTGGACTAGTTAACGAGAATGAATGTTCCACCCTAGTCCCTGAGATGCCTTTGGTGACACAGAGGCAGAGCCTGCACTGATGGACAGATCCTCTTCCCCAGGACACAGCAGGATGATCTTTTTTATTTGTCATTGTCCTTCTTCTGAAAATGCCTTCATTTTCAGTAATAAAACCTATATAGAATTTCTTCTACCTCTTTGTTCTTTTTGCAAAATAATTCTGTTCTCCAGAAATATACTCTAGGCTGTGTACCTTTTGGGAGGATGTTATTTTATAGGAAAGGAAAAAAGAAAAACTCTACCGGCAATAAAGAAAAAAGCAACACCAAAGCACTGTTATTTAAAATATGGATTGGCCTCAGTCGTGTGAAATTAGTTGGAATTTCAGTTAATATATCTTCCTTTTTGATTTACTAGTTTGGAGATGCTCTGTAGACTGTGCTCACTCATGCCTTCATACATATTTCTTTTCAGCATAATTCTCTGACCTAAATCGCAGTGAAATGGAATGCACTGCACCAGTTTTTTTTTTTTTATCTGAACAAACTGAAGTCATCCAACTGCATAACACATTCCACCTGTAAAATTCAATGTTGGAATCATGTATTAGTGATGTTGTGCACTTTGTGGAAATGTGAGCCACTGTGAGGAAGCCAGATGGATGGTGATCTGCAGTCACACTGATAAGAAAGTATCCTCCTCCCCGAGAAGGTCAGTGAAGCTTGTTCCACAAAGGCACTGTCGTCCTAACATTGTGGTGTTAATAAGACCCAACAGACCCAAACCAGATGAGAGTCTAGGAACAGAGCCACATACATACCATTGATTTTGACAAATACACTCAGACGATTGAAAAAAAAAAAAAACAAACATGGAGAGCGTTTTCAACAAACGAAGATGGAACAATTGAATATCCATTTGGAAAAAAAACCGTAGACTTGGACGCCTACTTTGCAAAAATATCAATCTGAGATAGATCACACACATAGAAGTCAAAAACAAAAACTATGCAGAATTTAGAAAACAAAAATTTAGAATACAAAGAGCAACCTTGCAGTGTAGACATTTTCTGAAATCCCCCAAAAGATCTCTATAAAATAATCAATAAATTGGTCTTTAAAGAATTAAAAATGTCTGCTTGTCAAATGACACTTAATTGAAAAAGCAAGATAGTAACTGTGGGGCAACAGATCTAATATATAAACCTGAAAAAACATTTAGCCAGGAAAAAAAAAGCCTATAAATCCATAACAAAAGGATAACAATACAACTTCACAAAAAGAACAACAACAACAACAAAAAAAACTTGAACACATTTCACAAAGAAGAAATAAATGATCTGCAAGCACATGAAAAGGCACTTAGCATCCTTAGGTATCAAAGAAATGAAAATCAAAACTTCAATGACACTTCATAGTCACTCAAATCGCTGAAAATGAAGAAATTTTCATTGTTGGAGAAGATATGGAACAACTGGAACCCTCCAGCACTGCTAAGAGAAATCTTGGAAGTTTCTATAAAGTTACTAAAGCATTTATCCTCTGACCCAGCAATTCCACTCACTGGTATTACTCAAGATATATGGAAATATATGTCTGAAAAGACTTATTCAGCAAAATTTATAGCAACTTCATTCAAAATGCACAATACAAACACTAACTGGAAAAGAGATAAATGAACTGTGGTGTATGCACACAATGGAATAAATACTACTATCAATGAAAGGGAATGATCTCCAGATATGACGAGGAAGACAAATGTTAAAGACATGGTACTGAATAAAAGAAACCAGCACAAAGAGCCATTGCTGAAGGATTCCACTCATATAAATTTTAAAAACATAACAACTGATTCGGGAAGAATGAAATCAGGACAATGATGCCTTCCAGAGCTGGAAAAGTGGGAATTAACTGGAAAGTGGAAAGACAGAATTTTCTGGGGTGATGCAAATGTTCTAGATCTTTTCTTTTTTAATTAAAAAAAATTTTTTAGGGCTGGGGATATGGCTCAAGTGGTAGCATGCTCGCCTGGCATGCGTGTGGCCTGGGTTCGATCCTCAGCACCACATACAAAGATGTTGTGTCCACTGAAAATTAAAAAAAAATTCTCTCTCTCTCTCTCTCTCTTAAAAAAAAAAACTTTTTTAGTTGTAGATGGACACAATACCTTTATTTTATTTATTTGTTTTTATGTGGTATTGAGGACCAAACCCAGTGCCTCATGTTGTTAGGCAAGTGCTCTACCACTGAGCTACACCCCTAGCCCAAATGTTCTATATAAAGGTTATTTATTACCTAAGTGTCCACATTTATCAGAACTTGTTTATTTTTTAAAACAATATTTTTTCGTTGTAGATGGACACATTATCTTTATTTATTTGTTGTTATGTGGTGCTGAGGATTGAACCCAGTGCCTCACATGTGTGAGGCAAATGTCCTACCATTGAGCCCCAGCCCCACTTAATATCAGTGAATTTTATCTCAAAAACCTTCTATTCTGTTAAAAATTACCAATATAGTATGGTTATAAAGTTTTACAAAAGGTTTTATTCCTGATCTGATCATTTCAATAAATTATTTTAAGTTCACAAGTTCCAGTCTAGCATCAATTACTTGGCGAGGCCCTAAGCAACTATGTATTATTCACATCCTATGTATCTGTAAACGGATGATGACTCTCAATCCCACATGCACTTATGACAGTTAAAGTCAATGAAACAGTGTCACAATGTGCCTTTTTATTAAGATTACTTTATGAATATCTGAGAATACTTTTACCTATTCTATATTGAAGGCTATATTATAAAATATAGGCTATATTATAAAATCCATCACTGTTAAAATCCATTTAAGATAGGTTTCTTTATTATTTTCATTTCTTTATTGTTTTCAATTAATATTTTAACTGCTTAGCTTCTGAATGGCCAATTTTCTTTTATTTGTCTCATGTTTGTAATAAAGCAGTTTTCAGGAAGGAATTAATGTGTATTTTATACAAATAAAATATATGCAATAATACATGTGTGCCGATTTATTTATTTATTTATTCGTTCACTTATTCATTTATTTATTTATTTACTTGTTCGATTTTTTTATTTGTTTGTTTGTTTGTTTGTTTATTTATTTCTGCATCACTATTTCTCTTGTTGATTCCTATATCATTCCTTAACTCACAGCTAAGTTTCTTGAGGTTAAAAGAACACTTTTAAAAGAATATTGGTTCCGGGTATGGGGATGCACACCTGTAATCCTAGTTACTTGGGAGGCTGGGCAAGAGGATCACAAATTCCAGTCTAGTATCAATAGCTTGGTGAAGCCCTAAGCAATTTAGTGAGACCTTGTCTCAAAACAAAAAAATAAAAGGAGCTGGAGGTGTGGCTCAGTAGTTAAATATCCCTGGGTTCAATCCTCAGTACTCACCCCCACCCCCACCCCAAAAAAACAAATAACCAAGCAAAAAAAAAAAAAATAGCCTTGGATTCAAATCTCTGTTGTGTTTCCTAGAAGCTATATGAATTTAGTTTAAATTGCTTAACTTCACTGAGACCCAGTTTCCTCATCAATACAAAACTTGACATGACACTTCACAACAGCTACTTCATAGCTTCAAAAGGAGAGGAGAGGTAAGAGCTGTGCCCCTTGCAACTGTGGGGTTGTCTTCCCCATGGAGAATTTTTAAAACAATAAAAAAGCCACCTGCTGAGGATTCTAGAACACGTCAGCAGACAAAACAGCTTCCCTGTAGGTAAACTTTTCCAAAGACATTACATAGGACAATTCAAAGCAGACAGTGGGCATCGCCCCTGAGTGAAAGAGGAGCAAATGCAACACAAACCCCAGGTAAGGCCGGGAATAGGGAGCCCCAGGGAATACTTTCCAAAAAGTGCTGACCCAGTGCTGGAAGGGCACTAACCATTCAATCCCTGCAACAGTCCCAGGAAGCAGACTCTACTCTCACCATTTTATGGTGGAGGAAAGTGATGGAGAGATCACTAATTTCTCCAGCCACCAAATAGTAAATAGAACAGAGGGCACTCGGGCAGTGAACCCAAAGAAACAGCTTTGAACCAAGAAGCCACAGCACTGTTTCTGAGCTACAAGACCTTTTCAGGGTCTTAACAGGAAGAGCTTGAGGGGCATGAAAGGGGGCATACTGATTTAAAACAGTTTGTTTTAGAGAGTATGGACCCTTAAGTAAAATTTTAAAAATAAGAAAAAATAAAATTAAAAAATGAGAAAATCATTAAGTCATACAGCTTAAGAAAATAAACTACAGACTAACTTCCCAGTGTCCAGGAATTAGAGTGGCTCTGCCAAAAATATTACACTTAGATGCCCAAACATGCCCTGTATGTGTGGGGTGTGTGAATCTAGCTTCGCTCAGGTCCCTCTACCAAGAGCCCCCTCAGCAGTCTGCCCCAGAGAAGAAGCTGCCTGAGGGGACCTGGGAGCTCACCCACCCAGTACTCTGGCCAAGTGGAGCAGGGACCCACCACCAGAGCCCACAGAGAGGAGCAGAGCCCTCCAGACTGCCCACAGCTAGGCCACATAGCAGGGACATCAGCCAAGTGCGTTTTCATGGCAATGAACTTGCCCTTGACCACATGATGTAAATAAATCAAGGAGTAATTAGATGCTGTCACCCTCATTTACCAGCTTTAGGGAAGAAAAGCAGCTCATTCCCGCTAAAAATGCAGGCTTCCTTACTTTGAGCCTTGGGTTCTACCTTAGCCCCTAAAGTCCAAGACCACGAGGAGAGAAAGGAGAGGCCACATAAGAGTTCACAGTCAGGGTTCCAGACTGCATGACAACACTCCTGTAATGATACTTAGAGTGGGGCTGAAAGACCCGGGTGGGTGGGCTGTCATAATGACACTGGAATGCACGTTAACCACCAAAAGCCCACAGAGAACAGAGCATCAGTTCAAATAGACTATGCATCTATATGAAAATTTAATTAACCCATCAAAAAACAAAATGTTCACACACACAAACACATACACATGAGCTTGAGCAAATGTAAGCTCTCATCTAACTTTAGTCAAAGAAAATCCAACCTTCGCTTTAGGCTATAAACATGTCACCCTGGGCAATTTATAAGGGAGGCCTCAGCAGACTAGTGAATTATGACCTCATGAATGTTTTCGTTTTAAATGTTATCTAGCTCTAAGAAAATGCAACCGAATACTTAGGTTCACATAAAATTTCATGTATTCTTTTTGATACTTCTTATTTAAGATTCCTCCACATTATGTTTTGTAAGTTAAATACTTTAATAAATTGTAGAAATTGCAATGGTACCAGAAAGCAAATTAACACCTAAATTTTAATTTTTTAAACCATTGCCTAACTTCTAGACAGACTCATCCTGACAAAAAAGCTATAAGTATCAATTATTCTAAAATTAATGACAAAATTTCCAGCTTAAAAAGTTAAATATTCTATACTATCAGTTGGCAAACTTTTCTGTAAAAGACCAAAGAGTAAATATCTTCTGTCTTGCAGGACACTACAGTGTGAAAACAGTCATAATCGACACATGAATGAGTATCTTGTCATGTTGCCAATAAAACTTTATTTATGAAACAATGAGCTGGATTTGTCCCCCAAAGGCAATAGTCTGCAACCCCTCATCTAGAATAACTAAAATAATGTATAGAATCTAGTCTCCAATATATACTGCAAATTGAAACTTCAAAGCCAAAAAGAACCAAAATAAGCAAATTATAATTGTAGATGTGGTCAAAGATTCTGAATTTCTGGAAGTTGCCAGTTTTCATCAAAAAATGTAAGATTTGAGGGTGTCTATCTCTTACAATTTGGATATGAGGTGTCTCCTGAAAAGTTCATGTTAGACAATGCAGAAATGTTTAGAGATGAAAAGATTTGATTGTGAGAGCTGTAGCCTAAATCAGTGGACTAATCCACTTGATGGATTACTAATTTTAATGGGTCAATGGGTGGTAACTGTGGGCAGGTGGGGCATGGTTGGAGGAAGCAGGTCATGGAAGGAATTTGTCCTTGGCTTCTTCCCATCTCTCTTTTTTCTAGTTGCCATAAGCTAAGCAGCCTTCCTCTGCCATATCTTTCTAAGATGATGTTCTGCCTCTAAGTAAGTTGTTCTTGTCAGTCATTTTGGTCCCAGTGACATAAAGCTGACCCATACACCATCTTTTCTTGTACAGTGCCCATTAACAGGCGTTAATGCTGATCACTGCTGGAGCATGTTTCATGTGTGATATGAGATGGCTAATAAACAAAGTCAGCTACTTACAAGAGGCGATTCATTTGACCAGGTTTGATTCTTAACAGGTCCTATGCACCCTGAAAAGAAAAAAAAAAAAATCACTCTGTCACTTAAGAGCACAATTGATTCACTCAACTTCAAAAGACCACTGAAAATACCACGCTTGGAAAAACACACAAAACAGTACAGGGAGCAGAGAAAAAGCACGATGTGTCCTTCTCAAATGACACAAAAGAATGCGTATTCACAGGCTAAAGGAACATTAATTAAAATGTAATCATCGGATCAGCAATGGTAACTATTTAAATATCAAGAAGGAGCATAAGCCCAAGTGGGAAGGAGAAAAGAAAAAGGCAAAAAAGACAGTGCATCACCTAAAATATAGCAAACCTATTCAAATAAAGTCAGTTAAAAGACACAGGAAAAGACAGGGGGGGAGTACGAATCCACGCTGTAATCTGCTCACATTTGACCATATGTCTTCCTAATATTACTAATTAAAAAGCCAGAGTATGGATTGGAGTTTGTATTTTTCAATCATGTTATAAAATGATCTTCAGTACTTGCAATTTTGAAATACATTACAGAGCCACCCTCACAAATTTATAATGAAAGATGACAGCTCCCTATAATAAATATAAATGAATATGAAGGATTCCTGGGTTTGCTATATAAATTCACAATGAAATTAATACTTCATTACAAGTGTTGAAGCAAAAATAAAACTTGGTCAGAGAGACATCAAACAAGACCCCAAGCACTACACATGGACTAGTCAGATCTGAGCAAATGCTCCATCCCGGGAGGTCCAGCAGGTAGCTGCTCTGGACTTTTAATACTGCAGTTTTTAGTATGTCAGTGCATACACTGAGACCCTGCTGCCCTCTGACCCTGCTGTTAACAGTCCTGGATGGCAAGGCCAATATGGCTGCCTTGGGCTGCTGACCTCATTACAGTAGGCAAACTCCTGGAAACCCAAGATCTCAAAGGCTACTGCCTGGAGTCCTTTCTGGAATAAGAGAGGGGTATAAATAACTATCTGAGTTCCCAAATATTTTCTCTCACCTTCTGTTTGATTCTTTCCAAAAAAAAGGGGGGGTACCACTTGGAGAATTAGTTGTCATCTATAGTAATTCAATACTAAATCAAATAGCCCACCTGGTAATGCTGCATAGAAAAATGGACAGAAAAAAAGGACTGCAGAAGTGTTATGAAATAATGTTTAAGACACATGAGTAAAAATGTAACTAGCCCCCCAAAAGAACTGGTGAACTAACGGGGTTACTTCTATAAAAATACATCTACCTACACGTAGAAGCCTTTTGCTTTTGAAGGACATGGGTCTCCCCATTCCCATCGAAAATCCACCTTCAAATATACTGGTCCCAGGGCTTCTCAGTCAGTATAGATTACCAGGGATCCAGAAAGCATATTCACACCTCCTCCTTTATTCTGCATCGTCCATCTTGATCTACCTGCTAAAATCGTAGTCTACTCTCTAACTCTTTTGTGCCTACTTGTTTAGTTGTGTGTATCTGAGGAAATGCAGCAAACTATAATGGGAATTCTATAACTCTCCTTCTGAAAAGCCACAGTGATTGTTGACCTATCTCTCACTAATGAAGTTGAGGCCCAGGGTAAAATACAATCAGTCCTCTGTACCCATGGGTTCCCTACCCCTGGACTCAACCAAACTCATATCAAAAATATATATTTTTTTCAATTTCAACATGTACAGACTTTTCCCATCATGGCATCATTCCTTGAACAATACAATATAAAATTACTTACACAGCATCCGTATTGTATTAGGTATTACAGAACATCTAGAGAGGCTTGTAGACTATATGCAAACACTTTGTCATTTTGAACAACGGATTTGATGCTTGATGGATTTTGGTATGTTCAGGAAGTCCTGGAGCCACTCTATCATAGGTTCTGAGGGACACTATATTCTTTTTCTTTTCTTTTTGAGGTACTCTAGAGCTAACCCAAGGCCTCACACGTGGTATGCAAGCACTCTGCCACTCAGCTACATCCTCAGCCTTCCAAGGGCACTGTATAGAAAACTTGTGTTGGCTCTTGTTCAACTGGTGATGAAAGGAAACTTCAGATTCATGCCTCTATTTGTTCTCAGGAAAAGGGGATCTGGTCATAGGTGCCAACTACAACTAGTTAGGCTAGAATTTTCCTAGAAGAAAACGGGATCTGGTCTTGTGGGTGCCAACTGCTCCTAGTTATGCTAGAATTCTCCTATCAGGAGATTTCATGCCCTCAACTCCCAATTTACAACATATAACAAGATATACTGAACAAAAGCAGAAAAAAAAATTGTTCAAGTGAGCTAAAGTTCCAGAAAGTAATAGAAAAAATAATTTAAGTGAGGTCAAATATTGAACAAAAGCTTATAATAAATCAAAAAAATATTGACACAAAATAATTAAAATATTTTACTGAGGTACCAAGGCTCTGGTCTTAACCCTCTTCTTGCCTATCTATACGGGCAGCCTTAGGGACCTGTGTGGCTTGGGACACAATACCAACTCCCTCATTTACACCTCCAGTCCATCCTTTTCCCTGAACTCCAGACTGGTACATCCAATGCCCACAAAATGGCTCCAAGCAATGTCAACAGCATGTCAAACTGAGCTCCTGAGCCCTCCACCTCCCCAACACTACCATACTCCTCTCCTACCAGTTGCTTTGGACAGAAACCCTGAAATCGTCTCTTACCTTCTTCTTTCTGTCACATCATAGACACAGGTTGTTATTAAATCCTATACACTCAGTTTTCAAAGAATTTATGGAACTTGAACATTCCTCACCACCTATACAGCTAGACATTGGTCCAAGATGCTATCACTGTGATCTCTTTGCCTGTGCCCTCTTGAAGACCCTAGCAGCTCTACAGTCTTCTCAGCATAGCGACCTCGGGATAGCCTATTAAAACTGAGGTCAAACCATGTCACTACCAAATGACTTCCCACCACCTTTAAGCAAAACTAGAAACCTCCAGTGGCTCAATGGCCCTTTCCACTGTGGCTCCCAGTAAACTCTGACCTCACCACCAGCGGCATGATACCACCCCAACTCCCTAAAACACAAGCATCTCCCACTGGCTGCTCTGGCTGCACATGCCAGCCACCCTCTGCCCCAGGGACTTTGCCTCTGTCTAAGATCATTTTCCACAGAAAGCTACAGGACTCACCTCCTTCCTGCCCTGTCCTGTTCTGTCCCAAACATCCCATCCTAGTGAATACTTCCCTGGCCCCAAGTGTGTTGGTTTTCTGTGATATAACAAACTCTGCAGCCTAAACCAACACCATTTATTATTTCATAGTCTCCATAGGCTGAAGTCCAGGCAAGGCTTAGTTAGGTCATCTCATCAAGGTGTCATCTGGGCCACCTTCCTTTCTGAAGGTCTGGAGTCTGTATACTTGGAAAAAAAAATCAAGATCTCTGTGGCTGAGAGACCGAGGCCCACTTTTCAGATCCCAGAAGCTGCTCACAGTCCCCGGCTCTGTGGCTTCTCATAGACCCTGTTAAATGTGGCAGCTCACTTTTTGAAAGCCAGCAGCAGAATCTCTATTCTGGCTGCTGAGATGAGGTCCACCAGAAAGTTAGCGAGTCACAGAGTGATAGCCCCACATCTTCACCATGCTGGAAGGCCTGGCCGCTCACCCCAAACAAGAGCTATCTAGAACACTGCCCTGCAGCCTCTCTAAAGCTGCCACCACCCCCCCACACACACCCTGTAATACAGACATCCATCCCTGTCCCTGCTTTATTTTCCTCTATCACACTTTTTACCATTTGAAAAACTAAATGCTGTATGTATTTTTCTTCTGTGTTCTCCATTTCATCTCACTAATGTCTAAGTGCCAGGAGGACAGAACCTACTGTCTCTCTATTTTCCTCCAGAACAGGGCCTGGCTCAGAGTGAGCTAAGAATACATGTAAACTTGAACCAGTGCATTATGTACCACACCAGCTGCCTTAAAATCATCAGGACTTCAGCATCTCTGCTGCTAAATTGCAAATTTCTATGCCCTTTATTTACAGTTAACCACATTGCATCAGAACTTTGTTTAGTCACACAAGATGAAATTAAATGTTATCCTTCCCATGGTAACAAAGACATACAGTTTTATTTTCACGTCAAGTTCCATTGCAAACATGGAAAATTTTACCCAACTATGCGGTGAGAACTCCACATGGCATATTTGGAAAACCAGCATTTTAGGACTTATGTAAAAACAGATGTATTCACTCTCCGTTTCCCAGGCTTACAGATAATTTTTTTGTTGATTTTTTTTATTATTTTAAAAATTCTTTGGTCGAACAGTTGAAGGAATAGGAAGTGTGTGCCCAACTTTCTTTGAATACTGACTCCAAGAAAAACCACAAGTATGTGATTAGGTCTGTAATTCCAACAGAGAGAAGTATGAATTTCAGAAACAATGAACATCTATCACTGAAGGAATCAATGTTATGGATCCACTATCCATCTCATTTAAAGGAATGCTGCTTCTTTGCAAGAGGTAGAGGAGAATGCTAGACCAAGAGCCATGAACATGAAACATGACTCCTTATAAAACATGTTATTTGAGATGCATTTTAACTTATGTGTCTCTGGTTAACAACTTTTTTCAAGTGATTTTAAAGACCACAAATGTATAATCCCTTAAATACTCATAAACCCAGTTGCAAAAGCAAGTTCCATACTAAACTGATGATTTATCTGACAACATACCTGGGAACACTTACGTGGTCCCCCCCAAAAGTACCTAAAGATGAGCAGACAACCCTAGCTATGGCAGCTCCTGAAAAACAGCCTGGTTTTTCTTTTGTGTCTTGTTTATGCCTTCTCATTCCATTTCAACAAAAATACTGCTGTTAATGTAATTCAGGAACAGAATATGTTTCTAAATCTCCCTTGTCACTGACAAATGAACATTCATTTCTGAACTGCTTGACAGTTCCTGTGTCTGGCCTCTCCACTCTCAGCATCCACATAATTTCCAGGTTAATCTGCCAAAAAGGATGATTTAGGCAAGTCACTCTCCTCTGATCATCAACTCAGAGTGGCTCCCCCACGGCCCAGCTTGTCAAGTTCGTGTCTCTTCCATGACCCTCATTGTCAAGTTGTTGACCTAGGTTAAGCCCTTAGCCTGGATCAGTTTGGTTTCTATGTTAATTGCAAGACTGCATAGTTGACTCCAGGCCTCATGGGGCCACCCTTAACCTGGGGGTGAGTGGATGAAGGATACAGAACAATAAATGAAAATCACAAACATCAAATTCTCAGCCCTCCCATTGAAAATGTAATAACATCTCCATGTGTGAAGGATAGAACTGCTTCTTTTCTCCATAAAAACAAAGTTTAAAAAGTAAAAAAAAATCTGCAACACCCAGTCTTCATCACCTCAAAGTAACGGTGTTATGGTCATGTGCCACATAGCGCCATTTTCATCAATCATGAACACATATCTGAAAATAGACCTGAAAAATGCCTATCCCCCAGGGACCTCACAGCCCTTGTCAAGTCAATGCTTTATTACTCACGTGCTTGTGTGATGCCAATGTGAATAACATACTATGCTGCCAGTCATCAAAAAGGCTGGCACACAATTATGTACAGTATGCCATTCTTGACCGTGATAACAAATGACTCTGCTGGTGGTTTATGTATTTACTAACTACACTTTTCATCACTATTTGAGTGTACTACTTATTGAAAAAAACCAAAGTTTTTCAATATGCAGTGTTTTGCCAGCAGCAGCCTCATATATCTCCGTTTACTGTGTCACCTGACTGCATCAAGAGGCCACGTCATGTGATTGACCCGTACCATTTGGCTTTGGGTAGGCACACTCTGTCGTGCTTGCACGACAGAATCACCCATCAATGCAGTTCACAGAAAAGTCCTGTCATTCAGCAACATGTGACTGTGTAAGCATCGGGGTCAATCTGGCATTTCCTGAGCAGCCTAACGGAACTGAGGGAGAATTCTAAAAATGGCCCCAGGATCACCACCCACCTCCCCACAATGGTAAATATCAGGAACTCCAATTTTACTCTCATGATTAAGATATTATACAGCCCACTGGACTTCAGATAGAGAGATTATCTAGATGGGCCCACCTTAATCCTCTGACCCTTTAAAACAGAATTTTCCCTGGCTCATCACAGAAGAGAAACTAAACACACCTGAAGGATTTGACAAGGGATTTTCCTACTGGCTACAATGTTCCCAAGATGATCCATGTGGCATAAAACTGCAAATGCCTTCTAAAAGCTTCTAGAAATTAAAATCAGTCCCTAGCCAACAGCCAGGAAACAGGGACTGAGGCCCTGCCAAAAACTGGAATGAGCTTAGATTCTTCCCCGGGGCCTCACCTGAGAACACAGGCACCTTGAGTGTTAGACTCCAGGGAGGACCCAGCTGAACCACGTGGGGTCCCAACTCAGGGAACTGGGTGTTGCTGTGGAATTTTGTTACACAGTGACAGAAAACTGACATGCTTCCTATAGGCCTACCCTCTGTTCTCACAACTATACTGTTATCCCAAAAGCAGAGCATTGTCTGTGAACACGCGACTAACAGGCGGAAAAGAAAGAAATGCGTAAGAGGCCCTGGAGGAAAAGTCCATCCTTCCTATAGAACTACGAAATCTGGGGAAAAGGAGAAAATGGAATCTGTTATGACAGTGACTGGTTTGTTTCAGTTTTTCCTAATACACTGTTTTAAAGACCATAATGTATAAATCACTTTTCTCAGAGATATTAAAATGGGAATCTGCCCTTCTGTGATATTTGATTAATGTTAATATCAATGATAAGAACATTAAAAACATGATTTACTCAGGTTTCCATGAGGTGAATCCAGAAAAGTGTTTATCTTTTATTCATCAAAATATTAACTGATTATCCACTATAGATACAAGATCCTTTGTGATAGAAGAAAAATTGTTTGGAATGCTAATAAAAATCCACAGATTATTATAAGAAAAAGCATCAGAGGATGGTTTTTGTCCACTGCTTTTTTGAGAGTACACATTACCTACTAAAATATAAATATTCTGAATATAATTTTTCTGTAAGCAAGCTGACAATTATTCCATTTGTGGATCCTTGTTCCCTGTCTATTCCATGGCAGGCATTTACAAAATACAGGTAAGTGAGCAAGTCCCTGCTCTCTAGGCACATTTTATTAAAAGACAGAGAAAAACAAACCTATTAGGAATTGAAACAAGCAATTTAAATCAGTACAATATTAGTGGTATGTGTACCGTTTAAGATTCAACGTAGTATGGGAATTATTTGTGATGGTAGGAAGAGGCTAATTCAGAAAGTGTTTATCTTCATCCATCTATCCAAGAATATAATAAAATATCTGACCTAATAAAGAGTAGTTCTGACACTTGTACATGCCCAACAATCAAACTACATTTTTTAAAGAAGAAAACTAGCTTTCAAGGAGTATTTCTATCCATTAGCTGCTTAAATATGGAAAGCAATTGATAGTTTCTTAATCGGTTACTAGTAAGTTTCGTATGTGGATACCATGAAATTTTGTCTATGTTTGCAAAGGACACTATTTTACTCACTTAATTTCTTAAGTTTCCAAAAAGAAAGTTGTATCAAAACCAATCTAATTCCTCACAGAGTATAGCATATGAGCATTCTGGACATAAATCAAATGCACCAAGACTTTCACTCTTAACCAAGCAATGTGAATGACAATAACTGCATTTGTGGGGGTTTTTTGTTTGTTTGTTTGTTTGTTTGTTTTTTGGTACTGGGGATTGAACCAAGGGCCACTTAACCACTGAGCCACATCCCCAGTTCCTTAGTCCCTTTTGTATTTTATTTTGTGACAGGGCTTCATTAAGTTGCTGAGGCTGGCTTTGAACTTTCTATCCTCCTGCCTCAGCCTCCCGAGTCACTGATTACAGGCATGCATCACCACACTTGACAATAACTATAGTCTTGAGAAGACAGAATGAATAATAGAAAGTGTTCAATGTTACGGTTTAGGAAAAAACAAGCATAGGCATACACATATAGTATTGATCATACTAGTTTTGCTGAAAGGAAATAAAAAATTCTAATTTCTATTATTTTACAATGATTTTTCCCCCAGTGAGAATTTTCCTCATAATCATCTGTGTCTTATTTTAAGGCATTTATTTTTTAAAAGGCTGAGACATTGATTCCTCACACAAACCGTCTTCAAATCCACAGCTGAAAATTATTCCTAAAAGAAATAAACTCAGCATCAGATGTTTAACATCTGCTGTTTTCTAGACAAAGTCAGGAATGCAAAAACATCAGGCTTGGAAGTAACAGCCAGGTGATGAATGCACTGATCCAATGCAGAAAAAAAGTGACAACCAAGGCCCAAACCCTTCAGTGGTTCATAGCCACATGCAAAATTGTGGTGAATGAACACAAAAATAATTAAAAGGTAAAAACATAAGCTAGGTGCAGTGTGTGTTCCTTTAGTCCCACCTATAGTGAGGCTGGGGCAAGAGGATCACTTGAGGTGAAGCCACTGAAAAACACAGAGACCCCATCTCAAAAAAAAAAAAAAAGACTAATATAAAACAAAAACAAAACAGCACCAAGAACTACATATACACTAGAAATAATTTAGATTAATAATTAAGATGACGAATTTTATGTTCTTAATTTAAACTGGAGGGAGGGCAGAGGGAAGGAAGGCAGGGATAGAGGACATAACATATTCAGATATGACACCTTGAGACCTGGTAAGAAGGAGAGGCAGGAAGGGGTTGGAACCTGGATGTCCCTATCCAATAATTAAGGGAAACTCCCCTGTGGGGGTGAAGGTGTCCAGAATCAGAAATTCCAAGTACTACCATGGGGAGGTCGATGGTGATATTCCCTTTAAATAGAAGAAGATTCAGCACACCAAAGGAACCCCAGAAAACCTGTGCTGAAGGAACAGTCAATGCTTCTATTTTTATCTTCACAGTATGAATAGATGAATTTCCTAAAAACGTTTGCAGATGCTTCTGAAAGGGATTAAGTTGCGGGGTGGAAGGGGGCACTTCAAAGTACTGTGAGCTGAAGGATTCAGCACCAAGGACCAACTTCTACTATGCTGAAGTATGCTGACAAACCCTACAGTTTCCCCAGGGTTTGAGAATAATAAAGCAAGTATTTAGAATGAGCACTGAGTTTCCTCAGCACACACATAACACCAGGAATGTGAAAAATGAAGCGTTCGTGCTAGTAACTTCTGGAGAAGTTGGAAGACAGTGAAAGAAGCTAATATTTAAATTAAGTCCTACTTTGACATTATTCTTGTGGGTTTTTTTTCCATAATTCACATATTGGTCACCAAGTGCACTCATTTCATTTCTACAAGAAGAAAATATTTTTAAAAACCCTAAAAGCTCAATATTCTTCTGTACTTTTTTAGAGCCCAGGAAAAAAACCCTCATGTTTATAATAAATTAAATCATTTACCAAAACAAGCATAATATGCACGATAATAAGTACTATGGCAGGTATACACACACACGCAAACACACACAGGTGGAACACAAGAGAAGCGGGTAAGAGAAAAGAGGACAATTAATCACAGTCCAACGAAGTCCACAGTGCCTCTGGTCATCCACTGAGTATCAGTGACTAGAACCACAGCCCTGCCCAGTGGCATTCAGGGAAGTTGCTGATGAGGGATATAAGAACAGGAAGAGACCATCACATAATTCCCAGAGGAGACAAAATTGGCAGATTTCAGGCATAGTTCACGTATAGCTACAGTTCCTGAAAAAAAAAAAATCCCATAACTCCAAACTTTTGACTACACACATCCTCACCAAACACAAACCACAGAGCCAAAGCTTCAGGTACTTAGTATCCACATCTATTCTACATATAGGCTAGGGCTCCTTGACTAGCTCATCCAGCCTAAGAATTGTGAAGTGGCTTAAAATTCTGCTTCACTGTTTCTAAAAATTATAGAGTATCTCATACTTGTACAGTCTTCACTGTTGCAAACGAAAGAAATGTACTGAGTTTCCATTTTCTGCTTAATGAGGTTCACTCTTAGGATATTATGTCAGTATTGTTTGGAAATGCACCTACCATTACTGATATTTTCTCTTCATAACTCTTCCCACCCAACACTTTTTGCTTTGAAAGTGTGTTACCATGACAGATGTCAACCACAACTCTAGAAAATCTGTCATGTACCTCAGTTTGAGACACGAGACCTTAAGAACCTATGTACAATGTGCAAGTTCTTTCCAATATTTGTAAAGTCACCAAATACTGCACAATTGGACCATAATTTCATAGTAAATGGTGACCCTCTCCCCCCACAGCCATCACCATCATCAGCAGAATGGCACAGTCTACTTCAGGACTGAAGACAGAGTACTGGGCCACTAATGCCTTACGTCACATCAATCACTCTTCCCACAAAAGTCAGTAATGAGCAGGTGATACAAGATGAAGATTAAGAAATGCTGCCATTTCTGGGTTAAGTTATGCATGCAAATATCTTTCTTTGGATCCCTGCTCTACGTGAGTGTCCAAAGTTGAACTGGCAAGAAGGAAATTTTATATTCAGGTACATTTATGGTCCTAAGATTTTTCTGGTCATCTCAAGATTGTGTTAATGGATGACCATGCTGTATGTAAGGAGAATTCTGGATATACATAGTATAGTGGAAAGGACGTAGTACATGAAATCATGAGTCTTGAGTTTTCTATGTGACAGTTTAACATCTGGCTCTTTATAACTACTCTGTGACTCAATGTCCTTGTATGTTAGCCAAGTTTTCATTTCTGTGACCAAAATAACTGACAGGAACAACTTAGAGGAAGAAAAGTACCTGTGTGTTCATGGTTTCAGAAATTCAGTCAACAGCTGACTCCACTGCTCTGGCCTGAGATGGGTAAAGACATCATGGCGGAAATGGATAGCCAGGAACACTGCTCATCTCCTGGTAATCACGAAGGGGGTGGGGCGGGCCCATGGTGTGGAGAAGACAAATCCTTCCAGGGCACACCGCCAGTGACCCCCTCCTCTAGCCAGGTCCCACCTGCCTAGAGTGACCACCCAGTTACTCCATTCAAATCATTAATCCAGCAAATATATCAACTCATTGATTAGATTATGACTCTCATAATCTGATCATCTCATCTCCCATGTTAACACAGGAGTTTTTGAGGGACATTTCATATCCAAACCATAACACCTCATCTGTAAAATGGGCACAGTGTCCACAAAATGGACAAAAGATTTCTGACAACCTAGAAGTCTTGGAAGAGTGAATTATTATGATTTTATTCCAAAGTCTACAAGCGTATCTTACTAACTATAGTAAGGCTGGTTTTGAATTTGCAAAAAATATGAGAATTCAATTATAGCTGATCTGATATGCTACCTTGGCCACTACTTTTCTTTTTTTTAATATTTATTTTTCAGTTGTAGTTGGACACAATACCTTTATTTTATTTATTTTTATGTGGTACTAAGGATTGAAGCCAGGGCCTCCCACATGCTAAGTGAGCATTCTACCATTGAGCCACAACCCTAGCCCTTACTTTTCTTATGTTAATAAAATGCTCTTAGCTGAAAAAAGGATAATTTCTCTGATGTAAGCTGGGTATTTGTATGGCTCCCAAAACTCAGGTGGAAATCCATGGTCAGGGTGATGGTATTACAAAATAGGGCCTTTGTGGAGTGATTAGGTCTCTAACCACAAGGGATTAGAGCCCTTATGAAAGAAGCCCGGGCTATCTTTCTCATTCTGCTTTGTGAGGACACACAGAAGGTTCCACTCTGAGGAACAAGTCCTTACCAGTCCCAGAATCTGTGGTTCATCCATCTTTGTCATCTCAGCTTCCAGAACTGTCAGCAATAAATTCCTGTGGTGTACCATTTACTAGTCTAAGGTATTTTGCTATAGCAGCCTTACAGACTATGATATGCTCTTTGAAGGAATGAATGCCTGACCTCTGTATTCAGGTATTACAATCTTAATATAGCTTATAAGATGAAAATATCCCATGGTTTATGACTAAAACTAGAGTAGTTTTCACAGATGACTAATGGTCCTCAATTTTCTTTGTGGCAGTACTGGGGATGCGACCCAATGCCTTTCAAATGCTAGGCAAGTGTTCATTGAGCTATACCTCCAATCCAGTCCTTGAATTTTAGTTGACCAATAAAACTTAAACAGTTGTAGTCAACAAATAGACATAGCTGTGAGAATTCAGGGATCAGCGGCTTCAAGGCACAGGGTAAAATAGGCTTGTTTCATTAAAAGGTATCACATGCAGGAAGGCTGTTCATGAAAATGTGGAAGAGCTATCCCTCCTGAGTACACAGCATGCAATCAGATCAGTCAACAGCTCCGGTCATTCACACTGGGAGTATTCACTGAACACCTACTAGGGACCACAATCTAGAGACAGCAAAGTCACTAATTACACAAAATTTCCTGCCCTCAAGATGATTAAATGGTCAGTTCTACTAGTTTATTTTTTATTATTTTTTAAAAATACTTTTCAATATTGATGGGCCTTCCTTTTGTTCATTTATTTACTTGTAGTACTGAGAATCAAACCCAGTGCCTCACACATGGTAGGCAAGCGCTCTAACACTGAGCCACAACTCCAGCTCCAGTTCTACTAGTTTAACTGGAGAGACAAAGATACAGCAGCAGGGGAGTGTGGTTACTACACTAGAGAAACTGGACTCCCAGCTGTGTGGCCTGGATTCCTGCTGACACAGTCTGCAATGCTTTGAGCATTAAGAGACTGGGATCCAAGACCACACATATGAGGTCCAGTGCGTCTGCAGCCTCTTAATCAGTGTGACAACATATCAATGTTTATAACAGCTCAATTCACAATAGCTAAGCTATGGAACCACCTTACCTGCCCTTCAACAGATGAATGGATACAGAAAATGTGGTTCATATGCGCGCTAGAATATTACTCAGCCATAAAGAAGAACAAAATTATGACTTTTGCTAGAAAATGGAAGGAGCTGGAGACTATCATGCTAAGTGAAAGCCATCCCCCCAAAAACAAAGGCTGAATATTCTCTCTGATATGCAGATGCTGACACACAATGGGGTGAGGAGGGAAGAAAAGAAGTTGATTGGATTAGAAAAAGAGTAATGAAGGGAAGGGAGAGGAGATGGGAATGGGAAAGGCAGTAGTAGGAATCAGACATAACTTTCTTATGTTCATATATGAACATATGATCAGTGTAACTCCCCATCATGTGTAACCACAAGAACAGGAAGTTATAATTCATGTATGTATGATATGTCAAAATACATTCTACTATCTTGTATAACTAAAAAGAATAAAAATTTAAAAAGAAAACCTAAAATAGAAAGTTTTAACATTAACAAAACAAATTATCCTGATTGCACACATTCACAAAACATCATCTTACAGTCACATTACAATTCATTTCACTAATTTAAAAAGTGACTCTCTAACACTATTAAGCTTTGACTTTTAACTAAGCAAAACTACCTAAATAGAGGTTTTTTAACTTTTTCAGCCAACTAGCCATTATTTCCAAAAACTAAACCTCATAAATTCTACATATATACCCAATTTAATACTGAACACATTAGTTGATGAAACAGTTCAAGAGCTCCGTTTCTCTTCATCCATAAAGTATTTTACCTTGTCTCATGAGAATTTCCCACTTGACTGTTAACAACTAGTACTTGATTAAACAGTATCCTTGACTCCCTAAAATCTGAAGGATGGGTGAGGTTTGAAGATAAATGATGGCTGAAATATCTAAAATTGGCTTTTATTATTTTATTGTGGAAGTCTATGATTTGTAAAACTACTAAGCTGATTATTTTGTTGAGAATAATGTCTGGCCAACTCATGTCTACCTATCATTAGAAATCAGTACAAATATTTATTTGATTGTTCTGTTGCAACTTTGAAAGCTTCTTTATTTACATGGTAGTTGCTTTTACATGGGCATTTTAACACAGAGAAGTGTGGTACATAATATCATACGATTATTTTTTCCATTCAGACATTTTTAACTAAAAGATATCATTGGTACACTGAGGCGAGCTTATAAAGCATGAATTATCCTCACAAGTATAATCTACTAATGTTTCTGCCTATGAACAGAAGTTATCTAAATAAGGAAGTCAAGAAGTTTATGAATGGTGAACACTGCACAATCTCTCGAGTGTCATGACACTGGTAGTCTTTGTGAGTGACATCTCTAGGACTCCACAATTCACTCGTATAAAGGCGTGTGTCATCTCTGAGCAGCACAGATGTCTAGGTATGAACTCATGCTGCTGTGGGAAGTCTTGGAGCACTTGCCTGGCACAGGTGAGGCACTGGGTTCGATCCTCAGCACCACATAAAAATGAAGTATTGTTTCCATCTACAACTAAAAACAAAATATTAAAAAAAAGAAAAAGAATACTACCTTGCCTGAAAAACAAACAAACAAAACAAGTAATTCCTAAGAAACACAGACAAGAAATTTTATGCAAGACCTCAAACACATGTAAGTATTAGAGAAACAGTACTGACATTCATTGGTTCAAACACCTCCCATAATAGGATAAATGTCTATTCATCCAATCAAAACAAATGCAAAAGAATCAGGTAATATTATATTAATTTTTCAGAGAGACAGGAAGTATAGCAGAGCAGTAAAGAAAGAGAATCCTAGAGCCAAGACAACTGGATCCAAGTCCTGTCACAATTTAGTACCTGTGTGATATTGGGCATACTGGTTTACCCTCCCTAAGATTCAGTACTGTTGTGCTGGATGAAATGAGATAATATATAGAAAACAGCTAGAACATGACCTTGTAATAGTGATTACTATGCAAGTTTTTAGATTTGGTATTAATATTGTTAAATAAATTAAAACCAAAAGAGATTAACTGACTTGTAATGGATTAAAGAATTGCTCAGTGATTTACTCCAGAATGAAAAAAATTAAAAGCTCCTTATTTGCAGGAAAGGGTCACGAGACCACAACTTGCTATCAAAGGCAAAAAGGCATGCTTGGAGTAATACTTAATTCAAAAAGCACAGCTTATACCCCTGAGTGCATCCCCTAGTGATGTGGCCTTCCCCACACCAAGCAGGGGCTGGCTGCTGCATAGCTGCCACCTGCTGATGCTGATTGGCAGCCTCTCCTCTTGGGAAGACAGACCCAGTGGGCAAACAACTCCATGGTACATAATCAGCCATAGCTCGACTTCAGTCCCAGGAGGGAGTAAGTGTCCAGAGGCTCTTTCATCCTGTCCTGGTGGGGTGCAACTGCTATCATTTATGTTCTTTAAATATCAGCCAATCCCTGGTGCACTGCTCTCATACCTCAGAACATCATCTCACTCACTGCAGTGCAAACAGCGCTGGGTTCCTGGTACCCCAGGGGAGAAGAATGTGTTATGAAGATGCAATGTTTCCTGGGCTGGAGGGGACCAGGCCCATTTCCACAGCATGAAGTGGGACGGCTAGAAATCAGAACTAGTCCCTGCCTGTTAACTGGCAGATGCTTTTTTTTTTTTTATCTATTCCAATCTTATACAAGAATCCCCAAGAAATTTGTTAATTGGTTTTGATGCAGATAGTAGTTTTTAGTTAATACAAAACAGAATAACAGACACAAGGAATATGTTTTCTAAAAAAAAAAAAAGAAAAAGAAAAAGAAAAAAGTAAATATATGTATGCAACAATTCAAGCTTCTCTCAGACCCACACTTAGCATTCTAGAAAAGTGCAGCGTACCCACAAGACAGCAGCGTATGCATTGTCTGGTTGTACCCAAACGGTGCACACTGCCTCTTAAAATCAATTGCCCAGCTAATTCCTCTCTTAGGAAATGAGATGGGATGATCTCACTGGGCAACAGTAAAATCCACACAGGTAAACGAGAGGTTTGACTGGATTACAAACAGATACGCTTCACAAGACAATTTGTGCAAAGAGCAGCCACAGGGCAAACAGGTGCCACAATATCATCTCTGCATGATGCTGACACTGCACCCCCAATTCTCATTATTATTGGGTTGAGCCAGAAAGATCAGGAAGAAGCACTCCCAGCCCTGGATCTCAAAAGCTTAATAAACATTCATATGTTCTATTTTTAAAATTAATTAACATCTGTGATTTTAGAATTTCTTTATCATAAATACAATTAATACAGTTCATTAGATACAGTATGCATTCTCTGAAAAGAAACCGGAGTTTTCAGTCCAATTGCATTATTTGTTCTAACTTAGGGGCCTGATTATAAAAGTCAAATCAAAAATGATGTCTGATTGAAACAAAGAAACCATACTCTATTTTAATCCAGCCTCTCCCTAGCAAATTGTAGGAAACCGAGGCTTGGGGAGTTGACATAACGTAAGACCATATCCCACTGAAAAGTCAAGCTAGACTCCTGCTAATTTCATACAAGACTTCAGTTTCAGAGGTCTCAGTCCATATACAGCCAGCTCCATTCTCCAGGGGCTCCAGGTGAGACAAAGAAAACAATTTCAATTCTTAGTACTGCTTCCTGAGCTGCTAAAGTTAGCTGTCTGTCAACCTTCCACTGGACAGGTCACTGTAGGATTATCAAGTCCTATAGTTAAAAACAAGGGAATGGAGACACATATGCTAGTTTAGGAAAAGTCCTGACATACTAATTGGTTAACAGCTGGAAATGCTGCTCACCCCAAATCTTCCAACTAGTATAGCACAAAACATCAAGGTCAGAGTGATGGCAGCTGGTGGCTACCATCGTGAATGAATTTCAACATCCAGAATGATGCCCTCATCGTTTTCCCTACCTGGCAACAAGACTCCCATCTGCTCTGATTTTCTCAGACTGGGGCTTACCCAAACAGGCAGAAGCCACAGAATAATGACAAATTAAAATGTGGGAGGGGGAGACAGGAAACATTTGCTAACATGTTGGCTGAAACACCATCACCGATTAATTGAAAGGACCACCCACTGGTGATACATAAGCATGATAGGGTGTTTCAAATTTGGATAAATGTGGACTTTAGGGGGAAAATAGAAAATGTCTTCACATTTTAGATTAACAGAGTGGTGAAATTTCTCATTGGAATAAACACTTGCTCTCAACTTGCATTCATGTGGTTATGTCACCTTGTTGTGCCTGAGCATTTAAGATATTCCTCTTCTAAATGCACTTCAAAGGGGGAGAAAACCCCATAGGTGCATTCATTGCTACAATTTATTTGAGCAATAAATCAACATATATATATGCTGATAAGGTTGTTGAAATAAAGGTAGCACCTAAAGAAAAAGTAACCTAAGTAGACATTTTCAGCTTCATTAAAAAAACGAGTTTTTAAATAAAGAAAAAAATGTTGGTGCTGTCTTCTTGTAAGTCTCTGGGTTTTCAAGTTAAAAGCTAGTTTTAAAGTTTCTAATATAAGCATTTGTAAAGGGAGAAGAACATGCTTCTGGAATTGCATAGAAGCAAGCATATTCCCTACAACTAAAAGCATCTAGTGTAGGCAGTCTTTGTAATTTGTTGGATGGTCACTGATAGTTGATTTTGGATTCCCTCTTCTTCCGGGACAAATCTAGGAGGACACCATCCAGGAGCACCTGGTCTCTATGGTTGTGATAGTGACAAGATGACAATGGTCCAAGAGCCATAAATCATCCTCTCAGAGAGTTGCTGCCATGCACACAAGCCCAATGTTCCCAGGGCCACCATCACCATCCCCTTTTCATGACTATACTTCACATATCAGCAAAATGGAGTATTTAGAGCAAGCTATTTTTGCTTGTCTGTGTCCAATAAATAGTCACAAAATGCAGGCAACTTTGGTTTGGGAACATAATTATTTGTACAAAGTAGAAAAAGGTAAATATTTTGCACAAAAATAAACAAAGAGGGCAGACAGGTTTAACCAAGGAGAGCTGGAGTGGGCATATATACTATGTGTAGGAGGTGACCTTCAAGGTGACCTTCAAAGGAGAAGACGCCCTCCCTCTGGAGACCCAAGCCACCATCAGAGGTCAAACACAGCTCTGAAATCCCTGCAGCACTTTCAACCCTCCAAACAGGTCTGGCACCTAGCCTGGCTATTAAAAGAAATAACTTACGAAATGAATATTATATTTAATTGTGAGAGAAGTAAGAAGGAATAAAATTTCAAGATTATGTAAAGTCAGTGGATCCACAATGATAAGACTATCTCTGCATCGGTGAGGAGAAATTCAAAGGGAAGGAAAAGAGAACAGACAAAGACTTTCTGGGCCCTGGCTATAACCCTAAGGTGCTTCAGGGTGCCTCAGCCTCACCCAATGTGGACTGAAAATTATATCACTTAGGCAATGGGACTCTATGTTTGTGTCAGACTCAGGCTGATCTAAAATAGCTCTTTACATTGTTAGCAGGACCCAAATACAAGAAGGCTCTCAGAATGAGGATGGCCCAGGAGAGGCAGCCCAGCCAGGTTACCCCAACTTCATCCCAAGCAAAGCAGCCATCACCAAGCAGAACTGCCCCCGTAAGATCGTGGGACAACCCACAGAAATGCCATTTCAAAGGCTCTGGCAGTTCCGGCATGCTCTCCAAGGCTCCTGTTATGGTTTAGATGTGATGTCCCCCAAAAGCTCAATGCAAGAACGTTTAGAGAAGAAATTACTGCGTAATAGCCTTAATCTAATCAGTGAAATAATCCTGGACGGGAATGAGTGATAACTGGAGGCAGGTGGGGTGTGGCTAGAGAAAGTGGTTCATTGAGAGCTTGCTATGGGGTATATATTTTGCATCTGGAGAATGGACTCTCTCTCTCTCTCTCTCTCTCTCTCTCTCTCTCTCTGCTTTCTGATCACCATGTGAGCTGCTTCCCTCTGTCACACTCTTCCTCCATGTTGTTCTGCCTCACCTGGAGCCCCTAGGAATGGAGCTGGCTGTCTACGGACTGAGACCTCTGAAACTATGAGCCCTTAAATAAGCTTTTCCTCCTCTACAGTTGTTCTGGTCAGGTTTTTTTTTTAACCACAGCAGCAAAAAAAGCTGACTAAAACAACACCCTCAGGGGCTTTCTGTTCAAATAAATATTTTTTAAAAAATCCCAGTTATCCCAGTTGAATGCTAAATTTATAAAACTATAAGATTAGATAGCAACTTCAGCAGATTACCTATAAGCTTCTCAAAGATAAGAGCCATGTCTTCTCAGCATGGTGATGCAGATATCCAGTATATCAGTATGTGAGCCACAGGATGGGCAAGCACAAACACATGGCTCTTTAGGAAACTCCTGAAAGCCAAGCTCTGTGTGCTTCTGGATGAAGCAAATCTATTTCCTACCATTATGGGTAATATAAGGGCTGATCACTTCTAATATGATTTGATGCATTTGTTACTTTTCATAGCTACATTCATTGCATGAAGAATTCCTATACTAAGAATACAAGTAAAATAGAGGAAGGGAACCAGAAGGAGGGAGGAGGGAGGGTACTAGGGAATGAAATTAACCAAATTATCTTGTTATGTAGTTTGCATGTATGAATAGGTAACACCAAATCTCACTATTATGTATAATCATAATACATCAATAAAAAATTTTAAAGGAATAAATGTAGAAAAAGTTATCCTTGCTGCATTCTTATAAAGATGTTAAAAAAAAGACAACTACAAAATGATCTCAATTTTCTCTACTGTAAAATCAAGGCATTTGTGTTAAATCTGGAACATCTTTATATGCAAAATATGGCAGCTCTGAGCAGAGAGCAGTCATTGACAATGGTCCCAGGGCTGATGGCCAGAAAAGATGGCAGCTTTGTTACCTGATCCAAAGTGACTAACACCCAAGATTTAATATTTAAGTGAAGATGCTACAATGCATTTCTGTGTCACCAGCAATCAATCACTCAGGGAGACAAAGCTGGCATGATTTTTCAACAGGTGCAATTATCCTCCAAGGAGTACCTTTGAAGGTTAAGACACAAAAATTGGGCAAGCTACTCAGCAGAACAATCTAGAATTCATTTGGTCTGCCACGTCCTGCATTTCAACCGCAGACAGTCCGCGCCTCAGTCATGCTGTGGTGATGCCAATCTGCTCAGCTGACAGGCTCCAAAGAAAGAAGAGCAGCCTGAGATGAAATGCATACTGCAGTGGGTAGAGGGACAGAGGGAAAACTCAACACAGGGAGGTCTGGTGGCCCTGACGACAATTCTGTTTTCCAATTCTAATTAACTGAGGAAACAAGTCAGAAAATCTAGCCAAGGACAGTACTCACTGAAAGGAGACACCACTAAAAAATTGAACAGATTGCAAAGAATACTCCTTGTTAAAACAGAACTTGATCATTATGTGTGCAACTTAAATTGAAAACATTTTAAATCAGTAAAATAAAAGCATTTCTTTTTGGAAAAGGCAAGCAAAATTATACATTTGTGTACAAATATACGGAAAAAAAAATGAAGGTATGTTTTTTAAAAAAGAATTCCATGTAAGATTTCATTTATGATACACAGCAGGATTTGTAGAAGGTTAATCAGCCTAGATTATAGACTATATTTTTAAAAATTTAACATACTTGTACCTTCATGCCATTAATATATGAAAGGCCTATTAAAAATTCAATGGCCTCAAAACCCTGAAAAATCAAAACATATCATCAGCTGTTTTTCTCCTTCAACCAAATTGTGAAATAAGGTTAACAATAATCATACAGTAGTCCTCCTTTATTTTCGATTTTACTTTACACAATTTTAATTACCAATAATCAACCATGGTCTGAAAATATAAATGGAAAATTCTAGAAATAAGCTATCCCCAAGTTTTAAACTGCATGCCATTCAGAGTAGTGAAATGAAATCTCATGCCATCCTGCTCCATTCCACCTGGGAAGTGTATCTTCCTTTTGCCCAGCGTATACATGTTGTACACACTACCCACCTATTGTCACTCATTTTCATCATTTAGAAGTTGTCTCAGTTATCGGATGGACTGTCAGGGTATCACAACGCTTATATTCAAGTAACCCTTTTTTACTTAAAAATGGCCCCAAAGTACAAACTTTCATTACAGTGTATTGGTATAATTGTTCCATTATTGTTGTAAATCTCTTAGTGTACCCAGTTTATAAATTAAACTCCATCAGAGGTAGACAGATATATATATATATGAAAAAACATAGTAAATATAGGGTTCCTTACTATTTGCCACTTCAGGCATCCACTGGGCATCTTAGAACAGGTTTCCTGTGGATAAGAGGGGATCACAGTAATGAAAGTAAGACTGGATATCAATCAGAGAAACTCAGTCTTGAAAATCAATGTTTGTATTACAGAAATTCAAAAAAGTAGTGCACTTAGCACTTGAAGAGAATATAATTTAAATTCTTAGCATTTGAAGGATTTTAAGAACTGTGTCCTACTACCTATTAAAATGTATTCATGCTTACATAGTCTGCTCTTTGATGAAACTCATGTCAGATCAATACCAAAAAACAAATAAGGAGATAAACTTAATGAGAACTGAAATCAAAGGTTAACTTATGGGAGTGTGCTGGGGTGAGCGTCCTTTTGGTTAATCTACTCCAATCCCAGCAGCAACTCAACTACTCCCTGGTTTGCAGAAACTTTTACCTGGCACTTCTAAAGATTTTCAGAAGTTAGCCATATTGTTCTTACTGGCTGAATCTCAGAACAAACCATAACCTGCCTGCAGTCATGTAATAAAGTACACATTTTAGAGTTGTGAAAATTTATTTCATAAAATCATAACAAATAGGGGCTAGTGTCTCCTGTTGGGGAAAAAGAACACATCTTAGCAAGCTCAGTTTTAGGTTTCCACCATGAGGAATGAGCACTATCAAGTAAGATTATAAATCTTGATTTCAAACAGACCAGAAAATCCCTGGCTAAGCCTAGTCCTTTCCCGTGCAATGCAAACAGACTTGCGGAAATTCAACCACAATATTGTTCTCTGCCAGAATTTAGTGATGCTAATAGAGGCAGAATGAATTCTTCCCTAATTAGCTGAGAGAAGATGTAGCAAAGGCACTGATGAAACCACTCAGAGAAGTGGACTGAAGTCTGTAGCAGAGATGTGCCACCCTGGACTCCCAGAGTGGCTGACTACAGCCTCCCCTGCAGCACATATAAGGGGCCTTCCAGAATACAAGCCACAACAATGGCAGAAACATGGGGGAGTGGCATCATGACTCAAGGCTGGATGCTGCTTCGAGGTGGAATTTTATCAGGACCTCCTCTGAAGAGGCTCCTGCCACTGAAGCACTGCAAGAGCAGGGTTCTTTGTTTAAGGTTTCAATTATAAGAAAGCAGGAGGGAGGTTAAGGGGGCAAAAGAAGGAAGGAGGGGAGCAAGGCAGAAGGAAAGCAGGGACTCCAGCCCATCAGAATCCTAAACAGGATACAACAAAGAACTAGGCTAACTGCATTCACCAACCCAGGGTGCTTGCCTGCAATGTCTTTCTTTGTGGTTTAAACTGTTATCGCAGTAATACTAAAGGCAAATTTGAAAACTCATCATGTTCTCAGCATTCTAGCAAATGGGTTTTCACTTGCCCAATTCCCTTGCTGCGATTTCAATTCAGTTCCCATCTGCTCAGCACTCCACAAGCCCGATGCAAGACGCAGGGCACTGATAACAAGACAGGTCTCCACTACCAGAAAGGCTTGGACATATTCACTTGCTAAGGTGACTCACAGGGAATTATACAATTTTATACTCTTTTCTTTAAAAGATTTTTTTTCTTGGTGGTCCTGAGGATTGAACCCAGGGTTGCATGTATGCTAAGTATACTCTACTTCTGAGCTCTATCTCCAGCCCTAAAAGACATTTTTAAGACATGTAATGTCATTTGCTTCAAATGACAAAAAGCAAATGTGTGAAACAAGTGGTGAGAAAATTCCCTAATACGCCAAGGACTCAAATGTGTTTCTGGTTCAAAGACAGAGGAAAGAATGCCAACGTTTTTAAATAAGCCTCATTTAATTTAGGAATAGTAGATTCGAATGTCATTAGGTTTCAGTTCGTTTCCCTTCTTATAAGTTTTGGAACAACCTTATAATGGGGATGATACTTTAGTATACTTTAGCATACTTCACATTTAAGAAGAACAAAAGACATCATCTAATCAGACCAAAATAATTACACATATAGTATAACCAAAGATGTGTAGGATCATGTAGTCTAATGTTATTCAAGATCTATATTTATTTAGTTGGCTTTAAAATTTCATAAAAACCCAAGAATATGTTTTCTTTTATATTTAAAATATGGGCATTTGTAAGAATAAAAGGATTTTATGAGTATGTCACTTGACTATTCACTCCAAGTCAATCATAACCAAAACTTTTATAAATAAACATTTGCAAACAAAATAGATAATAATTTAATAAACTAATGATGAGATTACTGAATGTGTAGCCATTCTTCTCTTAACAGTTTTAGATATTAGCCAGCATTCAGGGTCACAATATCTGTCCTATGAACACGTGTTTTAATGAAGCTATTATTATTTTACCATTATCAAAGAGAGCTCTCATTTCTATAGTGTGCACTTTATGCATGATACAAGATATTCTGTACACACCAACTCATTCATTGCTCAGAGTGACATTTACAAAGTAGGTTTTATCATCTGTACTGTAGAAGATCATAGTAATAAAACCATGAACATGTACAGGTTGAGTATCCCTTATCAGAAATACTTGGGCCCAGAAGTATTTTGGATTTGGGGTTCTTGTTTTGTTTCTTGGTCTATCTCCTTTACATAATGAGATATCTTGGGGATGGGACTCAAGTCTAAACATGAAATTCATTTATGTTTCATACACCCCTTACACACAGCCTGCAGTTAAGCTTGTACAATATTTTTAGTGTGCCTGCTTGTGCCTGTGACATAAGGTCAGGTACAGAATTTTTTCACTTGTTGGCATCACATCAGTGCTCAAGAAGTTTCAGATTTTGGAGCATTTTAGATTTTCAGATTAGAAATTCTCAAACTAGAGTAAACATTTCCCATGTGCCAGGCCATGGAGCAACTAACTCACTTTGTTCTCACAAGAATCCTGTGATATGAGCACTGTTATTATCCTGATTAGACTGATGAAGGACTGGGGAAAAGAGAGTCAACAGCCTTCCCAGGACCACATGTGTTATGACAAAGCCTGGGCGCTAACCCAGGTCCTCCTCAACACCAGAGCCCACACTCTCGTCCACTATGGCAAGAACCATGGCTCCTCAGTCCCATCTCTGAGAAGAGCTGTGACTGCAGATGGCCAAGGGTCAGGGTTGGTCTGGGCAGAGCCAGTCCTCAACCCACCAGTCAACTGATATATCTGGCTGGGTCACCCTCCCCCAGGTTTCCCTGAAGAAACTCACCACAGGAAAACAAAAGTCCTGCCACAAAACCGGCACAGCTCAATGGTCCCTGGAAAAATGAACCAAAGGACAATGCTTCTGACTGGCTGAAGTGTGAGTATCCCAGAATAAAGAGCTCACATGTCCACTCAACAGTCATCTGTCACTTGGTTACTAAGCACAAGTCTGTACTTGGACCATAGTAGGTCTGTGGTCGCTAAGCTGGTGAAGGCAGACGCTGCCTCAGGAGGGGACATAGCAGGGACCCAGACAAATATGAAATTCTGAAATCAGGACAACACTGTTTCTGGGTGTGCTGGGGGAAACCGTGTGATGAGGGGACCAATTATAAGGGCATATGAGGAGATTAATAAAGGCTAAAAGGGAGAAAAGATGGAGGTTGAATAAAAGAAGAGAGGTGTGGGGTTGGGGTTGTGGCCCAGCACGTCCGAGGCACTGGGTTTGAGCCTCAGCACCACATAAAAATACATAAATAAAATAAAGGTTTTTTTTAAAAAAAATGAATGATTAAAAAAAGAAAGAAGAAGAAGAAGGGAGATGACAGGGTAGACATTCATTGGATTAGACAAAGGGGAATGAGGGGAGTAGGAATGGGACAGGAACAGGATTAGGAATAGGAGAGACAGCAGAATGAATCAGACATGACCTTCTTATGTTCATATATGAATACACCACAGGGAATCTCCACATCACATACAACCACAGGAATGGGATCCTAATTAGAGTAAACCATACTTCCTGCATGTATAATAGGTTCAGATGCACTCTTCTGCAGTTTGCTGCAGAAGGAAACCACTGTGCTGGCAATGGCTTGGGTAACCTACACGGCTGACCTAAGGACAGACAGAAGCCCTGCGAGGAATGAGACCAGCAACTCCAGAGCCACATGGGAGTAGAGCACCACAGCTGGGCAGCTCACCCCTCCTGCCCAGCACCCAGGACGAGGGTACTCACTGTGACTGGGCAACCCCCAAGTCCAGGTTCTCTGGGGAGCCCTGGAACAAGGAATGCATTAGTGCAAGGGGAAGTCGGCATCCTCCATGTGAGCTGACGACAGCAGTCCCCCTTTATCTGTAGAAAAGATGTCCCCAGGCACCCAGAGGAATTCTGAACCTGAAGAGAGTAGAGAACCCTATTCACGCCATGCTTTTTCCTATACACACGTACCTGTGATAAAGTCTGAACCTATAAATTAGACACAGCAAGAGTTTTACAACCACTAATAATAAAATAGAACAGGTATAGCAATATATGAATAAAAGTTACATATGTATGGTTGGCCTCTCTCTTTCTCTTTCTCTTATTGTACACAATTCTCCCCCTCTTATGCTGATATGAGATGACACAATGAAGCGAGGTGAATGAGTGGGCACTGTGATGTAGGGTTAGGCTACTGTTGACCACTTCTCTGTTAATCACTGGAAAGCCATTTTGAGTGGAGTGTGACATCTTGCACTGACCCACCATCCCTTCCCAGAGGTGAACCATCCCTTTGTCCATCACAGATGCACTGTCAGTCCCTTAGCAGCCTTCTCAGTTATCAGAAATCAACTGTTACAGTAACACAGTTCATGTGTTCAAGTCTCCCTCAGAATAGCACATGATTTAAAACTTTAGAATGGTTTACTTCTAGAATTTTCCATCTACTATTTCCCAAATGCAGATGACCACAGGTAACTGAAACCTTGGAAAGTAAAACAGCAGATAAAGGACAGCTGTAAAAAAAAAAAAAATACACAATCAAAATAACCCAAGTCAGTGGCCCAAAACTCCCCAAAATTACCATTTAAGCTAGCAAGGGTCAAGAACAAGAATACAGCACAATATTTAGCAAAAACTGTGAGATCACCTTTACCCCAAATATGTGTCATTCATAGGATAAAAACATTCATTGTAGACCAAACATGTTTGTTAATACTATATATGCATGAAGAGAATAATAATTAAGATATATACACATAAATCTATAATCAATACTTTCTCTGGGAAATGGCTTTCAAATAGATAGTGATGTTCTCTGTTCTGTATCTGCAACAATTAATTTTGTGGCAACATATGTTAGTGTTTGGAAAAAACATACCTGGTTTCCTGTCCAGTGGGAACAGTCCCATGTTCACTGGTTGGGAAACAGTACACTGTTGCTACTTTACTAATTCCTTCAGTAATTTTGATTCTAACATTCCAAATTAGGGAATTTAAATGGAAACCGAAAGAGGGTTTAGAATTCTCAGAAAAAGTCACTGCAGTCAAATACCCAGGCAAACTCAGTTGGGGGGAAAGTATATATCTGAGGGCCAACAGGGATAGTGGGGGCAACAGGGCAGGTGCTAGGACATGCCTCTCAACCACACCAATGGCAGCAGCACTGTCCCCCCAGCAGGCACAGGAATGAGGACAGCTGTGTTCACAGAGGCAATTTCTGCCAATCTTGCCCATGCCTGCCAGCGTGCGAAGGGTCAAGTGTGTGTGGCCCGGCACAGACTTCACAAATGTGTGTCGACTGAAAATGGAAAGAAGGGAGCAAAGCAGAGGGAAGGAGGTCAGGAGACAGAAGGAGAAAAAGGTAATGAAAAGTCAATCAAAATGGAAAAGGCAAAAAAAAAAATTGAAAAGACTATCAAAAAAAAACATAGCGTTATGTTTACTTGATCATATTTACACATGAATTTGATAACTTTTTAAAAAGTGAATTACCTTTTATATCACTTTCAGGTCTTACAGAGTCCTGGTAGCTTCCAATTCAAGACCCAGAAAAGACAGGAATGGTGCTCTGGATGTCCAAATCAGGGATTTCTAAAAGGAAATTAACATGGATTAAAAATTATGCTGAAGAATAAAAGTGATTTAAAAGTAGCATTAATAGGAAATCGATTTTCATGGAATAACAGTAGGTTTCCTAATACAACCAGGAAAAAGTTGGGTTCAAAGCCCTTTTCTAATTTAGCTGGTCTAGTAAACTTTAAATTGGTTCCAGAAGAAAACAAAAATCAACTATGGGATAGGCTTTCTTTGTGTACTGAACGGAAAACGGCCCAGAGGAGAGACAGTGGATTGCTTTAGCCCAAAGACCCTGGCTCTGCATCCTTCCAATCCCAACATGCCCCAACCAAACTTGTCAGCCCTCCCAGCCCATAGAATCAGGCAGGAAATGAAGCCTCCTGACAAACCACAGCAAAATTGAGGAAAGGAACAGAGATTTGTACTTTAGGAACTTGGTTCATGTTGCCAAAGAAGAAAATATTACGAGATGAGTACTGGAGCTGTTCTGCCCTCCAAATGCAGTCCTGACCTCAGCTCACAAACAGGAACACAATCCTGCTTGTCCTGGGGCTGCTTTCTTCCTGCATGGAGGACAGATTTAGAAAACTACGCCACCCCAAATTTTGAGTACACCATATTTTGTATTCAGAAAGGGGAAAAAAAAATGTACACTGAGCAAGCATGTCAAGAGCCCAGAAAGAATACGGCTCCATTTTAAAAAGGACATGAGAAACAGAGGCACCTTGAGGAACGTCCCTTCCCCAGGTCTGCTGGATGCATAACTGCTGTGAACTGTATTTGGAGACACTTGGCGGAATCATGAAAGTGATATTATCTGGACATCTGGCAACTCAGAGGAAAAGACTGTGGTGGAGATTTCCACTGCCTTCTCTTCTCTCGCATCTGCTTTTGTTGGATGCCATCAGCGCGAATGACTGAATCTTTGTTTACTTGAAAGTGGGAGCTAGCAGACAGGGAAGGAAAATGTTCTGGCTGCCATAGATATCTTCTTTATCGAGATTCACTGTATGTTTTGCACGGTTAGAGGAGTAACCAATAGAAAAATATTTTTAAGGACATGCTTGGGACTGTGACAGATGATGGCAAAGAACCACTTCATTCAGATCTAGGCCAGATTCCCAAACATCATTAACTCCGCTCTGGAGCCATGTGTAATGAATGGCACGTCTGAAGTGTATTAGTAAGGATGGAAATCTTGACCTAGATTTTTTATAGCTTCAGAGAAATAAGAGAGGAAAGCCTGGCTAATACTTCTCTTCACCCATAAAACTTTCAAAACACATCCTTACTTTGCGTTCCATTGCCTAACAATGCTCAACAATAACACAGAATCATATCTAGTATTAGATTTTAAAACAGAAATAGAGACACCAAGTTCCATGTCTCTTTTTTGGTTGCTTCTGGATATGCAATTTAAGTCTTTATTTGCCTGCTGAAATACAGTGGATGGGATTTCAGAAATTCTAACTAAAAAAGGATCATATAATTTTAATACTACTTTAGCAGCATTTTTTTAAAAAATTTTTTTGTATAGTTGTAGATGGACAGCATGCCTTATTTCATTTATTTATGTAGTATTGAGGATCGAACCTAGTGCCTCACACACTCTAGGCAAGTGCTCTGCCACTGAGCTACAACCCCAGCCCCTAGCAGCATTTTAATGTATGTTTAAGCCCATTTAAATTCAAATTCACTGTGGCCCACCAAAACAAAAAAAAATGTTTTTATACTGTAATATTTTGCAACCAGTATTTCGTTTTGAACAAAACTTGAATCAAAAATTCTTTTTAATCTTTATCATTATTTTTGCCTTTTCTTTCTCACATTTTTTAAGAGGGAAAGTAATGAAGAGCTAGAGAAATCATGCAATTATGATTGCAATGGGAAAAATACTACAATGAAGAAATTCAAGTTTGGATTTATCTTCAAGATTGTCATATGAAACTAAAACCATTCCTAATAAAAATAATTCAAAGTAAATATGCTTAAGACTTAGGAACCTTATGGTCATATACTCCAGCTGGTTAATTTCACAGATGAAGAAATGAAACCCCAGAGTGGTGAAGTACTGTCACATGATTTCCTAGATTCTATTGAACCCCTCTACACCTGCCCCCCAAAGGAAAAACAACTCAGGAAACAAATATCCATTAAAGATGATCTCTTTCTAAAAACTATGAAAGCGATTAAATTCCGTGCTCTATTAGGTCATAGCTCATATTTAATTTCCATAAATAGCTTCTTAAGAGCTTAAATTTTCACCTATTTTAACATAAAACAACAAAAAAATGACTTTACCTAGCACAAACATCATTAGATGAGTCAACTCAACTTTATTTCAATATAAACCACTTTTTAAAATTTTCAAGAGCAGACTGTATCTTTCACTCCACTGATAAAGCTTAATAAGTGATTAAGGCCCATGAGAAATTTGCAATAAAATCTGGGATACTCCTGGGCTGTCTAACATAGATATGGTTACTCTAAAAAACACAATTTTCCTCTCTTATTTACAGTCAAATAAAAATAAGTTTTCTACAATCCATTTTTCAGTAAATTTTACAGACGGGTATGAAGTAAAAAGAAGTTATTCTATAGTCAAAGCAGTTTTTAAACTAAGAATTTCAAAATGACTTAGTATTAGATCCATCACATCAGGTAGCACCTGTATTCTGTAAAACTGGAACTCACTCAAGGCACTCGATTTCGCAGTAAGGAGTTTACTATCATGGGTACTCGACTACTCCATTATTTATATGGCACAGTGCTGGTATGCGGGATCCAAACAGCAAGAGAGGGTGCACTGCCCTCTGCAGATTCACTGAATGAGTAGGGCTGGGGAGGACCTCCCAGTGGCTCTAGTTTGTGTGGGATGAGTGTGCAAGTGTGAGGGTGTGTTCAAGAGAGGCTGTAGTTAATAAATCCACAGGTGGTTTTCCCAGGGACTATGAATTGACAGATTCCAATGAATTAAGGAGTAGAAGTAAGGAAGCAAGGTCAGACAAGATAAACAGGCCAGTGGGTGACAGAAGAACCCCTCTATACCTGCCCACCAAAGCAAAAACAGCCCAAGAAACAATATATCCATTAAGGATGGTCTCTTTCTTAAAACTATGAAAGCAATTAAATTCAGACATGATGGAAAAATTGCAGATTTCCCATCTGTAGATGCACCCAATCGCAGATCAAAAATATTCAGGAAATAAATTTGAATCTTTACTGAATGTGTACAGATCTAAACCAAGACAGCATTAAAAACTACTTGCATAGTAATATTTACAGCATACTAGTATTAAAAGTCACTTAGAAATGATTTCAAATGTATTAGAAGATGTGCATAGATTCCATGTAAATACTGTGCAATTTTATATAAGGGATCTGAGCATGCTCAGATTTTTGTATCCAAGGGGATTCCTGAAACCATACCCCACAGACACAAAGGAACAATGATAGCTTCCTTATATGTCTAAAGTCACTAGTAACAGTAAAACTCAGTGTCAAACAACCATGTTAAGGTGGGGGAAACAAGATTTCGATACACATTTTTAACAAGGAAAATAAACACCACACAAGCACAGAATGAGATTTTCAACATAATTAGTCAGGAAAAAAAAAAGTAAAATAAATCCTTAATGAGGATTTATTTACATACCATTACATTTAGATACCATTACAACTAGAATGAATGAATTTAAACTCTGAAAATTCTAAGTATCTACAAGGGATTCTCATACTGAAACACCATTTGGCAGTTACTCATCTACTAAACACATGTTTACCATATGATCCAGCAGTTCTACTCCTAGGCATAAACCCAAGAGAATTTAGACACACAGGTTCCACACATAGACTTGTAAGAAAATGTTAACAGCAGCCTTGTTAAAAAAAAAGTCCCAAACTTGCAAGAACCCGAATGTCCATTAACTGTTGAATGCATAACCAAATTATGGGAAATACTACTCAGCAATACAAGGGAACAGATATTGAAACATACAACAATATAAATGAATCTAAAGAGCACTACCTATGGGAAAGAACCCAAATACAAAGGACTAAATTTTTTATTTTTTTTACATGAAGTCAGAAGGAAAGCAAAATAGCAGCAACTGAAGCAGATCAAGGAATGTCAGGATCCGCGTGGGGACGGGAATGACTGGAAACAGGCTTAAAAGAGGACATGCTCACGTTGTAGCAGAGGGTACGTAACTGCACATACTTGTGAAAATTCCTTGAGCTGCGGCTGGGATTGTGGCTCAGTGGTAGAGCACTTGCCTAGCATGTGTGAGGTACTGGGTTCGATTCTCAGCACCACATATAAATAAATAAAGGTCCATCAACAACTAATAAAATATTTTTTTAAAAAAGAAAATTCATTGAGCTATACATTGAAAATCAGTAAATTTAATTAAATATACAAATGTGGTTTAAAATTAACCTCAGTGCCTCCATAATCTAACATGAAAACTTTGTAACTTCATCATTACGTCCGACCTAGAAGTCTTTCAGTGTATGGTATTCAACATATCCAAATATTCAATGAGGATTCCAGCAATCATTGGTGGCTAAATACCCAGAGACCACCAAAAAAGAACCAACAAATAATGCTGCTTAGTGCGAAACGAAACTATTCCACAATGCTACTTCCCATGGATTGTAGCCTTATAAAAGATTTCCCAAAAGTGGCCTAATAATACTTAGTTTAGGATTAGTTTCTTCAATGTAAGAGGATAAACTTCCTAAAACTACTGATAATCTATGGAGGGTAACATATGGGAAACAGAAGACTGCTGAAGAAATGAGTTGGAAGAAAACAAGTGTGAATACTTTAAGAAATGTGAGCCAGATTAGTAATCAAGTCCAACACTACTTTTAAAAATACGCTAAGTGTGCCAGGAGCGGTGGCTCATGCCTGTAATCCTAGTGGCTCGGGAGACTGAGACAGGAGGATGCGAGTTCAAAGCCAGACTTGGCAAAAGTGAGGCGCTAAACAACTCATGGAGACCCTGTCTCTAAATAAAATGCAAAACGGGGCTGAGGATGTGGCTCAGTGGCCTAGTGCCCCCAAATTTAATCCCCAGGAACTCCTACCTCCCCAAAAAATAAACACTTAAGTGGGAAACACCTCTTAGCACCCATAAGGCTTTGTCCTTGAGTTCATTGGACACATTTATAATGTAAGACTATAGACAAATTTATCAAAATTATAGGTGATTCAAGGTTGAAAATGGTTAAAATGTTGCACAACAGCTTCCTGTCTAAATAGCTAAATTGCAGCAATGATTTTATAGTATTCATGTCAAATTTCAGTCAAAAAATAATACAACAGTGTTCACATAACAAATATTTTTGCAGGGCTACCACATGGTGGTTACGATACTAGTTGGAAAAAGACACCAAGATTGAGTAAGAAAGTTCTTACCTACACAAAGTCCATCATATATGAAAAAACAAGCCCTGCCATCTGTGGTAGAAGTTAAAAGTTACTAATATGTGAGAAAGATGTAAAAGTTTGGAGTTTGTCCCTCAGCTATTAATAATAACGTAACTATCAGTGAAATTGTAGGCTGAACTATCAGAAGTGGGGAGTTCCAGTCAAATCTATATAAGCAGTACTATGATTTGATCTAATCGATTTATTTAGGGAGTAATGGTGATATTCTAGTGTGATCTCGATGAACTCACAAGTCCCCCATCTAACACCAACAAAAGGTGCCTGAATCTTTTATAGTGTCACCATTTCTCTACTACTAAATACCAAAGAGGATGCATGAATCTGTACCTACTAGACATTCCCAGCTGATAGGAGTGCTGAGAACTACCAGATCTTGACAAACTGAAACATGTGCATATATTAGGGGACCTAGAAATATTTAAATCCTCTAGGGAAGGGCCGCAGAGTGGAAGGTAGACTGCCAGGTGGTTCTGAGCAGTAGGCGTTATAGAGAAGCAATATGGTGTTCCAGCAACTGGACAATCTCACATTTGGATGGACAGCCTTATAAAGCACAGAGACCTGGCAGCAGCTACAAATTTAGTTAGGATACTAATATTTAACCTTTGATGTGGTTCCTGGATCATTCCCATCCTCACAACTCACCTCCCAACATCCAGGCTTTCAACCTCCACGTGGCAGCCCTCCTTGCCCCTGTCCACAATCCTAACACTCTTCCAGGGCTCTTCTTCACCTCCGGGATTGATGTAAAAATACCTCCTGGATGACAGACCAGGTTGCCTATGGATCTAACTTCATGAGCCACTGCCCCTCCTGTGCTGTGTCCCAGCTATTCACAACCATTGCAAAGCTCGCTTATCAGGCTGCATTTTTCTTGCCTTCATGCTGCGCACATGCCATCTGCTGTTTGAAACACCTCTTGGGTGTCCTGGTGTGAGCTCAGCCCATTCATCCTTCCTTCAGACAATCCCATCTTTGAGAAGCATTCCAAACTTTTACCCCTTCCTCCTTTGTATAACCTGGCACCTTATCTCCATGAAAACATTCCCCCACATCTAAAGATTAGGTACAGCTGTATCACCCTGCTAACCCATGAGCCTCTGCCTGGTTATCTCAATCCCTGGGATTTCATTCTGGATATGACACTTCATAGAAATTTATAAATGAGTCAGGGATTCCAAGACAGCACAGTTAGCCATACTTTTACCAATGTTGGTTGTGCAACAGGTCCAGAGTAAGCCCCTGCAAATACTATTATCTTGAGGCTACAGATGATACAAGGTAAGTACTCGCCAGGCAACTGTGGTGGGGATACAGTCTAGGAGCCAAAATGGTCACCAGATGCACACTCTTGGGCATTCTGAAGTCTTCTGAGTTGAATCCTGTTTCTATGGCACTATGTGACCTTGAATAACTTGCATAACCTCTTGAAGGCCCAGTCTCTTGGTCTATAACATAAAGATACTGAAAGTCCTTACCTCCAAGGGTCTCTGTGACAACTAGATGTCAATGTGTTAGAAGGACTTGGCAAAGCCATCCACAAAGGACACTATCTCCCAGAATGCCAGCTGACTGCTCCCCAGTGGTATTGAATAAAGCAGAGTTAAGGCTCAATACTGGCCTCTGTTACTACTTACAAGCCTTGGACAAGTCTAACAGGCAACTGGCTTTTTCATCAACAAATGAAAATAATTCCTAGTTTGGAGAAAGGTATTCTGACAAAAGAACATATCTAAAAATGCTATGCACAGAGGAGTAGTTTCTATCCCCCTTTTGATTATGGATCATTAATTTCAGAGCCATCTGGAAAATTTCCTCTTCTTTCCAAGAAAGGCAGGATTGTACAATGAAAGACATGTTCTTGAGATTCAAATTAAAAAGACCATAATCACCTCACTGTAACGTTCCCCACATGCTGCAAAAGCACCTTTAAAAGAAGCCCTGTAAGTCTCCTAATAATTAATTTATTTATACTGAGCTGACATAGACCCCTGTAAATACAACGTCTGGGTTGTATAAAAAAAGAAAAAGCACACTGAGAAATTTCATTAAATTTACTCAGATGTAGCCCATCACTTTTGTTCACTGATTCTCTTTAAACAACACTTAGCAAACTCACATATGGTCTAAGAAATCTTTCATCCAAGACAGAAATTTCTAAAAACAGCATGATGGGGAAGCCTGTAAAGTGCTTACTACACTATCAGTCTCACTTTTTTTTTTTTTTTTTTTTAGGATAAATGCACTTGGCTGCAAATTAGAATAAATGCACCTGTTTGCAAAGAACATATTTTTTTAAAAGAGTGTTACATATCTCAAACATTAATTTTTTAACACTCCTAAAAGTGGTACTCAGAACACACATCTTATTATACAAATCTGCAATTTTAAAACTAGTACATTATTAGCTGGAGATGATTCAATTAATAATTTTGTCATTCCTTAAGGTTTCAAAGATTATGAGTCAGTAGCTGGAAATAATAATTCATTTAGAAAAGGTTAATAGAATCATAAAGAAAACCTAGAGTTTATATAAAGTTCACTGCCAAACTGCCAGGATCACTTGGCACTTAGATCCTGATATAGAATGTAAGCAAGAGTGACTTTGAAATAGTTGTGGGATGACCATGCCATTCTGGGAAGAAAGAAGGCGCCACATTCCTTAAAAATATTTAAATTTTATAACCCTAGAGATTTCCAACATCCAAATGCACTAACAGATATTTTCTTTATGGTCAGCACAGTTTTTCAAAGTCACTGTACTTCTTTATCCAGCAGAAGCTATTGAAGAAAACATGTGTTTTGTAGTTAATAAAATGTTTACATGCAAAAATTCCTTTTTAACTTAAATTATAGGAAATATTCCTTTCAAAAAACACAGAAATAAGGAACTCACAATTGCCTAAGGCATAAGGCAATGGTATTTTCAAGGCTGATCTTTAAATGATTATTTTTAAATGACTACTTATTAAATCAATCATTGTGTCACTGGAAAAAAATTAAAGGTTTTATAATATTTAAGGAACCATAGAATATCATGCCAAGAAATTCTGTCAACAAATTTCTGTTTTCCATGATTATAAATTTTGGCAACTTTCCATCCCGTCAAATACCACTTAAGACAGAATTCTGATGAAATGCAAGTATCCCTTCCTTTCCCCCCCCCCTTATAAGATTAGGGGCAGGGGTGAAGCTCAGTAGCCTGAGTTGGGTTCCAAGCACTGCACAAAAAATTAATCTCCACAATAAATTCAACATCTGGGCCAGGACCTGGGATCACCCAAGCTGTCTGAAACACACACAGGCTCCGGTACTCCTCGTGCAGGAGGGCTCAGCTTTCCCACATTGATTTTCTGTTTCTTAAGAGACTAAGCACTAACAGCCTGAGCCTGGCTTGTGTGTTTTAGAATAACCGGAGACCTCCTCAGTGCTTTCCAGAACAGGTGGCAACGATGGCAGGCAGGAGAATCTCTACTCTTGGCTGTCCCTAAGAAAAGCTGTTCATCACACTAATAAGCAAGTGTAGAATTACGCCAACATCAACACCAGAATTTGCACAATGTGAGCAAAATGGAGTAAAATCTGCTGGACTCTTCTCTTTTCCTACTAAAAACTTAGACATAGATTTTGAGACATCGAAATCTATCATATTTTTTTAAGTGTGATAAATACACATTGCGGAATATTTGTCATCTTCAACATTTTTAAGTGTGCCATTCAGTGCCATTAAGTACACTCACATCACCACCATCAATCTCCAGAACCCTCTTTACATCTTGAAAAAAACCTCTGTACCCAGTGAACAAATCTTCCCTTCCTCTTCCCCCTGCCCTGGCCACCACTATTCTACTTTCTGTCACCACTGACTACCCAGTACTTGGTCTAAGTGTCATCATGTAGTGTTGTTCTTTTGTGGCTGGTTTATTTCACTCAGCACAATGTCCCCACACTTCCTCCCTACTTTAGTGTGTGTCCAGGGGGCAATGAACCTTCAGGATAGAGCCAGCTACATATCACCAACAAAGCCCCTGCAAATGGGCAGGCTAAATATAAAGGATTGCATTTATAAAAACAATAGTCTGAGAGCATCGATAGCACCCTAGAAGGCTGCTCACTGGTGCACCCCAGAACCCCTCAATGGCAGAACCAGCAAGAGAAGCATGCGAGCTGGGCTACAAGGCGCATCTGTAACACAGGTAAGGGTAGCTTTTCAATGAAAGTTGAGGTTCCACATATAACATCTGTCATATATACCCTGTCTTTAAGGGCTTCAAGGAAGTCAACATTGATACAAGTAAATGGCCAAGAAAGAGACTGAGTAGATTTCAAACTACTGCCTTCATTACATTAAAGGCAATTTTGCTATCTTAATGATAGCAAAGGATGAAAACCCCTTATCTGAAATGATTGACATCAGAAGTGTTTCAGATTTCAGATTTTTCTTTTCAGATTTGAGAATATCTGCATATAGCCAATGAGATTCCTCGGTATGGGAAAAAACTCTTAACACAAATTTCATTATGTTTCACATTACCTTATACACATAGCCTGAAGATAATTTTATATAATTTGAATAATTCTTGTGCATGAAATGAAGTCTGTACACACTGAAGCATCAGACTTTTGACACCATTTTGGCACTCAAAAGGTTTAAGATTTTGCAGCGTTTAGACTTTTTGGATTAGAGATACTCAGCCTATACTAAATTGCATGATTAAAAAAACTACAACTCACTCTATAAAACTCTAGCATTTGTCATATGATCCTTTGTAGCATTCTTTAGCTGTTTTGTGTAAGCCTTACTTCCCCAACTATATTACATGTTTCACAAACAGAGTCTTTGAATTCTTTCATATTTATCATGCTCCACTCTCAAATCAACACTCACAGTAGATACTGAATAAAATACTGCTGATCAAGGTGGCTTTTAGAGTTTAGTGTGCAAAGGTATACATTTTGTAGTCAACCCCAAACTAAAATCTCATTTCTACTCAGAGTTGTTCTAAATATGAAATAATTTACTTACCACCAGTAAATAATCGAATACATTGCAACCACTTGTAGTAGTAATACTAATCAATTTTATATATTTATCTTTTTCATGTTTTCTGACCTGCTACATGTGATTGGGAGGTTTCATAACTAAAATCAGTGTTTCAAGACAAGCCCACAGACGAATGCCTGGTTTTACTTTTTATTCCCTTTTAGATATTCAATACTGTTGGCAAGGATCTTTCACCAGTAGTGGCTCATTAAATTAGCACAGATATCACAGATTTTAGACCTGGATAAAATAAAGATTAGAACAATGTCACATATGCAATTGGGCACTGATCATCAGCCAGTGTGTTCCACTAGTGAAGCCCAACCCAGAATTTGGAAGAAGGGAAGAGAATTCACTGACACTTCACACTTTTGGGGCACATACTTTAAAAATGCATGTGAGACTTCCATATGCAATAAGAATAAGGAGCAGATGAACGGTCTTGAATCTCATTGTTATAAGTAATTTCATTGGCACAAATAAAAATGTACCTTCCTAGGGGTCAAGCAAAGAAGTCTTGAGGACCACAACAAGAAACAAGTCCTCCCTCAGAGAGCTGAAAACCACATCAGATGACTGACTGTACCAGAGGGTGGAGCCCACACTTGAGGCAACAGACAGCCCTTACAGGATGGTTATGAACAGGAAGGCTGGCCTACAATCTGAAAGAACAACAAATACCAAAGCATAAACAAATACGTTTACTAATAAGCTTTCTGATCTATCCCACCTGCCACAAACTGTGGGTAGGTTAGAGATCTGAGAGAAATTATGTGACCCATAAAATCTCATCATGGTTCAATCAAAAGATCTAAAATTATAGTTCAGCCCTCTTCCAGCTGAAATATTGACAAATAATTTTTAAAAGCCTCATTACGTGAAGTAAATATAATTAAAAGTACAACTTGAACCTTAGCTTAACTCTTAGGAATCCGAATATGCAGCCCCTTACTCTAATCTCCATTAAGAAAGAGCTTGTACTGTTGAGATGAAACAAAACATTATTAGAGAGAGAGAGAGAGAGAGAGAGAGAGTGTGTGTGTGTGTGTGTGTGTGTGTGTGTGTGTGTGTGTGTGAGTAGTCTCTACTATATACAGGAACATAGTAAAAATAATAACAAAACATATAAACAGTAAAATATGATCCATAATTAAGAGTGAACGTACTCAATAAGCACAGAATTGCAGATGACTCAGTTAATGAGATTAGTAATTAAGGAGTTTAAAACAACCATAACAAATATGTTAGAGAATTTATTGGAAAATATGGATCTACTGGGAGAAGAAATGAAATATTTTAGGGTAGAAATGGAAACTAAAATAAAACTCAATAAAATCTAAGACTAAAAGTAACAATATTTGAAATAAAAAATTCCCTGAATGGGTTTGCTAAGCAGATACTACAGTACAGGGAGAGAGATAGCAGTAAACTTAAATTTCCAAATTAAAGATAGGTAAAAATGAAGTATCAAATGATTTGCAACATAACATCAAACAATAAAAATTTGAATGACTACCCAGAAAAGGAAGAACTATAACAGTAAAATTATTTGAATTTAGATCTGAATTTAAAATATTTGAAGAAATATGGATGGAATATATAAGATTTGAAAAAACTTCCACCCACTAACTAAGAAGCTCAAAGAATTTCAAGTAGATAAATACAAAGAAAAAACTCACCTATTGTAGCCTAACTTCTGAAAATAAAACACAAGTTTTTTTTTTTTTAATAAAATGAAAAAAGAGAAGGCTTTATACAGGGGAATAAAGAAAATGATGACAGCCAACTTCTCATCAGGGAAGAGGCCAGAACAGAACAACATATTAAAAGTACCCAAAGGGGGGTGGGGTGGAGGAGCTGATAACCTAGAAGTGATAAAGGAAGTTCTTCAGGATGAAGGAAAATAATACCAAGCAGAAAAGCCCAGGTCTATATGAAGGAATAAACAGCACAGAAATTATCTGCTATAAAGCAAAGAATTAATGTTAAGATTTCTAACACATACAGAATATATATAATGATAGTATAGAGGACAAGAAGAGAATAAATGGAAATACACAATTGTGGGATTCTTACATTGAATGCAAAGTATGACAGTATAAATTCAATTTAAATGGTGATTCTATATCTGTATATAATATCTACATATCTTATTATAATCCCTAGATCAATCAGTAAACACTTAATCAGTCCAAAATGTGGCAGAAAGAAAGGAACAAACAGACCAGACAAATAAGACACAAAGATATGAAAGTCAATCATATCAACACGTAATAATATCTACGTCAATTACACTAAATGTAAATGTACTAAATACCTCAATTAAAACAGTTTGGCAAGAGTGGGTAAAATAACAACACCTAACTAAAAGCTTATATGCTATCATAAAAGACACATTTTAACACAAGGATGAGGTAAACAAAAAAGAGAATGGTTTTGTGTGTGTGTGTGTGTGTGTGTGTGTGTGTGTGTGTGTGTGTGTGTGTATGCACTCATCTTAAGAAATCTGGTGTGGCTATACCAATATCATATTAGATAGACTTTAAGACAAGAAGGAGTCCCAGAGATAAGGAAGGAAAATTACATAAAAACAGAAGAGGCAATTCTTCACAAAGACAAAGGAGTTCTAAATGTGTGTACCTCATTTTAGGACCTCTGACTAAATGACTCAATGACTGAAAATGCAGAACTAAAGAGAAACAGACAAATCTGCAGAGGTAGAGATTTTTAGCACTCTGTACTCAATAATTGAAAGAGCAAGTAGATAAAAAAAAAGAATAAAGATATGAAAATTTTAAATACATTTATTAGGCATAAATAAAACATAAGAATGACTAGCATGCACATTATTTTCTTCATTTTCTATAGCCAATAAAATGAACATAGAAGTTGAACATTTTGTTGTTCAAGATAAAATGATTTTGAAAATCATATGTAAGGAGTTTAGAACAGTACATTATGAAATACAAAGCAACCTTGAAAAAACAAAGAACACTTTTTGAGTAGTTCTTAGTAATTCTATTCTTGATGTTCTTTCTCCAGTACTAAGGAACCCTAGGACATTATTACTTATCTGAGCTCTTTTATTCAAGTATTTTTCAGCTTTGGGTTCCAGTACCACTATTAAATAACTCATTAGCACCTTTCAGCTTACGTATGAAATACCAAATCAAAACAAATACTAACTATGAAATCAAATGAAAGATCAAAGTCCAAATTGTTGATTTCCAAGATACTGAGGCTTATAGGTCTCTTCCTTCACAATTTATTTTTGGGATGCTCTAAGAATCTCTTTAAAGAGAATATGGGGCTGAGGGAACAACCCAGTGGTACAGTGCTTGCACAAGCCCTGAGTTTGAGCCCCAACGTCACACAACAAAAAAAGAAAATAATTGTAATGGCCTCAGAGTTTTCCATCCTTTGGTCTTCATGTACCTCAGCCCATACGGAAAAACCTGACTCCTCCACCCTCATTGATTGATGCCAAGTTCAAGCCAAATGCAAAGCTCTCAGCTTTGCCCATAGGAAACAGCACTAGAAGCGCCTGTCAGCCATAAATAAGTCTAAGGTGGGGCCCTAAAATCTTTTCTTTAAATATGTGTTCCAGTGATTCTTATGAAACACTCACTTGCACATTAATTGTACTTTCAGGTTTTCACAGAAACATACTTCAACTCAGTCCTGCTCTTCAATGACCATATGATCTTGTGTAAGTCACTGAAACTTCCTCAAAGTCTCATGTAGGATATGCAGAAACATCCATCTAGCAGGATCTGTTAAAGCAGTATGATGTCTTAAACCAGAAAGATGCTCAAATCTTTGTTGAAGGAATAATAAAAATATGCATGGAGGGCAACATGCAAGCTGAAAGTAGGACTTCACAGGATGAAGTCCAAAATACCTGCCACACTAGGTTTCTCTGTCCCTCTTTTCTTTGCCCAAATGAATCAAATGCTTCACCTGACTGCCAGTCTAAACGTTCAAGTTCTCCAGCTATGCCATGCTGTTTCATGCCTCAGTCCCTTGATTTGACCTGTCTCCAAGAATTTCCTCCCTTGAGTGTCTTTCCTTCATCCCTACTCCCAGCCCTGCTGTCCACTTGGATAACAATAACTTCCCTTACAAGGGAGGTGGATCTGACTCAGCTAAGCTCTGGTCTTCAGGAAAGCCTTTCTGGACACTCTCCTTCTTCAACTTTGGCTGAGGGCAGGCTGCCTCCTGCAACATCTTCCCCTAAGCTCAACCCTCCCCCTGGTAGTTTCTGAGCTCCCACGTGGCACTGAATGCTATGGGCAATACCTGAAGCCTTTCCAGGCACCTCAGGAAAAACTTGCTCAATCTGTGGAATCAGATAGCTTAACTGGCCTGGGACATTAGGAAAGATATCCCTGATCAAGACTGTGGCCTGTAATGGAGACCATTCAAGCACTACCCCCAGGCTCAAGATGGGGAAGAACCAAGCTCAACTGATCCAATAACCAGCAGCAACTCTCCAGCCACCTCAATGAGTCGCCCTGGATGTGGAGCCGCAGCCTGCCCAGATGCCCAATGACCACAAACCTAGCAACACCTTGGCAGCAACCTCCACAAAGACAGTTTCCAGGGAAGATGCCCTGAATTCTCACATAGAGATAAGGAAAAAAAAGATAAGGAAACTGATAGCATTTGAATGGCTAAGTTTGGGGGTCATTTCTAATGGAACAATAAGTAATGCAGATTTTAATTAAATTCCTAGTTTTCTTTTTGCCCAGAATAAACTCTTATCTATCATAGATTTAACAAATCATCAAAGCAGCATAGAGAACACATGTTCTATTTCCCTCCAGACACACTTACAAAAAGAGACATCCGATTTCTCAAAGGCTAAAATTGATTAAAAGATACTCCAGCTAGTTTTTGTTTTGAGAGAGATTCAGATTAAATGGGTCAACTATATAATCAAATTATAAAATAGAAGGAACATCATAAAAAGAAACAATTCAAAACTCAAGGAGTTAAATTTGTTTCCAAATAGGACTTCTATAAATTATTAGAATATATATTGCACTAGATTTCACTTGAAATCCTTATAATTTCTAAAAATCATGTTTTAGTTCATGGAAGGCATTATTACTTAAGGGCCTAAGGCTAAATTTAGAAATCATCTTCATTATATTCCTCCAAACTTAATCAACATCATACTTACCTATATCCATTTCTATAGAAATAAGAAAGATATTCTGCCACAGTCCAGCTGCAGCAAAATAGCCGGGAGGTGACGAATAACTTCTGTAGATTGATACAGCAGGAGTAGGAACCTTTTATTGTAGGACAACAGAGCTATTTATACATTCCACACAGCTTATCTTAATTAGCATAAACTAGATACATCAGTCAACCAATAAGGAATCTCCACACTTAATGGCTCACTTTTGTTACTTCACAAACCACTCCCTTTGGCATTTTGCCAGACACCATCCAGACTTGTTTACGAACTCTAACATTCCCCTGGCAAAATACCAGGTGTTATTTTGACTTGTTTACAGACCTTAACAATATTCCAATGTTTCCATATAATATACCTTAAAACAAAAATCATGTAAGCTATGCAAAAACAAAAAACATCAATTGATCAGCAAAAAACATTAAAATTCTAAGAAAAGAATATTATTTGATAAAATTTATTTTTTATAATAATTTGTTATACATGGCAGCAGAATGCATTACAATTTATATTACACATATACGGCACAAGTTTTCATATCACAGTTTGTATATAAAGTATATTCACACCATTCGTATCTTCATACATGTACTTAAGGTAATGATATCCATTACTTCCACCATCTTTCCTACTCCCATGCCACCTCCCTTTCCCTCTCACCCCTTTGCCCTATCTAGAGTTTCTCTTATCCTCCCAAGCTGCCCCTCCCAACCCCACTATGAATCAGCCCCCTTATATCAGAGAAAACATTTGGCATTTGGTTTTTTGGAATTGGCTAACTTCACTTAGCATTATATTCTCCAACTCCATCCATTTACCTACAAATGACATAGTTTTATTCTCTTTTACTGCTGAGTAATATTCCATTGTGTATATATGCCACATTTTTTTATCCATTCACCTACTGAAGGGCATTTAGGTTGCTTCCACAGTTTATCTACTGTGAATTGTGCTGCTGTAAACATTGATGTGGCTGTGTCTCTGTAATATGCTGTTTTTAAGTTCTTTGGGTATAGTCCAAGGAGAGGGATAGCTGGGTCAAATGGTGGTTCCATTCCCAGTTTTCCAAGGAATCTCCATACTGCTTTCCATATTGGCTGCACCATTTTGCAGTCCCACCAGCAATGTATGAGTGTACCTTTCTCCCCACATCCTCGCCAACACTGATTGTTGTTTGTGTTCTTAATAGCTGCCATTCTGACTGGAGATGAAATCTTAGAGTAGTTTTGGTTTGCATTTCTCTAATTGCTAGAGATGTTGAACATTTTTTTCATATATTTGTTGACTGATTGTATATCATCTTCTGAGAAGTGTCTGTTCAGATCCTTGGCCCCTGTATTGATTGGGCTATTCAATTTTTTGGTGTTTAGATTTTCGAGTTCTTTATATACACTAGAGATTAGTGCTATATCTGAAGCGCAAGTGGTTAAAATTTGCTCCCATTTTGTAGGCTCTCTATTTACCTCACTGATTGTTTCTTTTGCTGAGAAGAAGTTATTTAGTTTGAATCCATCTCATTTATTGATTCTTGAGTTTAATTCTTATGCTATAGGAGTCTTATTAAGGAAGCTGGGGCCTAATTCTATATGATGGAGATTTGGGCCTACTTTTCTTCTACATAGGTGCAGAGTCTCTGGTTTAATTGCTAGGTCTTTGATCCACTTAGTTGAGTTTTGTGCATGACAAGAGAGAGGGGTTTAACTTCATTTTGTTGCATATGGATTTCCAGTTTTCCCAGAACCATTTTTTGAAGAGGCTATCTTTTCTCCAATGTATTTTTGGCGTCTTTGTCCGATATAAGATAAATGAAATTATATGGGTTAGTCTCTGTGTCCTCTACTGTGTATCATTGGTCTACCAGACTATTTTGGTACCAATACCATGCTGTTTTTGTTACTATTGCTCTGTAATATAGTTTGAGGTCAGTATAGTGATGCCACCTGCTTCACTCTTCTTGCTAAGAATTGCTTTAGCTATTCTGGGTTTCTTATGTTTCCAGATGAATTTCATTACTGCCTTTTCTATTCCTATGAGGAATGTCACTGGAATTTTGATTGGAATTACAATAAATTTGTATAGTGCTTTTGGTAGTATGGTCATTTTGAAAATATCAATTCTTGCCTATCCAAGAACAAGGGAGACCTTTCCATCTTCTAAGGTCTTCTTTAATTTCTTTCTTTGGCATTCTGTAGTTTTTGTTGTACAGGTCTTTCACCTCTTTTGTTAGGTTGATCCCCAAGTTTGGGGTTTTTTTTGTTTTTTTGTTTTTTGTTTTTAAGGCTAATGTCAATGGGGTAGTTTTTCCTCATTTCCCTTTCAGAGGATTTGTCACTGATAATTACAAAAATGCTTTTGATTTATGGGTGCTGATTATTTTTCTTGCTACTTTGCTGAATTCATTTACTAGTTCTCGAAGTTTTCTGGTGAAACTTTTTGGTTCTTCTAGGTATAGAATCATATTGTCAGCAAATAGTGCTAATTTTGAGTTCTTCTTTTCCTATCCATACCCTTTAATTTCTTTCATCTGTCTAATTGCTCTGGCCAGTGTTTCAAAAACTATGTTAAATACAAGTGGTGAAACAGGGTATCCCTGTCTTGTTCTAGTTTTTAGAGGGAATGCTTTCAATTTTTCGCCATTTAGAATGATATGGGTTTAGCATAGATGGCCTTTATGATGTTGAGAGATCTTCCTGTTATCCCTAGTTTTTCTAGTGTTTTGAACATGTATGAGTCCTGTATTTGTTGAATGCTTTTTCTGCATTAATTGAGTTGATCATGTGATTCTTTAAGTCTATTGATGTGATCAATTATGTTTATGGATTTCCATATATTGAACCAATCTTGCATCCCTGGGATGAACCCCACTTGAGCGTGATACACTATCTCTTTGATGTATTTTTGCATTTGATTTTCCAGAATTCTATTGAGAATTTTTGCATCTATGTTCATTAGCGATATTGGTCTGAAATTCTCTTTCTTTGACGTGTCTTTGCCTGGTTTTGGAATCAGGGTGATATTGGCCTCATAGGATGACTTTGGAAGTCCTCCCTCTTTTTATATTTCATAAAATAATTTTTAGAGTATACATATTAGTTCTTCTTTATTAATCTTGTAGAACTTAGCTGTATATCTATCTGGTCTTGGGCTTTTCTTTGTTGGTAGGCTTCTAAAGGTGTCTTCTATTTCATTGCTTGAAAATAATCTGTTTAAATTGTGCATATCATCCTGATTCAATTTGAGCAACTCATATGCCTCTAAAAATTTATCAATGCCTTCGATATTCTCTATTTTATTAGAATACAAATTTTCAAAATAATTTCTAATTAGCTTCTGTATTTCTGTAATATCTGTTGTGATATTTCCTTTTTCAACACATCAGTGATTTGAGTTTTCTCTCTCCTTCTCTTTGTTAACATGGCTAAGGGTCTGTCAATTTTACTTATTTTTTTCAAAAAACCAACTTTTTGTTTTGTCAAATTTTTTTCAATTGTTTCTTTTGTTTCAATCTCATTGTTCATCTCTGATTTTAATTATTCCCAGTCTTCTACTGCTTTTGGTGTTGATTTGTTCTTCTTTATCTAGGGTTTTGGGATGTAATGTTAGGTTATTTATTTGTTGACTTTTTCTTCTTTTAAGGAATGAACTCCATGCAATGTACTTTCCTCTTAGTACTGCATTCATAGCGTCCCAGAGATTTCGATATGTTGTATCTTTGTTCTCATTTACCTCTTAAGAATTTCTTAATCTCCTCTTTGATGTCTTTTGCAACCCAATGTTCATTCAGTAGCATATTATTTAGTCTCCAGATGAAGTAGTTTTTATTTTATCACTGAGTTCTAATTTCATTCCATTGTGATCTGATAGAATACAAGGTAGTATCTCTACTTTTTGTATTTGTTAAGAGTTGCTTTGTGGCATAATATATGGTCTATTTTAGAGAAGGATCCATGTTCTGCTGAGAAGAAAGTGTATTCATGTGTTAGAAGAAAATATTCTATATATGTCAATTAAGTCTAAGTTATTGATCGTATTACTGAGTTGTATAGTTGCTTTGTTCTACTTTTGTTTGGAAGATTTATCCAATGGTGAAAGATGTGTGTTAAAGTCACCCAGAATTATTGTTTTGTGGTCAATTTGACTCTTGAATTTGAGAAGAATTTATTTGATGAACATAGATGCTCCATTGATTGGGGTATATATATTTATAATTGTTATGTCTTATTGGTGTGTCGTTCCCTTGAGAGTATGAGATGTCCTTCTTCGTCCCTTTTGATCAACTTTAGCTTAAAGTCTACTTTATTTCATATGATAGAAACCCCTGCTTCCTTCTGCAGTCCTTATGATTGGTGTGATTTTTTCCCAATCTTTCACCTTCAAGTCTGTATATGTCTTTTCCTATGAGTCTCTTGGAAGCAGCATATTATTGGTTGGTTGGTTGGTTGATTCATTCATTTTGATCCAAGCAGCTAGCCTATGTCTTTTGACTGGTGAGTTTAGGCCATTAACATTCAGGGTTAATTTTTTTTTTTTAAAGAGAGAGTGAGAGAGAGAGAGAGAGAGAGAGAGAGAGAGAGAGAGAGAGAGAGAGAGAGAGAGAGAGAGAGAGAGAATTTTTTTTTAATATTTATTTTTTAGTTCTCGGCGGACACAACATCTTTGTTGGTATGTGGTGCTGAGGATCGAACCCGGGCCACACGCATGCCAGGTGAGCGCGCTACCACTTGAGCCACATCCCCAGCCCCTCAGGGTTATTATTGAGACATGATTTGCATTCCCAGTCATTTTTGTTGTATAACTTGTTATTTAACTTGACTTGGTTTTTCCTTTGATTCGCTTTTCATTTAGTGTAATGCCTCCCTCTGCTGATTTTCATTTCCTCTTCATAGAATATTTTGCCAAGGATGTTCTGTAGTAGAGGTTTTCTAGGTGTAAATTCTTTTAACTTTTGTTTATCATGGAAGGTTTTCATTTCATTATGAAATCTAAAACTTAATTTTGCTGAATTCAAAATTCTTGGTTGGCATCCATTTTCTTTCAGAGCTTGATATATGTTGTTCTAGTATGTTCTAGCTTTCAGGGTCTGGGTTGAAAAATCTGCACATAACCTAATTGGTTTTCCCCTATATGTGATATGATTCCTTTCTCTCATGGCTTTTAATATTCTCTCCTTATTATGCATGTTAGGCATTTTCATTATAATTTTCCTTGGTGTGGATCTGTTGTGATTTTGAACATTTGGCATCCTGTAAGCCTCTTGAATTTGTTTTTCCAATTTTTTTCTTCATGTTTGGAAATTTTTCTGATGTTATTTCATTGAATAGATTGTCCATTCCTTTGGTTTGAAACTCTATGCCTTCCTCTATCCCAATAAATTTCTTAAATATGGTCTTTTTATGCTATCCCATGTTTCTTGAATGTTCTGCTCATGGTTTCTTACCATTTTCACTGTGTGGTCTACATTCTTTTCAAGATTATATATTTTGTCTTCATTGTCTGAGATCCTGTCTTCCAAGTGGTCTAATCTGTTGGTAATGCTTTTAATTGAGCTTTTAATTTGGTTTATTGTTTCTTTCATTTCAAGGATTTCTGTTCGGTTTTCCTTTAGAACCCTCATCTCCCTAATGAAGTAATCTTTTGCTTCCTGTATTTGCTTATGTAGCTCTTTGTCAAAATGATCATTTGCTGCCTGTATTTGCTTCCTTATATCATCCTTTAAGTCACAGAACATTTTGATTATGTACATCCTGAACTCTTTCTCTGTAATTTCATCTGCTGTGCTGGCCATGGATTCTAATAATGTGGTATCTTGATTTGTTAGGACACATTCTTCCCTTGTCTTTTCATATTGCTCATGGGTCTTCCCTTCTAGTTCTATGGATCTTAAGCATTACTATTTTGACCCTATAGTGATCCTGTAGGGTTCTAATACCTCACCTTTGAGGGAAAGGACAATGTAAACAGATCTCAATATAAACAAAATACCACCTAAAAACAAATAGTTGTTATTAAGACCTTTACAGTTTGGTCACAATGTACAGAAATGGTGAATTCAATTATTATATACAATATAATCATCAGATTTGTAAAAGGGTTCATCGTTTCTGATGGTGGACAAAGAACCTGAGGTGAGATATAGGAAGATATGGTGAAGAGGCATGAGATGAAGATACAGTGTTATTATATCTTAGGAAGTTTGAAAGAGAAATTTAAAGAAGAAGGTTAGTAGCAGGAGAATAGAGGGGTAGTAATTTTGGGTAGACAAGTAAGAGGGAAGACAGTAGAGTACATAAAACACACACACATATATATGTTAAGAAAAATAAAAATGTTAAAATAGAAAAAAAATTGGAGATAAAAAACAAAAGAATATACAATATAACTGTAATACACTACTCACTCATCTCAGTTCTCAATATCCTAATTCATGCAAAGTACTTGGTTTCACATATGTTAGGAATGTGAAGGCAGGAGAAGAAAGAGGGAGAAGAAAGAAAAAAAACTCAAGGAAGAAACAAGGGTTGTTTTGGGTAGAGATCAGTATCTTTCCTGCTTCCCTTCTCATCCAATAGGTGTTGTTGTCTGTTCTTAGTATTTCCGCCCTCAAGATGGTCAGGGGTTATGATTGTGAGGGTTGGTATTGGGTGCAAGGCACATGGAAGTGGGGTATGGCACCCGCAAGTCCCATTGGGAGACTGCAACTTAAGGATCTCTTTTGGGGTCTGCTCCTGTGCAGTGGGTGCCAGGTCTTATCTCCCCAGCTCACCTGTAGACCTCAGAGTTCCTGCCCTCTACCTTAGTCTCTAAAGTGCATGTCCTTCACCCTCTTTCTATTTCATAATCAGGAACTGTTCTCTGGGGAGTCTTGTGTGTTGCACATGGGTGGCTGTGTACCTGTCATGGTGTGGGGGACTGTTTTGAATTGGGCAGTCACTCTGCAGAGTTGGCGGCTGCTGGGGATTGGGAGGAATTAGAAAACTAGGGGTACCTGGCTATCTGATGATCCTGGTAGTTGGCCGGACTAAAGATGGTGACACAAGATAGATGCTGCTCTTTCAGGGTGGGGGTGTCAGTCGGGGGTGGGGGCAGCTGGGCTGTGGTGTGGTGTGATGTGTTCAGAGATGAGCTCTGTGTTGCAGTGGTCAGCTTTCTGATGACATCACAGAGCCTGTGATGTCCCCAGGTGCAGGCAGGCTACTGTGAGTAAGGGACTAGAGCAGTAGCTGCCGAGTCTCAAGATGGAGGTGACTGGGGGAGTCCCACGTTAGTAGATGGGGGTCCACATGGGAGTGGCAGCTGGAGTTCCTGTGCTTGCGTAGTGGCTGAGTGTCCTTCACGGGAGTGGTGTCTGGGAATTCTGCACCAGTGCTGATGCCAGGGGTCCTGCTAAGGCACCCTTGAGACTTGCATGGGTGAGTAGTCATGAGTCCTTTTCTAAAGCTGAGGCTCGGGGCCTGCATGGCACGGCGACCATGATTCCTGCGTGGGATCAGCACAGCACTATTCCTACTAATTGAGACCTGGGTCATGGAGCGACACAGAATGCTGCCTCCCTCTGGCCTGCCATCTTGGATCGATACGGAAGAAGTAAGTAGAATTACAAGGACTTAAGTTTTGATGTTAATAAAAACAAAAATTTTTACAACCATTATATTTTAAAATACTTTATTATGGCAAAATACACTACAAAAAATAGTTTCTTCTAAAATAAAAAGTGAATATCATAGGTTTGTTCAAGTGTCTAACATGTTCAATAAATGATTCCCCAAAAGCAAATCATAACTGAACTGATATTTTAAATATGGAAATCTAATACTACAGGCAAGTACAAAGTGGTTGGGGAAAAACATAAATATATGTCACTTACTAAACAGAAGAGTTACATTAAATCTTAAGAAAAATTCAGGGGCTGGGGATGTGGCTCAAGCAGTAGCGCACTCACCTGGTATGCGCGGGGCGCTGGGTTCGATCCTCAGCACCACATAAAAGTAAAATAAAGATATTGTGTCCACCGAAAACTAAAAAATAAATATTAAAAAAAAAGAAAATATTCAGGACAGCACTGGAGGTTATCACTGAGAAAGTTAAAGCCTATGTTATCGCAGACCATCTTCCCTGGAGGACTCCACCGGTCCTTTCTGCCCTTTGCAGCTTTTTCTCTACAGACATCCACCTTCACCACCCTCCCTCCTGCTCAGAATCCCACAGCTGACCATACCTGGAGTCTCATATCTATGTACCACTTAAGTGAGAGACACATAGGCCAGGCCAGCTCAACATCACTAGGAAACCCATGATAAATAAAAATCCCCAGACCTTCCCTAGACCTCCTGAATTAGAAATTCTGGCAGACTGATAATCTGTATTTGAACAGCCCTCCTGGCGGGAGACTCTGCTGAGCTACAGTGTATAAAGCCCATGGTTCAAGGTTCCTAAAGTGACCTGTGCCTGAGCATCACCAGGGAGCACCCTTGGATGTTCCACCAACCTCATGCATGACAGGAGACCCCAGAAGCTATGGAAACCCAAGTGTTCTGCGTGAGTCAACAAAACCACTAAAGCAGGTCACCTGAAAGGGCCTCTGGACAAAGAGCGGATCTGTTATGTCAATGAATCCCTGACAGTTCTCCTTTGGCTTCGGCCTTTTCCAAGACAGAGAGAATGGAAGGCAAAACCATAACTCTTCCCACAGGCAGATGTCAGGATTTTAATGCACTGGCAAGCCCTGCTCACAGGAGGCCCATGTCCCCGTCACATTCACAGCTCAGAAAGAGATATTCCGGAACGGAAGGTGAGGACTGCACTCCTCCTGTGTCCTGCTTACAAGCGTTTATCAGTTTATTTCAGTGTTAAAGGGAGAAGTGACCTTATTTTCTAACACTGTGCCCTTGAGAGGAGCCTGAATAGATTTTGTTAAGTCTACCGTGGAGCAAACTCGCAGGCTCTAAGGCATGATGAAATAAACCCAAAGTGTAAGTACAAAACGTGGTGCTAAAAATAGAACAGCAAAGGTAGGGTATAGGTGAGGTTGGCAGGTGTCAGGACAAACCAGACTCTGGGCATGTAGGGAAGAAAGATGACTGACAGCTTCACTGGATCCTTAAGCCCACTGGTAACAATATAGTCCCCTTTATAATAGGGCAGCCCATCTGGTCTGGGACACCCACAATCTTACATGAGGTTAAAATCTGACCTCCTACCACTTTTCCTCATGGATGTTGGCTCAGCAATGGGAACACACATGATTCACTGATACCTCTATCCTACAAAGGCCTTTTTGATACGGGAAACAACTATTGATTCAGCCCCAGTATGTGCCAGGCTGGGAGCCCTTTCATGGAAAGAGCAGTCCAGCACCTGCCCTGCACCATGAGCCCCTGGTAGGAGCCTAAGGTCAGCCGTGACACATTCCAAATCTTTCCTCACCATACTCACACTCTGGTTTGACCTTTCTTGCTATGATATTCCACCAACGAACCACTTAGAGTAAAGATTCTGTCGTGTCAATTATTTACCATTTAGTTCCAGATGGTGAGAAATCTTTATTGGTAAGTAAAGCACAGCTGACTCCATTCCAGGGACGGAACACGAATTACAAACACAACCTTTTAAACTGAGGAGACCTGTTAAAAAATCCCACCTGGGGGTCTTCGTCAGCCCCTCCCAGACTCATGGGGAGAGATGGTAGAAGGGCCAGCTCAGGCAGAATGTAAGCCTGGGATCTGAGCTCCATCCCAGACAGGGAGGCATCAGCTGGGAAGGTGAGCTTGTTGGAATGCCCACTCCACCAAGCCATGTTCAGATGAATGAGACCTTTGACCCCAGGAAAGGGAAGAACCACCCAACACATGTCCACTACCACCCGTGAAATGACCTGAAGACTCCATCGCAACCCCTTGCCCCAAAGTCCCTGCTACTATTGTGGAACCACAGTACAGACTGCGTAGCCTATATCCAAAATGCTTGGGACCAAAAGTGTTCCAGATTTCAGAGTCTTTCTCAGATTTTAAAATATGTGCATGGACTTTACCAGTTGAGCATCTCTAGTTTGGAAACTGAAAATTCAAATGCTCCAAAAAATCTCAAACTTTTTGAGTGGGTATATTTACAAAAGTTTCAGATTTCAGAGCATTTCAGATTTTTGGAGTAGGGATGCTCCATCAGTAATACCAATCCTGAAGGATTGTTCTGAGAAAGACATGGAATAATCCCAGATGTCCTCCAGGAACCCTCTATGAGCACGGGAACCAACAGGTCCATGGCTGCCACATATTGCTCACCCCAAACAGCCCAAAGCAAGCCATGTTCACCTCCAGAATCAGCACCAAGTCTCCATTTTACATTTTTCTACCCAAAAGAGAACATTCAGTGATAAGAAATTATATTTTTCCATAGGACTGCAAACTTTTCATTTTGAATATATATGGTACAAAATATATTGAGGTCGTGTTTTTCTTTTCTACATACACACACACACACACACACACACACACACACACACACACACATATACTGACCATCTTTGATTGAAACATTTCATATGCAAGTGTCATATACCTCCTGGTATAAAGAGTTTGATCAGAACCAAACTTGAGACCAAAAATAACATTACAAAAGCTTCTAATTCCACTTTAAGCAACTGCCTTCTTTTACAAAAATATATGCAATACCTTCAAGAGAAAGAAGCAAGTAAAATCAGAAGAAAACAGAAAATTAAAATTTCAGGGCATAGAGAAAATTTAAGCATTCAGAGGTGAAGACAGAGAAGAAAAAAATCACTGCTACATTTGTGTCTGGACTTTGCCTGAAGTTTACTATTTATAGTTTTAAACAAATTGTTTGCCTTGCACATTTATGATAGATTTTTAAGTCTTTATTGGTAAGTAAAGCCCAGCCACATGGGAAAAACACATGAGGGGCCACATAATATCTCTATCAAATACAGTGAGATGTCCTGTGGTCATCTCTGGGATATCCTTTAACTAAGGAGGAGCCCATGATGTAAGGGCTGCTCAGTCAGGTTGGGGCTCTGAGAGGGTCTGAGATAACTATCCTCCCCCCACCCCCGACCCGAGGTTGCTGAGAGTCACTTACTGAGTACTTGAAAGATCAAAGTTGACAGAAGCAAAGCTGTGGGCTACATAAACCCTTGAAAGAATCTTCCAGAACAAACAGACCTTAGATTAACAGCCAGTAGGTTCCTAACTTTTACCTAAAGTTGAAAACACCTGACCAAAATAAAGAATTATTCACTTCTATAGAGAGGGGGCCAAAGAGGTACCTCGTGGGCAAAGTCAGAATGTTCTTTGGAGAAATAATATTTTGAAGGTCACTCCAGTACTGGGGTCCAGTAAATCCCCCCAAATAGATGGTCAGGATGATTCTGTCTTGGAAATTTTTCAAAGCAAAGCAGATATTAACAAGCTTTCCTGTAATTAAAAAAATTCATATAATTTGCTATATATAATAATTGTTGAACATTAATCTTATCTTAAAGATGATGATTTTAGTTTTAGGCCAATTAATATAAAGCCATTCTTTGAGGAAAGAGTTAGAAATGAGGACCAAGTGGAATCTTGTCAGCAAACCTGCAGAGCTGGCAGTGACATCCCTTCTGTGGCCCCGTACCCCATGCACACATGCCTCTATCACAGCTATCTACAAAGAGGAGTATGAGTTTATTTAAGTGGTTTTTTTTCTCCCAAGACAAAATTTTGAGGTTCAGGACCATATCTTATTCATCTTTATTCTCACCACCTCACATAGTACCTGGCCACACACTTGCCCAAGAAATGTGCTTAATGAGTGAACTCCAGACCACTCCGCAGAGTATGGTTCCTGGGGTATAATCGTGTTTTAGACCAAACTTCACCTCCTCAGGAATGAGATTGGTTAACGTTCCTTCACACCACTAAAATGTAACAAGTTCCACGGGAAGCTCAGGAGCATCCAAGCTGTTCGTGACACAACAATCAATACTTAATATTCTGAGTTTCTCTAGCAACGAATACAATCACACTACCACAACCACTACTCTCTGTTCTCTAAACTGTCCTCGAGCTAATCAGAGGAAACATTTCAGATGTACTACAGAAATCCAAATACAAAGCTACCAAACTGTTCTATCTTGAAGCCCAGTAATCTTATGAAAAGAAGAAAAAAAATATACAAGATCAGCTTGGCATGACTTATTCTTACTGGAACTATTCTTGCTTTGAGTTACTACTACTTTCTCTTTTACCAGTACACAGCCATCTGCTTAGCAGTATGTTTCAGAATGCTGCCAAGGAGATGAAACAGAGTCAAGGAATTACAGAGTTAGAATGGAAGTGTCCCAAGGAAACACAATGCAAGCCACACATGTGAACCATACATGTTCTCAAGTGTTCTTGTAGCCCTATGAAAAGTAAGAAGAAACAGTTGACATTAATATCAACAAAATGTTTACTTTAACCCAATAAAACCCAAAATATTATCATTGCAACATGCAATTGATATAAAAATGATCAAATGAGCTATTTGACATTCTTTTTTACAAGCTAAATGTTCAAAATCCAGTGTGTCTTTACATTTACAGGGCATTTCTAATCAGGCCAGTCTCATTTCCAGGGCTCCGCCACCACCACAGTGGACAGCACAGGTTGCAGGATTTCTGGGTCCCTTCTGAACAATCAGGGCATTCACTTTCACTGGGGCAACTCTAGTATTCTTCACAGTCTCTCGGGGAATTATCAACAGTGGGTTCCTCAACTGCATTCGCAAACTCCTTCAGTACTTGAGAGAAATGATTATTCACCTCTACCTCCAGACAGAGACTTCTCTCAGAGCAGCGGAGAAGTGGAAGACTGAAACAGACACCCAGACTCTGCTGACTCCAATAGGACTGACACCCGCCATCGAGTGTCCCAGCCTAGTGGTCAGGCAGAGATGTACTTTATATCTTTGTGGTCAAGTTACTTGAGCATCATGAAGATGTGATAGATCCTTTTGTTCTTTTCGCTCAGACCAAAGAAGGTCAGGAAGAATAACTAGAGAAGAGGCAAATAAAGGGTTTTAGGGTGACCCAGGGAGGGAAAAAACAGAGAAGCAGCAAACAGTACTTCAAACTAAGGGAAGAGCAGGTGTGAACATAGGGAGACTTCCAGACAGAGGGCTGAGGCCACCCAGGACAGCCAGAAAGGACCTGGAAGGGCTCTGATCTGGAGGCAATGGTCAGGGTGGCTTTCAGAAGCTGAGGACTGTAACAGGCTGTCTCAGCTCATCCTAGAAGCAGGTAGAGTAGAGGCAGGGAGATCAGAGAGAAAGGAAAGAAAGCCAAGGTGGATGCCCCAGGAATACAGGAGCAACAGGCAGGAGACGTTTCAGGGTCAAACAAAGGGGAAACTGAGGAAGAGGGGACATCAAAGGGGTCTCAGGTTTTGATGAGCTGCTAAGCATGAGCTGGCAGAAATACAATCTGAGGAACACGGGCCTGGCCTCTGCCTCCAGGGTGGGGGCCTCCAGTTCACAGGATGCATGCCTCCTGTTAGCCCCAGCTCAGAGGTGGGGAAGAATTCATTCATTTCCAAGGCAAGCTTTCCAGGTCTCCTACACCATGGCTTCATGAGACCATCGAGCTGCAACTAATCTACTACAAATCTCTGAGCACAGACAAAAGTTGTCTTGCTTGTGATTATATCTTCTATTTTTGGTTTGGGGAATTTACTCTCTCCTTGGCAGAAAAAAATATTGTACCTTTGCATATCAAAATGTTGCAGAAAGACCTTTCTAACAACATTCTGTTTGTATTATTATTTTCTTCCCCCAAAGGGGGTACCTTAATCCATTCAGGCCACTGTTACAAAACACCAAAAAACAGAGTAGTTTCTGAGCAACAGAAAAGCTATTTCTCACAGTTTTAGAGGCTGGTAGTCTAAGATCTAGGTATCTTCAGACCTGCTGTCTCAAAGGAGACCACTTCCTGTGTTCAGCTGGGACCTTCTCACTGTGTGTTCACATGGTGGAGGGTGGAGGGATCTCTCTCTGGCCTCCTTCATTAATCACCTCCCGAAGGCCCCATGTCCTAATAACATCTTTGAGATTGGGTTTCACCATATGAATTTTGGAAAGACACAACATTCTGATCATAGCAGAGAGTAGGGAGAGACACCCACCCACCTCTCCCAGCCAAAAAAAAAAAAAACTGTGAAAAGAAAATGCTATAAAACCTCATTTCCCCCCAATAATCAAAACATTTTAACTCCATTATTGCTGCATGGTACATGTGTGGTAGGCAACACTGGGTCACGTGCGATCTTATTCTCAAGGCATATGGACAATTTCAACAATGTTAACAGGGCTCTAACACCATGTCTTTACAAAGCAACCAGATAGTTCAGAGGATGCACAGGTCAGAAGCACTGGGTAGGGGGTCACTTCAATGCTTTTACACCTGCCAGCAACCTGGGGTTCAGAACCAAAGGAGCTTGACACCAAAGAGATGGCTGAAGTTGAAGAGGAAGGCAGCCCAGCAGTGCAGGACAAACGAAGACTTGATGTCACCCTGCCAGATAGCAGTATGGCGCCCAGCACAGAACAGGCCTCCAAATATTCCCTGACTGGAAGAGGTGGCAGCGTGTAGCAACGGCACCCACGACCATATCAGCTGCCTGAAATGTGAGCACTGGTTCTGGGTGGGGAAAGGGAGTTCAACCAAACACAGAGTTTATGTCCTAAGAGTGAAATGTCCTTGATAAGATTAGTTAGCTCAATGTACACCTGGACCCAGCAATCTCACCTTAGGAGGTCAGGTTTCTAGGTAGACTCTTCCCCAGGATTTGATGAAGACCTATAGTCCGCCTACTTGACTTTGCTGTGGCTACTCCACCTGGTCACATAGCCACCCCTGACTAATGTTCCCCTGGGCCCTGTACCTAGCTGCTCCCAAAGTAAATTTCAGACTGAAACTCCGGACCCTAAGAGGAATAGATGGGGGGGGGGGGGATCCACAGGAAAGCCCAGAGCCCTAAACAAGTGAATCTAAAAGTGAACTCTTACAAAAACAAGGAAGTTTCACATCCATGCCACTACTCAGCTCCTGCCATCCTAAAGCTGAACGTCTCAGAGAGTAAAACTACCATTTCATTTGATAAGCATAAATCCATCAACTATTTCAAAAACAAGATAATGGAGTCCTCTCGTGCAAATACAAGGAATATCAGTAAAGCGCTGGAAACAGGGAAATACTGTCAGGGAAATGCAAGCACTATGTAAGTTCTGCTTCAATAATAATATGATCTTTTTATTATGACTATTTATATGAGGTAATAGGGGGAAAATCAGTTGTGAATAACCAAGTGTGTTTGAAAAAAAAAAAAAGTACAGCATAGTTTCTTCCTGATATTCACCAGGTAAGGTAATAAACAGTGTCTATCACCAAGTCAAACAGCTACCTTCTGGTCATGTCAGAAAACGTACATTTTAGAGTTTCAAAGCAGTCCCCCTCCCAACTGAAATGTGAGATTGAATAAGAATAAAAACTAAATTCAGAGACCTGTACAAAGTAACCACTATGAGTTTAGACTCACAGTTGTGTTGAGGAAAAACTAAAAAGGGACACTTAGTCCTTGCAGAGAAAGAGCTGCTCATCGTGAAGGCCATCTCCTTGTGTTCTGCAGACACAGGGAGTGGGAAGGAGTGAGGCATCAATGGCGTTACTCCTCTGCCTACAGACAAAGTTTGTCATGGAAAGACACAGAGACCGTCTCCCTCCACAATGAACTTACTGGCTCACAGAAGAGACACACGCAAAACCAAGAACATGCCACAAAAGGCAATGATAGGTTGAATCGACGAAGGAAGTGTTGGCTAGGAATGGAAAAGCAAGCGTGATGCTGCTAGCATCACCCAGAAAGGCTTCATGGGGAAGCAGGACTTGGAGAAGGGGGCCTGGCCTCAACACTCTGGGAGGCAGTTCATTTACACAGACAAATGGTACTATAAATGATTTGCAAACAGCTTAATGCAATGTGTCAATTTGAATGCTCTATGGGGTGCCCAGATATTTGGGTTAAACACTATTTCTAGCTATGGCTGTGAGTGTTTCTAGAGGATATTAGCACCGAATTGGTGGTTGAATAAAGCAGATGCCCTCTCCAGTGTGAGTGGACATTATCGAACAGGTGCAGGCCTAAACAGAACCAAAAGGTAGGAGATAGTTGAATTCTTTCTTTTTTCCACCCTAACTGCTTAGAAATCTGTTTTTCTGATCTTAGACTGAAACTTACACTATTGCCTATCCTGGGTCCCCAGGTTTCAACAGCAGATCATGGGGGTTCCCAGCTCCCTTGATCATGTGAGATGTCTCCTTATTATAAATCCTTTGTAAATGTGTATATCCCATTGGTTCTGCCCTAACACAAGGCATGTATATCAATGTTATGAGATAAAATTAAAAATCCAATGTAAGATGAAGATGCTTACATATTTCAAAGATATTTAATGGTGTGTTAGTAAGCTTAACTAAAAGGGCCTATGATATAATTTCTTTAGCACTAACTCAGATTCTGAACAGCAGGCTGCTTTATAGCAAAATTATACTGGAAAAGGCTTATGGAAATGGCAATAGGGTATTGACAACCAATATTATTCAGCCCTGTGCTGGTAAGTTCTGGAAGGAAAAATATCTGTAAGAGAAATCAGAGAAGCAAATCAGTCCACATGAATTGAAACACATGACACGCTGTGATGATAGAATCACTTTCAACTAGAAAAATGTGGCCACTGTGATGCTCAATATTAAACTCTGGACACACACACACACACACACACACACATATACTGTTTTGTGTCATGCAGGGGATTCCCAACACTTCTAAGAAAAATTCATTTAGAACTAATCTCCCAATCTTCTCTACCTAAAAGAATATTTCAGCTACCTAAAAACACACACATCCACACAGCAGTAATACTCTCTCCTTCTAAGAACAAAAAATATAAATATACAACCAAGAACTAAAAGAAAATAAATTCTTCATTGGATTAAAGAACAGAATTCAGTCAGTCTATCCTCTTAAAGATGGTTCACTTTGGCCATAATATTATAAAATGGTTTAAGTGGTTTATTTTATAATAAGCCCATTTTATATTATTTATATATATTTATAATAAACACATTTTATAATAAGCACATCTGGCTCATGTGGCTGCCAACAGAAACTGTGAAGAGAACCCATGGCCTGTCTTATTAAGAAGCAACACAGTGATTTTCTCCCTTCAATCATCATCACTAAACAAGAAGAAAATCTATTAGGAAGAAAAACATCTGATTCGGAAAAGTCACAACATCCCAATTAATGATCATTTGAAAGAGCACAGGCCAGGGGTAGAGGGTTAGTCAGCTTTGCATCGCTATAACCAAAGTATCCAACAAGAACATCTTAAAGGAGGTAAAGTTTATTTTGGCTCATGGTTTCAGAGACTTCACTCCATAGCTCTGGGCCCAAGGTAAAGCAGAACATCATGGTGGACAGGTACATGGGAAGAAGGCTGCTCCACTCATGGTTGGGTCAGGAAGCAGAGAGATAGAAGGGGACTGGCCCACAGCGAAGATGACCCTTCCAGAGCAATCCCCCAGCAACCCACCTACTCCAGCCACACCCCACCTGCCTACAGTTATCACCCCATCCGTCCATGCAAATTAGGTTGGACTATTAGGTTATAGCTCTAATAATCTAACCATGTCACCTCCAAACATCCCTGCATTAACACCGGAGCTTTGGAAGGGAACACTTCATATCCAAACCATAACAGAGAAAACAAAAGGACTTTTTTTAAATCCCCAATTTATAGTCAGTGAACTTCCTAATTCACCTGTTCTAATTATGTGGACAAAACACAGAACTGCTATCAGGATTCAATGTTATTTCCTGTTACTGCCAAGTGCTCCATTTCCAACTCTCTATTTTTGACCAAGAAGGTCAATTGTGCCCCCGCCCCCAGCAGCCAGGGAAACAAAACTAATATGTTTGCACGTGTGTAGTGAATAAACGTAGACAAACATCTATGATTATGGAGTACCTATGTAAAAGTTCAATAGCTTTTTTGCACTTTATTTACTAAACTTCACACAAAGACTAGTAAATAAGTAAACACTGTGGAAAAATTAAAAGCCTAGAAAACAATTCACAAATATTCTTTAAAATGAACAGGATTTCTTCTTGAAAAATACAGATAGCGGCAAAATCAATGCACCAAACAGACATCACCATGAGATGCAGTATCATAAGTAACATCTTAGCAGAAACCAGGGAAATAATCCACAGTCAAGAGCACCAGTTGAGGGTCTATCAGGCTTCTAGCTACAGCCCATTATGCTTTAGATCTGGAATGTCCCCAAAGAATCATGCTGAAAGCTTGATCTCTAGAGCAGCAATATTGAGAGGTAAGGCTTTCTGGAAAGTGACTGGATTATGAGGGCTTAAACCTCATAAATGGACTAATTCACTGAGAGCTGAATGGAATACTAGAAGGTAATAGAAAATGTGGACAGACAGGGGCACGGTTGGAGGAATTAGGTCTTCAGGAGCATTTTCCTGGGGACTATATGTTGTCCCTGGTTCTTTTCTGTCTGCTTCCTGGCTGCCATTCCCTCCTACCATGAGGTTCTACATCACCTCAAGCCCCCAGGAACAGAGTTGGGCAGCTATGGCTGAAATCTTTAAAGCTATGGGCCAAAATAAATGTTTAATCCACTAAGTTGCTCTTGTCAGGTATCTTGGTTATGGTGATGAGAAGCTGGCTAACACAAGCCCCAATTTCAGTGCTGGGAGAACATAGTCCTTCTGACTTCTGGGGTGTCCAGGGCAGTTTAACAAGCACTGGGCTCTTTTACAAAGGATGCGTCTCTCTGTCATGTACTCCTGTGGTTTTCATATGAGTTAGGTCCCTGTACACAGCATCTCAGGCATTAGCGAAGCCTCAGGTAATATTCAGCTTCAAGATCAAGCAAGTGACATTTTTCTGGAAAGCCACACCAAAATACATAAGCATGTCCTACTACCCCCCAGGAATCTCACGCTTCCTCTCCTCCAACCCCTTCCTCAAAAGAACTATTTAGAACCTGCCTGGCTAGATCTCGGATATATACAGCTCAACTGGAAAGTCAGTCATATCATAGCTCAAAAACAAAGTTGAGACCAGATCACTGCCTGAGAGTAGGCCTTCCAGGTGTGCTCAGGATCCTAGAAGGCAGAGTCTTTGTAACCAGCAGCGGCAGCATCACCTGCCACTCAGCAACCATCTGTTCAGCCATGCAACGCAGCTGGCAGGGGAGACCCTGCAGATACAGCGGCAGACATGCCGGGGCACCTTTCAACTTGGGAAAAGTACTGCCAACATAAAAACAAATTAGTCCATTTCAGTTAGTGATGAGGGCTGAGAATAAGACAGGACAACAGGGAACAGAGTAGCTGGGGAAGGGGAGCTCTAGCTTGGGCAGTCCCAGACAAGTCTAAAACAATAACTTTTGACATGTGACCTACATGGTGAGAGTATGAGACAGATGGAACAACATAGGAAACTCATGAGACAGAAACAGTAACAGCAACAACCTGGATATGGTGCTCCACATTTTGCAAGTATCATCTCACTTAAGCCCCTAACGTTTCTAGAAAGTAGGCAGTCCAGCCGTCCCCATTTTGCAAACCATCAAACTGAAGTTCAGAAGCCTCTATAACTTGCTCAACTTTACCCAGACCTGGTTTGTTCACCCAGACAGATTCAACTGCAGGACACATCTCTCTGTCCTTAAGGAACCTACTTGGTCATCTGTTGGCCTACAACTACATTTTTGGCCTGGGATCCCCATGACCATGACCAAGCTTCCAATCCACAGGTAGGTGATTCTACAATACCGGAGCTTCCTCCCTACAGTTCTTCCAAACACTGGATTCAACTCGTCATCAGTCAAGTACAACAGAAATAAAATACAAATCAGCAAGACCTATCAGCTTCAAGTCCAGAAGATGCCATCTGTCACAGACTACAAAACACACCTAATTTTTAGTTTTATTACCTAAAATCAGGATTCATATCACAATGGGTCATGCATCACAGTTAATTGGCAGTGTGTTTTATACTCTGTGGTCTAGAAATTGATGACACACCTAACAGCAATGGTGTGTTAGGTAAGGAGAAATTCAAAATCCTGCATTCAATGAGATCCTTCTATGTCCTCTGCGTTATTCCAGGCCAAGTGGCACTGATCGATGCAACAGCTTCCTAACAGGCTCCCTGATGCCACTATTCCCCAAAGACTTGTTCTACACACACACAGAGTGTTTCCAAATCTGTAAATTAAAACCTGGTCTTCCTTGAATCATATCTTCTAGTGGTTTCCACTGTATTTAGAATAAACTGAAAATCTCCACCCCACTCCACCATGGCCTGCAAGGCCCTGCTGACCTGGTTCCTTTGCTGCTATCTTTTGTTCCTCACAAAAACAGATCTGCCTGCCACAGGGCCTTTGCATAAGCCACATTTTATGCCCAGAGACCTTCCAAATGTTGCCTTCTTTTTAATTCACTCTTAGCTCTAAAGTCCTCCATTAAGCCTTCCCAGACTACCCAGCTCAAAGGGGAAAATGGCTCCCATTCTTGTCTGCCCTTATTACTGCTTTAAATTAGCTTTTTATTTATTCATATAATTAATTATCTACATTGCCACTTTACACTATAAAGCCCCAAAGAAGTAAGGACTATATCTTCCCTGGCTACTATTTATACAAAGTACCTGACACACAATAAGCCCTTCATAAATTTCTTTTTAATATAACCATCGTAATAGAAGAAATGACTAAACCACATTCTTTTGCATAATTACTTTCTTATATTAAGTTCCTGTTAATAGGACAAAAAGAAATCACTGGCAAGAATGATCATTTTGAAGAATATCTGTAACTCCTCCTTAAAAAAAAAATTTAAAAGATGAAACAAATTTCCAGGGGGTTATGAGGGGGAAAAAATGCCTTGAATTACAACATAAGCACTCAAAAATTCCCACATGCTTGTGAACTGAACTTTCAAAGTCCTTATCTGGAACTGCAATTTCAAAGCCCATTGATCTTGGTTTGATGCATAAAACGTACTGCATAATTCAATTAATTCTTGCAGAAGTCCATCTGCCAAATGACATTCACCTTCCTTTTACTTAGGTATTGACCTTTGAACTTGTCTCTAAAGTATTTACAATGTTCAAAATCCCAGTTTTAGTATCTGTCTAAAATTGCTTAATCATTCACGTTCATTATTTTTATCACCAACCAGTCTAGAAAAAGCAAGGAATCTGCTTCACTTGCTAAGATTTCCTTAAAGAAAATAATGACCAAAATCAAAACCAAGTCTCATGTCTCTGAATGGAGGATCTTAGGTGATTCTCCTTGTGAGACAAACTCCAAAATGTTAAAAACATAAAGTCCCTCTTAGTCCCTTTTCCTCATATGCATGATTCAGGTTCATTAATTTTATATTACAAAAGGGTCATTCAGAAACGAACCCAGGTTGTCTAAAAAGAAGAAGAAAAATGATTCTGGAGCAGTGGAGAATCTTGGCCTTTATCTTAATCATCTGCAGCCGCTCATTTGGATGATGACATTTACCTACAATGAAAAACTAAATTTCCTACAACTATTTCCAAAATTGTCCATAGAAATCACCCCATTACTTTCTCTCCCAAAGTCCAGAATCAATGCTTCATTTAGCTTCTTGGAGAAACACTTTGGATACAATTTGCTTGCTCTTCTTAACGATTTTCAAATATCACTGCTTTAGTATTTCTAAAAAGTTTTCGACTCAAAAAATGCCAGCATTTTTTGAAAAATTAGGCTATGCCTAAAATGTAAAATTAAAAAAAAAATTAAAAGACAATATAGAAGGGAGATTTGATGGAAGGCTTAATCATAATCCCTTCTGATGTACTTAAGGCACAGTGGTATGGTTTATTCACTGAACCTAATGAATAAACTTTCTCTGACCCAAGGGAAAGTTAGTTACTGGGTGGAGGAGAGCTGTGACTGCTCCTAGACCACCTGAGCAACAAAGCCAGGAGCCACAAGGTAATGCCTGACTTCAACATCTAAGCCATTTTTATTGGCCTTCACACAGTTGAAAGAAGCTAAACTAGGCCATTCTTCCTTCAGCTCTCCAAAAACAAACAACCTTTAAACAAGGTAGGCTAAAATCTTTCGAGGTTTCCTCTGAAAATAAAAACAGCTTCATTTCTCCTACTTGGGACCCTTTGATGAACAAATGCTACCCAGAACACTGTTGATGCCAAACCCCAAAAGAAGGCAGCAGATACTTCCAGCAGCTGAGTGTACAAGGCAGAAACTATTCCTCATGGTTCGGTGGAGAGATCCTTGGGCTCCGGAGACAAATACACCCTGCTACTTCTGAGCTATGTGACTCAGACAAGTCACTTAAGCAGATAACAGTTAACTGCTAGGCTTTGGCGGGGTAAAGAGAACAAACCCATTGTCAGCTGCCTGGAGATGCATTAACTGCCTACAGCGATGTGCAGTTCCCAGACAGACCCAGCCATTGAGGGTAACTTATTATTAACTAGGAAACCCCTTTTCTGAGTGTACATATCCATTTTCTAGCCTTAGTGTCTTGCACTGCGTAGAATTAATATATTTTTTTTCAGATGAGTCATGACTTTGCAAAGTTTCACAGTCTTCATCCTGAACATCAATTCCCATTGCCTCACATCAGGAGCCCAGAAAAAATCAGGAAGGGGAGCGGGGGAAAGGAAATAACCCTAGGAAGTTGTTTTCTTAAATTAATTTATTAGTCTCTCTCTGTTAAAAGTTTAAGTGTGTGTAGGGAGTGAGTTCAGGTTAGCAAGGATGGCAAAATAAAAATAAGGGTACAGTTGTCTAATTTTAACAAGCAACGTTTATTCTAAAACCCAGAATACTATGGCTTGCAGAAAGAAATCACTAGGGCAAGGAAGTATCTTAAAAAGCTGAAAATACAAAAAGCAAACTTTAAAAAAAGATTTTATTTTAAAAAAACAGGATGATATCTATGTAGTAAAAGGCAGGAAAAAGCAATGGAATTACTCAATTAATCCCTCCAATTCCACTTACCTGTATGGGGGCCACCAGCATTATCCACAGCACCACCTACTGCCATACCACTGTGCCTACAGCAGCTTAGGTTCTGCGGGACCCTGAGAGTTAATGCAAAGCACTGGTTTTGCTACATAAGTTATTTAGGAATGAATAAGATGTCACTTCAAAGTCAAGTGGTGGGACGGGGCTCAAAATAAGATATCTTATAAAATATCTAAATTATAAACACTGTCTCAGTTATTGACAAGCAGCAAGTAAACAGTTTTAATTTTTCTTAGCTATTTAGACTATAATATAAATGCAGCTCTGAAGATTTTAAAGAACAAATAAGAAATTACATGGGATGGTAGATGTTTATATAGTAAACATTTATCTTTTATCATCTTCTAAGAGTGGAAGTTACCTAACTGCTTACACCAACACTGTTCTTTCAATTAGGAATTGGAAATGTTATTCTAAAGCTAGAGAGGAAAAAAAAGGATGACTTGGGGATAGGGTTCAGAGCCCCAGGTTTTCCCAAATGTCTAGGCCTATGCTTGGACAATTAAATCCTTTAAGCATAAGCAATTCTCATTCTGAAATGAACCAGGCAGGATATGACAGAGTTCAGACCTGTTGTCTTATCCCTATAGTGGGATACATAAGAGGCACCAAATTAACCCACACCGGGCATTAAGAATACACAGAGCATCTTGTCAATATTAAGCAAAACAATAATTCAATACTGAACTAAAATTAGCTGCGCGCCTAAAATGGACCATGATTTTTAAAAACAAAAATAATACAAGCTGACACTAGCACTATATACCAGGCACTGTGAGAAGGCCCTTGACGGATTATCAGGTTCAGAAAGCATCATCACCTCTCTGTTCACTCAGTGACTGACTTTATGGTATACAATCTATCACAATACCTATACCTATAAGTTAAATCAATGAGATACGATCGATCATTAAAGAATTCTGGCTCACCCTAAACATCTTTGTGTTAAAATAACTACGCTTAGTAACTCATTTGAATGGCCAGGGGTCTCAAAGTCACAAAATGAGGACAACAAAAAATCACCCCAGGTATCTTCCTGGGGAATTTTCGACTCTAAGAGTAAAGTAGGAAGGAAACGCTAAATAAATATCTCCCCACACCAACAGGGGAAATGAAGAAAATGGAAGTCATACTACTCATACTGCAAAAATGCTGATTCTACTATCATATTCCTCTTTGCAAAAACAGACTAGTTAGCAGTCCTCACAAGGCCAGCCATGCAATGTTGTCACAGATGTGTGCCAGATTTTGCACAGGACGGAACTTGGCTGTGAGGAAAACCCAGAGTTCGCCTGAATTTCAGGCAGGAAAGAAAGCCTGCTCATTTTTGTTGTGAATCGGAACAACAACCTGAAAGGGTTAAAAGTCCGGGCACCAGGTGTTTTCTTTCCACTTTCCAGAGTAATTTAAGCACACAGCAAAGTTATCTCTCATTTCCTTCTTCACCAGCCAGTCTGGAGGGCTGGGGAGTAACCTGTCACTGCCATTTACAGTGTGCGGCTCCTGTTGTAACAAAAGGGGGGGACACCCAGGCTGGGCAGGCGGGCACCCGGGCTTCCCACAGCCTGCACGCGGCTTTGTTGCCAAGCTAGGTGCTCCGCTGGGTGATGGGCGCACGAGTGAGCCTAGGAGAATTTAATTCAATTTCCAATCTGCATGCTTTCAAAGAAAGTAGAGACAATTGAGACCATGGGAGGGACAGGAAGGATAATCAAAAATAAACTTTCAGAGCCTCGGGATCTACATTTCTTGAAATAACTCCCAGCCAGGGATCAGGATGTACTGATACTATGAAAGTATTTATTTAGCACGAAAATGGGCCACCAAGCATGGAGTCGGGGGGTCGAGGGAGGTCCCGTCCCTGAGGACCACTCCCCCAGCAGCAAGCTGCAGGCGGGCGCGCTTTCCTAGCCCACCTCGGTTTCCCAGCGCGGCCAGACTCCTCTTGGCCGCTGCCGGGCCCCGGCGCCGTGCCCGGCCTCCTCACCGAGCCCAGGACGAGCAGCCCGGCGCAGAGGGGGCGCCATACGGGCAGTGGCGGAGCGCCTCTCCAGGCGGCCCGGAGCGACACCAGGATCCACTGGACCATGGAGGCCCCCAGGCGGGGTAGACCGCCCCACGCAAGGCGCGGAGGCACCGGCGCACACCCACTTCGCGCGCGCCGCCCGGCCGCGGAGGCTTGGGCATTGTCCGCAGTCGCCGCGCGGCAGGGGCCGCGGGACCCGAATCCCGGACTCCGACCGGCAGTCCCCCCAGCAGTCACCCACGGCCCAGTCTTACCTCGGCCGCGCTACCGGCCCCGGGAGGTGCGGGCCGAGCTCGGCTCCAGGACCCGGAGAGAGATGAGGAGGGAGAGTCGGGACCCGCAAGGGAAGGCGGGCCGAGGGCGAGCTGCTGGGCCGCCGAATTCTAGCCGCCGCCGCCGCCGCCGCCGCGGGGCAACGGGGCGGAGCGGGCTCCGGAGCGGGCCCTGGACTAGCGGCCGCGGAGGGTTAGTCTGGCGACTGCAGCGACCGTTCGCTCTGCACAGAGTGGGAGGGCTCAGGCAGGCTTTGCTGGAGAGCGAGGGAGGGAACTTGGAGCTAGTTGCTGTGGCCCAGAGCGCGTGTCCCTGAGCGAGCGAGCACGCCCCCAGAGCGCTCCGCCCCCGTCCCGCCCCAACCCCACCTGCCCGGTCCCCACCCCCTCCCGCACCCCCACTCCTGTTCCTGTTTCTCCCCGCCTACTTCCATCCCGACTCCTACTTCCCCTATCCCCAATCCCATCCTCCTGGCCAAACCAGCACCTGCCCACCAGCTCCTACCCTGATGAAAGATCCCCTGGATCTGAGCTTGCCGCTCTAGTTCAGACCAGTCACTCCTGGCGACTAGAGCCTGGTTGCAGATGTCATAACTTCATCAGCTAGTCCAGAGACTCTTGATCTTTTCCCTATTTTTCACAGACTTAGATGGGTGTTTTAGTATTAAGTAAGTATTTGGAGAAAATAATAAAGAATTTAGAAAAATCTCAAAGGTGAGGTACTGCCTCTGGAGTGTGGACCAGCTGATGTTTCAAAGTTAAGTCAATGTGAGGGGGGAGGGGCGCATCATATTCATCTCAATGTATTATTGGCTTAATATATTTAGTTTTTTTTTTATTTGCTTAATAATATGGTTGGTTTTCTCTGGGGGACAGAGTTGTTTTGGGAAAGCTAAACTGACTCACTTAGTTTTGCTTTTGCTCCTGGGAACTCTAAAAGATGAATTCCATGTTCATCAAAATGATTGAATCTGAACAAGGTAAGGATTCACCAAGTATGATTTCTTCTCAATAATATTTAGAAAAGATATTTTTTCACCTTTAGTGTATGTGAAATATGGTGACATTCATCTCATTTTTTTTCAGAAAAGCCATCTACCTGTATGTACTTAAGTCAAGTGGCTGTTGTTTCATTCCAGTTCAGAAATTAACAGATAAATAAAACTCAGAAAGTAACAAATAAAACTCTGTATTAAATGTTGGTTATTTACAAGAGTGCCATTTTGAATAGTGATGTGATTCTGAGCTTTATATGGCACTTCCCTTTGTCATACTAATACATTCCTGGTGATCCCAGATTATGTTGTGGTCTCCATTTACTCCAGAAGTTCAAAGTTCATGTCACAATGGAATGAAGTTATTTTCCATCATTGCCATAGCAAATGTAACCAGCTTTACTCCCTCCAAAGTCGACTATTAAAAGAAACTTCGTTGCCCCAACTCCTTCCTGCTGGGAATTGCTTCCTCCATGGGGTAAGACCAAAACACAAATCTCCCTGTCATTTGAGTGGCATGTGATCCAGACCTGCCAATTAAATTATATCACATCCTCTGGATACAGAGATGGGAAAGGGGGAGGACACATAATCTAATTAGGAAGAATGCGGTCCTTTTTCCTGACTGATATGGCAGTACCTAAGATCATGCCTTAGAAGCCCTCTGTAGCTCAGGTAACCTACTAGATAGAGAACCAAGCCAAACCAGAAAGAAGGCTCCTTGTGTGATAAAGGCAGAAGTCTTGATGACATAAGTGACCCCTCTCCAGGCAGCCATCTTCCAAACCAATCAAAATTCTTTGACTTCTGCAGAAGTACACCAATACATTTTATTTCTTCCTCATACTATTTGGGGGTAGACTTCTTTTGAAATATTCACTTTTAAAATTAAAAAAAAAAAAAAGATTCTCCTATGATCCATTCTTTGAGGGTCACTAATGTAGCCAATGAGTTCTAGCTTTTTATTACCTAAGTTACTTCTTGATAAAGTATATATCAAGAAGCCCTACTTTTTAATAGGATTAAGGTTCTCATTTAGGTCATTATTACTGTCCAGCGTGGGTTTAATATCCCCATATTGCCCTCTTCCAAACCAAAGTCAATAAAACTGCAGTTATAGAACCAGAGAGAAAACAGTAAGATACTTAAACCAGAACATCCCAGTAAAATTCTGTCCTGACAGTTATTCCAACAAAACTTGCTGTTATAATCCCCATTGTTTGCTGACGTTGTATAGTTTTTCTTTTATAGACAAAACTTCAAGGCACTCTTGAAATTAAATTGTTTTCTACTGGAATTTTCTTGTGCTAAGAATTGTTCAGAAGTGGGCCATTGGCCTATGCTTGGAATTCTTTTGTCTCACAGAGATTTTTTTTTTCTCTAAAAGTATATAATAGTAGTTGATTAGTACCCAAACAATCATCCATACACTAACCAGTATGTTAATTAGACATTACTCACAGGTCACTGTGAATAGTGGCCCTAGTCCTCCTGTGGGAATGGGCTGAAGGACATGAAGATAATGTATTAGTCATAATCTCTAATTGCTGGAGTTGTTTCTTATGAGAAAATGTGATATTGAAAAGATAGGAGATAAAAGTTTTCAGGAGTCTTTCTCCAATTGGGTAAGTACCTAGTGTGTCAACCACTAGTGAAATTTCAAATGTATAAAAGCTCATGAACTGAATAATAATTCATCATAAACAGATATGAGCTCCACAAAAGGAGAATACAAAGAAGTGAACCACCTCTGGAATCATGACAGGGCAGCTTAAGAGGAAAAGGAAAGAAAAAATACATTCTGGTTCTGAGCCCAGTTCTGAGTGGCACTTGCTCCAGTGATTGGCTCTGATTCCCCAGGGGGAATTTCAGCCAAAACATTCAGATTTCCCCCAAAGCTTATGGATTGTATCTCTGTATAGTCTGAGCTGTTTGCTTGCCCAAGCATGGTACAAGATCTCTAAGTAAACTAAAGGTCATATAGCCCTGTCTGTCCAGAACAACGCCCCTGGAATCATGGCATAACCTAGTGATTTTCAAACAGTACAGAATCACCTGGAGTGCTCCAACAGGGTCAGGTCGCCAGGTTGGGGGAGGAGGAATAGGCATTTATATTAAAAAAAAAAAAAAAAAAAAAAAAACTTGTCCCAAGAGATTGCAGCAATTGGTCAGGGTTAAGGTAAATAAGGTCTCGCAATCTGTGCTCTTCTTCCCACAGAAAAAAGACTTTAAGAAACCCTCAGTCCTCAGATCGGCTCCATTTACTTAGAATTGTATGTAAAATTAAAGTTATTGATTGAACAACCTCCATTTGTCTTTTTCCCTTACAGCCTCCGGTTCTTCCATGGTTATAGAAAAAGCAGTAAGGAGAGGAAAGCATAGGAGTAGGAGGATTTGCTAGAAGCAATCACACTGAAGGAAAAAAAGACAGCTCACAGTGAGGCTGATAAGAGAATTGCTAACTGGGAAGCATTGTCAGTGACTAGACCCAGAGGCCACTCCACCCTTAGCAACAGCCCCTGGGGGTTATCTCCTGTTGCTTGTTTCACAGTTTACTGCAAGCGGTCAGGCTGAGGATCAGAGGAATCCAAATAACTAAGTTATCTTCATGAATACTGATCTATACCATTTACTACTAATAGCTGCCATTTATTAAATCCTTAGTCTGTGCTAGGCAATTCACATGCTTCATTTTTAGTTTTCACAAGGGCCCTGAACATAAATATTATGATGTTCATTTTATGAACAAGTAATTCAGACCCAGAGAAGTTGAGTAAAATATCCAGGGGCACAGAGTTAGTATTAAAAGATTGAAAGGCTGGTCCAAGAGACCCCCAAAGCCTATATATCTTTTACTCTAAACAAAATTTGCATATGAATCACACAACATCCATCCAAGGAGATAATCACTACCCATGGGAGACTATTTAAATTTAAAATGGATTAAACTTTGAGGACATTCAGAATCATTGAATTTCATTTAAATTTCTTTTTTTTTTTTAGAATTTCAAAATAAGATATTTTATTGTATCACTGAGTTTTGCATTTTTATTTTTTTTCTTTTTTATTAGTTGTTTAAAACATTACAGAGCTCTTGACGTATCATATTTCATACACTTGAATCAAACGGATTATGAACTCCCATTTTTACCCCATATATGTATTGCAGATTCACATCGGTTACACATCCACTTTTTTACATACTGCCATACTAGTGTATGTTGTATTCTGCTGCCTTTCCTATCTTCTACTATTCCCCCCTCCCCTCCCTTCCCCTCCACTCCCATCTTCTCTCTGGGGATGTGTTTCAATGGTAGAGTGTTTGCCTAGCATCCACGAGATCCTGGGTTCAATTCCTAGCATCCACCCACCCCCCCCCAAAAAAATAATTCTTTTAATTAGTTTTTTAAAAGCATTCTTTTTTGTACCAGCTATTGAACATGGAGGCCTTAACCATTGAGCCACATCCCAGACCTTTTTATTTTTTGAGACAGGGTTTTGCCAAGTTTCTTAAAGCCTTTTCTCAGTTGCTGAGGCTGGCTTTGAGCTTGTGATCTTCCTGCTTCAGCCTCTGATGTGAGTACCAGAAATATTATAGGATTATTCACTGTTGATTCTATTAATTAATGTGTGTGTTGAGTGAATGAGTAAATGACTATAGCAGTGTGCCTATTGTAATGTGTAATGTGATATAAGTGTAATGTGAACTACAAAACTTACATAAACTGCAAAACTTAGACTTAAGTTAGTGATGTAAGTGTCTGCACCTGGGGCATACACCCCAGACCTTACCCAGTTATCAGCTGTAAGCATAACTGAACTAGGACTTAAAACCCATACTTCTGGGGGGAGATGGGACTAACAGGAGCTGGACAGAAAGACTGAGATCTCTGTTGCTGTTGTCCCCCCTACACAAGACTCCCCTGGCCAGGATAGATTTCCAGCGACCTGGACTTAAGACAAGTCACAGGTGAGCACCTGGCACCCTTGGGTGTAGTTTCAGGACTTAGGATTAGGATGTGTGTCTGAAGTGTGATGAGCATCAATAAAATAGGTTTGATTGAATCTAACTGTGCCTCAGACTGTGCCAATGATAATTGCTTGTGACAGCCTCCTAAGCTGCCAGGATTGCAGGTGTATGCTACAGCACCCAGTAATTTTTTTGAATTTTAAATGCTGATACATTAAAATTTTTCTCAGTCACATACTTACTTTTCAAAGTGCTCAATAGCCAATAACTGTCTTTCTGGATGGCCAAGATAAAAACATTTTTATCATGGCAAAAAGTTCTCTTGTATAGTTGTTGATATCATCAATGATGGCAGTATTTTCTGTAACAGAAAATTATCCAAAATAATTATTCCAACCCCTTTATGCTACTTATTGTGATTATAGTTTTTTCTAAAAAGGATAATTTATTTCTGTATCTGCTTTGATCAGAGCATACTGAACTAAGTGTCCCTGAAAAGTATACAGGGCTAGGAGCCTCTCTTCATGGGCCCATATGGCATGCTTTTGAGCCTGTGCTTCTTCCTCCTCCTTCTGAAATCTTTGCCCAACATCTTTATTTCTTCTTCACTGAATACCTGCTTGCCTGCCATTGGCCAAATTATGGTGCCTTTTGACATTCTGTCCCCAGTCAGTTTCCATCTGTCCATGTGATGTCTCCAAATACAGTCATCCCCTAGTGTCCATCAGGGATTGGTTCCAGGACCCTCCACAGATACCACACTCCACAGATGCTCAAGTCCCTTATATACAGCAGAATAGTATTTGCACATAACTTAAGTACATCCTTCCATATATTTTAAGTCATCTCCACATTTTTTCAAAATACTTAATATAATGTAAATCCTATGTAAATAGTTGGTCTAATGTTCTATAAGGAATGATGATAAGAAAAAGTTTATGCATGTTAAGTAGAGATATAATTTCTTTTCCTGAATGTTTTTGATCTATGGTTGGTTGAATCCCAGAATGCAGAACACACGGATACGGGAGGCTGACTATACCACTGATTCACCCATGACTCTGGAATTCCACTCCAACTTCCTCCTGTATTTTTGATCTTGAGGCTAGTTGTTTATTTTGGGGGTTTGGTTTCATTTGTTTTTCTGTTTTGTTTTGTTTTCCGTTTTCCCTAGCTCTCTGCTAGACTAGTGCAACTCAGGAGCCATCTGTGGACTGGAAGGGCCTATGAACTATTTGAATGCTTTAGGACAACATGAGTTTAGAAAGTGGAAGACTGTTTAGAAACTTTTATAGCAATTTGACATTGCTAGGATGCAGTATTTTACTGTATTTGTGTAAATGACAGACTACAACAGAGTCTAAAATAAAAATAAATCACTGAAAACAGATACTATACTGTGGAGAGTAGGCTGTGTTTCTAGTTATTCCATGTTGTATAGAATGGTGTCTGACCCTGAGTTACAGAATTTATCGACAAAAATAAACCTCGGCTACATAGCACAATAATAAGGCACATATTCATAAATAATTAATAAATAAAACAACTAATAAAAAACAACTACTTTTGAACTTACTGAATTGAATCAGAAGCACATGGATGCAGGGAGATATCAAACCCATATGAGAGAAACCAGGCCCACAGGTTTATCAAACACACCAGGCCACTGAATGTTGCAAATCCTTACCTGAAACACATAAAAGGAAGAGCACCTGAGATAGTCCTACTGTGGCACATACCAGTCCCTCATCTTATCAGATCATACAGTAAGTGTATCACCAGGCGGATAGGGAGTGAACTCCTTACTCTTTCCCCAGGGTTTCAGTTCAGTTCCATCTCCCTGCTTGATGCAGCCCACTTCAAAACTGCCTGCCAACTAGACCTGGCCTAGAATAAATTCTGTGCCCAGAACGAGTTCTTCAGCTGGTTCATAATCTGACCGCCTGAAGTGTCCTTTTGGATTTCTGTTTGTTCTCTGACTGCTCTCAGTGAGGCCTCTTGAAATTCTCTGGCTCCTGTGAACCTTTCTTAGCTTTTCTGTAATATGTGTTACACACACACACACACACACACACACACACACATAATTGTGTAAAGCATTATGTATGATTTGAGTGCATAGATATTAGTAATTAAAACTAAAATGGAATAAAAGAAACTGTGATTTCCTGCCATGGCTAGCAAGTGAACCAAATATCCAGTATTCAGTGAATCGATGCAGTTTGTGAATTCACTGTTATTCAATAATGGCCGACATTGTGGAATGACACAAAGGTGTCTGGTCTATGTTGATGGCATATCTTGCTCACAACACTCCACCAGTTTATCTCTTAGTGTTATGGTTTGGATGCAGGGTATTCCCCCACCCCAAACTCCTATGTTAATGCAGGCATATTCAAAGGTGAAATGATTGGATTACGAGAGCTGTAACCCAATCAATCCTCCTAGTTTGAATGGACTAACCGCTTGGCAAGTGGGACATGCCTGGAGGTGGTGGGTCCCTGGGGAGCTAGACCTGCAAGGCTGCACTTTCTCTGTAGCCCTTTCTTCTCTCTCTGCTTCCTAACCACCACAAGTTGAACAGCTTCCCTCCACCACACTCTTCTGCCATGATGTTCTGCCTCACGTTAGGTCCACAGCAATGAAGTTGGCCCACCATGACCCAAATTAATCTTTTCCTTCTTGTTGTGTATTTTAGTTACAGTGACAAAAGACTGACTAACACATCTACGCCCCCAATGCTTATCACTACAACTTGTTAATAACTGAAGTATTAGTACTCCCAAATGCATGAGTCAGGGACTAGTGCAAAACAAGGAATCTAATAAAGGGCTCTATATACAAAAGTGCTACAGAAATTGAAAAATCAAAAACTGAAAGGTGAGTCAACCTAGATTTTGACAGGTACAGGAAACTGTTACCCTTAGAGCAACTGTAAAGGCAGCAGTGTCACTAACACAGAGATGGGGGAGCTGGAGCTGATCAATATCAGGGAATAACAAGGACAACCCCCACCCAGAAGCCAAGACTCTGAAGAACACACAGATACTGTCTGTTTAATTGAACTGAACTGAATCGATTTTCCTATTCTGTTATTGACACAGAACAGAATAAAAAGATTTCCTGTGAAACTCTTGATTGCCAAATAGTTACCTACACTAATCATTTGGTCCCTGGATTGGTTCCAGGACTCTCCACAGATCCCCAAATCCTCCTTATATAAAATGATGTGTAACATATGCACATCCTCCTGTAGACTTTAAATCATCTCTGGAATATTTATAATACCCAATATAATGGAAATGCTATGTAAACAGTTGTTATATTATACAGTTTAGGGAATGATGGAAAGGAAAAAAAGTCTGTATATGATCAGTACAGATGCAATCTTTTTTTTTCAAATATTTTTGATCTGCAGCTGGTTGCATGCCTGGATATGGAATCAGTAAGTAGGGAGGGGCCACTGTACAGCATGGTCATTATGCAGAGAGGATTTGAAGCTGTTCAGGTCCTTTCCAGACATAAAACTGATCTATACTTGAGAACCATGATGCTGTATCCACTTATATGAAATAAATATGTGAGCTCTTATTTTTATTTGGGTCAAGACATCTACCTACTTTCAGATTTTAAAATATTTGGAAAAGATTATGCTGTTAGAATTTGCTAATATCATATGTGGAATATTAGTTTAACATACATTCCTTCCATATTCTTGTAGACAGTGTGAAATATGGTACAAAATACGTGGAATGTCTTTAAACTATTCACAGTGAGGTGAACTTGGAACATTAGAGTGCGAACTTAATAGGACTATAATCCATTTCTTTGGAGCGGAGCTCACTGGTTCTCATTTGCTCTGGACTCAAAAAGCAGAGGTGACATAAATAACTGAATTTTCTAATTTAATTCAGACCTCTTGCTAATCAAATATTAAACCAGTTGTGATTATTAGTGGCCAGGAAAATAAATGAACTAACTTAAACTTTTCTCCTCCTTTCCACCGTGGTATAGCGGAGATGCTAATGAGTAAAATAGATAACAAGCAGAGAAAACAAGGAGAAAAGGACAAGGAGGGAATATTAGGTCTCTGAGCCACAGATGGTACCAACACATAATAGCCATTTCCCTCTATTTACAATACATTTAAAGTAGGTGCACAGACTTGTATATCTTGGGGTTTGATGTGTATATTTTCCTCCACTCTGTGTAACATGTATGATATGACTTGTAAATGTTTGGTGAGGAATTTCAGGTAGGAATTTCTGGTTTTCAGTCATCTGGTATTAATGTTAAAGATGAGCAAAGTATTTCTGACATTTGTGGAAATCACCTGCGAATTACAGGGAAATTTTAACAAAATGTCGAATGCTCTTGGTACAGATGTGAATTTTAGCTCATTCGCCCACGCATGCCACCCTCTTGCATTCTGTCACCAAATCTCTCATTTTCAGTGTTTTCACTCATGCATCTCATCATTCACATCTTATCTGCACTTAGTACAATAGCTTTCCCAGTTGAACTGTAATCACACAGCTAGTCAAGTGTGCTCTTTTTTTTTTTTTTTACCTTATCTGTGATCATTCTTCCATTCCCCAAATTGGCACAAATCAATCTGTTGAGGGGTAGTTAAATGATACTGACTTGTTTTGTTTACTCACAGATTACACACATCCTTTATTTTCTGCTGGTTTAACAGCCCAAACTTGTAAGTAGATATCTTTTTAGAATGTCAACATTTGCAAATTCCTAGCCAGCTAGTCATTGGAGAGGAAGGGGCCAAGCAATGAATGGAGGGAGGAGGTCAGGAAAAGAGAGAATGCTATGGGGAGGGAGGGTCTCTATTCCCCAGCTCATGTTCCACTCACCTATCTGAACTCTGGCATAGAGAATATGTAGGAAGACTAAATCACAGTATGCTGAAATCTTTTAGGAAACAACAAACAAAAAACTGCATAACTTGAAAATTTGGTGTCTCTGATGGAAGTGTAGATGAACCCAATCAGCACAGACTTCAAAAATAACATGTGTAACTATAACAATTATCATATGTACATCTTCCTCTAACAATCTCACTTCCTCTTTTGTTGTTACGAAAGAGCTTTATGCTAAGTAATAAGTGGAGGTTTTAAATAGTGGTACAATTTTCTCATAATCATAAAGCCTAATCATCTTATGAATTTTGGGTTGACTGAATTCCCAAACTCTAAGTAAACATCTTACTCATGCTGTTCTTAGAAGGTCTTCCTAGGTCACACTAGATTTCGTGGCTTATTTATAATAACTCAAACTGCACTGTGCCCTAATAAGTGACCCAATGCAATTAAGTAGGTTAATAATACCTATGGGTCTTGGAAGGCTCCTTATTAACCTCACCAGACTGTAAGCAACATGAGAACAGGAGATAAAACTAAGCCCTCATTTGAAATTCCATACTATTTAGCAAATCCAAGGAGCTGATAAAGGTTTGTCAAATACTCCGTGAAATAATACATGCTCTGATCGTGTTATAATTATCATGTCACTTTATAGGCATCTCGACTCCCCCATTGGGCACTGGTTTGAGTCTCAGCATTTCCTGTGCAACCTGGTCCTGTACACAAGATATGCTGTCATCCTGGAGTAGCCTCTAATCTAAACGCATCAGCTGCCAGTAGCCACCAGGACTTCTCTCCCACTTGGGACACACATTACAATCCAGAAAAGAAAGGGAATGAGGGATTTTCAGATTTTACCCTTACTTGGAATGATTCCGAAAGATTCATTAAGCTGCATATTTAAGGATATGAATAGCAAGACATTCTTCTTGACCTCCAATAAATGAAATGCCTTATTTCTCTAACTGCAAAAACTGTATTTGAGAAAATAGTTGTGATGACGGTTCTTGAACCAAACAAGATGTGAGTCACCCAGGCAGGGCTGTGAGCGTGGTGAGGAGACTGCAGAGGGCTTTTCAGAATGCTAGGCACCTGGAGGCAGAGATGTTCTTTAGCTATACCTGACAGCTCACTCAGCTTCCTGTGCTCTCCCCTCACCCCCAGAGCATGTGGTTCTTGCTCACATAGTTTTAGTTCTTTCAAAATGGAGTTGGAAGCCCCAAGTACAGAGGGCAGAGGCAGAAGAGCTATTGAGTTTGTCAGATCCTGAGATTCGTTTCCTTTTACATTGTGGGCTATTATAACTGCAGCCAAGCAGTTATATGTACAGTTATAGTTCATATTCTGAACCAATTAAATAAGTGTGACCTGCACACACACACACACACCCTTTTCCCATCAGCCTACAATCTATAAGAAGTGTTGCAGTTTCCATGGGGCTTTATACGTAAGGGAAGGTTATTACATAAACAGCCTACCTATTACCTTACACTTAACCAAGTAAGATGTTGATAAAGTATATACTTTATCTTCCTATGTCTCAATATCAAAAAAAGGCCTTAAGTTAGAAAGTGTATATTTTCTGATGCTATAACAATAAATTGAGATTTTAATGCATTTCATGTGGTTACATATCTCAACAACACTGCTATGTAGCTGAGCAATTGCCCTGCAAATCTAATTAATAAGAAAACTCATAATCTGCCATTAATTTAGTGTGAAATAATTAATTTTTTTAGTTTCCTATATGATGCTCTTAATTGAAGACTGAAATGTTATTTCAAAAGTGTTTTCGTATTTTGAGGTGTGAGTCTCTTGTAAACAACATGCCATGGTAATGGTGATAGTATATTTGTAAATAATTTAGCCTGTGAAGAATGGTTGACATTTAGATATTGGTCATATATTTGTGCTTTATCTTTTAATTCTATTCTGTTCACATGTGTTTTAAATAAATAATTTAAATCTTACTCTTTTATTTATTTTCTTCTTATTAAATAAATTGGTAAGAACCACTATATATTTTGACATCATAAGTAGTAACACATTTGCTAGATGTCTCTAAGAATTTCAACTAAGAGGGACACTGAAGTTTAAAATTTTGACAATATCCTTCTCTATACTCTCTCTGGTTATTGCAGGGCTGACATAAAAAAACCACATAGCCTACATTGTCCCATTCCACTGGCCACACCTCAGATGTCCTCCCTGGATGAAATCACACAGAACCTCTACTACTGAAATGTTCTCTTTTATAAATTTTTTTGAAAGTGTTAAAAAAATTAATCCAATGATTTTAATGATTTCTGGGAACGATTTTTGTCAATATTTGTCAGTGTATGTAGCCTAAATTCTGGATGATCTGTACAAATTAAATTCAGTTCACCTTCCCCAATAAAAGAGAAATTATGCTCTCTGAAGTAGAAAATTTTCTAAATATACTGTTGTTAAAAATTTTGTTACAGTAACAACTCGGAATGTTTTCTTTTTGTCTTTCCTGCTGGACAAGTTTGACTTACTTCAGATACTCCCATAAATAAATGACTTCAATAAAATATAAGGCCTTTTCCCATGTTTGTGGACTTGAAACCTTTTTTTTTGGTAGAAGTGAAAAGAAAGCAGAATACACATCTTTAAGAAAAAAATATTTATATATAATTATTATGCAGAAAATCTCAATATATTGTTTGTTTATTATAGAATATTTGCAAGAAAGGAAACCCATGCAGTTTATATGATATTGTAACCACACCCTGCACAATGAAGGACTTACTGTATTTTTCCACATGTTGAGGTTAACCACATAATGTACAAGTTGTGGAATAACTACAGCCACAAATATGCCTGCATATTTCACATTTCTGTTCCTTTTCATTCAGTTGGATTTCTTTCTTTTTCAGTGATAAAAAAATCTTCCAAATTCATTAAAGAGAACCTAAAAATATTTTATATAAGAAGAATTCCAGGAAACTTACAAGGCTTCTTGGAAGACAGCATTAGTAGGAAGCACCTTCGGTGCTTAATCAAATAACAAGCAAAGGCCAGGTGCCATGGCACAGTCCTATAATTCCAGCCACATTGGAGACTGAGGGAGGAGAACCACAGGTTCACAAGTTCAAGGTCAGCCTGGGCAACTTAGTGAGACCTTTAGCAACTTAGTGAGACTCTGTTTCAAAATTAAAAAATTTAAAAAGCTAAGGATGTGGCTCAGTGGTGAAGATCCCTGTGTTTATTCCTCAGTACCAAATGATGATGATAATGATTAATAATAATAATAATAAAAATAACAAGCAAAGCCTGACAATCATTTTATAACAATGTGACTGACCAAAGACTACTTCCCTTCACAGTGGTCAAGGGAAGTAAATGGAGGTATCTTGCACCAAGTTATAGTAATACTGTATAGAGCAAATGACTATGAAGTCTGAAATTTAATTAGATCAGGTGGTTGGAAAGATCACATTGTACAGATGCATTTGAACAGAGACCAGAGAAAATAGAAAGAACCAGTGCTGTAAAGAGAAGAAGCAGGCAAATTCCAGGTAAAGGGAATAACTTTTGCAAAGGCCCTGGGGCAGGAGTGAGCTAAGTGTGTTGAGATGAAGGTCAAAGAGTAGTGATAGAGGAGGCTGAAGAAGAGAAAAGCCCATAGCAAGAAATTCATATTTTATTCTACCTTCAATGAGGAACACTAGAAGTTACATAACTGCTTTATATTTCTGCAAAATCAGTCTAGCTGAAGTTTCACAAATGGATGGGTGTGTTGACAGTAAGAATAGAAGCTGGGAGACCAGTTGGTGATCTTTCACAGTGACCTTTACAGTGTTCAAGGGAAGCAAATGGAGGTGCCTTGCACCAAGTTGCAGTGATGAAGATAAAGGAACACTTAATAAATGCAGGTTCTATTTTTGGAATAAAATTTGAAGATGAATTGGATATTAGAGGTGGAGGTATAGAATAAGGAAAAAGACAACCCTTAGTGATAAATATGCTTATGATAGAAAATACAGTATAAATGCAGACTAAGGGAAAGTTGGTGAGAAGCATTTTGGGGGTCATTTGGTATTGGATTTAGATCATAAAGGATGTCTAGCAAAACCTCATACCTAAAGTACTGATGCAATCATGGGCAAATGGTCACACTGCTTCTGCTTAAATGCCCCTGGAAATGAAAGCACCTTTGGAAATGGCCATTTCATTAATGACAGCCAACCTCACTGAGCTGATCATAAGCTGAATATGAAATAAATTTGAGACCTTTTATTTTTTAAAAACATCAGTATGATACTGAAAATGTACATTTTGGAAGAAAGGCTAATTTCAAAGTCTGAGAAAGAGACTTTCCCTTACTTTGTTTTGTCTGGTTTTTATTGCCACATTTTAAAGGTAACAAGTTTAAGGAAATTGGAAATGGGTCCCAAAAGAACTGAGAAGAGAGAAAACTCTTAAAGTTTATGAGAGTTTGCAAGGTGGGGCAAACAGAAGACTGATTGATTGGTTTTTCTGCATTTCTGTAAAGGATTAGGTATGAAAAAGCAACATCACTTAGAAAGCTTTCTATTTTTCCATAAAGAAGAACTTTGTGGATTTAAGAAGCAAAATACTTCAGTGTTCTTTTGAGTCCTATAGCCCTATAAGACTAAGTTTGAGAACAGCGAGTTCTGAGTTCTAGATAATTAGGAGTATCTATCAAGAGCCAGGGACCACAGGATTCTCTAATGTTAAAATAGGCTTATATGCCTACTGAGAGATTTAAGTTCTTCCAATTGTCTGATGTGATTGAGTATAGGGCAAAGTACATCAGAAATGCTGTTCATTCCATTATGGTGTCAGCAAGAATTTGAATCTAATTAATAGAAAGAGATAGAGAAAGGGAGATGTTATCACACAGATGTGAAAATTTCACAATTTGGAGGTAATTCTCTCAAGGAAAAAGTGGCAATCCTGCCTACTAGTAGCTTATAACTTGTTTGACTAAAGAAACAGAACAAAAAAAAGACAATAATTCAACCATTTTAATCAGAATGACCTTAAAAAAATAAGAAGCCAGAGTACAATAGCACACACCTGTTATCCCAACTACTCAGGAGCCTGAGGTAGGAGGATCACAAATTTGAGGTCAGTCTGGGTGACAAAGTGAGACCCTGTCTCAAAATAAAAGAAAAGAGCTGGGATGTAGATCAATCTTAAAGCACCCCAGGTTCAATCCCCACTACCATAGATAAATGGTAAAAACCAGAACAAAGTTGAAGAAATTTTGCTACTGAATACCAAGACTTCCTATAAAGGTATCATAATTAAAGCATAAAAATTTTAAAAAAAGAGTAAAATATACAAAATTAGAGATAGGAAGTTCTGTTTGTCAAAATATAAATAACAGAACAAGAGAAAACATTTGCAATACTTATGACTGAGAAAGATTCATGTACAATATGTGAAATTGTCAGATAACAAAGAAAAATGGACACAAATACTTGAAAAGATCATACAAGAGGATATATCCAGATAGCTAGCAAACATATTTTGAAAATGCTGTCAGTCTCACTAATAATCAGGGAAATTGAAATCGAATTAACTTCCCACTATGTAAACATCGGAATGGCTAAAGTTTAAAAATCAATCAAACAAACAAAATCTGTTAATTTGTGGGATGATTGGACTGCTGATTCACAGCAGGTAGGAGTGTACACAAACTGTCTATGTCTAAGAAAGTTGAATATACCCATGCTCCAAGACCTAGCAACTCTGCTGCTAGGAATAGACCCCAGAGAAAAAGAAATACATACATATAAGTATCAAAAGACATGACCGAGGATATTCATAGCAGCAATATTTACAATATCCAAACACTGTCAACTCACCAATGTCCCTTAGTCAACGAGTGAATAAATCAATTGTGGTACAGTAAACAACAGAATACTAATGAGTGTGAAAATAAATTAGTAACCAATAAATATCACTACAGAAGGGAAGCTCACAAATGTATCATTAAGCAAAGAAAACTGAATGCAAAAGAGTGTATACCATAGGATTCCACTTATATAATGTTTAATTTAATAACAGGGGAAATTTGTTGATGGTTTTAGAAATTAGGATGGGTGTTACTTCTGCGGAACATGGTGGCAAGTAATTAAAGAGACACTAGCAATTTGATGTTTCTTCAATGGGTAATGGCTCTACTGGGATTCAGTTTGTAATAATTCAGCAAGATTACACACAAAATTTGTATATTAAGTTATACTTTAAATATAGGTATATAACGGTGTATATGTTGTATTTTAATTAATACATGCAAATATTTATGAACATATAAGTTAATTGTCAGTTAAAATTTTGTTTAAAATGTACAAAGAAAGGGGGTTAAATGATTTCAAACTTTTTAACCATAAACATAGCTTATTACATTTTTAGGAAATATAAAATTGCATATAATTAAGCAAAAAAAACCCACAAAAACAAAGCAAAGCCAAAACAACAACAGAAACATCTTCTAGAGACCTCAACAGGACTATAAACCAAATCTGTAAGGTGAAGTTGAATAGTGATACAGATAAAGTCATTCTCTTGTGTTTCAAGAAGCAACACACATAAGCTATCTTTAAGTATCCAACAGTACATTCAAATAAATCCAAAGGTTGTGAACAGTTGAGTCAAAGTGGTTAAAATGTTTGCCAGATAATAACCCTAAATGACTCTACTAACCTGTTTCTAAAATAGCTATGAAAATAGAATAAAAAGGCCAAAACTGCCTTTCAACTTATGTCAAAAGTGAGACAATTTTTAGAGATAATTTTCAAAAGTACTTAAAAATCAGTAGAATTAGAATTGCAATGGTTAGCCTGAAGCTATTTGGTCAGATGAAATGGAGTAGAGTTATTGGCCAGAATAAAGGTTGAAATTCAACAGTTTCTCCCTCCCTTCCTGTCACCCAGAACGCAAAAGAGTCTGCACCTTTCAGAGAACAGGCAATGATTTCCCTATTTGTTCTTCTCACTTCCACCAGTTGCTTGCTTTCTAGTTTGTAGAAAAAGCGTGGAGATGGCAACTTCCTGAAAAAGAAGAAAGAAAGAAGTTCAAGATGGAAACAGAAGTGCCCATGCTGAGTGGAGGCAGAGTCCAGACATGAAGAGCTTTGTGTTGGCAAACACCCTCAGAGAGTCCTGCAGGGTAGATGGGGACTAGGCTAAGGGAAACATCCGCCATATTCCAACTGAACTCCATGAAATGAAAACCTGCTGGACTTTGACAGACACAACAAAGGCAAGGATATAGTGATATGACAGCATGTCTACAGGTAAGATGATGCTGTTTAAAGTGGGTTGCTCAGGAAGCCACTCCAAGGATGAAGCGATCTTTTCACTAAGATCCCAAGACACAGGAACTAGCCAAGCAGGGGAAGAACTAGTTGCAACTGCTGTAATGCAGGAATCAACTCAGCATGCTTGAAGAACAGAAAGTCAATGTAAGTTTATTCTTTTCTTTTTTTATGAGTGTACTAATTGTGCTTACTGCTGTAATTTGCTACCATTTCAGTTTCCTTTTTGAATTCTGATTTGCCACCAAATATACTTTTATATTCAGGATTCACACATGAGGAATCAGGAATTGGGAATGCCTTCCGGTGACTCCATGGGTCCGTGTGTGCTTCCTGTTCCTGCAACTATAGAATCTGGCATCTAGAGGTCTTAACTTGAAAGGGAGTAAAGCTTCCACCAAGGACCACAACAATGATTCCTTTGGACAGGACATTGAGACTGTCACACGGTCATCTTGGAATTCTTAACCAGTGAATCAACAGACAAAGAAAGATAGTGCATTGGCTGGAATGATTGATCAAGACCCTTATGGGACAATTAGTTTGTACTCACAGTGGGGGTAGAGAGCAATATGTTTGGAATGCTGGAGATCCCTTGGGGCTGCTCTTAGTACTTTCAAGTCCTGAGATTAAAGTCAATGGAAATAAAGAAAACCCAATTTAGGCAGGATGCCTAATGCCCAGACACTCCCAAACTGTAAGTTTGCTAACCTGTTACCTAAGAGGTAAGAAACTACCACCAGCTCAGGTACTCCCTGAGGGCAAGGGAAATATAAAATGAGGAGTGGGAGGGTTTAATTATGATAATAGCTATGACCATATAACTAGGTCAAGAACTGAGTACTGTAATAGTTTTAAGTTATTCCTTATTATTTATAGGAATGTGTGCATTTATATATAAATCAGTATCTTTTGCTTTCTTCTCTTTACCAATCTCCCACTATCAAATATGTTTACAATTGTTTACTTTATGTCTCAGTGTTCAAATATTTAAGTTACAAAAGATTAAAGGAGAAGTATAAATTGGAAGAAGGAACATCAACCTGAGGCAAAGAAAGTTCTCTGTATCCACTTTTTGGGGAAAGAGCTCCCTTATTGGTGGTGGTTGAAGATCTGGTGAACATGAGTTTATTATTATTTCCATTTGGCAAATAAGTATGGTTGGTGTGTATGCATGGCAAGTTGACAGAAGTGAACTGGGTGGTTATATAATGAGTGAACTTACACAGGATGAACTGTTTCCCAGAATTCCCTTCCCTGTGGATTTCCAGGAGATTTTTTTTTTTTCATGCAGGATTTGGCAAGCAGAAGTAAAGAAGCAGGTTATTTGTATTTGTACATGAGGAGTTGAGGCAGAAACCTTTTGTAACTCATTTCTGTTTTTCTCCAGCTGGTTACTTATCAGCATGGGCAACACCTAGGCCTGAAGCTGCTCCAGTTTACCTCCAATCTTCCTGCAGCTTTTGTTCTATTCTGATCTGTGATTCAGGGTGCCATCTTCCCCTACAGGACGGGCACTTCATTAAGGGAAGGCAGTGAGGACTGACAGGACCCAGTATGCCCTGGTGGGGTCCAGGCACCTCATTGATAAATTCTCCTTTGTTCTCATGAGCTGCAGCTTGTCTTTGCTCTTCCCCACTCTAGACCTTTCTTTCATGTTCACTTGCCCTGCGGTCTTCATGCTCCAGCATTAAACACAAAGATCACAACATTAGAGATTTCCAATAATTGCATTAGATCTAATCCTGTTACATTCCCACATAAGGCTCTGCTTCACAGATTGAACTCTAAATGATAAAATTAGTCAAACAAGAGAGGTTCAAGACTTTCACACTATAAGATGACACTGTCTCATTAAGCTACTGTCTGGGAGACAAAATTTACAAAATATGTATTAGAAAAAGAAATTAAAGCCAAAACATGGAAAATACTCTTGCAATTAATACCAAGAAAAACAACCCAATTAAGAAATACTTGAATGTACAACTGAAAATGTACAATATACACATTAAAAAATATCCAGTGTCATTCATCATGAGGTAAATTCAATTGCAAACAAGAATGAGATACTAGTACCCAACCAACTGAATGACTAAAATATAAAGACTCATTATGCTAAGCACTGGCAGAGATATGGAACAATGTATAGACCTTCATACATTGTGGTGGGCCTCTAAAATGAATTTAGCAGGAATGTAAAAACATTTGGAAACAATTTGAAAGTGTCTTAAAAAGGTTAAAAAATACCCACCAAACAATCCAGCCATTCTACTTTCAGGCAATTACTTAAGGAAAGAAACATATATGTCCACACAAGGCCTGTACATAAATATAGCAACTTTAATTACAATAGCAGCAAACTGAAGACAACCCAAATGTCTATCAATCATTGAGTAGATAAACAAATGATGGTATATCTGTGCAATGGAATATAACTCAGAAATAAAAAAGGAATGGACTATTTTTTGTTTTAAGTAATGGACTATTGATGTAGGCTATGACCCTGATGATTCTCAAACTCACTATCTTGAGTAAAAGAAGCTGAGCCAAAATATTGTGTTTATACAAAATCCTAGAGCATGCAAGTGAATCTATAATGATAGTAAATAGGCTCCTGGTTTCCTAGATAAGGGGTATAGGGAGTGATAAATTGCAGAGGGGCCTGGGGAAACCTTTTTGAGTAATGAACATGTTTATTATCTTGATTGTTATGATTATTGCAAGGGTATATAACTATGTCAGAATTCATCAAGCCCAGGATGTTGGCACATGCCTATAGTCTCAGCCACTCAGGAGGCTGAGACCAAAGGTTCATTTGAGCTCAGGAGTTTAAGACCTGCCTGGGCAACATAGCAAGATCCTAACTCAAAAACAAAGCAAAACAGCAAAAACCCTCATCAGATTGTACGTTTTAAATACGTAATATTACTTTGATTATGCCATCAACATAGTTGGTAAATATAACTATAAAGTTGCAAAAAAAATCAAAATAAACAATTAGACTCATGCTGTAGTTTGGACTTACGATGTCCTCCAAAGCCCTTTGTGTTAAAAGCTTAGTCCCCAGTTTGGCACTATTGGGCAGTCTTTAAATCTTTTTAAGAGACAAGGCGTGGTGGAATGTGTTTGGATCATTGGCAGTGTGCCCTGGAAGGATAATGGGACCCAGTCTCTTCCTCTCTCTTTCTCTTTTGCTCCCTGGCCATGAAGTGCATAGTTTTGTTCTGCTCTGTGCTTCTGCCATGATGAGCTGTCTTGTCACAGGCCCAAAAACCATGAGGCCCGTGGGTCATGGACTGGAACCTCTAAAACTGTCAGCCAAAATGAAGCTTTTCTCACTACAAGTTGATTATCTCAGGGTTCTGTCACACCAATGGAAAGTTGAGTCATGCAATCTGCAACAGTTAAAAATGATCTAACAACATTTCTGATGCTATACAGTGAACACATATTATTTTTACCCATTATTTTTCTAGCATCTCTCACTTTCATTGGTTGCTGCTTTCCTCTCACTTCAGCCCTGGAGACACAGAGATGTGACCCTGGACATGATGGTCATGTGACACTCTCCTCTGCCACAGAGCTGGGCATGGAATCCAAACTATGTTCTTCTTTAAGATTAAAAATGGAGCTGGTAGAGAAGACTCTGTGCAATTAAAGCCTTACTATATGAGTACAGGTGCTGGAAGATTTGTTCCATCGCTACATGGATGATGTCTGCATTTAGAGTGAAGCTGTCATGTAGAAAGGAAAGAAGGCAGGGCCAAATGGGGATAGGCAGAAAGAGTGGGAGGAAAAGTGGACGAAAAAGGGAATGAAGAAGGAAAGAAGAGAGGAAGGAGAGATCTTTGGATGCATTTGCCCCTGAGGTGACTTCACTTCTGCCCTTTCATGGTATACACTCATTGTACCAATCCACTTCCCTGTTTGGCTTGAGATGATTGAGGTTTCTGTCTTTTCCCACCGAGAGAGTCTTAGCTGATACAGTATTTATTCAGTGCCTTTCCTTTAGGCTGAAGTGAGAGGTGAGGTTTCTTTTACCTTCTGCATTCTCCACGCTTAGAAAGTAGTTCTTTCTGGTCCAGATTTGGCACATAAAAGATGAGATCTCCTAGCATGCATTTCTTTAAGTACTTTTCTCTCTTCTCTTGCCTGGAAGATTTTTTTTTCTTAAAGTTTATTTGCCTTGTAGGATGTGGGTTGTATTTTTCCAGGAAGTTTTAATCCCTGGTGGGTTAAAGAAATGGAAGTTTAAAAATGATTTTTTTTAGGGAGAGATGGTAGCAGTAAATCCAAGAGTTTTAACTCCTTCTCCTAGTCTTTCTGTATTGGTTTAAATGGGGCTGACCCCATGATTCTGATTTTCACTTGAGTCCTGTTAATGGAGTAAATGGTGAGATTTTTGTCTTAGACTCTGTCCTATTACCTGTCAATCTTGGTTGAGTATGTATGTATAAGATTTTAAGAATTTTTGTATATTGTTTGAGGATATTAATTGAAATTTGGGAGGAAATGAACTAAGGGGTGCTCAGACCCTTTCTTGTTAAATGGGAAGGCTGGCAACTTAGCCTTTTAAGAAATGAGGTAGTCTCTATTTCCATGAGACTGGCAAGTCTGGAGACACATATATACTTCCATTAGCGTTTCTGTTATGGAAGCTCCAAGGTGTGAATATATAGATAGTCAGCCCAATATCCATAAAGGTATCCTACTAACTTAATCCACCATCTCTATGAAACCGGCCTTGCTTCCAAAAGGCCAAATGGTGAAGGGAAGTGAGTAGAGGGTAGGGAAAGGAATTTAGGAGGCTCTGGGTAATAGAAGTCCTATGAAAACCATCCCCAAATAAACTCGAAGGGCTTTCTCCATTGGAATTCTGTTCCCTGTATAGTGCCCTCCAATGACAGATGTTGAATGCGGAGGCCAGTGATAATCTGGGGCTAGGAGGATGAGAGAAATATCATGGAAGAGGTAACTTCCTCCAGGATTATTTATATTTGGGGGCCCAGTATAATTTTTCCCAGTACTTCCAAGCTTCACATCTGGATACTTCATATCTAGTTGAAAGTATTCTTATCTGAACTTAGAATTATTTGAAGAACATTGTCTATGATTTATACCATATTTCTGTAAATGACTTGTATTGTACGTCTCTAAGTAGAGTCCTTGGAAGTAGAAGCAAAGGAACCTATAGATGAGGCTTCCTGTGTATTCTACCACCCACGGGGCCCTGAGAATCACATATTCTTTAAATTCATGACAAAGGAAATCATACAAAATTTATAGACAGAATATTTGTTATAAATACTGGAATATTTCTTACATCACATTTTGTCAAAATATCTGCTTTCTATAATAAACATTTAGTTAATTACCATGTTGCTGGATGCTAGTTTTCTTTTTATAACATTATAAATCTCTTCTATTTATGCTCAGAGAATTCATACTTGAAGAATGAGTTTCTCAACAAAAAAATATTTATGCCCTGTTAAATTCAGGTCATGAAATTGTATACAGCAAGTCTTGCTCTTTGCTAATTCTCTATTTTCATATGCCTTCAACTAGATGAGGAGAATATGACATATAATTAATAATCTACAAAAACTTTTTTATATTAAACAGATGTGTGTAAAATACATTAATCAGTAATTAAATTCAGGTCAGCAAGATGGAAACCTTCCTCACAGACTCTAAAATAATTATAGGTAAATTTACTAGGGAATTTTGAATGTAAATTTTAATTGGCTTAGTAATGTTTCTAGTCACTATTTATTTTGTGACTTAAAAATTATACTGTGCCTTGCTGATGTTTTCAAAGCTATTGTTAATATGATTTATTTATGAAAGAAAGTGAGAAAACTATATTACTAATCCTCAAGACTCAGTCATAAATCTTTACTATTTTGCAGTAAAACACATTTCCAATAATGCTGAATACACTTTCCACTCATTTAATTCTCTTGGGTTCTAGTCACTCCACATTCTTGAGATTATGATATGTGCTTCCAAATGAACCAGATGTTCTTTAGACTCTGAAGTGGAAGGTCTCATTAAAATGTGTGCACACATGTGTGTGCACACACATTTGTGCTGATATCTCCTGAGGAATTATTTTTTTTCAAAGATTATGAATACTAAGGGTTTTCAATTATTTATTTTTTTTATTTAATCATAACAGAGCTCTATGATAAGAGTACTGGAGGAAACATTTGAGAGATGATCTTACTGACGGCATCTGGGGACTATTCTAAGAATGTCATTTATACTGCACTTCCTCTAAGTCTTGTTTTTATATATTTTCAAACATTTGACAACATATATTATGGACCCCCTTGAATGTATTTGGTAAAACCTATGAAAAGTATACAAAGATATTCTCGGCATTCACACTTAACAATTTGTGAATCGAGCAATGTAGGAAGTTGAATGCATGGGAAAACATAAGAATTTATTTGAAAAAAAAAGAGCATATATTCATGTGCTGAAGAATTCAGGAGGTTTTATAAAATTATTTTTTTCTATAAGTTATTTTATGCAGGAATACATAATCATAGAGCTCGTGTATTACTCACTGTTTATAAAAGCTTCTCATGGATATTTAGTACATACACAGACGCTGGACCATAGGTTGGATTAAAATCAGTTTATATGTGCTTTTTTCCTTTATAAAGTGCATATCATTTGGGTACTAGAGAGTGCAAGCCCAGGTCAGGCAGGTAAGGAGAGGATGGCCCAGGGAGCGCAGGATCAGGAAGGTCATGGAAAGCCCTTGGTTTTTGTTCTGAATGAGAAGAGAAGGCCTGGGAGGGTAACCAAAAAGAGCATGACCTGACCTTGATCATGGTCTGAAGTGCATTTGAACTTGGAACTGGGTTTTTCCCTCCTGTCTTGTCTTTTAGTTTGGATTTCATAGCAAAAATACTAGGTGCCTTGAAAGTGGACATTTGAGAAGTCCAAGATCAAGGGCATCAACCAATTTAGTTTATGGTAAAGGCTATCTTCCTGGTATAGACAGCTGTCTTCTTGCCGTGTTCTCACTGAGAGGTGTGTGTGTGTGTGTGTGTGTGTGTGTGTGTGTGTGTGTGTGTGAGAGAGAGAGAGAGAGAGAGAGAGAGAGAGAGGGAGGGAGGGAGACAAAGAGTGAGCCTTTGAGCAAGCCAGTCTCCTTCTTTTCTTATAGGAGGCTGTAACCATCATGGAGGTGAATTTTAAGGAGACAGAATCATACAGACCTAATGCCTCCTCTTTTTAAAAAGTAAAGTGATTTCATTGTTATTTTCTTGATAACTATAACTTGGTTATTTTATGTGGAAAATTTACCATCATCACTTTCTAGCATGTATAAATATATTCAATTATTTTGATATAACTTTACCTGTCTCTTTTACACCGGTGAATGAATGAATACTTTATCATTGGTGTAAAAACATTCAAGATTATGAATTTATCCTAATACGAAGAATTTTGTCAGCCAATATTTTAGTATTTATATACGGTTCTGGTATATAAAATTAAAAGCTTTGCTGTTAAAATTCCCTAATATGGTTGTTCAAAATTATTTCTTTTTAATTAAGCAAACAAACTGGGCACAGTAATCCCCGTAGTCTCAGTGACTTGGAAAGCTGAGGCAGGAGGATCACAAGTTTGAGGCCAGCCTGGGCAACTTAGTGAGACTCTATCTCAAAATAAAAAATTAAGAAGGGCAGGAAATGTATCTCAGTGGTAAAGCACCTCTGGGTTTAATCTTCAGTATAGAATAATAAAGCAAGCAAAACATTTCATTTTGTTATAGTGCATTAAATTTCTGTGACATTCTGCATATGCTCAATGAAATGAAAATCACAGTTTCTCTCCATTCACAGCATATCTTTATGAGACAGTCAAGCACATGTGGATTTATGCTCAATCAGTCATCATAATTTGGGTCCCAATAGAGTGAGTTACAGGCCCTTTCTGTTGATGATTAGAAAACAGGAAACATGAAATTAAAATAAGGGATGACAGAAAAGGAGCAGTGATTTGCAAAAATGGAAGGAAGGAAAGTAAGGAAAGATAAAAAAGATATTATCTCCTCCTTGAAAGTCTCTCTATTCTCTTTTGTCTGTTGTTTTTGTGGGTTTTTGCTTCTTGACCTTAAAAAAAAGACACTTTATTTTAATATTTCAAAATTTTTAAATTGACATGCATGTAATAACTCTACATATTGATGGGGAACAGAGTGATTTTTTTTAGTATATATATTTTGTAGTTGTTGATGGATCTTAATTTTATTTGTTTATTTATATGCGGTGCTCAGAATCCAATCCAGTGCCTCACACATGCTAGGCAAGTGCTCTACCACTGAGCCACAACCCCAGTGTGTGAAGATTTTTTTACAAGTATATTATATATAATGATCAAACCAGGGTATTTGCATATCTATGGACCTCAAACATTTATTATATCTTTCTGTCAAGAGCATGTAAAATACTCTCTTGCAGATACATTATACAATAAAGCATTGCTAACTATAGTCATGTTTCTGGGCTACAGAATATTAGAAATTAGTCCTCCCATCCAACTCTATTTTTATATGTGTAACCCAGATCCCTATTTCCAGTCTCCTTTCCCTTCACAATCTCTGGTAACATGTATTGTTTTCTCTGCTTCTATCAGATCAATGTCTTTAGCTTTTACATATAAGTGAGAACCTGTGGCATTTGTCTTTCACTTAACATAATTTCCTCTATTTCTATCCATGTTGCCTCACATGATAGTATTCAATTCAGTTTATGATAAATAATATTTAGTTGCACATATATACCATATTTTCTTTATCCTTTCATTGATGGTTGGATATCTAGGTTGAGTCCATATCTTAGGTATTATGAGTAATAGCTAAAACAACACAGGACTACAGATATCTGGTATACGATTCCATTTCCTTCTGACGTATACTCATTGGTTATGATTCATATAGTAGATCATTTTTTAATTTTTTGAGGAGCCTCCATACCATTTTCCATAATTCCTGCACTAAGGTACATTTCTACCAATAGTTTTAGAGAGCTTCCCTTTCTCTGCATTCTCACCATCATTAATTATTCTTTGTCTTTTTCTTGATAGTTATTCTAATGGGTGAGATGGTATTTTGTTGTGGTATTAATTTCTATTTCCTTAATGAGTAATGTTGACCATTTTTTCATATACTTGTTAGATATTTACATATCTTTTTTTGAGAAATGTATATTCAGATATTTTTTGTTGTTGTTCTGGGGATTAAACATGCGCTGTACCACTGAGCTCCACCCTTAGTGCTTAACCATTTTTGAATATTACTATTATTGGTATGATTACCATTATCATTTTACCATTGAGTTGTTTGAGTTTCTTCTAAAATTTGGATACTAATCCTATATTAAGTGAATAGTTTTGGGTGTTTTCTCTCATTCTTCAGGTTGCCCTTCTGTTTGTTTTCTTTGTTGTGCAAAAGCTTTTTAGTTTGCTTCTAGGTTTGCTTTTGTTGCTGATTTTAAGGTCTTATTAAGATATACCAAGGTGTGAAAGTGTTTGCCATATGTTTTCTTCTAGTAGTTTCATTGTTTTGAGTTTTACGTCTAAGTCTTTCATCCATTTTGAGTTGATTTATGCATATGGTAAGAGATAGGGTTACATAACTTTACTGAGATATTATTCATTTAGCATATAATTATTTGAAATGTATATGCAGTAGCTTTTTATTTATAGAGTTCTGTTACCCCATCCCATCCAAGTTCACCATCAGTTTCACCCATTCCTGTGCTCAACCCAGCTTCTTTAAACCTATGTCCACTCCACCTTTCTCTTTTGACTAGTTCAGTCACTGGTATTATCCACACTTTCCCAATCATGATAGAAGCACAGGTCAAAGAGATGTTGTTTCTGTTCTCTTCTCACCCAGCAAGAAAAACCCCAGTCAGTGCTGCCTTGAAATGTCTCTCAAGTCTCTTCCTCTTCCCACATCCATTTCCAAGCCTTGATTCCAGCTGCATGAGTTCTTCATGTGGTTGTTTTGAAGACTCCCACGTGATTTCTCCCTAGGACCCCCCCCCCCATTCTAGTCTTGTCTGGGCCTTTCTAAACCTAAATGTGGTGCTCTCTCTCCTTTTTTGAAAACTTTGGCATTTTCCAGGGATGATGAGGTAAATCCAGATTCTTTGGCTGTTTATCCAGGCCCTTTACCCCCAGGCCCTCATCTGCAGTTCTTTCCTCATTCTTTACCCCTCCCTTCGTACACATCCTAAAAATTCCAGCCACTGTGTTCCAAACCACTAAACCTCCCTGTTTTTCTGCATGTGGGTACATACTTTTCTTTGTTCCAGGATTGCACTTTGTCTCTCTTCATTGCCTGCAGAATTATTCAAAGATCAAACATAATCTCAGTTTGGTAAAATTTCTCCTGAATGCAGGAGACAACATTCTCAGATCCTTTAAACTACCATTGCAATATCTGCTAACTTCTGTTTCTGCATAGACATTGCTGTGTCATAATTTGGTCCACGTCTGTTTCAATTGCTGGGGGATGTTCTTGAAGACCAGGGGCTGTGGTAACTCAGTGGCAGGCACCATCCTCAGTTCATGGTGGGGCTCACTGTGGGATGGTGAGTCCATGAAAGCCAGTGTCAGCTAATGTCACATTGTCAGCAACCTCTTTGGGACTGGTGGGGTTTGGGATTTTCAAGTTGATGCGGGTTTCTCTTCTTTGTGATTTCTTTGGTATTTAAAAATAGTCTACCCATTAAGGAGAAAGTGAGGCATAGCTAGGTAGGGGTGGGGGGATTGGGAAAGGGCTTCTCTTTGGGTCATTGATCTCTGTAGAGACAAACTGCCCTGTCCTCACCGTCCTGGCTAGTGAGATCAGTGGCAATTGGGAGATAGGAAAAGGAGAAGTTGGAAGGTACAATTAAAGGTAAGTGAACTTTTAGTAAAATTTCTTGTATATTTAGAAAAAGCAGAGATGAAGAGAGAATCATCATATAGTGTGAATGTGACATTAGATTTTGAGCATAATTCTATTAAAAAATCCACTCCTCAGTAAATGCTTATAATATACCAACCAGATGGTATTTTTCTACTTTCTAAGTTTTTTAACCTTTACATGTATGCTGGCTTTATGAGGAGTTATTTGAATTTAAAGCTCCAGATTTCTGGCAGAACATGGTAATTGATACAGGTCAGGGTGCCTGTTCACCCATATAAACACATGACTGAGAGTCCTCCCCTCATACAGTCCCTTGTCCCCAGGTGGTAAAGTTTTATTATTTTTGTTGTTGTTGCTATTTACCATGTGACTCTGTTTAATTTTTTCCCACCCTGCCCTTGGGTGGGAATTGACAAGTGCTCCAATGTCAGCCAAACCGTAACTCCTGACTACATGTCTGGCTTTAAAAAAAAAAAATGTTGATGCAACCAGACTTTGAATCTTTTGAAGCAAGGTGCTCTGAAGGAAATTTCCAGTTGGCTCTACAGAGATGAATCAGGTAAGGCAGCCAGCACGGGTCCCATCCATACCGAATTATAAAAAAAGTGAGCATATTTGGAGAAAAGCATGTTGCACATAAAGGCACAGAGGCAAGTGCACATGGTCTGAGAGAGGAATGAAGAGGAATAGTTTTGGTCTGACTGGTGTTCAATTGCAGCCATAATGTGTTCCTTCTTACAAGGACCCAACGCAATCCTCCATTCTTGAGTGGATGGATGACTGTTCCTTGAAACCCAAAAGGCCATGCTGAAACAGTGATATTCTGGTATGTTTTCTTTGTTTTTTTTTTTACTGTGATAAAATAAACAAGGATTATTTTCTACAAATCCAGGCTCCTTTGTGGAATATCTTTTTTTTAATATTTATTTTTTTAGTTGTAGTTGGACAATACCTTTATTCTATTTATTTTTATGTGGTGCTGAGGATGGAACCCAGGGCCTCACATGTGCTAAGCGAGTGCTCTACCCCTGAGCCACAACCTCAGCCCTTTTGGACTATCTTTGTAGCATTTCTTAACTCAGTTAAACATCATCTGGCAACGTTCCATTAGTATGTTGAGTTCTTGTGCTACTCAGTGGACCAGTGTCAATTAATTCTAAGCATGCCTATGTGTGCTTAAATTAAAATGTACATCTTTTTATATCTTCTAGCAGCAGTTTCATACCTGTGACTGCCTATTGCTATGATAGCTGCCACAGCTATTATCATTTATTGGCCTACAGAGGCAGAACCTAATGTTGCTGCCTGCTTGTAGGTGGCCCTCCGCTATGGTTTAGATATGATTTGACCTTGTCTCCTAAAGCTTCCTCATGTGCTAGAAACTGGGTTTCCATTTGGGGATGTTGAAAAGGGGGGCTGTTAAGAGGTGGAGCCTAGTGGGAGCTGATTTTAAGGAGGAACTAAGGCTTTTTCTGTGGGAGTATATTCTTGGCCCTGAGATGTTATAAGAGCAGTGGTTATGAGTGAGATGGGCAGCATCCATTCATCTATTATGCATCCTGACTCATGACCATGTGGTCTCTTTTTTTTGCACACTCTTCTGCTATTGTGATGCCATTTGTCAAGAGGGTCTTACCAGAGCCCAGCACCATGCCCTTGAACCTCCAGACCTGTGAGTTTCATATACCTCTTTTCTCTAAACATTACCCAGCATCATATATTTTTTTATATCAGTACAAAATGTTACTGAGCCACTTTCCTTGGTAAAACTGAATGGAGCCTTGCCAGGTAGCTTAGAGACTGTTTCTGGCCACCTTGTATAGGAGGATGAGTAATGACCACTAACCAGCATCAGGTCCTTATCCCTGAAATCAGTAAATGATAGCTTATAAGGAAAAAAAATCTTCTTGGGGGAAATTAAGTTATGGATTATATTAGTCAGCTTTTTTTTTCTCACTTTGAAATACCTGATAAGAACAACTTAGAGGAGAAAAAGTTTATTTTGGCTCCTTGTTCCCAAGGTTCAGTCCATGGCCAGCTGACTCCATTGCTCTGGGCCCAAGATGAGGCATGATATCATGGCAGAAGGGTGTGGTGGAGGAAATCTGCTCCATTCATGGCACTCAGAAGCACAAAGAGAGAGAGAGAGAAAGGAAGGGACCACAGGGAAGATGCACCATACAGGGCATGACCTCATGACCTCCTTGACCCATCTCCTCCAGCCATGCCCCACCTGCCTACCATTACCACCCAGTCAGTTCATTCAAACTAGGATGGACTCATCTTACCTCTGACCATTCCTGGAATAATACAGAAACTTTTGGGAGACACCTCATATCCAAATCATAATACAGATCTTAACATGGGGAAATTATCCTAATTATCCTGGTGGAAACTTAATTCGATCATAGGTGTCTTCCTAAGAGAGAGGGACAGAGGGAGATAAAACACAGAAGAGGAGGAAGCTGTGTGACTACAGATACAGAGATTGGAGTGATGGGGCTGCAAGTCAAGGAATGCTAGCAGTCCCTAGAAGCTGGAGGAGTCAGGGACAGATTCTTTCCTGGAGTCTCTAGAGAAAACAAACCCCCTGATGACACTTTAGCTTTTACCCTGGGAAAGAAATTTCAGGTTTCTGTGTTGTTCTATAACTATGGGAGAATACATTTCTGTTACTTTGAACCACCAGTTTGTGGTTTCGAGTGACAGAATCTTAGTCAGCTTTTGTTGCTATGACAAAATACCCGAGAAAAACAACTTAAAAGATGAACCATTTCTTTTGGATTGTGATTTCAGAGGTTTAGACTCACGATTGCCTGACTCCATTGTTTTTGGGTTTGTGTTGTGGCAGTGCATCATGGGAGATGGCATGGTAGAGCAAAGCTTTTCATTTTATGGCAGTCAGGAAGGGGATGGGGACAAGATACTATACTAAAGGGAGCACCATCAAGTTCCTACTCCCTTCAACCAGGCTCACTTCCTACAGCTTCCACACTTCCATACTCCATTCTGCTATGAATCCATCAATGGATTAATCTGGCAATGAGGTCAGAGCCTTCATAATCCCATCACATCTCAAAAGCCTCACTTCTGAAATTTACTGTTTTAGAAGGCTTCAATACATGGTGAGCCTTTGGGGGACATTCCACTTGATACAAACTATAACAGATAGGACTTATTCAGAAATTTGAAATGGAAATTTCACTCATGTGGAGAGATTGGAGAGGAGCTGCTGATGAAGTCTCTTGACAAGCCTGGCATATCCTATGGGGTAGTCTGCACATCACAGATTTCATGAGCATGGATCGTTTCCTCCCATCACTGAGCTCAGTGACGGTGAGCCACCCCCTGTATTCTGTTTGAAGGATCCTAATGTGACTCATGCCCCTTCAGTTCATGATATTTTGGCTCAGCTTAGATCCCTAGAGATCCTTTTGGACTAGGGTTCTATACTGCACGCGCATAAGCCTGAGCTATCACCTAGGAGGCTGTGGTCTGAGAAACATTCCGAATCTGTACACAATGTAATGGCTGGCTGGCACTGCAGCTGCTAGAGCAGTGACATTTGGAAGTCTCCTGCACAATGCCTGCAAGTCTATTTTTAGAGTCTTTAGAAGGTAAGACATCATTATCTTTCTTGAAGACAAATGGCTAATGGTGACGTAAGACATCAGTGTCTTGTTTCGGATTGTTGACATTTCATCATGAAGTATAACATTTCTTATGGATTACTGGTATATGCGCTCTTCTGTTTCTCTTTTGGTAAGTTTAAAATTTCTTTTGGTCATAAATAGGGTTTTCATTTTACCAAATGACTTTTCTGATTGTCTTGAGAATTTTATGATTATTATCTTAATCTATTAATGTGAGGGATTCTTTTAATCACCTTCTAATGATATGAATTTCTGAACTATAACATGTTGATATGGTCAGTTATACATTTTAGTGCACCTCTTGGAATCATTTTGCTAAATATTTTTGAATTGATGTACATGAGTGAATTGGTTTATAATTTCCTTTCATTCTTCATTCCCTTTTTCCTCCCTTCCTTCCTCTCTTAAATTTTTTTTTTTGTGTGTGTGTGTGTGTAGTAGTAGTAGAAATTGAACCTAGGACCTCACACGTGCTAGGTAAGCACTCTACCACTGATCTACAATCTCAGCCACCCTAACTCCCTCCATTTTTGAGACATAGTCTCACAAATTTGCCCAGGCTGGCCTTGAACTTGCTATCCTCCTGCCTCAGTCTTCTGGGTAGCTGGGATTACAGGTGTGCACCACACTCATGGCTACTTTTCATTTGCTATTCTTGTATGATTTTGGCATTAAGGTAATTTTGGTATAAAAACTAGCTTTAGAGTGCTGTTTTTCTCTTCTTTGGAAGATTCACTATAAAATTAAAATAATTCATAAGTGAACTGAGTTTGACATTTTCTTTGTGGGAAGATTGTTAAGTACTGATTCAATTTCTTGAAATATTATAGAAGTGTTTAGTTTTATTATTTCCCCATTAGCCAGTCTTTCTTTTTTTTGTGTGTGTGTGATATTGGGGATTGAACCCAGGGCCTTGTACATGTGAGGCAAGCACTCTACCAACTGAGCTATATCCCCAGCCCCTAGCCAATCTAATTTAATGACCTTTTCCAGACTCTACTTAGTTTATTTAAGCTTAAATGTAATTGGTATAAAATTATCCATATTATGATTCCTTTTTAAGTCTCCATTGATTTTGTTTTATATTCCCTTTATGAGTTCCTGTGTATGTGAATGCACCATCTCTTTTTCTTTTGATCAGTGTCAGCAGAGAGTTTTGCTCACTTTATCAGCCTTTTCAGAAAGCCAGTTTTGGGCTATGTTAAGCCCCACTGTGATCTAATTGTCTCTTCTTTAATTTCTGCTTTTACTTTGTCATATCATTACCTTCATTTTCTTTGGATCAATTATTTTTGTTCTTCTCCATCATCTTAACTTTAACAATGAGCTCATCAAGTTTCAGGATCTTTTTTCTTTTCTAAGGTAAGAATTTAAGGCTGTATATTTATTTATCCTTAAGTTCGGGTTAAGCTATATTCTCCAAGTTTCATTTTGTAGTATTTTCTAATCCCCCATTATTTAATTTATTTAATAAATTTTCTATTTAAAAGTACAATTGAAATTTTCTATTTCTTAAGTATCTTTCTCAAATGTCCTCTTTGTTTTGTGCAGATAAGCACTGCTGCTTGTATGATAACATGTCAACATTTTTAAGTGCTGCATGTGTGTTTAAGATATATATATATATATATATTCTCTAAATATTATATATATGTATATATATATATATGTATACACACATATATTATCTAAAGGTTGAGAAAAGTTTTTAAGTATATCTATTAAATAAAATATTTTCCTAGCTGGTTAGCTATTTGAGAATGTTTGTTCTTTTACGTGATAAGAGGTCACCTCCTCTATCAATTCTTTTCAGTCTTAGGAGTTATGTTTCTGTGTGTTTTCCTAAAGAAACTGCAAAAGAGTCTCCAGGATGCTTGCTAAATATTCACTTATGTAGAAACTACACCCAATAGTTCTGATTCAACAGGTCTAAGTTTCTAGAATCAGAAATCTTCATTTTAAGAGGATTTTTAAGGCTTGAAATCCAGTGTTACCAAAGTAGTGTACTTAAAAGTATTTATGTAACACTGGTAAATCTTGGATTTTTTTTTCTTGTTTAATCATAAAATGTTCTTTATCAAATTAGTACGATTTTCTTCTTCAAAGAGTGTGTTTTTAAGCTATAGAAAAGCTTTTATAAAGACAACAATAATTATCCAGTGTAATTTTCTTAGTATGCAATAGTCAGAATCTTAATTCCTTCAGTTTGATTCAAGAGCCATTTTTTTTAAACAAAATAGGTCTCTTTCTTTCTTGCCAGAAATCTCTTATTTTAAAATAATGCCAAGATATTGATTATAATTTACAATAGTTTATTTGGATTCATATTGATTTTAGTTTGAATCATGACATTTGGTATTAAATTATTCTCCATTTTATATACATTGGCCTCGTTTTTTAAAATAAAATGAATATTCTTTGAGATTAAGAGTTATCTTATACATCTGTATGTCTACTTGAAAATCTAATATGATGTGAGTAAATACCATAGATGGTGAATAATGCTTTAAAATTGATAGTTGAAAGTGATTGGTGTGTGTGTGTGTATTTCATTTTTTCTCAATTTCATGAATGTCTGAGTCTTGAAAAACAAAATCCACTTCAAAAATAATAAGTAATATTTTAAAATCCATAAGTGTTTTTTATAATGTCTATTTTTGTAGTATTAATTTTTCTATCACAGAATCTAAAGAAAAATAGTGAATGCATTATACAGTATAATAGTAACATCAGCTTATAATTATAAGCACTTTTAAATTTACCCAATATTTCTGTATTTTTAAAAACTCAGTTAGTTCTAATAACAATCCCGTGATGATTAACCTTTATTTATATTTGCGTAATAGTTCAGAGAGGCTTAAGAGACTGGCTTAGAGCAAGCAGGTATCATTAAGATGTCTTCACGCTTCAAGTTTTTTGTCTACTTGGTGTAGAGAAGCACATCAAAGTCTGACCATACAATGCACTTTATAGAACAAGTATTAATAAGTATACAACAGTCAAATAAGAGACAAAATTAAATTTATTCTATTTGCTGGCCAAGAAAGAACTGCATTTGTAAACACTGCATTAGTCTGTTTTCATTACCATAATGAAATACCTGAAGTGCTCTACTTTATAAAGAAAAGAGGCTTATTTTGACTTATAGTTCTGGAGGTTAGTATCCACAGGCCTCATCTGATAGTGGTCTTCTTAACAAAAGAGTCCTGTGGTGGTGCAGGGCAGCACAGAACAAAAAACAAGGATTGGGTATGTCTATCTTTTGGTCTTTTCCCCTCTACCTATAGAATTCAATCATGGGGATTCCACCCTAATGACTTTATCTAATTCTAACCAATTTATGAAGGCCCCACTTCAAAGCACCATATTCACATTAAATTTTATCCTCTTAAAATACCATTATCGTATAACTTTGGAGATTCAATTCTTGCATGACTCTAGGGGATAAGCTATATTCAAACCACACCGCTGTTTCTCCAAGCATGTGTGAGCAATTCTTACATATATCATGTTGGTTAAATGGACAAGGTTTTGATTAGTTCTAACAAGAAGAAAAATGAAGGGCTCCATCAGAGAAGGAGAGGAATTCCATTACTCCCAGATTGCAGTGTGCTGTTATCAGGCTTGGCCTTCTGATAAACCCCAGTGTACAGCTCATTTATTCTGATCTTGTAGCTACTGATATGGTCTTAAACACAAAGTTCTCAAGGTCTATGATTTTAAAGAACAAGGCCTTTCAAAACCCTGTCCTTGATGCTGATATGATTGAACAGAACAAGGTTTATTAGTGTGCTAACCTTGAAGCTTATTAACCAGAGCAGTTGTACAGCTTTGCCCAGCACACACATATGATCACACCTTCTTTACATTAACTGAAATAACTGTATCAGAATACTAGGCAATCATTCCATTGAATATACTGTTAGAGAATGGACATCAAGCAGTAATGGCCTACAATCTTTGCTTATCACTTTGTTAATGAGAGTAATAGTCTATGTACAAGTACATCTTGCATCTACTATTATCCTTAGATTTAACCTAGCAATACTGTACAATGCATTGTGATGGAGTTATAAGCTATTTAGAGAAGATTTTACAACTATGTCTGAATTCTGAACATGGTGCAGCCCAAACCCAGTTAGCCTACTTGGGGCTCATTCACCATTTTTCTGCTTTCTAGAGACAACTCTCAAATTCAGAATGTGTAAAGGACCCTTCCCAAGCTGAACTTTAGCTATAGGTCAGGGAACCAAGAAAGCTCCAGCATTACAATGAGCTATACAAAAAAGCCTGAGGTTTTTAAGTTACAAGAAAAGAGGTTTATTTTGGCTCATGGTTCTGGTCCAGGGGAAAGGGCCACATCTGGTGATGACCTTCTTGTTAGCAGAGTCCTGAGGTGGAGCTGGACATCTCATCTCAAGAGACAGGGGAGGTGTGTGTGTTCTGGTCTCTCCCCTTCTTTTTATTAATCCACCAGAATTCAATCAGGGGAACTCCATGATGACCTAATCTAATCAGAATCACTTCCCCGAAACCTTGCCTCTAAACACCATCGTTGAATCAGTTTTTACCTCTTTAAGACTTCACAATGGGGGTTATATTTCAATACATGAAGCCTTGGGGGACACTCGAATCATATCCATACCATTGCACCTGGGGAGGGCTCAGTGAGTAAGTTTAAGTTGCCATCTGTGGAGCATGCTGATAGTTTCCCTGTTATATAACGTGAGACTTGGAATGCATGCCTATCTTTCAAGCCCCAATTTTCATTGAACTATATAAATACCTCCTTAGATTAAAAAATGTCATTTGGCTCTCTTGGCAGTCTTGGCATTCACTTTAAAAATTGCATCATCTTTAAAAGCAATCCAAATGAAGATTTGTGAGAAGTGTGGAGAGGAATTTAAAACTTTAACCTTACCAGGACATGCTCAGTTTGTCATAGAAAGTCTCACGTCCAACTTTGCTTTGTCATTTGCTACTTTTGAGTGGATTTGGAAATGCCATGTGGATATGGAAATGGAGATTTAGTCCTAAGAATTTATTATGAGTCAGGCAAGCTTCTTTCTTCCTTTTGCAGAAATATTGATTGGAAAATCAGTGCAATGGCAATCATATAAATGAAGTTATGCATTGCAATATGATACTTCAATTTTATCCAAGAGTTTCCTTCTAAATTTAATGATGCTGCACAGACCACTAAAAATATTTTCCTAAGTGGATTCTTCTCAGCTAAGAACTAGTACATCAACATTTTTGCTAAGAAATCCTTTGAAACTCTTATTTCTGTTATTTGAGTGTAACTCAAGACCTCTCAACTGATTTTTCTCTTCTACCACTCTTGAAAGGAAAACAGAAGAGGAGCATTTGTTTAACACACTGATAGTTCTAGTGAATGACAATGGCTGGACTAGCTAAGCAAACCGACATGCACTTCACAAGCAGGAAAATTCATTTATTAGCTCTTCTATCTAATTAAGAAATACAAACTATTTTTTTTAACATGACACAAATTGAGGTAAGAGAACTGATCACTTCTATAATTGAAAATTCATGGATTAGATTCAAATGAGATTTTGAAGGCTTCAGTTTAGCCTATGAGAATTCTGTTTGGAAAACTTTTCAAGGTCAACTGTGTCTGATTTCCATGGAGGAGGTGAGGAAGTCATTACTGGAGGCATTACTGACATGTAAGGTTGGTGGCACTCCCTGAGGCTCTCCTGAGTCCAAAATTGGGAGTCCAAGTGGGCTTGGGAGTTTAGCCAGGGATGTAAGGCTGAATGTATGAGTGTGTGTGTGTGTGTCCGTTGGTGAGAAGGTGATTCTGAAGGCAGAGAAGCTTCCACAGAAGCTATCAGATTTCCCTGGTAAAATAGGTGAGCTTGTCTTTCCAAGCTGAGGTGAGAGCAAGTTCCTTGAATCTCTATCAAGATAAGCTTAAGCAACACAGTATTTCCTGGAGGATGAATGGGGACAATTCTTTTCCTGTTCACGAGGTGGGTGAGAATGGAAGAGAGAAGACTCCATCTGGTCAAGCAGTATATCCAGTGTCTTTCTCTCCTGGCCATGACTGGAGCAACGTGATAAGCCCCAGCAGAGTAATTACTTATTTGTTATCTGATTCTGGAATCGAACCCAAGACCTCATGCACGCTATGCATGTGCTGTAACACTGAGCTACACCCCCACCAGAGTATTTACAAGAAAGAATCTTCTAAACACTGAGGAAAAAGTCTGATGACTCAGTAAATTAGAAACTAAGTACTCTAGAGTTGGGGTGAGGTAGTTAAAGGGGGAACCAAATGTTCAAAGAAGGAAAAAGAAGAAAGAGAAATGGAGAAGAAAACCATGAAGAAACAGCGTCAGCACATATTATAAACTAAGGTTTAACTCTAAATGAAAATTTCACTTCAATGACAGAAGGAAGAGAAAAGAGAGGATCAGAGAATCTAGGAGAGCAATTTGAATTTAGTTGCACACTAATGTGTCTTCTTCATTCTCCTTCAATAATTTTCTTAAATTTAAATGGAACTAAACATTGCTTTGGTTATATTTTTTTCCCCCAGATTTCAGTACTTTTAAAATGTCACATTCAAAAGCAATTGTTCAAGTCTTAGCTTCATCAACTGAAGGTGTTAGAAAATGTGTTTTGTTTTCTTTTGTTGTTAGGTTTCCACAGACAACTCTCTTCTGTTTTTGTGTTGGGATTATATACAGTGAGGTATAAACATTACTAATCCATTGGATGGGATGCTTATGTCTTCAGGATTCTGACCAACAAAGTGTTCCAGGAAGACTCACAGAAACTAGATTTATTATTCAAGATGAAATCTCTTACCTTCCATGTATTATGCAATCAAAAGTAGTTAAAATTTTTAATTATTTTAGGAACTTCCATATCGTTTTCCATAGTGACTATACACTTGTGCCTTATTCTTTATCTGACCTATTCCATTATCTTATTTCTCAATTATTCAGAACTTTGGTAGAGACCAGAGTGGTGCTGATTATTGTGTTGTCCCAACGGGTAGGAGAGAATAAACTAGAGAGAACATACAACATTCAAGATTATTGTTCTGTTCCTCCAATAAGTATGATTTAATTGTCCTGAATCTTAGGCCTGGACAGGTGTTTTTAAGTAATATCTATACAGAGTACTGTTATTAATACTTAGGTCATTGATAACACCTTTTTTCTGGGCAGAGATAACATATTTATATCATAGATGTGAGATTTCTTAACCATATCCCACTTTACCCTTCTCAATAATAAGTGCCAATCAATCCCAGAATAGCTACTTATTATACACTCAGAATGAAGACTCATAAATTTGATGAAAATGAAAATTACACATTTAAGTTGTCAACATATCAAACTTATTTATCTCATTAGTTTAATGAACAGATTTAAGTATTCTTCAGTAATTTCAGAAATACATGAATTAGATTTAAAAAGCAGCACAATTTTATTATTATTATTTTTGGAGAAGTCTATTTTCTACCCCTAAAATAAATAGGTTCAGGTTGAAATAAGAAAGCTGGAAAATTATACATAAATTTTAAATTTTATTTTATTTGCACAGTGTGACATAGTAATTTATCTTGGGAGTTATCAGAGTAAACCTGACTTACTACAATATTGTGAAAACGTCAATAAGCAACAAAGCGTTTCTTAAAACTTGGAGATTTCAAAATTTGTATGATTATATTCTGTTCTCCTTTTAAAAATAGACAAATTTCTTATTTTCATGTAACTGAAGATCTTGAATCAAAAACATTTTTTTCTCAATTTCTAAAGCCCTGTATTGTGGGCTGAATGACAGTTTTCCTATGAATGAATGTATTCTTCAGTCTTGCACCTAATTAAGAGCTGACAAAGGGCAATCTCATTGCTCACACCTCATTAACCTGTTTGTATTTTCCTGTACACAGACAAAGCAACATTGAGCTGAAAGGCAAGAGACCCCATAACAAATTCTCAAAGAGCACCAGTCAGCAACTGTTTCAGTTGAATGTGCCTATATATCCCAAATCTGACTCAGAAATTTGTTAAGAAGCCTTCCTTTAACAGTAGCAAAAAAATACAAAAGTAAAGAGGGGGGGCTTGTGCTTGCCAAAATTTTGGTTTTGAATTTGGCATGATACATCACTCCTGACTCTCTCCTCACTTACTCCTCTGTGCAGCCCTGAAACTCATGGAGAAAACCTACTGCAGGACCAAAGGGTACATTTTCCCACCAAAGATCCATTTCATCAATTGCAGATCCTCTTTTCAAATATTGATCATGATGATAGTGTCCTAACTTGACTTGGAACATTTTAAGATTGTCCTATAGAATTAAATTCAGATTGTCCTATTAGAATTAAATTCAGATTTATTATCTTGCAAAATAACTAAAGCAATTGCAAATTATTCAGCAATTGTTTTGGATATAGAGTCTAATGTAGTTTCTTGTCTTCTACACAGAGACATGTACTTAGAGTTGAGAAGGCCGTGCATGATATCAGAGGAGATACCAAATTAGTTTATCTACATCCCACCCATTAAACACGTCTCTGGCAAACTTCTGACTTCTGCACTAGAGTTTCAGCCACCCTGAACTAGTCACAGTTTTTAGTTGTGTTTACACCAGCAGCTCAGGGGCCTCAGGACTGTGTACTTTCCTGATCATCCTAAGAGCAGAATCATGGCTGGACCATGGTACAAGATCCCAGTCACATTCTCTAAATGTGTCACCTCTCCAGTAATTTTTTGCAGTGTGGCTCCTTGAAAAGACTATGATGAAAAAAATAACATTAGAAGGGGCTCTGGGAAGCAAGATGGTAAGACATGCAGGGAACATTTCCACCTGCTTTATTGCACATTGTGACATAATTGTTCCTTGTCCTTCTTCCCAGTGAGCTAGAAGTGTACTTCCCCTGCCAGGGAATACACACAGTATCCCTCACACAATCTCTCAGGCCTGTCACTCAAGCCTGGAAGGAGCCTCATGAGCTTTGCAGGATGTGCTAGATACTTTCTTTCTCAAGGCCAGCCATGCAAATAAACCTGCTCTGCTTGCTGGGGGAAGGAGGAGGTGAAATGGATCAAGTGACACTTTTGTATCATCTTACATTCTAGGTCAATTAAGGAATTCCTCCCAGGGTTAAAAAGCCAAAAAAGAAAATAAATAATAAAAAATTAAAAAAATAAAAAAAAAATTCAAGAGGTAAAGGAGGAGAAGGAGAAAACTGCACAAAGAGGCTTTCCCCACCCTGTTTAGGGTTCCTTCCAGGAATCTTGAAACAAGATCATCTGAAGAAGGATGGTTTCTCTCACCAGGCCTTGGCAGAAGGGACTCTCATCTGTCATCATGGTGGATGACTCCCTACAGGGGTGCTACCAGCCTGGGGTCTCACAGGGTAGGAGAGGCACACAGGGCAGGCACCTGGACTCTGACTCTCCTTAACCAACTTTTAGTCAGATGCCCTTAAGCCTCTGTTTATTCTCTGTAACTTGTTCTGTTAAAACACATAAATTTTAATTTAAAATTTAATTTAAAATTTTTTAGCTAATATAAATTTTATGTATCTATGGAGCATTATTAGATTATTTCATACATGTAGATACTGTATAATATTCCTAGCAGGGAAAACATATCGGTCTCCTCAAACATTTATTATTTCTTTAGGGAGAAAATATTCAAAATCCTTTCTCATATATATATATATATATATATGTATATAATCCTTTTTTATATATATCCTTTCATATATATATATATTTACATACATATATATACACACATATATTATATACATATTATTATTTTATATGTGTTAATTTATATGTGTGCATATTTTTATTACATTATGGTTATCAATAGCTATCCTATTGTGTACTATAAGCTCTTTTGGCTAGGCTCTATTATTGAACTTTGTCCTCAAGACCAAGAATTCTGCTACTTTAGTTAGTGATAATTCCCCATGTTGATATCTGATTCCTCATCTCCCACCACCCCCAGCTGGTATGTGATCGCCCTGGCCTGCCTGCCTTCAGAAAGAATCCTGTCGAGTCTGTTTAGCCAGAATCTCTTCCCTCCCAATTGTTAACATTTTTTGTCTTAGTAATTTTCCATCCACTGATCTTTGCCCTAATCCTTGGCTATAAATCTCACATCTCATTGCATTTAGAATTAGGCCCGATTCTATACTGAGATCTCTTTTTTCTCCTACTTCAGTAGCTCCTGAGCAAAACCTGTTGTTAACCCTTTACTGTCCAATTCTGGTTTTCTTTGACATACTCTGATAGTTATTAAAACTGGGTGACTTTGAAGGACAATAGTGAGGCCTAGAACAAGAATTTGGTAGACAATGTTCTAAATGGTTCTCAAGAAGCAGGTTAGTCTATTTATGGATGATAACCAAAGCTAGTCTAACAGTTGCTTCAACTTACCGAATATTACTGAGGAAGCTGGGTTTTGAAGGTGGTAAGGAATTGAATGAGCCTGTGCATGCTCCCCTAAGAGAAAATTGTTAAAGGGGATAATATCAATGCATACATGGCTTTTCATATTTAATGAACAGATGCCACTTTTATTTTAATCTTTTTCACTAACAAGTATATAATCATTTTGGAAAAACTAGATTATACAATAAGCCAAAATAAAAGAAGTAAAAGAAAAAAAATCATCCATAATCTTACCATATAGTATAACAACTCTCATATATGCATTTCTTGATTTTTTTCTATTTTTGCACATATATTTTTAAGAAGTCAACCTTATTAAGGTATCATTTACATAAAATAAATACATTCATTTCAAATTGCATTTTGATGGGTTCTGACAAATATATACAACCATATAACCTCTACCATTATTATGATATAGAATATTTTCATCACCTTCAAATGTTCCCTTTTCTCAATATTCAGTCGACCTTCTCCTATACCTGAAATCTCAGGTTTGAACTGATCTGATTTCAGTTATTATATTTTGTTTTTTCTTTTTCTAGAATTTCATACAGTATACACCTTTAGCCTCACCCACATTGCTATATGTATCAACTTCGTTTGTTTCCATTGTTGAGTGTATTCCATATATGAATATCCCATAATTTGTTTACCCATTCAGATGTTATAGAAAAAGCATTTTGGTTATTAAAAATTATCTGCATTTGATGCAAGGTGTGGTGGTGCACGTCTGTAATCCCAGCAGTTTGTGAGGTTGAAGTGGGAGGATTGTGAGTTCAAAGCCAGGCTCAGCAATTTAGTGAGGCACTAAATAACTCAATGAAAATAAAATGTAAAAAGAGCTGGAGATGTGGTTTAGTGATTAAGTGCCCCTAGGTTCAGTGCTGGATACTAAAATACAACAACAAAAAACAATAAAAACAACAGCAACAAAAACATAAATAGTTATAAACTACATTTTAGCAAAATTCTTTGTAAGAACATATATTTTGTCACTTTGGGGGTGGGGCAAATACCTTGGAATTGAATTGCTGGGTCACATGGTGACTGCAGGTGAAATCTTAAAGAAGAATTTCCCCAACTTTTTTTCAAGGTAGTTGTATTATTTTATATTATTTTTTGCCTTTTAATTGATTTTTTAAAAAATAAATGACATCAGAATGCATTAAAATTCTTATTACATGTATACAGCACCATTTTTCATATCTCTGGTTGTATATAAAGTGTGTTGACACCAATTCGTGTCTTCATTCATGTACTTTTGAAAATGATGTCTATCACATTCCACCATCTTGCTAATCCCCCATTCCCTCCCTTTCCCTCCCACCCCTCTGCCCTATCTAGAATTCATCTATTCCTCCCATGCTCCACCTGCCTACCCTACTATGAGTCAGCCTCCTTATATCAGAGAAAACATTTGGCATTTGTTTTTTGGGATTGGCTTACTTAGCATTATCTTCTTCAACTCTATCCATTTACTGGCAAATGCCATGATTTTATTCTCTTTTATTGCTGAGTAAAATTCCATTGTGTATATATGCCACATTTTTTTAATCCATTCATTCACTGAAGGGCATCTAGGTTGGCTCCACAGTTTAGCTATTGTGAATTGTGCTGTTATAAACATTGATGTGGCTGTGTCCTTGTAGTATGCTGTTTTAAAGTCTTTTGGGTATAGACTGAGGAGGGGGATAGCTGGGTCAAATGGTGGTTCTGTTCCCAAATTTCCAAGGAGTCTCCATACTGTTTTCCATATTGGCTATGCCAATTTGCAGTCCCATCAGCAATGTATAAGTGTACCTGTTGCAGAAAATGCATTTGACAAAATACATCACCTTTACACTAGAAAAACTAGGGATAACAGGAACATATCTCAACATTGTAAAGGCTATCTGCACTAAGCCTCAGGCCAACATCATTCTAAATGGAGAAAAATTAAAGGCATTCCCTCTAAATGTAGAACAAGATAGGGATGCCCTCTTTCACCACTTCTATTCAACATAGTTCTTGAAACACTGGTCAGAGCAATTAGACAGAGGAAAGAAATTAAAGGGATATGTAAGGGAAAGGAGAACTTAAATCAGCACTATTTGCTGACAATATGATTCTATACCTAGAAGACCCAAAAAAGTCCCACCAGAAAACTTCTAGAACTAGTAAATGAATTTAGCAAAGTAGCAGGATATAAAATAAACACCCATAAATCAAAGGCATTTCTGTATATCAGTGAAAAGTCCTCCGAGAAGGAAATGAAGAAAACTACCCCATTTATAATAACCTCAAAAAAAAAAAATAAGATACTTGTGAATCAACTTAACGAAAGAGGTGAAAGATCTATACAATTAAAACTACAGAACCCTAAAGAGAGAAGACCTTAGAAGATGGAAAGGTCTACCTTGCTCTTGGATAGGCAGATTTAATATTATCAAAATGACCATACTATCAAAAGCACTATACAGATTTAATGCAATTCCAATCAAAATTCCAATGGCATTCCTTATAGAAATAGAAAAGGCAATCATGAAATTCATCTGGAAAAATAAGAGACACAGAATATCTAAAGCAATCCTTAGCAGGAAGAGTGAAGCAGGTGGCATCATTATACCAGAACTTAAACTATACTACAGATCAATAGTAACAAAAACAGCATGGTATTGGCACCAAAACAGACTGGCAGACCAATGATACAGAACAAAAGGCACAGAGACTAACCCACCAAATCACAATTATCTTATATTAGACATAGGTGCCAAAAACATGCACAGGAGAAAAGATAGCATCTTCAACAAATGGTACTGGGAAAACTGGAAATCCATATGCAACAAAATGAAATTAAACCCCTATTGCTCACCATGCAGAAAATGCAACTCAGAGCGGATCAAGGACCTAGAAATTAAACTAGAGACTCTGTGTTTAATAGAAGAAAAAGTAGACCCTAATCTTCATTATGTGGGTTAGGCCCCAACTTCCTTAATAAGACTCCTATAGTGCAAGAATTAAAACCAAGAATCAATAAATGGGATGGAATCAAACTAAAAAGTTTCTTCTTAGCAAAAGAAACAATCTGTGAGGTGAATATTTTATATTTTTTTAAGAGAGAGAGAGAAGAGAGAGAGAAATTTTTTAATATTTATTTTTCAGTTTTCAGTGGATACAACATCTTTATTTTATTTGTATGTGGAGCTGAGGATTGAACCCAGTGCCCTGCGCATGCCAGGCCAGCGCGTTACAGCTTGAGCCACATCCCCAGCCCAATATTTTATATTCTTAATAGCAATGTATAACACTCCTGGTAGCTCCGTATTTTTATCAACAACTAGTATTGTCTATCTTTTACATTTAAGCCTTCTAATAGGTATGTGATACTATCTCATTATATATTAAGTTCACATTAAAATACATCCCTGATGACTAGGTATGTTGAACAAGTTTTTTATGTGTTTATTGGCACATCAGTATGACTTTTGTGTGTGTGTGTGCGTGTGTGTGTGTGTGTCTGTGGGTGTGTGAAGGGATTATTCAAATATTTTGCCCACTTTTTCTTGTTACTGAAATATAAGATTTACTTATATATTTTGGATATAGGTTACTAGCGAGATTCATGAATTGTTGCAATGTTCTTCTGGTCTGCAGTTTGCCTTTTCATTTTCTTATCAGTATATTTTTTAAAAATCAGAAATTATTATTTTGATTAATGCGATTTGTCATATTTAAAAAATTATATGTTTAATTTTTTTTGTGCTCTATTTTAAAATCTTTTTCGACCCTAATTTCATAAATATATTTTCTTGTGTTTTTCTTCTGGAAGAATAATTAATCATCTTTAGTTTTAGTCTATAGTCCATTTCAAGTTAGTTTTTATATTTGGGTGAAGGTTCATTTTTATATTATTTTACTTTTGTATATGCACCTATAATTAATTATTCCAGCTTCACTTATTGAAAAACTGGGAAGCATAGTCTTACTTCTGGAATCTATTTTTTCCTTCAAAGTATGTTTGTTTTTATTCTAATATCACACTGTCTTCATTACTATGGTACAATGACTCTTGAAATCTCGTAGTATAGGGATGGGGTTGTGGCTCAGCGGAAGAGCGCTCACCTCGCTCGTGTGAGACCCTGGGTTGGATCCTCAGAGCCACATAAAAATAAATAAACAAAATAAAAATATTTAAAAAATCAAAATGAAAGTCATTTTAGAAAAAGAAAGAAATCCGGGAATATATATCCCATAATTTTGTCATTCTATTTCTAATGTGTTTTTCCCATTCCATGCTTTTTGCACTTGGGGGTGCACATCTGCATGTGTGTGCATGTGCATGCATGTATGTATGTGTGTGTGTGTGTGTGTGTGTGTGTGTGTGTGTGAATTAACTTTTCAATTTCTGTAAAGAAACCTACTGGAATTTTGTTTGGGACTACTTTGGATCTATAGATCAGAGCCATTCAATAGAAATACAAGGTAAGCACTATGATTTTAGCTACAATTTTAAAAATAATTATATGTCTTCTACCAGGCTGAAGAAAATCCCTTCTGTTTCTAATTTGCTCAGTGCTTTATCTTAAGTAAGTGTTAAATTTAGTTAAATTGCATTTGCTTTATCTTTGAGATGATTCTATAGTTTTTCCTTTTTATTTTTTTAATATGGTAAATTCCATTAACTGATTTTCAAATATTAAACAAATCTTGCACTCCTGGCGTAAGTGCCACTTGGTCATGATGTGTCATCTTTATATATTTTGTAGAATTCAATTCTCTAATTCTTTGTTACAGGGTTTTATGTATATGTGTATAGACAATACTGGTCTGTAGTTTTCTTTTTTAAAACTTATTTGTTAAACTTCATAGATATAATTGTGTGTGTTTACTGTGTCCAACATATGTATTAACGTAAATATTATCCTCCCCCTCATTGTGGATCAAACTTAGCATCTCATATGGGCTAGGAAAATGCTCTACCAGTAAGCCATGTCCCCAGCCCTCACATTATCATATTTTGGAGGTTAGAGTAACTTACATATACTTTCTTAATATTTTTCAAGAATATAAGGTATTATTGACCATAATTATTTTGTTGTAGAATAGATCTCTTAAATTTATTCTTCTTGTCTAACTGAAATTTTATATTTTTATTATTTTCTTTTCTTTTAATAATTCTATTTATTTTTTATTTGTTTGTGTGTGTTGGTTAATGGGAATTCATCCTAGGGTCTTGTATATGCCAGGCAGTCTGCCACTGAACTACATCCTAGCCCCTATTCTTTTAAATTTAAATTTGTTTTTGAGCTATTACATAAAAACATGCAAATTGCAGAGTGTTACAGGGTAGCATATGATGTTATGATACATGTGTACATCTGTCATGTTTGAATGAGGTTAAACAAATCCACATTTTCAAATGCTTGCATTTCTTTATGGTGACAACTTTCAATATTTTTTCTACCTTCAGTTTTAGAATCAGAGTGATAATGGTTTTACAAAATGAGGTGGGAATATTTCCTCCTCTATTTTTCCAAACAAAACAAAACAATTGTGGGGAGTTGCTTTTATTTCTTCTTTAAATGTTAAATAGAATTTTTCAGAAAAAACATTATGGACATAGGTTTTTGGGTTTTCTGTCTATGTGAGAAAGTTTATAATTACAAAGTCAGCTTCTTTAATTAAAAAGAATGATTCTAGTTATCTGTTTCTTCTTGATTCAGTTTTGACAATTGGTGTCTTTCAAAGAATTTGCCTATATGTTGTTGCATATATTGGTATAAGGCTGTTTACAGTATCCCCTTATTATTCTCTTGATGTCTGTAGGATGGTTCATGTGTCATTTCCATTCCTGATATTGTTAATTTGTGTTTCCTCTTTTTTTAATCATTCTATCTAGAGATACCATTTTTGTTGAGCATATTTAAAAACCAACTGTTGTGTTCATTGATTTTTTTCTAATTTATTTATTCTTATTTTAATCTTTAATTTGCTTACCTCTCTCTATTTTGTATTTAATTCTAATTTCTTAAAATGTGATCTCAGTTTCTTTATTTTAAATTTTTTTCTTATCTAATTTAAATATTGAAGTTTTAATTTCTTTGACTTAATGTTTTGATTTTTGGGGGAAGGTTGGGGGTACTGGGGATTGAACTCAGGGGCACTCAACCACATCCCCAGCCCTATTTTGTATTTTACTTAGAGACAGATCTCATGAAGTTGCTTATCACTCACTTTTGTGGAGGCTGGCTTTGAACTTGTGATCCACTTGCCTCAGTCTTCTGAACCACTGGAATTAAAGGTATGCACCACCATGCCTGGCTTACTTCTTTGATTTAATCTCACAAAGCTTTATGTTTTATTTTAATTCATTTTTAATACAGACAACACGAATAGCTTGGAGCCATCACAAGCAGTTCTGTGGCCTTCAGCAAGGAGACATCTGCTGGTTGCTTTTTCACATCTTCTATACCTATCTGGATTGCCTTATTGATAAAGTTTTCTTTTTTACAGAGAATTGGGAAACTTTTTTCTGAATTTCATTCTTACAAATAAGGAAAAACTTGCTGATGCTCAAAAACAAACAAAAAAAAAGGAAATAAATAAATAAATAAATAAATATTTGGAAGAAGTAGTTACTAAAAAAAACTTGCAGGCATAATTATAAAATACCATTGAAATCTGTGAGGAACAATTATCTAGGAATGAATAGAAAAGCAACCAGGACCCAATATGGACAAATACGGTCCTAGGATAACTTGGTGTAGCAGAATTGAATGGACCTGGGATAAAATTTTAGCTCATGACAAGCACTTCTGTGACATTGTTTAGATTCTTCTCTTGCAAGAATTCTTAGAATCTTTCATATGTTAAGATAACAGGAAGGGGCTGAGGATGTGGTTCAAGCGGTAGCCCACTCACCTGGCATGCGTGTGGCCCGGGTTTGATCCTCAGCACCACATACAAACAAAGATGTTGTGTCTGCCGAAAACTAAAAAATAAATATTAAAAAAAAACATTCTCTCTCTCTCTCTCTCTCTCTCTCTCTCTCTCTCTCTATCTATCTATCTATCTATCTGTCTGTCTTTAAAAAAAAGATAACAGGAAGGAGAATGTAGTAAATAATATTTCACAAATTTGTTGTAATATTAATCTTTTTTTTCCTTTCTGCAGAACTGATGTTCCTTACAACTCATTTTGTGAATTCTTAGAATACCCTAAAATCTATGTACAAGATTCAAGAATCTTGCACGTGAATAACTTCTAGGTGATTCTTTTATGTTTGAGTGTTGTCATTGGTCCTTGAGCACCAAGGAATAGGAATTTCTTGTCTCATAAAATAATTAATTTAATTTAACATCAGCATTAATTTTCATGTTTTTAGCTTATGCACCAGATACATATAACCTAGAAATCATGGGTTCAGTAGACTTGTTGTTAGCTGTCTAATTGTGCTGGTCAATGAGTCAATGTCTTCCTTGCAGAGAGTTGGTGCTCCACCCCTGGGTTTACATCCAGCCTTGTCGTGTCTAATATGCTCTATCAGTAAGCTATAGCAGGAGTTGGCAAGCTTCTTCTGTAAAGGGCCAGAGAGTAAATAATTCAAGCGTTGCTGGTCATGTTGTCTGTTACAACTACTCAGCTTTGACCTTGAGGTGCCAAAGTACCCATGGACAACATGTAGACAAATGAGCATGGCTATGCTCAAGAAAACTGCAAAAACAGGTAGCAGGGCAAGCCAGGCCACTGCTGCACTTTGCCTACCCATGACTTAAATGAAGACAAAGAATACAACAGCAGATTCACAGACCTGCTCAAAGCTCTGAGGGGTACATATTACTTTAATCTGATACAGTATCCGATTGGCCTAAAATGGTACCTCTTCCTTTTATTATTTTCATTCCTATCATACAATTAAACTCCATGTAACCTTAAGAGGGGAATGATAAGGCTGGGGATGAAACTTAGTGATGGAATACTTGCCTAGTTTGCTAAGGGCCTGGGTAAAACCCCCAGAATCTCTCTCACACACACAGACACACACACACACACACACACACACACACACACACACACACACACACAATGGGAGAGGTGGATAATGGGCAAAAATCCAATTTAAAGTTTAAAATAACCAATGCCAATTTTTATTTCAAGAAATAGCATGGAACACAAATTATGAAAAAAACCTTGAGAGAAGTTCACATGACAAAATATATGGGTGTTTTCCAATTAAGTTGGCAAATTAGGCATGTTTTTACCTATCTATCTATCTACCTATCTATCTATCTACCTATCTATCTATTTACCCACCCACCACACACAAACACACACACACACATAACCCACAAAACAAGGAAAATTAGAAGACAGCTATAAAGTATAAAACTAGAAAGCAGGATACATGATTACTGATTTGAAAAACCTGAATCTTAGCTGAGAAACATCTGATTTACACAGACAAACTCCAAAAATAAGGATTGGCAGCTCTAGGACCTCTGGAATATGACTAAAGATGGAGCTAGAACCTGGAAGATTTCAGAAAATCACCTTTAGGAAGCTAATAACTCCCAGATTCTCTACCTGTTTGGGTGGAAAGTTGAGGTTCTTCTCTGGAGAGGGTCAAACAATAGGCCTCTACCTGAACAGGACTCCTGGGATAGCTGAATGCTGATGTTCCCTGCTAAAACCAAGAAATGTACAGAAAGTAGGTAAATACAGAATATGAAGGGCCAGTTACCACCACCTCTGATTTCTTCCCTTGAGGAGAGGGGTTTTTTTTTTTTTTAATTCCTGTCAAACTAAATTGTCATTGGAAAGACCTAAGCATACTAACATTTGAGGTTCCCTAATTGGCTCAGTCAGATCACTCCAGAGTGACACTCATAATTAACAAGTCCCTCGTGCTTTTGTTGAACTTTCAATCAACTTTTTGGTGTTTAGCCAGAAATTATGAGATACAAAACACAGAGACCAAAATAAGAGAAGGAAAAGAAAAACAATTTGGGAGAATCAGAGGTAATATAGAAAGAAGGTAACTTTACAAATAAAAATGAAAACTAATATCAGAGAGATAAAGGAAACTAATCCATTGATAAAACAAGAGTGGAGAGTAAGCAAAATATAACAAGTAAATAAGGACATTCATGAATCAAAATAAACACGCCACATGGAGTTCACATACTCCCAGCACAAAGAAATGGTAAATGTGTGATAAATAGAAGGACTAATTACCCTGATTTGATCATTACACATCGTACATCCATATATTACCACACTATACCCTGTAAATATGTACAATAATTATGAATCCATTAAAAATAAAATTTTTAAAAATATTAATATATATATATATTACATGATCATAATGGGTGCAAAGTTACATAATCAAATAGGTGCAAAATGGTAAGAAAAATGCTTTTGAGCCAGGCGTGGTGTGGTGGCATATGTCTGTAATCCTAGCAGCTTAACTTAGGAAGTTGAGACATGAGGATCACAAGGTCAAAACAAGTTTCAGCAAAAGTGATGCACTAACCAACTCTGTGAGACCTCATATACAAAATAGGGCTGGGGATGAGACTCGGTTGTTGAGTGATCCTGAGTTCAATCCCTGGTACCTCCCCCACCCCCCAAAAAAAGTGCTTTTGAAACTTAAAAGTATAAATGCAGAAATAGAAACTATGATAAAATGATTGGGAAATAAATTTGAAAAAAAGCCTCTCAGAAGGCAGAGTAAAGAACCAAAGGAGAAAAAAATGGAGGAAAAAAAGAAAAAGAAAATTAAATAATTATTCCAGAGTTTCAGCCTCCCAGGAAGAAAGAAAATATGAAAACAGAAGTGAGGAAATATTAAAGAAAGGATTCAAGAAAATGTCTCAGGACTGAAGAACTCAAATTTTCAGACTGAAAGTATTCACAGTGTATCCATAATCTATGGGTGAAAATAGGTGCATAGTAGGATAGATCTTCATATTTCATAGTACTGGGGTAAAAGAGATCACAAAATCTTTTGGAGAGAAAGTGGTAAGAATACATATAAAAGTCCAAGAATGAGACTGACATCAGACATCTTGGTAACAACCCTGGAAGACAGTGGTGTAATACCTTCAAAATTCTGAGTGGAAATGATTCCTAATATTAGAATTCTATATGGACAAAAGCCACCAATTAAGTGAGAAGGCACAGTAAAGGCATTTTACAATAACCCAAATTTAAAATAAATTATTCTCCATGCACTCCTGTACAGAGAGGTACAGAGGAATGTATTACAAAGGAATGAGAATTAATCACAAGAAAAAGACACATCAAAGAAAGGAAAATTCAGACCAATATCTCTGTTGAACAAAGATGCAAAAATTCTCCATAAAATTCTGGCAAATCTCATACAAAAATATATTAAAAAGATAGTGCACCACGATCAAGTAGGGTTCATTCCAGGGATGTAAGGTTGGTTCAATATATCAATAAACATGATTCATCACATCAATAGACTTAAAAATAAGAATCATATGATCATCTCAGTAGATGCAGAAAAAGCATTTGACAAAATACAGGTCTCCCTCATATTCAAAACAGTAGAAAAACTAGGGATAGTAGGAAAATACCTCAACATTTTAAAAGCTATCTATGCTAAATCCAAGGCCAATGTCATTCTAAATGAGGAAAAATTGAAAGCATTCCCTCTAAAAATAAGACAGGGATGCCCTCTTACCTTTCCTGTTTAACACAGTCCTTGGAACACTAGACAGAACAATTAGAAGAAAGAAATTAAAAGGATACACATAAGAAGAGTTCAAACTATACCTATTTGCTGATTACATGATTTTATATTTAGAAGGCATCAAAAAACTCCACAAGGAAGCTTCTAAAACTAAAAATGCATTCACAAGGTAGCAGGTTATAAAATCAACACCCATAAATTAATTAAATTCCTATACACCAATGATGAATCAGCCGACAGAGAAATCAGGGAAACTATTCCATTCACAATAGCCTCAAAAATAAAAATAAAAATAAAAACACTTGGAAATCAATCTAACAAAAGAGGTGAAAGATCTCTACTATGAAAACTACAGAACACTAAAGAAAGAAATTGAAAAAAGATCTCCCATGTTCTCAGATAGGCAGAATTAATTTTGTCAAAATGGCCATACTACCAAAAGCACAATACAGATTTAATGCAATTCCTAGTAAAATTTCCAATGATGTTCTTCATGGAAATAAAAAAAGCAGTCATGGGCTGGGGCTGTGGCTCAGTGGTAGAGCACTCGCCTACATGAGTGAGTCACTGGGTTTGATCCTCAGCACCACATAAAAATAAAAAAATAAAGATATCGTGCCCACCTATAACTAAAAAATAAATATTAAAAAAATCATTTAAAAAATAAAAAAATAAAAGGCAGTCATAAAATTAATTTGAAAAAATAAGAGGCCCAGAATAGCCAAAGCAGTTCTTAGCAACAAAAGTGAAGCAGGTGGCATCACAATACCAGACTTTAAACTATACTACAGAGCCATAGTAACAAAAACAGCACGGTATTGGTGCACGCGCGCGCGCGCGCGCGCACACACACACACACACACACACACAAAAGACATGGAACAGAATAGAAGACACAGAGACATATCCACATAAATACAGTTATCTAAAATTAGACAAAGACACCATAAACATACATTAGAGAAAAGATAGCCTCTTCAACAACTGGTACTGAGAAAACTGGAAATCCATCCAAATTTAGTAAATTGAAATTGAACCACTATAACCCTGCCCAAAACTCAAATAAAAGTGGATCCAGGACCTAGGATCAAGGACATAGGAGCAGGGAGTCTGTGCCTACTAGAAGAAGAATCTCTATAATATTGGCATAGGAACTGACTTCCTCAATAAGACTTCTAAAGTGCAAGAAGTAAAATTAAGAGTCAATAAATGAGATGGTATTAAGCTAAAAATCTTCTTCACAGCAAAGGAAACAATCAAGAATGTGAAAAGGGAGCCTACAGAATGGGAGAAAATATTTACCACCTACACCTCAAACAGAGCATTAATCTCCAGAATATGCAAATAACTCAAAAAACTTAACACTAAAAATAATAGAAAACAACATCAACCACCCAATCAGTAAATGAGCAAAGGAACTGAACAAGCACTTCATAGAAAAAATACCAATCATCAAAAAATATATGAAAAAAATGTTCAACATCTCTAGCAATTAAAGAAGTGCAAATTTAAACTACACTGAGATTCCATCTCACTTCAGTCAGAACGGCAATTATTAAGAACAGATGCAACAATAAATGTTAGCCAGAAGATGGGGAAAATGGTATACTCCTACATTGCTGGTGGGACTGTAAAATGGTGCAATTATTCTGGAAAGAAGTATGGAGATTCCTTAGAAAACTTGGAATAGAACCACCATTTGACCCAGCTATCCTACTCATTGGTTTTTACTCATAGGTGTTAAAATCAGCATACTGTAGTGATGCAGCCACATCAATGTTTATAGCAGCTCAATTCACAATAGTCAATGTATATACACCACACACACACACACACACACACACACACACACACACACAGAATGGAATATTTACTCAGTTATAAAGAATAATAAAATTTTGGCAATTGCCTATAAATATATGGAACTAGAAAATATCATGCTAAGAGAAATAAGCCAGTCCCCCAAAAACCAAAGGCCAAATGTTCTGATATGTGGATACTAACTCACATCAAGGATGGGGGGAGAATAGAAGTTCATTGGATTAGACAAAGGGGAATGAATGGAAGGGAGGGAGATAGGAATAAGAAAGACAGTGGAATGAATTGAACATAACTTTTCTATGTTCATATATGAATAAATGACCAGAATAACTCCACATTATGCACAATCACAAAAATAGGATTCTAATTAGAATAAGTTGTACTCCATGTATGTATGTCATTTGTACTCTACTGTCATGTATATCTAAAAAGAACAAATTAGAAGTTATTCTTCCTATTCTACCACATCCTGAACCCATTAATCATCCTCTCTCTCTATGTCCCCTCCTTCCCCCTCTTTTCCTCATTCTGGGATCCTCTCTATCTCTATGTGATCAACTGCTTGAGCTTCCACTTGGAAGTGAGAACATATGGTATTTACATTTCTGTTACTGACTTATTTCACTTTCAACAATATCCTCAAGTTCCAGGCTTGGAAAAATTTCATAAAGCAATTGTTAGGTAAATAAAGTATATACCAAATGAATCATGAAGGGTAATATACAACTGTGGGGAGTGTGTGTGTGAGGTATTAAAAACCAAGCAAATGAATAGACAAAAGTAATTACCAACTCTAAGGAAAAGAAAAAGAACTTTGGGGCATGGATACTTCATGACTCAGCTGAGATAATTGTATTCCTCATCATGATAATGTAAATACTAAATATTTAGAACCCAAATTGTGCTACAACTACACTGGGGGACTGTGAGGACAGGAATATATTTGTCTGTAGTGTGGGTGGAGATGTGTTAGGGAAGGAGAGCTAAATCTTCACTTTCTGTAGTGGGAAGTCAACTGATAAAGTTTAAAGCCACACAAGGGAGGAGTATAAACATGTCATTTAGCATGGGGAGGTGTATACCAACAGATGGAGCAGAAAAAAATTCAAGTACCACTTTTTGGTAGCACAATTTTTGGTACCAGTCTTCTTCCCCACTAGGGTGGAGAAATAGAACCCTGCTGACATTCCAACATATCCTAGCCTAGCCCCATTTCCTTCCCTGGTCAAACTTCCATTCTTCCCCAAGAGGTCAATACTATTGTGTCTTTTGCAAAAGTCAACTGATTTCTCTTTACTGTTGTATCATTTACATAAGATGCCTAAACACTTAGTTTGGGAATTTTTATGAGTGTAAATATGCTGTTCTGTTTTGTGTCCTGCTTATTTTACTGAATATTCTGTTTGTAAGAGTCAGCCATCTCTTTGCCTGAATCTGTAGGTCATTTATTTTTTTTTCAGAATTGAATAAAGCTTTCCATTATTTGAATTATTTTTTTTTTAAAAGAAAGGCATTCACAGTCTAGAAAGCCTGCAGAAGTTAATAAAAAAAAAGGATAGCAAGAGGAATGTAAACCATTTCACGTGAAGAAATGATCATATCTGAACTGGAATAAATTATTTGGGAGAAAAGGTGAGCTCTCTGCATGTAAGCCACTGAGTCTCACTCATTCACTTATTCGTTGGTATAAACTGAGCTCTGTAACTGTTAAATCTAATGCTTCTAGATAACGAAGTAAGGTCATATATAAACTTCAGCTAGATTTCAGTTAAAAATAGAATGAGTTTTCTAACAATCCAAATGATCTAAACAGGAAACACGTTGCCTTGGAGAATCGTCTGTCCTCATTCTGGAAATATCTATGCAGTGACCAAGGACAGCTCAAGGATGGAACTTACAGAGGGGATATTTGTCTTGAGATATGATGATTACTAAGGTCCCTTTCAACTTAACAAAATTTCTGCTCCTCTCTGACCTCTTCAGGTCTTGAAGGTGACCTTAAAGACCTGACAGCGCAATGTACACAGAGAACCTGTTAGCCAAAGGTTTGGTGAGCAGCTGTTTCCAATTTCCATTGTTGACAGAACAAGAGGAAATGCCCTTTGGTGAGTGCAGTGGAAAAGTCAGAGGAGAGGGAACTTGAACAATCACAGTTGGACACACCGGAGTGGTTGCTAGAGATTTTTAAACAATTGACAATTGTCTTTCTCTAATGATCTAGGTATACAATGCCACTCAGCTGGTAGAAGATAAATAACATCAATTTGTGAATATCTTTTTTTTTTAAACAATAGGAGCCAATGCCACAGCTAGTCTGCAATCCACTTTCTATGATATGGAGCCATTGAAAACGGCTCAATCAGATTGATCACTTAAATAAAATGGCCCTGTATTAGGGAACCCTCTCTGTCTTATAGAATAGGAAAGAGGAGGGCTTTTCCTCCCCTTTTTTTGCTTTCCACAAAGAAGTTAGGTGTTGGGCTGGTGTTGTGGCTCAGTGGTAGTGCACTTGCCTAGCAAGCCTGAGGCCCTGGGTTCGATCCTCAGTACTACATACAATCAAATAAAGGTATTGTGTCCAACTACAACTAAAAAAAAAAAAACTAAAAAAAAAAGAAGTTAGGTGCTTTGCCGAAGACCACACCTTCAGCGAAATGCAGGACCCTTTCTTCCTAACCACACTGCCTCTGTCTTCCACTTAGGGCTATTGGCCAATTTCATGAGAATTCACAGCATTTTGGAAATATTCTGCCACTGAAAGTAAATTGTGCCTCTCATGCTCCTGATAAAAATCCATGACAAAATTTTAAAAATTTCCCCAGAAACACTCTGTTTACATTTTTGCTTTGTACAAACATTTGTGAATATCTTGGGTGGGATAGTGAGAACTCAGATTGAACATTATTGTTCATCATGATTATGGATGGGAAGTTAGAAGGGATCTTTCTTGGACAACATCAAATCATAACCTTCTTTCTTGGATGAGAAAACAAAGATTAATTCTTTAGATCATTTTGTAAGGTGTTTATTTCATAGAGCAAATCAGCGAATGTCCCACAGCCACCAAATCTCACTTATTCACTTAGGGGTATGAACTGACCGCTACTTTATATCCTATATTATCAAAATGATTTTGAGGACTCATGATTTCTCTTTCAGAAGACATGACATTCTCAAATCCTTGAACTATCCACTAGCATTACATAACTCTAAGTGTAGAGTTTACTTAACTTAGCTTATCTCTAATATATATCCTCCTTATCGTACTATCTCTGCATGAATATATCTTAATGATGCATGCATAAACTGATATAAACTTTAGTCATAATGTTGAAATTATTTTTATAGGAAGCTTTATTGGTGGTCAGAAAAAGGAGCCAATAAGAGTAATGTATAGCATTTTCAGAAATTCTCTTATGTTTTCCATTTTAAAATATATCACTAAAGAGAATTGTATTGTCAATAGTTGTCAGATGTCCGTAATTCTGAGAATAATTTAATGCAGACATGAATAGTTTATCATCATATCCAATTCAACTAATCTTTCATATATATTTCAGATCATTCAATTCACACAGTGTATTTATAAATTAAAAAGAATGTTGTATAAAAAACACGTGTATATTTTTAAAGTATATTTTTATCAGGATTTTAACCATCAAAATTCCTAGTTTTAATGTGTAACATGGAAAATACAGAATATGGAATAACAGAATTAAAATGTAAAACTTCTTAACTTCTGGCTAAGAAAATGTCTTTTTTGTTTATCTTTTGAGGGTCGACATGTGTGGTTGGCAGAATTCCTTAGATGCCCCCCAGGATTCTGGTCCTCTGTTTATACAATCAAAAGCTAATCTAGATACTGCTCTACAGGGACTCTCAGATGGGTGAGAGGTTACTAATCAGGCAACCTGAACATAGGGAGATTATCCTGGATTATCCGGATGGGCCTGGTGTAAGCCCCTGAGAGTGACAGAGGAGAAGACAGAAGTCAGACTGCTGAGCCAGGAGGGGCGCACAGGAAGACTCCAGTGTGAAAGAGGCTCTGCCCACCGTGGCTATTGTTGCTGGCTTGAAGACTGAGCAAGGGAGCTATAAACTGGGGAGTGCAGAAGGCACCTAGAAGCCCCAAAGGACCCCAGCTGATAGCCAGCAAGGAAAGCAGGCCCCTGTGCTACAGCTGCTCCTGAATAAACCTGGAAGCTGATTCACCCCTAGAGTCTCTGAAAAGCATCATAGGCCTTCTGACACCTTGGTTTCAGCTTTGCAAAAACCAGTGGAGCCCTTGAGGTGGATGTCTGACCTGCAAACTGTGAGCCAATACATTCCTGTCGTGTTATTTAAGTTTGTGATGATTTATTCCTGCTGCATTAGAAAACTAAGACAAAATGCATAAACATATCAATTTCACTACCATGTAAGAAGAACCAATATGCTAAAGGGGGGAGAAAAGTAAAAAAGAAAAAAAAAGGAAACTAAAAATATGACTTATTTTCTGATAGCCCATGTACCCCATGGACATAGTCACATAGTGACTTTTTTGTTTGGCTTGGAGCAAACTAGTGCTGGAAGTACTTAGCCTTGCACTATAAAAAACAAGCCAGGTGGTCCAAAGCCTCAATCTCAGGTTTCTCTCCACTGTGGCAGAACATCACTAGTCTCTAAGTGACGTTTAACACTCTGAGGCCTATTTTGCATGGCATGAGGATAAATAGATGTAGATTTCCTACACATACACATCTCTTACAAGAATAAATTGTTAAGGATGGGGAACTTAAGTAAACTCTCCATGGCTAATTTTGGTCCATCAAATATAAAATCTAGGAACATTAATGAATTCGATTGACTTCTGTGACTTGTGTGTGAAAGATGTGAAGCAGTTTAGCATGTCCAAACTCTGTAACCTGGAGAAATTTACCTAACCTTATCACATTTCAATTTCTTTGAACAATGTGGATACTACCTACCTCAAAGACATTATGAGATATGAGTTCATACGCTTATAGTACCTAGAACAAAATCGAAATGGTAAGCAGGGTATGCCAGAAAACTATTGCAATTTTTACTTTAAAAATATATGTAGAAATCCCAAAAGGCTGGAGAGTTAGTTTTTTTGTTATGAAAGGACCAGTCTCCATGGATGGGTGCCACAAAGTGTTGGAAAAACAGTGAACAGGGAACTTTTAGAGAACACCTTGGAATAGTTCAAGAGATCACTTCAGCGGTATAAAGTAGCTGTCATCAGGGAAGGATTTCTGAACACAGTACCACTTCCACTGGTATAGTCACATGGGCAAGTTTCTCTGAAATGGCAGACTGAGGTTCATCCACTTTGTGTTACTATAATGAAATACCTGAGGCAGGCCACTTTATAAAGAAAAGAGGTTTAAATCAGCTCACAGTTCTGGAAGTTACAAGGCATGGCACCAGCATGAGCTTGGCTCTGGTGAGGGCCTCCTGGTAGGAACTAGAGGGATAGGTCACATTGCCAAACAGGAAGATGGAGAACAATTTAAGGGTTGGGCTTACTGTTAGAATAACACACTCTCAAGATCACTTGAAGGTCTCACAAGAACTACCTCAATCCTTTATGAGGGCACATCCCCAATGACTAATGACCCCACTAGCCCCAACCCTTAAAGGTCCCACTACCTCTTACATCACCACACTGGGGACCAAGGTGCCAACACATGAATCCTTGGGGACAAGCCATATCCAAACTAGAACAGAAGGACAATTGGCCAGCACCCCATGCAAACAGACTTCTTGATATTTTAGAATCTGGCACAGAGCCCAGATTTCTGATTTTACTTAATTTTGAGCAAGCACTGATTGCAGCACAGGCTTTCCTGCTCATCTACATTAGGTGACCAAGGCTAACTTTGATTTTGACTTGTTTGAGCATGATTATCCCATGACATTATTAGAGCCATGAGAGACTTCAGTGATTTTCACAGCTGACTCATGTTATTCGTCTTGGGAATTGCTCTGCATCTGCATCAATATTCAGATTGACTCTTGGCTTCACTGGATCCACTCACATCTCAATGAAGAACTTAAAGTGCTTATATTTTTAGAAGCAAATAAAAGTCTTGTGTGTGCTTTCTCTACTCTAGAAATATTCTTGGAAGTGTGAGTGGGCATGTTGCTTTTAATGCCATTGACAGGTTTGTCCTCTCCTACCTCTTCCTGCTCAGAGGAACATACCCCGTGCCAGGTCCCTGTTGTGCCCCTATTCTTCTCTCTGTGTGGTCACTAAGTTTCTGACTTATGGAGGTTCTGCCTCAGTGTTGTCCTCGCTCACATCTTAGATGCCTTTAACTGACTTTTTGACAGTCCCTGCTCTTTAGAAACCTAAATTCATATTTAGTTGTTTTTAGTTGAGAATCTGTTAACAGATTGTCTCTAAGCAAATTGTAGTTTGAATCTTTAATCTTCACTTTTATGGATGAATTGTCAAGGACAACGAAATGACAATGGTGAACATATTTATGAGAAGCTGGTGGTTATTGATATTTTCAAAACACAAGTATATATAAAAAACATATATCAGAAAACAGGTGCCCATGAGCTGGAACTTGTGCTGGAGATATTTAATTTCCCCTACATCCTTGTAGTGGGAAGAGATTCACCTTCCTCTTTCTTTCTTTCTTTCTTTCTTTCTTTCTTTCTTTCTTTCTTTCTTTCTTTCTTTCTCTCTCTCTCTCTCTCTCTCTCTCTCTCTCTCTCTCTCTCTCTCTCTCTTTCTTTCTTTCTTTCTTTCTTTCTTTCTTGTAGGGGGGATTGAACCTAACACCTTCCTCATTCAAGGCAATTGCCCTACCACTGAGTCACATCTGTATCCCTATAATCACAAGAGATTTAAAAAAATTATTATAAAATGGAGGAAATAAAATTGTCAAATAGATTGTATGGATGATCCAAATTCAAGCTTCAATGTGATTTTTCTATCAAGTGTTAACACAAAGATACTAATCACATGCCCAGAAAATCCTACACTGCCCTCCAGAGAGAGGCTTCCCTTGCTGGTTATGAACTTAAGTTGATGAACTGCATGGGGCAAAGCTCAGAGTAACAGCTTTTAGAAATATTAGGGGAAAATAACCCTACTTGCGTAAAATGATGTGAAGAAAAGTTTAAATTTATAGATACATCTTTAAAAGACATGTCCATCAATGACTGCTTTGATTGATTCTAGACTTTTCTGTTCTTTTTTTTAATTATTTTTAAGGCTGAGAAAATCTAATCTACCATTGGGAAAACCTAGATTCCTAATTCTCATTCATTTCAGTGTCAGAATTTATCTTTAACAATTGTTCTCTCATATCTGGGTTGCTGTGGCATGATGTGCACATCTTAATTCATGTAGGTTTTCATGCAAGACTTTTAATAATTCAGCTATAGTGTTGAGAAAAACAAAACCAAAAACGAAACCTGAAGACATACAAAATCTACTTTCTTTCCCTTCTTCTCTTCTTGCCTCCTTCCCTCCCTCCCTTTCTTTCATCCTCTCTTCTTTCCCTCCGTTCTTTCTCCCTCGATCCCCCCATCCCTTCCTTCTTCCATTCCTTCTCTCATTCCCCCCTCCCCCACCTCTCTTTTCTTCTCACCTACTTCATTTTTTCTTCTTTCCTGTTCATGGATACATTGACATTGAAGTTAAAGAGAAAAGTGGTTAACTTTTTATCATTGCTTCTGAAATTATTTGTTTATACTTCCAAATGTCTTTACCATAACAATATGATCTTTTAACCAAAGTTTTCCTTTTTTATTGCCACTAAGGCAATCAAGAATGAATCACTTTAATTGGAAAAATGTAAACTGACTCTTAACAAGAAGACCAGAGCATTCAAGGAGATACCATTTATCTCTAATACTTAGGGGACAAAATGGTGCTTGCTGTTCCAAACCATCTCATTATCAGAACATGACTTCAGTCTGGTCACCCACTATCAGTTACTCATAATCAGCCTTGAGCAGATGGGGCCTGGCGTCCTATCCTGCAGGCAGGCTGATTCTACTCCAGTTCATCATTAAAACCCAGCCTGAACGCAGCTGTCAAGAGTCCTGATATTATTCCCCAAGTGCTCATAAAAGGGAAGCATCAGGCAGTGTTCTTTGAAGATCATACAGGGAACTGTGCTGTGCTGAGTAGGGACACAACTAAACACCCCTGGGAGACTGTAGGAGCCACTTGGCTGGATCCAAGATGCCAAAAATCTACATACTTTCCAGTTGAAAGTTTGACTTTTCTAAGAAAAAAATGTGATACAGATGCACAGGACAGAAGATTCCTGCCCAGAGACAGTCTCTTATTCCCCTGCAAAAAATTCAGCCCCTGCCCTGGAGAAACTCAGAGTTTACTGTGGGGCAGATGAAGAACAAAGAGATGATTGCAATGATACTGAAATGAGAAAGCATTCCCCAATTCTCCCCAAAAGGGTGGCTAGGAGGCACAAAGTTTTTTCTGTTTCTCCCAGGGCTGACCCTAAATGCATATGACTTAGTCTATGGTATAAGTAGAAAAAGCAAACAGAGAGAATTTCAACCTATACCTGCAACTATGCCCCTCACCCATCAACTCCATGAAGAAGTTGACACTCTTGCAGGAGGCATGCATGTGTGCATGCTAATATCACTTAATTCATTCTTGCCTTTCTAACACCACGTATATAGGACCTTTTTAGTTTTTTTACTGCCGAAGAAGAAAAGGGAGAAAGAAAATTGTTCTGGAAGCACTGTTGGGAGACGGTCTGCTAAATTATTTCCTAAGGCATAATATTCTGATGGGCAGCTGGGTTGAATAAAATTTCCCTTCTCTTACTCTATTTAGGTCTGAATTAGGTCCTTAGTTGTTTTGTTTTTGTTTTCAGATCTTGGAAGTTAAAACCAAGTGAAATAGATGCATTCAGATGAGTTATTACACACACCTATGATGTGAGGAATATATCTGAAATACTTAGCATTATAAATTATGATCCTAAATGTTTCTGCTAAATCAAGAACTGGCTGGAGACTGAGATCCTCTGGGAAGCCTTAGTTATTAGTGCTTGCCCTGCCTGCCCCCTATTCCATCTCTCATTTAGTAGTTTGCATGTCTCTCTTTCTACCTACTGCTTGGGCTTGGGGTTTCAGTGTACTTGCTTATGACTGGTCCTTGACAACATCAGAACTTCTGGAAAATCAGGTCAACTTTGTTGTATTCAGAAGCCAAAAGTGTTATGTGATTATTGATTTCTATTTTGAAGAAATGCAGCTTTCAAAAAGATTTCCATTCTGCTATTTTCCTGACAAAATGGCTTATCCTTTTGATGAGAATCAGCTGACTTTTTGGATATTCAATGGGATTTTTAAAAAAATTTCCAAGTAAGAGATAACAGGCACTGTTCTAAATAGTGAAGTATTGTATTTTCTTCGACCCCGACATAAAACTTTGAATAAAACCAATTTAACTCTTAATTTGATGGAAGCAGCATAAAGAGAATTGTAATACATTTAATTTACAGTGGAGGTGGAAAATGAGTTTGAGTCAGTAAAATGAATATCAAAAAAATTAAGTATTTCAGAGATTAAAGTCCCTAAATCCCTAGGTTGGACAAAACTTGTTGGCAAAAATTAAAATAAGCTGGGGTACAGAGTTATCAGAAAACAAATGAAACCTTATAGGGTTTTGTATTTTATATTTTGAATACTACATGAAAATAAGTAGTAAGTAAGTAAATAAGTAAGTAGTAAATAAGTAAAATAAGTTTGGTGGAACTTGATGGAACTTTCTACTTAGTAGAAAAGTAATGATGAGAGGAATAACAAAATTGTTTTACAAATGTCAAAATTTTCATAGATTTAAGATCATTGAGTACAGGTTTGAGAGAGGATTCATTACAGGTTGGAACTGGATCAGGGTACTTATTCTTAATCTATGGTTGTTATTCTTAAAAGATTTTGGAATATCATGGAGTGTTTTACATAGGAAAAGTGATCCTTGTAGTCTTCTTTTGATTTAATTGCTTCTTCATACTTTTTAAAGAAAGAAAACTTATTTTTTTAACATGAGGAGCCTTTATAGAAAATTGAAAAATTGAATTTCTTAAGAAAGAAATTTATTAAACTTATGATTTTGGATATATATATATATATATATATATATATATATATATACTTAATTAGATTTTTAATAATCAAAAATAAAAGCAATATTCTGAATAACCAAAAAACACAAACTAGGAAAAAAATGTAGTTGATACTTGAGTATGAGTGATTGAATACACGGATGAATAACAACCAGGACCCGTATGATAACAGTACTCTGCCCCACAATCTGTGGAAAACAGCTCAGTCCGTCAAACCAGGAGCTCTGCAACAATGGGCCTGGAAAGTTCAGCTTAGTGACTGACAGCTGCCCTAATTTTTGCCACTGTCATCCCCATAACAATGCAGGACCAATTAAAAAAAAGCCAAATATGTCACTCCAAGCCAACCACAGAAGGTATTCCAGTAGCTGTCTCCAGTTACATCAGGCCAACAGCCTCTAGTGGGTCATACCCTGAATCTTCCTCTTTTCCAAAACACAGTGTCCCCACTCCTCTGCCTGCCTTCGAGTTTTGACAAACACAAGTGATTGAGGCCGACTCTTTAGCTATAACAAGACCTGAAAAAAACAGCTTTGGTTTGTTCCTTTTGGGTAGTCTTCATTTATTTCTGCAAGTGAAAAATATGCAGAACTATCTATATGTTCTTAAAAATAAACTGAAAACGATTCTCAGTGCTTCTATGCTTCATTATTTCTTGAAATATTAAAAGTTTGTTAGATGAATTATATGGCAATAATCTATAGTCAATCAACCACCAAATGTTTACTGAGGATTGAGACTCTGCTTTGTGTCTGATGGTTTGTCAGTTATTGAAATTGCACTGGAACCAACTGGTACTAAAGAGCTGGTGACAATCAAGTTTGTGTTGAAAACCTGCTATCATCAAGACTCAGGAGTCAAACATTCTTTACGCCAGCTCTTGATTTTCCTGTTTGGTCTCTCTCCAACCTTGGATAGATATCTTTGTTTTCAATTCTCAGAATACTTGTCTTTAAAATGAAAGTAATAGCATTGCTATGTATACTTGTTATGGTTTAGATATAAGGTGTCCCCCAAAAGATCAAGTGTGAGACAATGCAAGAAAGTTTAGAAATGGAATGATTGGGTTATGAGAACTTTAGCCCAATCAGTGCATTAATCCCCTGACTGGGTTTAACTGGGCAGTAACTGTAGGTAGGAAGGGTATGGAAGGAGGTGGGTTATTGGGGATGTGCCTTTGGATATGTCTCTGATGAGAGGAGTCTTTCTCTCTCTCTCTCTGTCTCTCTCTCTCCCTTCATCTCTGCCTCCCTCCATCTCTCCCTTCCTTCCTCCCTCCCTCCCTCCTTCCCTTCCACCATCTCTCCCTCCCTCTCTTTGTATCCTGGTGCCATGTTCCCAGTTCTTTCTCCCACTCAACTATTCCACTATGGCCCAAAGAAATTGAGTTGGCTATCTATGGACTGAGACCTCTAAAACTGTGAGCTCCAAATAAACTTTTCCTCTTCTTGTCAGATCTCTTTGGTCATAGCAGCAAAAAAAAACAAAAAAAAACCAAAAAACAACAACAACAACAAAAAAAAACAAAAAAAAACAAAGCTGACTAAAATAATACTAACCTAATAATTCATCTGAAATTCCTAATAAGAATAATTGTACTTGACATGATAACTTATTACATGCCCAGGACTATTCTGAAATACAGAAAGTGAATAAAACATAGTTTCCATTCTTAGGGAAATCACCTTTTGGAGATGAAAGACACACAAAAAGTATATATGGATTGGGTCAAAGCAGTTTATGAAACAGTAGTTAATTAGGTGCTGAATTGGAAGTATTGAAGTGTTCTGAGGACTTGAGAGGGGAAAATTAATAAATACTAGAATGGTCTAGAAAGGAGTTTTAGAATAGAAGATGTAGTTGTTGATGACTGGCAAGATTGGCATAGTTGAAGCAAAAAGACAAGGTTTCCCAACTCAGAGAATCTCCCCCTAAGTGACTCATGTGAATCTGTGAAGAGTTTGGCTCACTGGGAATGGAGAATTTATGATGGCAAACTGTGGAAATGAAGGAAGGCGGTATAGGAAGGACAGATTATGGAGGATAGTGTAAGAATCAGGCATATAAATATACCGTTTAATTCAGATAATTTATAAAGAAGCAATTAAAGTATTCTACTCTCTAGTAGTGTTTCAGGAAGTTTAGATGAGCTGTGGGGTTGATTAACAGAAAGGTCAGGGGAACTGAAGTTGGTAGGAAAGAATTGACTCATCTAGCTGTGGAAAGATGCCAGACTAGTTAAGATGGCAGTGGTAGAAATGGAGAGGGGAAACTTCTGTGGAAGAATAACTAGGATCTGGCAAGTGATTGACTACATAGATTTAAATAACAGTGATAATCACTACTTATTAGCACTTGCTAGGTCGGAGGTATTATATAAAATAAATATTCGTTATGTAAATAACTGGCAAAAAATAGAGAATGTGTTTCTGAGTCATAGTGATTTTCTTAAAAATCGCAGGAACTCATGATTTAACTCACTTGATCAATTTGCTAAATTTGGGTGGTACTTTTTAGTGGAATACTGACTCGAGTCATTATTAAACAAATACATGCACTCATTTTAGCTTATGAATATCAAATGTGATTAACCTTTAATAACTCACATAGTAGGCACTAAGTGGGCCTGGTGCAGTGGCACACACATGGAATTCCAGTGCTTCCAGAAGCTGAGGCAGGAAAATAATGAGTTCAAAATCAGCTTCAACAACTTAGTGAGACTCTGTTTCTAAATAAAATATATATATATAAAAGAATGGGGATATGTTAAGGTCTGTAAACAAGTCAGGATGGCGCCTGGCATTTTGCCAGAGGGAGTGGTTTGTGAGGTGGCACCAGCGAGCCATTAAGTGTGGAGATTCCTTATTGGTTGGCTGCTGTATCTAGTTTTTGTTAATTAAGATAGGCTGTATGGAATGTATATATACCCCTCCTGTCCTACAATAAACGGCTCCCACTCCTGCTGTATCGATCTACACAAGTTGTTCGTCAGCCCCGGTTATTTTGCTGCAGCCGGACTGCGGCAGGGATATGGCTCAGTGGTTAAGAGCCCTTGGGTTCAATCCCCAGTGCACTCCACCCCCATCCAAAATAGCCTGTAGTCAAAGGTAAAATTAAAAATACCATGAAAGAAGGCACAGGAGGCATTGACCTCTCTTGAGGACTGAGGAAAAGATGGTGCTATTGGAGCTTTTTCAGGGTTCATCAGTTGGCCCTTTACACTGATTGCTCACCAAAGCAGATCCTACTTTGAGAACTATACTCTGGATAATGTGATCATATCCCTTCTCAGCCAGGCCAGCCTTCTTAAAGTAGTGGATATAAGCCAAAATGTGTCCTTCTTATTGTTTCTGTTGAAATAGCTTCTTCTGTTTTGTGGCAGCTTATTGGTACAATTTCAGATTGATTTATTTCACTCTGTGGCTTGGACAGAAAAGTAGGCCTATTTTTCAAGAGCCAGTCTTCCCTTCATAGTAAGGACATGCTGTGGACTGAAGCATACTCCTTCCAAATTCATATATTCAAGCCCTAACCTCCAATATCTAGAAGGTGGCAGCCGTTGGGGGATAACCAGGTTTAGAGGAAGTCATGAGGGTAGGACCCTCGTTGTGGAATTGGTGCCCTTAGAAGAAGAGACACCGGAGTTGTTCTCTCTCTCTCTCTTCCTCTCCTTTCACCTCTTCCTTTATAATCCACTCCCACCATGTGAAAACACAGCAAGAAGGAGGGTGTCTGAAAGCTCAGAAGAGGGCCCTCACCAGAACCTGACCATGCTGTCACCTGGTTCTTAGAAATCCAGCCTCCAGACTGGAAAAAATGAAATAAAATAAATTTCTGTTGTTTAAGCCACCCAGTTGATAGTATTTTGTAACAGCAGCCCAAGTTGACTATCACAGAAATTAAATAGTTTTGAACCCCTAGTATGTATCTGGTCCTGTGCTGGATATTCTTTGTGCTTTATCTCACTTAATCCTCACAATAATTCCATGAAGCTCACTTTTTATCCCTCAATGACAGATGAGTGAACTGAGGTTCCAATGAGTTAAAACAGCTTGATCAAGTGGCATACTGCCAGTTAAGAATGGGGACCTCTGACTCCAGAGTCAATTCCCTTAGCCCTATAATTCCCCTGAAAGGCAAAATTAGAGGTGACTCCAAAGTTCAGTATGGGGATGGAGAGGCCATGGCTAGAGAGAAATAACACAAGAAGGAGCAATAAATACCTTGAGGAAAAAGTCGGAACTAGGGAGCTGGTGAATTTACTTTAGAATATGATGAGTTGGAGATGGTGAATAAACATTTGAATAAAATGTTACCATAAGCTATTACTTCTGTGCACCAAATTTGTTTGATATATACTGAGACAATAGCAATATTCATTGTCAGAAACTATCAAGAAATGTTATATACCCTTGTGTGAAGATCCTAGGGGAAAATGCATATCAGGGAGAGTTCTCTTCCTGTCAGACAGACTTAATTTACGATGATCCTCAAGGAAGTTCTGCCTACCCACTCCTTTTTCTCCTTTTCTAACAGCAGCTCTTTCTACCTTTGCTTTTTTTTTTTTACCTAAATTGCAGCTATTTATTACTATGCAAAACCACATAGGCTTTAAAGGTTTTATTAAAATCCAAGAATGCTATAGAACTGATTAGAGAGCTTATTCTCATCTGAAAAGAACTAAGGGAGACAGAAAAGAAAGATTTGGTTCAGTACTTTGTGTAAGGAAATAAGCTAGCTGGTGGAGTTCTCAGATTAAATCTCATTCTGACATTATTTTAAAAAATCCACTGGGGACATAATTCATCAGTAGTCTCATGCCTTGCAATGCCAAGTGAATTCAAGGTACACTACTGCTTCGCCTTGAAATGAAGAAATTGCTGCCAAGGCTTGTGCATAACAGCACTATGTAGGGAGATTTATCCATATTTGTAAAGCCCTCCTCTATGCCTCCAGGATGAGCCAATCAAGATAGGATTTATGAAAATTCTTTTAGTAAGAGGAGACTTTTTTGTGGGAGGACAATCCTTGTTCTCTGATTTTAAAGATAAAGACTCCTTCGTGGGAAAACAGAAATTCTGAAGCCAGATGTGGAGCTAATAGCATTAGCCAAACCACTTGGCCCACCCGATTGTGGGCTTCAAGATAAAGATTTCCATTAGCTTATATGTGGTTATAGTAGACTTATCATGGCTTAAGTATTAAAAACAACCCTAGCTTCAAACGCCACGCTTGCCCTTTGGGGGTCCAGTGACTGGGCAGGTTACTCAAGCTTTTTGAATGAAAAGATTCTCATCTATAAATGGATTTAAAGCTACTCCCCAGATGGGGGGCCTTTGGTTAGGAAAACATACACGAAGTAAGTACAGTCCAGTGTCTGGATGATGTTAGGTCCATTTACCACCCCCCCCCAAGTTGGCTGCATAGTGTTTTAGTTATTGCTCATTTATAAATATTTTATAATTTGCATTATTCTTTCTTTGATCTCTGAGTTGTTCTGAGAATTTTATAAAATTTGTAAACATATTTTCTCTACTTGGTTTATTTTGTTATTGACGTAACCAATGTGCATTGTGCTCTGAGAACACATTCTGTATTTTACCATCTTATGAAATTTGTTAAAAATAGTTTTGTGAAAAAAAATAGTTTTGTGGCTTAAAATGTGGTCAAGTTTCAAAAACTACTTTCTTGGTGTTTGAAAAGAAGGTAACTTCTTTAATTGTTGGGTTTAATGTTATCTATATACTCATATTCATTTTTCTTTCTAAACACTTCATAGTTAATTTTATTTTATCTACTTATTACAGAGGGAGGTGTTAAAAATTCCCCTAGGATGATAGGTTTGTCCATTTCTTATAGTTCTGTGAAGATACATTAAGTGTAGAACTAAGGTATATACAAGTTTAGAAATGTTAATACCTTCCAATGAAATGGAGCTTTTATTATCACGACCTTTTCAATCTCTACTCACTCTGAATCTGTTTTGTCTGATATGATGGCTACCTGGCTTTCTCTCAGTATTTGCTTGATGCATTACTTAGGATATAGGCTAATTTGCAGCAACACAGATCCCTAAGAATGGCTCAGATGAGAAAGAAGACTATTTCTGCTCATCTCTGATGATCTGGGGGAGGGCAGGAGGGCATTTGTAGGATCCTTCTGTCTTCACATGCCGTCTAGGGACCCAGGCTTCTTATATCTCAGTGTTTTGCTAGCTTTCAAGTGATTCCCTCGGGCACAAAATTGGAGATGGCCCATCCAACCCCAAACTCCACTTTCCTCTTTTATGAAAACAAGGGAAAATAGAAAGGGAAGTGCATGCATTTGTTTTAAAGATTTGACCTGGAAGGTGTTTTAAGTCACTTCAGTTCACTTCCTGTTGAGAAAGCCTAACTACAAGGGAGGTTGACAAATATGATATTTATAAAAGTGAGTATTTATCTAGCTAGTATTTGGATATTAATAGAGAATCGCTCGTTCTAAAACTAACATATCTGTTGCCAATCTCTTTCCTCTCTGGATCTTATGATTTATAGTTTAGAGCAGGGGTCAGCAGACTGTATCTGTGAAGAACCAGATCCGAAATATTTTAACCTTTGGAGGTCACATGTGGTTTCTGTCACACATACTTCTTTTCTTATCCTAACCATTTAAAACTGTAAAAACCATAAACCATTCTTATCCAGAGAAACATATCTGAATAGGCAGGACCAGACATGGCTTGTGGGCTATCATCGCCAATCCTCTTTTAATCTTGCTATAAACAACATGTGACATAAAAATAATATTTTACTTGATTTTTGGCTTTTGCACAATAGTCTCTTTTTTATGACGATTTATCATATATTTAGGTCTATTTCCTACCCTGCATGTTCTATTTTTCCATACTTACCTATTTCTTTCCTTTCCTAGGCCCTTGCTACTATTCTATTTCCACTTTTATTTGCTTTCTTTGGATTAAAATTTTTAAAAATTAAAAAAAAATCAATGCATGTTTTGAAATTATATGCTTTATGTTAACTATTTAATTACTATTCTAGTTAGTTTTAATACACATATTTAGCAATTTCTGGGGGGAAAATCAGTATCTTTACTCCCTCCCAGATAATTCTACCCCTAATTATCCTCTCCAATGTTCTAAGCTCTTTGTCTAAAATTCTAATTCTATTTGGATTTTAAACTCCACACTTACTATTAGTCCTTTATGATCACTAAATATTTGTATTTTCTACATATTTATCAGCATCTTTGCTTTTCATACCCTGGTGCCCTTCCACCTGAGCATTTTGTTTGAAAGCTCTCTTTTAGAATTTTCTTAGAATCTATTAGCAGTAAATTCTCCTAGGTTTTGTTTATTTTAAAATGTCTTTATTTTGATTTTTCTCTTGAAAAAGTTCCTGTTGAATATAAAATAGTAGTTTGAGAGTTATATTCTCACAAGTTGATTAAAATATTATTCCATTTCTACTTCTATTGAGAAATCACCTTTCAAGACAAATTACTATTTAAAATTAATAATACTGATGCATGAATACCTAATCTGTAATCTACATACTTAATACATTTTAAGGGTTCAATACAATATTGTTAACACAATGATATACAGCAGATCTCTAGAAATTATTCTGTTTTATGTTATTGGAATTTTACATCTGTTGAACAGCAACCTTCTACCTCTCCACCCCATCCCTGGCAACTACCATTCTGTTTTCTGCTTCTATAATTTGATGATTTTAGACCATTTATATAAGTGAAATCATCAACTATTTGTCCTTTTATGACACATGATTGCTTTTAGTTTTTTTTTACCTTTTCTTTTTTTCAGTGTTCTTTAATTTGGTAATGGTGCGTATACGTGTGTTCTTGAGTTTCTAGAATAAAGATTGATGATATCTTTCAATAATCTGGGAAAATTCTCAGCCAGTCTTTCTTTAAATATTTTCTCTTTCTTGTTCTATTATTTTTTTTCTGGAACTCTAATTATGAATGTAATAGACCTTTTTACTTTATCCTCCATAAACTTTAATCTCCTTAGGACTTTTAACTTTTTTCTCTCTTCTTGTACTGCATCTGGATATTTATCTTCTGATCTGTCTTATACTTCATGAAATGTCTCTTCAGCTGTTTCTGGTCTGTTGTTTAGACAGACCACAGAATGCTTTTTAATTCTCAAAGTCTTATTAAGGGTGTAACTGACCATTGATGAACTAATGTAGGGAGAGAAAAAGGAAATCTGTCAATTTCTGCTTACTCATTTCCTTCTTGGACTGACTCTTGACAGACTTCTTCTTGCCCTTTAGCCCTCAGTTTACAGATGTGCTCCTCAAGAATCTTTTGAATTCTTGACCAATTTTCCTTCATCTTCTGGTGTAAACTACAGTACACAGGGCACATGTGGTGGTTGATTTCCTCAGATTTGCGTTATCTTCAGTATAACCCATGCAGAATTCTCTTCCTCCTCATTCAGGATTACCTCCTTGGGCAGGAGAGCCTTGGCAGTGACTGTCCTCTTACCTGTGTCCTGCAGCTGCCCTTCTGTAGATCAAAATGCTCTGCTAATTTCTCTGTGGAAGTGAGTCAAAGGGTCCTAGATCATCAGTCCACCTTCAATTCCTTTCTGCAAAAGCTATCAAGAGTTGAATGAGTGACTTCAACTGACCTTTCTTGCTCCAGAGTCAGAGAAAGCATCAAGAATATTTGTTACTATAGCGACAGAGTCTACAGGAAAGTTTCTGTTTGAATTTTAAGCTTTATTATATATGCATATTATTAGTACATACAAAAATACTATATATTAATATAGTATTTATTGTTGCTAAAACATTGTTAATATTTTATATATAAAATTTTATATTAATATGTTATTTACTTATATGTAATATATAATATGATTATCAATAATATAATAACTATAATATTACATATTAATATAGTATATGTGGTAATATGCTATTATATACCAATATTACATATATCACATATATACACCAATATTACATATTACATATATGTATGTATGTATGTATCTATCTATCTATATTAAATTTCTGGAGTTTCTATGTGGTTATTTTAACCTCTGCCCAATGGTTATTTAAACATTATAAGAATTGTATTACAATTATATTATCAAGAGAGAATTTGTCTCTAGTCTGCCAGTTGTCCAAAAGTACCACCATCAAAAGACCTTCAAATTAAATTCTCTACATAATTTTTTCACACTATCCAGGTGTTATAAGTTCACTGTGACATGAGAACTCATTTGTGGTTATGAATTCTTTTGTTTTTTAGAGAGAGAGAGAATTTTTTAATATTTATTTTTGAGTTTTTGGTGGACACAAAATCTTTATTTTATTTGTATGTGGTGCTGAGGATCGAACCCAGTGCTATGTGCATGTCAGGCAAGCGTGCTACCACTTGAGCCACATCCCCAGCTGTGGTTATGAATTCTTGAGGGACTTTCCTCCCATCCACTCTGCAACAAAGTCAAAATAGGTAGATTTCTTGACTAGCTCATTCCAAGTGGTACATATATTTATGCTCATCTCAGTGAGGATAGCAGTTGGGAGAGCAGTTTTTCATGAGAGGTTCCATTAAACTTTCCACATCAGTACATCCCTAGATTTACCTCCAGTATGTCCTTCAAAACAGAAGCCCAAGGTTTCCTGGGCTAAGCAGGGATCATTAGATCATAACTGGCTTTGATGCCTACTTGCCTCCTGGGATGCCTGATTCTACCTTGTCTTTAAGCTCTTCAAATCAGCTTATATTTAATCTAAAAACATCCTTTCATCTTGTAAAACATGTTAGTTTTTTCAACGGGGGACTTCTATTATGCTAGAAGTTCTCAAATATTTTTGTCTTAGATCACTTTGACTTAAAATTCACTGAAGACTCCAGAGGTCTCTTGTTTTTGTGAATTCTGTTGGAAGGCATGTGTCTCTTAAAGATGCATTCTGAAAACTGCACCATTAAGAGGTCTCCTTGTTGTGTGAACATCATACAGTACACTGACAAACCTAGATGGTATAGACTACTACACACCTAGCCTATGTGACATAATATGACATAGATTTCTCATATTTCATTATTAACCAAAATATCATTATGCAGTATGTGGCTTTATTAATATTTACCATATTTTAAAGTGAAACTGAGAAATTTTAAGAACATTTGTTTATTAATTTTTTAAAACTAAATATATGTTATCATAAATAAAATATTTATAGACAATAATTATATTAAAAGACAGAAATAATAGTCAGAAGAGTAGCATTGTTTTACATTAATGCTTGACAAGAGAGCATAGCTAGATTCCTTTATCTGCTTTTGAATTTTAGTCTGCTATTACATCACATATTTCTTAGCCTCTGGGAAACTCAAATAAGTAAAAATAAAAGGGAAAAGGACAATAATATTTTAATATTTTTGTAAAAACTGTTTTTGCCTTGTGACCCCTTAATAGTGTCTCAGGGATCTCCAGGGGTACCTAGAGCATGTTTAGAGAACTTGAAGACTCAGGCACTTGAATTTATCTTTTACACTATGTAGGATATTCTTCTGGGCATATTTGCAGGATCCTGAGCAACTTGAAAGAATTAGGTGTTTCAAGAGTGAGGGAGCTGTAGTGGGTGACAGAGAGGACCTTAAGCTCAACTATACTTTCTTCACCATTTCTCTTGGGATTGACATTTCTGATCTGCTGCTCTCTTCAATTTCACCCTCTTTGATCGCCAGACCCTCAAAACTACTTTGTCAGGCCTTTTATAAAATATCAGCTTAGAATCCCAGATAGTATGTCTTAAAAAATAAAAGCAGGTTAAAATTCTTGTTATCTAACAGAAAGTCTCAAGCAGAGTCATACAAGTAAGAATGTACCTTACTGTATTTTGTCTTCAGAATTCTGATTATTTATACAAAATTCAACTTCATGCTACACGTAAGTGATGAATGAATTTCTGACTTTTGTCAGTAAAAGTCAATTTTTTTTCTAATTAAAAATGATTCTATAATTACTAAGGCTAAGTTCAAGTCATGAATCTTCTGTCAAGTTACTATATCTTTTAAATATATGGGCAAATGGTGTCTGAAGACATCAACATATTGGATCTTTATGTTTAAGGAAATTTCTTGGCTGAGATTCTTACATTTAGTAGCCTTTTAAACAAACATATACCCTAGCTAGAGCACATGGTTTTCTTACAAAAAGTCTTACTATTCAAAATTATAGTGTGTGGTTATCTCTAAAAAATGATAAAGCCTTGATTTTTATGGTTGATTAACTAGGTTATTGCAAATAACATCAGCTTTTAGTTTGGCATGTCTCCCAGAACGCAAACTTCCCAGGCTAAGCTCAGAGTTTCTTTTTCCATAACAAAGATTTGAATCCATAAAATCCCTTGAGATTTCTTGCATCCAAAACAGACATTTCCCAGGGTTTCATATGGTTTTCTGGAAAGCTCTTGACCCAACAAGTAGTTCCATATGGAAGCATCTGAGCTAATGAAGCTTCATTTCCTGTGAATTCATCTTGCATTAGCTATTCTATTTAAATCACTCTTTCAGCATTCATTGGTGTCTCCTCCTGTCCCAGCCTGTGACATGTTGAGGGAAGCCACAGTCATCACCAGTGACATAACAAAATATGTTAACCATTAATATTATTTTTTTAGCAATCAATTTAGCAAGGAATGTTTTTATACCTTTTGGAGTTTAATAGGTGATGGTGTATTTTTGTCCATAGGGTCTGCACATAGTAATTGACAATTAGGTTTTGGGGACATATGTTCTGAAAAAAAGGAGTTTTATAGACAATGGGAGACTCAACACAATGCTGATATTTTAAGTTTAAAGACATTTAATTTCAAATTTGCTTAGGAAAACCACTTATTTTATTTGTAGCAGATTATGTTGATGTTCCACTCAAGTTCTTTGGAATCCCTTTACCATTTCTTTGCACCCATCCTCTAAACTTCTGTGTGCCTTTTCTTCTAAGATTACCATCTATGGAAAACTCTTTGGAGAACTGTTCTTGGGCTCCTGGACCCAATTTGCTCCATGCTAGAGAGTACCAAATGCCTAGGAGTATGTTCTCCACATTAGCCCACTCCCTGTGGGCAGTTTGTTGCTAATCAATGTTGGGGATATAGGTGGGAGTGGGATACAAATCTTTACCCCCTTTCAGAGCTCTCCTGCTGAGTCAGCCTAAGGCTGGGACTGTTGCTACACTGGGGGTATTAACTCTTACCATAAAAACTTATTGCGAAAATGAGATTGTGCGACATTTTTGGAAATATTGATAAGTAGTAAAATGTCTTAACACAAAATGACTTGTTTGTCCAGCAGGTAGGGATATCACATAGATAGAGTACCTGAAACCTTAATTTGACAAGGTAATCCTTAACTGGGCCTGGTGGATTTAAATAAATACTATGATCAGTTAGCATGCAGATTACTTTCTTCTCATTTTTCTTTTAAACCTAGAAGAAATGAAAAGAAATAGTGCTCATTGGGTAGAAAGAGACATTGGGGTCCCCAAGTAAGCTACCTGAAAACCTATAAAAATCTTACTTTTGAGAAGTGAGATTAATTTTTGGTTCTTTAGATCCTGTTTCATGCTGGAGAAAGCCCCGGATTTTTCAAAATGCATATATCATGAAATTTGCAATGTATTTCAAAGGCTCTTCTGAAATATGGTCCTTTGGTAAAAAAATACTTTCAGGAATTTGTCTTTTTTTGGTGCCATTGTCCTCTTCTTACAGATGATGTTTTTAAGCCATCAAAGAAAATTCATGTGATTACAAAGGAAAGCAATGATATAGCAATGCAATTCTGCCCATAGATTACAGGGGCATCTCTAGATACCATATCCAAATTCTACATACAGATCACATGGCATCTGTACAGTCTAGAACTATACCATTGTGTATTGGAGACTTGTTTTTATTCATAAATGTGCCACATCAGGTGCCAAGACCACTCCTTGGGCAGTACAACAACTTCCATTTTCTAAGTCATTGTTTAATCGATAACAGAATAGTCTTTCAGTTAGGCTTTTTTTTTTAACATTCATCCTCAACATCAGTATCCTTGACCATCAGTACCTTTCCAAAAAGTTGTCTTTACATTTCATTTCATTTGAGCAGGTGTATGCAGTGCCTTCTATGCCTAGTCCTCTGTCCCTGGAGCTCACATTGTAGAGTCACATATGATAAACAAAAGAAGAAAAAGACAAAGTTTGTAACATGGTAATTGCCTGAACAAGTATTGACAGAACACCAGGAAGGGACAGTATAAGGAGCAACTAATTTAACTATGGGCGTATGGAAGAGCTTCACTGAGTAGGTGATATTTGTTATGGATATTAAATCATGTATAAGAATTGACAAATGAATAATGGGATGGGGTGTGTTCCAGGAATAGGGACTAGTGTGTACAAAGGCCGGGAAGAAAAGCACTGAGTTTAGTTTGGGTATATGGAGGTGGGTGGTAAAAATGCATCTAAAACGCTCATGTATAGTCACATTTCCAGCAGTATTTTGGATTCCAGTTTTCAGGTAGTAAAGAGCCAGCTGGGGTTTTTGGATACTAACTGGGACCTCCATATGTAGGGAAGAAACAGATGATGGATAAATAGATCATTCTGTGTTGGTTCCCAGTAACAGATGATGAGGCCTGGGATTAGAGCAGTGGCAATAAAAAGATGGTAATCCTGGAGTAGAGAGGTGTTTCTGAGAGAGTTGGCAAGGTTTTGTGAGCAGCTTGACGTGGAAGTGAAAGTGAGGGAAGAGTGGAGGTGCCAATTGTCACCTGAAGTGCCAACAAGTCCTTCCAGAGATGGCTGATTGCTGGATTCCCACTGTCTACTTACAGGGGACTGTTGGGATGGATCCTTTTGGATTACGATATGCCTTTGTGAGAGCTTAGTTGGTGGTTTTTGAATGGTAAATGATCTAGTTAGAGGTTAATTGGTGGTTTCTGATTGGGTCAGTTCAAGTTTTGTTTTGGTTTATACCATGTTGAGTTTTGGTTTGCTGACCCAGGATCCCAAGACACTGGTTAGTTATTTTAACACAGTCAATATACACACCATCTCTTACAGAACCATACCCTACATGGGAACACATATTGTCTATTCCCTTTACCTTTTACTTTTTCATTTCTATTACAAATATTGCCAGCTTCAATAAAGTGGGGTTCTTGTTTGCTTTGCTTATTGCTGTATCCCAAGTACATAGGCCATGCTAATGAAATTATATGTACTTGGGAATAACTTCAAAAGCATATGGCCTATTTTTTTCAATATCATACTGGGACATCACTTAATAAACCCACCTAGAAATTATTTAATTATTGTTTGACTTTGCTATTTGCTATTAATTAGGGGCTCAGACTCTATAAGAACTTGTGCTAATTTATTGATTTGTATCCAGTTAAGATGGAAATAATTTCTGCCTGGTAGAAAGAATAATGTCAAAAGTTCCAGTTTATTTCTCTGTGTGACTTAATAGTGTGTATATATACCTTAGCAATCGTTTTAACACTACTAACATTCTATTTTTAAAAGATCATATAAATTAGCTTTCCTCAAAGTTTCTTTGGAGCCAGGTTTACTCTATTACCGCTTGTCTTAATAATGAATGAGTTGAATAAAATCTGTGACATGTTTAGACTATGTTTGTTTGAAAGTCATGTTTTTCATTTTTTGGAAATTACAATTTGACAATCATTACCCCTGAACATTGCTGTTGCCAAGTAAATAATAGTGGAATGAATAATATGCATGGTACAAAAAATATGTCATACATGCATTTTTTGGAAAACGTGTCTGAGTATGTCCCTTAGACTAAATTCCTACTTGTGTAACTGCCAGCTCAGACAATATGGTCACTTTTAATTTTGGGTAGCTGTTGCCAGATTACCTAATGTAGCAGTTTTGTGCCAACTCATCATCCTTATAACAGGTGTTCCTTCTTCCATATTTTCATCACACTGGGTACTTGATTATTAAACTTTATTTTTTTTTTTTGCCAGTCTCAGAGGTGAGAATTTTTGATTTGCATGTTAAAGTATTGGCAAGCATCTTTTACAGTTTCATTGGCTATGTGTTGGAAACTTGCATCCAGTCTCTGATCCTGCGGTGCTGCCTGCCTTGGAGATGAGGGTCCTTTCCCAGATCTGCTTGGGGTGACTTCTTCATCATTGTTCTGCTCAAGGTTCAAGTTTTCACTGCAGTTGACAACTTTCTTCATTTGCATTTCTGTTTTTGTGACAGAGGCTTCTTTGTGTCCTCAATGATAGCCTCTACTATATAGTTCTCCTATCTCTTGTCATTTTCTGGTGTTTGAAGAGAAAAGAGGGCCACTTCGAGAGCCCAAATCCAGACCTGACCCAGAGGCACAGTCTCGCAGGCTCTTGCTCCCTGTGCCCAATGGCAGTTTGAGTCCGGAACACTCCCGGACTCTCCCTGGGGCTGCCCAGGACGCTGCAGGCGGAAGACGGGCCTGTGTTCCCTGAAGTTTAATCATTTCCAAGGCCAGTAACTACAATGGTTCTCCCACACCTGGAAGCTGATGAATAATAAGCACTATTAAGTCTTATTTCAAATGTAAAAAACCTTGAGATAATGTACTAAATTGTTCAGAAGGTTGTTTTCTTAGCGCCTGCTGGAATACTACAGGATTTTCTTTAGCATCATTGCTGGAGTTCCTGCCTTCATCCCAGTGCCTGTGACAATGAGGGTGGAATAATTTCCAGTGTTACTAAAAACCAGACGAGAATTCAGCTGAGAACCGGAGGAGACTTCGGATCAAGCTAGCTGCCTGCAGAACTTACCTGGACTGTGATTTAAGCTAGCTGCCTACAGAACTTACCTGGACTGTGATTTACCTGGACTGTGAGTTAATCTATTGAGACACTGCTTTACTTGGACTGAGACAACAAACTGTAATCTACAACAAATTGTAACTCAGTATCTTTGCTAATGGTGTCATTGCTGGTATAATTTTTCCAAGGGCTTCTTGCATGGAGCCATCAATTGGCTTGGTGGTATTGTGGCATTTTGTATCCTCCCCTTCTGCTTGTAGCAGATTATTTGTGGTGTTTGTGTAAAAACCACTATGGTCGTTATTTAAATTAAACAAAAGGGGGAAATGTTAGGGTTTGTAAACAAGTCAGGATGGCACCTGGCAAGTGTTAGAGTCTGTAAATAAGTCTGGATGGCGCCTGGCATTTTGCCAGAGGGAGTGGTTTGTGAAGTAACTCCAGTGAGCCATTAAGTGTGCAGATTTCTTATTGGTTGACTGCTATATCTAGTTTATGTTAATTAAGATAAGCTGTGTGGAATGTATAAATACCCTTCCTGTCCTACAATAAACAGCTCCCACTCCTGCTGTATCAATGTACACAAGTTGCGCGTCACCCCCTGGTTATTTTGCTGCAGCTGGACTGCAGCATTCACTACTTTCCTTCATGAAGTGGTAAAGAGATTTATAAGTTACTGTGATAGCTTTCCATTGTTGTATCAAAGCACCTGTGATAATCAACTTATAAAGAGAAAAGGTTTATTTTGGTCCACAGTTTTAGAGACTTCAGTCCATGGCCGGTTATCCCTATTGCTTTTGAGTCTGTGGTGAAGAAGTACATCATGGTGGGAGTTTGTAGTGGAGGAAGCACATTCACTAGCTGGGAAGCAAAGAGAGAGGTAAAAGGGAATTGAGGCCCTAATATTCTCTTCAAGGGCACTCACTTGATACCAAGCCTTCTCAGGAGGCCTCACCTCTTAAAAGTTCCACCATCTCCCGATAGTTCCATAGATTTGGAATCAAGTGGACCCTGATCCCAGCCATAGCAATTACTATTAACTGAATTATTTGTCCTGTAATCCATGGATTAGATAGACCTTATGGATGCACCTTAGAACCTCTCATATCTAATACCATTTCCAGCTCAATGTCCACTAGAAACATTAAGGCACAGCAAATCTCTTAAGTGAAAACTGGATGTATGGCAAAGAAGCAGAGTGGACATGACAGAGTTCAACAAGCTGGGCTTGTGGAAGAGTTGTAGTAGCTCCCTTATTAGATGGTTGTACATGTGGAAGATCTAAAAACTACCTCTTAAATTAGTAGGACAGAGCATAATGGATAAAATTCAAAGAGTAGCCTATCTATATATTATGAGTAGGAGATAAGAGTTGGGAAAAATTTGGAGGAGGGAGGACTTTGGACGTAGCACTCAGGTTCTCTCCCTTTATGATATCTACCTGAAAATTAGAGATTAAAATTAAGTGTTACTTTTAAATTAGTTGGAAGGCCTGGAAGATGGGCATGTGAAATTACATTAGTTGAACATTTTAAGTTAAGGAATGATGCTACTTCCTTCTCATGCTTTCTTATAGTCCCTTCATGTCACATGCTCCATGTTCCTTATCTATTACACAGGTTTTAACTTCTGAAACCACCATAATTTCAGCCCATTTAGATCTGCATGTTTTCTACTGCTGGATCCACTTTGCAGTGGTTTTCTTGGGCTCTTAATTAAACATGCACTTTATGACTTTGCAAGCTTACTGTTTGATGTACTTTCAAAAGGTGAAAATGGATTATTAATGATTTATTTCAGTAGAAAAAGTTGCAAACAGTATGATAATATTTTCATGAATATTTAAACATTGCTAATATAATGCAATCAGTTGCATCCTGAGAGCTTATTAAATCTAAAGAATTTCTATTTCAAGCACAAATAAATTTAGAACATATGTAGTTCTTAGTGAAAATAATTACATTTTTATTAAGAGGCACACATGCTGTACTATATCAGTTGGAGAAAAGGGGAGTGCTCAATATTCTGCAGGTGAAATGCTCAATTCAGTCAAACCTGACAACAGGCTTTGAATTAACTGTTCAATGATTCAAGCCTTAAGAATAAGAAATGTGAACTACCCAAGTTGTTGCTGTGAACAGCAGGTGAACAGAACATTGCGTGCAGACACCTAGGCTCAGTAAATAACTGCTGGGAGAGGCCAGTGGGGACACTGAGAGTTCAAGGTCATGGAGAAGTGCCTTAGATGTTGCCTTGGGGAAGGAAGATGAGACTGTTCTTATATGATTGAATCAAAGTGATTTCTTTGTAACATATAATGCACACACACACATTGTAGGATTCCATATTGTGTGTGTATGCATAAAGAGGGATTTGCTGCAAAATAATTTAAGTGAAATCACTAAACCCAGTTGATATAAGCAGTTGCACATGAGTCACCATCCAACTTTGATGATCTAGTAGGGTGTTGGCCATGCAGGTGGTTGTTGCAGCTGTGTGTCGGGGAATTGGGGCTGAGTGCAGATTGTGCAGGATCTGTGTGTAGGATCCAGAGGTAGTGTCCATGTACAATTATGAAGATAGCAATTGGAAGTAAAGCTGGAATCTTAGATTTAAGGAAATAATTCAATAAAAATTTTAATATAAATAGATTCTGATTCAAGGTTTCAACACTAAGGGAAAATACTTGCAGTGGTGTTTTATTAATCAGTTTATCCATCAATTGAGCAAATACTACATGCTATTTAGTTTTCTAGGTGTAGGACTCCCTCAGTGAACAACAACAACAAAAATATATTTCTTGCCCTATTCTATTTTAGTAGTAGAGAGATAAAATAGCCCTTTATATGTGCAAATTCTATACCTGTAAATTCAAACCACCACAAATTGAAGATGTTAAGAAAATATTGCAATTCTACTGAAATGTACAGACTTTCCCCCTCATCATCATTCCATTAACAATAAGGTATAAGAACTATTTATGTCATATTTATATCATATTGGGTATTACAAGTAATCAACTGGTGAATTAAAGCATACAGGGGATTGTGTAGGTTATATGCAAATACTGCATCATTTTATGAACAGAAATTGAACATTGTCAGCTTTTAGTATCTGAGGGGCATTCTGGAAATAATCCCTCATGAATACTGAGGGATGATTATATATGAGAATGCAATATAATATGAAATTATGATAAATCCTAGAGAAAAGTAGATGAGAGGAAGAGGATAGAGGAAGATGGGGTGATTGCTTTAGCATAATCCTCCCCAAGGAAATGACATTCTAGCAGAACTGAATGTATGATAAAGTGGGCTGTACTAATGCCTCAGGTAAGGAAGTGGCAGTGGCAGTAAATGTACAAAGTCTTGAGAAGATTTGGCTTAAACTGAGAAGCCCCTGCTTGAGTTATGACGGGTTCAATTGTTGAAAGGCAGACAGACAGTGGGAGAAGTTGTCCGGTTCAGAACACTGAGGAACAGGAGATCATCAAAAGGACTTTGGATTTCCTTATTAGGAGCACAGGAAGCCACGTCTCTATACAAACGGGATGAGTTCCGTGCTGTGTAACCCTGCATTTATTTTACATTTATTCAAAATTCATTTAAAATTTTGAATTATGGCATTGCAAGGAGTTAAGAGATGACTTATGAGTAGAGACTCTCATGCTAGGTGAAATAAGCCAGTCCCCCTAAACCAAAGGCCAAATGTTCTCTCTGATATGTGGATGCTGACACACAATGGAGTGGGGAAGGGAAGAATAGAAGTTCATTGGATTAGACAAAGGGGAATGAGGGAAAGGGAGCGGAGGATGGGAATAGGAAAAGACTGTAGAATGAATTGGACATAACTTTCCTATGCTCACATATGAGTTCACAACCAGTGTAACTCCACATAGTGTACAACCACAGGCAGAGGATCCTAATAGGAATGGGTTGTACTCCATGTATGTATATAATATGTTAAAATACACCATGTATAACTAAAAAGAACAAATAAAAATTATTTTTTAAAAAGAGATGACTCATGGAGTTCAAAATCCAGTAATGTGGATTTCAAGAATTAATTAGAAAAATTGAATCATATGTGTCATTATGTCATTAACATGTTTGATAGTCCTGGGTTATCATCAGGAGTAGGAAAAATCTCCATGGCCCGAGCACAAATATGGAACCAGTTTCACTGAAGACAAAAGATTATAAAATCTTATTATATAAAATAACATAGTTTTATTATTTTGATTCTTTAATGTTTAGTGGTTAATTGTTTTACAGTCAATATTATATAGTAGAAAAAGGTAAATACACATATATTTGCCACTCTTCTTTCTTTCCTGGTGCCAGGCATTGACAGTTGACTGCTGCACCCTTCTCCTTTGATCATCCAGGTGTTATCAGAGTCTTTTCTGATGATTCTGATGATGATTAGCAGCATCTCCCCATCACCTAGAGTTCAGCACCAAAGCTATATTTAAAGCCATATTTATTATCTGACAAAATAAATATAGACAAGGGCTAAGTTTATCACTTTTGAGTAGTTGATTAGGTCACTGTGTCTATGAGACAAGGTGTTGAATTTCAACAGAAATCAATCAGTTCAATGATTTTCTGAATTAGAAATAGATGTGAAATCATAGCTTAAAGCCTCTTGAACTGCCAATTGTTCAGTGTTAAATGTAGCAAAGCAGTTTTGTTTCTTTGGCTCCTTCTGCGCATCAAAAGAGAAGTAAATGAAATTTGAAGACTAGGGATGAAGGCAGAAGGTTTTTTTCTGGAGTCATTTGTAGCACTTCCAAAGAACTTCCAATAAAGAAGTCAGCTTTCAAGTCTTACAAATTCTCCAACTGGAATACTCCAAGATAGTTAAAAAAAATCTTGACCATATCACATTTAGTGAGGAAAGTAGGGTCTCTTCAAAATTCAATTTTGTTGTTATATTTTAGTGTTCTACCCTGAGCTAGGACAACATACATTACATAATTAATATATTCAACATATTCATTCCTTCAGAATCATGATAAGTATATTCAGCGACATAAATGACTAATTTATTCATCTTTCCTTAAAATAGGTTTCAGGTCATTAGACATCATACAGTTTTTTAAAAAATTAATTTTGAGAAAGTGCTATTTAAAATAAAAGCTACAAAGCCCGAGGCAGGCACCCACTAATTAGAGATGGTAAGAATTAGCCCACCATTATCTGTCTTTACTTTTAAGTAGTAAGAATCTTCATTTCTAATCAAAACCATGCTTAAACTTTTAGATTACTTTGATACTCAAATTTGCAAATAAATTATCTCCCAAAATTTGGTAGTTACAGAAGCTTTAAGCTATGATTTTACAATAATTCAAAGCATCTATTTGAAAAAAATAGATCTATTTGTTAAAAGTATATATTTGATTGTGAACTTTATTGAATGCAAAAGATAAATTACTCTGATGTGCTCTCTATCCTGGGGAGTCCACAGAAGTCTTGTAAAACACCTTCTCCCTAAGCATAAAAAAAAAAAAAATATCTCTTGTCTCATGCCCTGCTTTTGTGTGGCTGGTCTGTTGACACAAAGTGATAACTGGGGAGTTCAGCTTAAATAAAATCAATATCCTGAACTGTCGTGTTCCAAAATTTCTCTTTGAAGTATAAGAAAATATTCCCTTACAGTTCTGCCCAATTCTTGTTCTCAAAGACTTTTTTTACACATAAAATATTAGAACTGTGACCTGTGTGAGGAATTCTTAATTCCTATTTCATTTTTCTAATTGGTAAGTGGAAACATCGAAGTGTCAATATTTACTGGTTATTTATTTCCCTCTTCCATTTTCTTTAAAAAATAAAGCCAATCGTGAGTGCACATGCATGGAGGAGGCAACTGACTTAAATAGCCTTAGAAATAAGTCTGTAAGACTCAAGGTAAAAGAAGCCATATGTAAGTATGATACTCCAGTTGATAAAGGTGTTTCCTGTGGGGATTTAGATGAACAATTCTGGTACTGCTACAGATGTTCATTGCTGGAAGTGAACAATTAAATAGATGAATGACAAATGCTAAGAAGTGAATTTCTCATTGTTGGAGTGGAAAGTCACATTATGTAAAAGGAGGATAGAATGATCCACGATATAATGAGTAGGAGTTAGAGAAATCAGTGTGAATTCATGTTTATCTTAATATAGATACACGTGATTGATTATAGAAACACTGATCTATACATGTATCTTCACACATCAGTGCACACAAATAATTTCTTGCCTTGTCAACTGGAATGCAATGATACCCCCAAAGTAAGAAGCACACCTAGTTCTTAAATCTTGGTTTCTAATACAATTTTGGAATAATAGGACTCCTTGTAGTAATGGCTGATTCAAGAATTTGGGCAGAAAATAAACAACATGACCCAAGAACACCTATAGCACCAGAAAATAATAAAGTGCTAATGATAGAGCTCCTGTTGATCAAAATGAGAATTTGAGCAATGAAGTTAAGTAATATTGGACTATGATCCATAGTAAATATATATCAGTCCATGTTTACATAAAATACTAAATAGATGGGAATCCATAAGCAAATCTCACATGAAGAATTCAAAATGACAATATAGATCCTTTGCCTTGAAGGAGGTGGAGTGTTAGTCCATAGGCTTAATATGTGGGCTGTACCTGATAGTTTTCTTATATTCTGTTTTATTTTTTACAGGGTTAAAAAATCGAACCCAGAGCCCTTGCTAGACAAAGGCTTTACCACTGAGCTCACCCCTAGTGACTTCCTTTAAAAGCACAGTATGGAAAGGGGAAAAAACTACAATAACTGTGTAGGGAGTAGCCTGACAAACATTGCCTCAGCCACGTGTTCAAGTTCAACATCACCAGGGACGAATCATGCTGATGGTGTTTACACTGGAATGCAATGTGGGAAAAATGGCATTTATCTCTGTGATGTTCCCCCTCAAAACATAACCCCCGTCTAGTCAAAGGGAAAACCTCAGACAAAGGCCATTTGAAGAGTAACCCACCAAATTCCTGACCAGTACTTCTCGAAACTGTGAAGGTCATTAAGAACAAGGAAAGTATGAAAAACTATCAGAGCCAAGAGAAGACTAAGGAGACACAACAGATACAGTGTGGTGACCTGAATAGGATCCTGGAACTGAAAACAAATATTAGGTAAAAATGGAGGAAATCTGAATTAAGGGTGGATTTTAGTTAATAATAATGTAGCAATATTGACTTATGAATTATAATGTATGTGCTATACTAGTAGGTTACCAATAGGGGAAACTGGGTGGGAGGTAGTGGGAACTCTGTAACATTGTTTTTGTAATATTTCTATGAATTGAAAAAATTTTACTATTATAAAATATGAATACAATTAAAACTTACAAAACGAATTCAAATGTTTTATTAAACTTAGATGGATTTGTCTTCCTGGGTTTATATGCTTCATTAGTGTAATTGGTAAAGTACAAGAAATTGAAAGAGAACAGAAACCTTAATTTCCTACTGAAAGCTTTATCAGACTTTTTCTATGTCTTTTGCAAATAAGAACATTATAAACTAAAGCTTAGCTCTGAAAGGAGTATTGTATATGAAAAACGAAAAACAAAACATGTTCATGAGTGTTTCCGTACTACTGCTGTAAAATATTTTGCACTGAATATAAATATAAAATCTTTTTATTTACTAACATCCCAAATGAATACTTTTTATGTATTTGATAAAGATGCATATTAGGACTGGATTATCTGTGGCTATTGGATTTAAACTGGCAAAGCTCAAGCTTATGAATGTTAGAGATAAAATGCTCAGAATATTTAATCATGGTTTGTAAAACTACAAACACAAAGACATTTCTGAAATTAATGGAAATGGAAAGAGAGCAGAAATGGTGCATATGTAAGGATTGTCAGAAGGCTCATTGGCCTTTGCTTGATCGTGTAACATACCCAACATTTCTTTAAATGTGCTATTGATTGTTTTACTATCAAATTATGAACCAGGATTCAATATTCTTTCAGTTTTTTCTACACTTATTTTTTTTGGGGAACATTTTGAAAGATCATGTTGCTCATGTCCAGAAATATAAAGGGTTGCAATTTAAGGGATACTGTGCTGTTTGCCAAATAGATTTTGACAGTGATACTCCATCAATATTTTACTAAGAATGAGAAATGAACATCAGACCATTTTATTTATTCTCTCTGGAGCCTACTAACCTATTGCTTTGCTCCAGGGGAAGTCTCAGTTCTTCTAAAGAATACGGTCTTTTGAAACCTTTCAGGAAAACTTCAGTGCCATCTGTCTACTTTTTATTTATGCTTTAATAAAAGCTTGCTAGTCAATTTAAAGCTTGTAATACTTATCTAGGGCAAAGCTTAGTAAATAATGGCCCCTTTCACTACATTCCATTTTGATCTCAGCTGAATGGATAATATGTTTGACATCAGGCCATCCATGAGTGAAGGTCATATTCAAGGTGTAGCCTATCTCTGGAACTTCCATCAAGCCACGACCACATCTTCTGTCACCTCTACAACTTGGACTTGCCCTGGACCTGGGATTCTAGATAGCATGGAAACTCCAGACCCATCCATCCACAACAACATTGCTGTTTGATTAATCCATCTACGTCTTTGGAACTAAGTTTTCTCTCTTAAAAAAAGTAAGAGTTTGCCTCCTCACTTCAAGTCTATCAGATTTTTTAAAAAAATATTTCTTAGAGTCTAATGTCCTCAGAGTACAAATCCAGGTGAAGGAATCATAAGCTATTCTTCCCTGTGATGCATTTGGAAAGAAACTTAATTATAACTGAAACAAGTGCAATGGGTAGGTATAACTGACACTTAAGTGTGAATCTCATTACTGTTAAATCCTTATGTAAAACCCAAGATAAAAAAATGGCAAATTTACTTTTTCTTAGATTATCAAAAATACTGATACAAAAAATTAACCCCAAACCTTGGGTGCCTAATAATAACCTTGTAAGAGGAGGGTGAAGAATGAACACTTATTACTAGTGATTTCTAGTAATAAAGTCTTAAAATTTTTCAAATGTTACCTACTATTTCAATAACCCAGCAATAGTTTTCTAGGTGGAGTTGGTAATGGTTGTAAAGAATTTTAGATTCTGTATCTCTGCATCCTTCAAAGGATACCAAATAGATCTGTAGAGATAAATCCTATCAATTTTATTTTTTTCTCTTAAAGACAGATTTTAGCTATCACATATCTATATCTGAGTATTACTTATTATCAAGAGTGAAATTGTACAAATTCAGATGTTATAGACAACAGTATAGCTGATGATAGCACTTTGAAGTGTCTCCTTGCTCTGCCTGTTTCACATTCACCCTCTCATTGCTTTCCTTTGCCTTTTAGCCCATTGGTTGTACTCCTACCCATTAATTTAATCCTGTCTGTTTTGAATCCTTCTAGATGGAATCTTGTCACCCATGTCTTCTATGTGCTGCTGTATTAGGTACACATCTGGAATCAGCATATAGCTTGACTACATTCCCTTTCTTCAGACATGGCAATCCACTCTTTGAATCCATAGCATTAGTTCTGTACCATCAACTCTCAGTGAGTATTTGGAGGTATGTTTACTATGCATGCTATTAGAAATAGTGCTTTTATAAAGTTTATTCTGCATATTTTTGTGGTGCACCTGTGTAAGATTTTCTCTAGAATACCTACATACAATTCTCTTTGGAAGAGAATTGTTGGGTAGAATGTATATAGATATTTTCACTTTACTAACTAATGTTTTATTAAGTGCATGGTTTTGAACTTCTATTATCAGTGTGTGAATTTCCCTATTTACTCCCGGCAGTACAAGTACTGTTGACTATTGAATTTTTGCCAATCTGGTTGTATTGCAGAAGGTTTGGAAGGTTGTATTACAGATAATCTGCAGCTGTATTAATTTCCTGTTGCTGCTGTAACAAATTACCATAAACTTAGTAGCTTAATGCAACACAAATGTGTCATCTTAAAGTTGTGGAGAAGTCCATAATTAGTCTAAATGTGCTAAGTCAGGTGCCTGCAGAAGGAGGCTCTGAGGGGAGAATCTGACCTCTACCTTCTTCAGCTTCTAGTTGCCACCCAGATGTCTAGGCTTGTGACTCTTATATCGTATCACTCTGACCTCTGTTCCATATCTTAAATAGAGCAAATCCTCTTGGATTAAGTAAGGAAAATATAGAAACATTTCAAGGAAAACAAATGTACTCTCTCTCTCTCAAACATGCTGATATGAATAGTATATTTAGATTACTGTTCAATGTTTCTAAAAACTGGAATCCATTCATGACCATTTCTCACGTTATTATAGTTTAGATGAACCATTTTGGAAAGCAGTATGGAGATTCTTCAAAAGACTAAGAATGGGACCACCATATGACTCAGCTCTCCCATTCCTTTTTGGTATTTATCCAAAAGAACTGAAATCAGCATATGATAATGATACCGGTGTATACAATATTCATAGAAGTACAATTCACAATATCCAAGTTAGGGAACCAGCTTAGGTGCCCATGGATAGATGAACAGTCAAAAAAGATGTGGTATACACACACACAATGGAGTGTTACCCAGTACTAAAGAAGAATGAAATTATGTCATTTGCTGGTAAATGGATGGAACTGAAGAACATCTCCTAAGGCAAATAAATCAGACTTATAAAGTCAAGGTTTAAAAGTTTTCTCTCATGTGTGGAAAGAGAGGAGAGAGAGAAAGAGGAATAAAAAAGTGGGGAGCTCATGAAACTAGAAGGGAGGCTAGTAGAATAAAGGACATAGATTCAAGAGGGAGGACGGAGGGCAAGACAATATGGGGAAGAACGGAGGAATGAAATGTACCAAATTATATTATGTCTGTGGACCAATATACCACAATGAATTCTGTATATATATAATTATAACATGCTAATTAAAATAATTATAATAGTAGGAGGGAGATCAGTAGAGACCAGTAAGCACATCAGAGGAAGGGAGGGGCAGACAGCAGGAGAAGGTTCTAGGCAATGAGATTGACCAAATTATGTTATGTGCATGTATGAATATAGCATACACATATTATATCTACTATTATGCATAATTATAATGAGTCCCACCATCATGTATAATTATAATATACCAATAAAAAAGAAAGTAATTCTTATGTTCTCTTAAAGTTTTAAATTAAAACTTCTTTCTTTTTTTAATGTGGGGAAAACAGATTGTGCTCTTGCAGTACATAATTATTAAAACCAAGTAGTCTGAGGATTATTCTGGCTAATGCAGATGCAAGCATTTTCCATTTGTCTTCTAATTGTGCCCAAGCTCAAATTTGAAATACAAGTCTTTGAAGAGCAGGTCAGCATCACTAAGATATGAGCACAGCTTTGATTATAGTTATTTCTGTGAAAGATAAAGATGATTTGTCTTATGCTGATTACAGGTCTACCTTCCTCTTAGGGCAAACTTTTAAGTAATTTTCAATTTAAGCAGTTGTATTAAATGAAATCATTTTTACATTTCTTCTTCCTGATAAAAATGTACTGAAGAAAAAAACTTTTTTTTTTTTTTGAAAAAAGATGTATACTGCCATGGAAAGAGAATAAATGTTGTAGAATTAGGCCCTTGGTTAAAGTCTGCTTTTGCTGCTTACTGAGCTACTATAGATAAATTATTTATTCTGTGAGAATCAGTTTCCCTATCTATAAAATGGGGCTAATGAAAACCACTTCACTGAATTCTGAGAATTAAAAAAAAATGTTCACAAAGCTTACAGTGCAAACTTAGACTAACAGTGTATTCTTAGTAACCAGGTTTTATTTTTATCAGCTGGTTTACTCTTATTATTAGTATTTTTTTAACTACTGCTACTGTGTTTTGAATATCAGTTTCCAAAAAAGCATATATATGCAATGGATAATTTCCTTATTGAACATGATTTTTATGTAATTGGATCTTTCTCAATAAGTGATTTCTATTTACACATGTAGACAAAGGAAGTTGCTTGCATATATAGCTCCCTGAGGGTGGAATCCATGTCCAGGTTTGTGCTGACCTCAACACAAGGCAGACTTTTACTTCTCTCATAGTTGGCTCAGGCTCCCACACAGCAGCATAGTTGGGTGCTTGAACATCAGATATTGTTTTCTCACAATTGTGGAGAATCCCCTTGACTGGGAGCTTTGAGGAATCAGCAGGGTCTTTTTTCTGGGTGTGCCTATGTCCAATCTTCTCTTCTTAAAAGGTATATTGGATTAAGATTCATTTTAATTATATAATTTTATATTAATTATGCCTTTAAAGACTCAACACACAGTCACATTCTGAGGTAATGGGTAATGGTTACTTTAGTATCTGAATTTTGAGAGAGCAAAATTCAGTCCTTAAGAACTTGCAAAGACTGAAGGGACATGAGCATTGTGAAGTCTCATGATTGGTGACCCAAAGAGGTCTGAGTCACCAAAAAAAAAAAAAAAAAAAAAAAAAGGAAGTTTTGTTCCAGGTAAAATTCTGTTGACTTCTGGGGATGAGGGATTGGAAGGGGCTTAAGGGGATTAGGGAAAATATTTGCCAGACCAGGTATGGCTTTAGATACTAATCAGGAAGTACTTGCTGGGCTGTCTGAGGCAGTCTTGTTCAAGTGACATCTCTATTTAAATAGTAGAGTAGAATATTGTAATTCAGTTTCATGTTATTTTGTGTTATCAGTCAGTTTATGCTTCATAACAGCCACCCTCCTTAGCATGTTAAAATAATAACCCTTTTCCCTGTGACTTGACTGGTTTGGGCTGGCATGGCTGATCTGCCATGGGCTTTGCAGTTAGTTGGAGGCTGTTTGTTCTAAGACATTTTCATTCATTCACAGGGTTGGCAGGCTGACAGTTGTATACTTTGTTTCCCCCCCCCCTCTGGGTTTGATTCTGTAGCAGGTGAAATTATTTACATGGTAGATACATTTCAACAGCAACAAGGGAGGCAATGTCAATGTATAGGAGCTTCTCAAGTCTCAACTGGGATACATTTACAAAATTTCATTGGCCAAAGCAAAGTTTATGAAAAAAATTTAAAAATTGATAATTATTTGCAATTTTTTGTTGCTGTTACTGGGGATGATTGAACCCACATGCTAATTTTTCCACATGTTAGGCCAGTGAGCTACCACTTAGCTATAACTGAGCCCTCAATAATTATCTTAAAGAAAAATGTGGCTTACCAAAATTGATTTTGTAAAGACAGAAGTCTAAACAGCCTATTGATAACAAACAGAATTTAAAGAGCTTTTTTACTCTGAAGGATTCCATATGACTCTAGAGAGTAATCTATTAGTATTTGTGTCAATATCTTAAGATATCAGCTAATACAATTCAATATACACTAAGAAACTGACCAAGTTGATTACAGAAATGCAAAGGTAGATCAATCCATTTATACAACCAGTAATGTTATTACAGTTCTTTTCATTGTAATTGATGATGAAAAATTGTTAAAATCAGGAAAATTACGAGTCTTTTATTTAGTATTATGTTAAAGGTATATATATATATATATATATATATATATATATATATATATATATAAAGAAATGTTTTATATATAAATATATTTATATTAAGAGAATTACTCAATGAAATTACGGAAATCATAGGCATACGATTTAAAAATGTACAAATGTTTCTACTTGCAGATAATATGATTATATATTTGATAAACCTCAAAGAAAAAAGAAATAGTTACTTTAAATAATAAGATAATTTTGCAAGAAAATTATGTAAAGTAGCATGTTACAAAAAGCTTCCTCTATTCATGTCAAACAAAAACCAGTTTGAAAATACAAATGAAATAGAAGACTCTGTTTAAGATAGAAAAAGAGAAAAGAAAAATATCATAATAACTTAATAAGTAATTTCAAAATTCTCTATCAGGAAAATTATAAAACACTCTTGAAAGATTAAAAAATTGAATAAGTGGAAAGACATACTATGTTTATGAGTAGAAATGTTCAACATCATGAATATACCAGTTATTCTAAAGATGACTTATGTATATAATATAACCTGTATAAAAATATCACCAGGCTTTATCCCCCCTCATTTATAAGAAAATAAACAAGAATAACTGGAAAATTCTGTAGAGGAACAATAATACATTGAGGTGTTGCCTACTAAATATTGAGATAGTATAAATTAGCCTTCGTAATTGAAGTTGGTACTGGTTCACAGAAATGGAACAATGAAACAAAATAGAAAAATCTATTAACAGATTTGTGTAAGGAATGACATTAAATCACACAACAAAGGCAGCGTCTCAGATAAATGAGTAATAGGTGCAATTTTAATCTTTGGCATTGGAATTACTAAAAAGCTATACTATAGAAAGAAGATCTATTCATGATATTGAACTCCAGATAAATTTCAAATACATCAGAGATTTCATGTAAAAAAATATAATGTCATTCAATTAAAAAACAAATATAGAGAAATTTCTCTCTAACTGAGTAGTAAGGAAAACTTTCCTAAGCATAACTCAAAAGTGATAAGAGAAAAACATTGATGACTTGATCACCTTTTTAAAAATTAGTATTTCGTGACAATTGATCCCTTTCCAAAACAAGACAAAACCACAGCAATAGAAAGTAAGGAATGCAAAGAGAAATGTAATATGCTTGGAAAAGTATTTGTAACATATTAAGAAAATATGAATATCCTTAATAGCCAAACACTTTTAGAAAGAGAGAAAAAGACAATAACAATAATGATAGCAACACAATGGGCTTAAAGTATAAATGCTGGCTTCAGGGAAAGCAAGATGCAAATGCCTCTGTATGCAAAACATTATTTATAATAGGGAATGCAACTTAAAACTGTAATGGGCTGTGTTTTCTGATCATCTGTGAGCTGCTTCTCTGCCACACTATTCTTCCATGATGTTCTGCCTCACCTGGGGCCCTGAGGAATGCAGCTGGCTCTCTTTGGATTGAGACCTCTGAGTCCAAACTAAAGCTGCAGAGTGAAGCAATCACAAAGAATGAGAGGCGGCCTACATCAGCCCGGTCTACCCAAGCAACACCCTCGCTCTTCCCCTAAGCAGAGGCCCAGAGGCTGTTTTTCTTCTGGTTCCTCTCTGTAGTCTTACCTGGTCCAAGTCCTAGCACATGGGAAAAATCTCAGCAGTGATGTCTGAGGGACATTATTACCCTATTTCATATCATTTAGAAGAATTTTGATCATCACTTATTAGGTAAATAATGTTGATGCTATTCCCAAACCTAGGCTTCTTCTTACTGCCTTTAGCATAAACATTGACACATCATGGTGTAGAGGTGTCTGCTGACAAGTGTGGGTGACTGTGGCCTTCTTGACTCTGCTGATGCTGTGCTCCTGCCTAGTTACGTAGGGGGAACTAAGAACTGTTTAGGGTCTGCGTACAATGAACAGCCGGACTTAGCAGAGTCCCCCCTCTTTTCTAGGCCTAAACTGGTCTCCTTGCTTTTTGGTCAACCTAAATAATTGTTTTGTCCTATAGCCAGTTCTTCATGCTTCTTGGTACCTCTTGGGCTATTGCTGTTAGAGGGATGCTTCTTATTTACATGTTAGAGAACAAACACTGATCTTGCAATCTTGCATAGCCTTTCTTGCACTTTAAAGTTAGATTAGTTTAACTCAAATTTGGTTGAAACTTCCTAAAGGGAGAAAATTAAGTCTATTGATTTGATATTGATATCTCTCTCTCTCTCTCTCTCTCTCTCTCTCTCTCTCTCTCTCTCTCTCTCTCTCTCTCTCTCTCTTGTCATTCTGGGGATTGAGCTCAGGGCCTTGTACATTCCAGGCAAATGCTCTACCATTGAGCTACAACCCCTGCCCTGGGTTGTTAAAATTTTTTGGAGTAAAGAAGATGGTAAATGCAATTAATTTATACACTTGAAACTTATGCAGAATTAGTGTCAATTATTTCAGTTTCTTTGTCCAGATCAGGGCTTAACTTTTTGGAGGGGAGGAGGTGAAAATATTCCAAATAAGAAAAGCATTTTTCACCAAAATGAGCCTCATATCTTTATGCAACACTTATCTTAGAAACTGCATTTTTCTTTCTTTCTTTTTTTTTTTTTTTTTTAACTCAGGGGCACTTGACCACTGAGCCACATCTCCAGCTCTATTTTGTATTTTATTTAGAGACAGAAACCACATTTTTATTTCTTCTCACTGTGTACATTTGTCTTGAACACTGTCTCAGATACTTGCTATTTCTGTTTTGGCTAGAATTTTAGAAGGAGCTGACCTTCCTATAGAGAAGTCCTGAAGTCTAAAATTGTCAGAACAGCTAATTTATTTGTCTCTTCTGTTATGATCTTTTGTTTGGATAATAAAAATCTTCACTATTATCTCAAAAAATACTGCAATGGAACAGATTTTCTCACTTATTAGATTTCAGAATTATTAAAGATTAAAATAATCTCCTGGTAAATTGTGCGGAAATAGGAAATATCATACTTAAACAGTAGGCTTGCGAAATTTTACAACGCCTATGGAAGAAAATTTGGCAATATATATCAAAATTGGGCTAGGGATGTGGCTCAAGCGATAGCGCGCTTGCCTGGCTTGTGTGTGGCCTGGGTTCGATCCTCAGCACCACATACCAACAAAGATGTTGTGTCTGCCGAAAACTAAAAAATAAATATAAAAATTTTTCTCTCTCTCTCTCTTTAAAAAAAGTATATATATATCAAAATTATATAAGTATTTACCTTTTGACCTAATGGAGATCTTATTGACTCATCTGTGGCATAATCAGATGAGAGAGCATTGTTTATCTTTTAAATAGAATGAGGAATATCTCTACATACTGATTTAAATCAACCTTCGAAATATATTTTTTAATGAAAAAACAAGAGGAAGGAATGTGTGTACAAAGCATCCAAAGGGATCTAAGATTTCTCTTTAGAGAAATAAATATATTTACACATTTATATTAAAATGTAGTAATAAGTTCAATATTGAAAGTTTAAGGTTATGTAAAGTGAGAAGGAGGAAATAGAGTGGAGGAGTTAGGGATAGAAGCTAGATTTCCTTGGATGTGCCCTATTTTATAGATTTGTTTCTAAAACATTGCAAATCTTTTGCATAATTAAAAAGAAAATTAAATTGTAAAGTACAACTTTTAAAAGTCAAAAGTAAGATGAATCGAATGAACTTAACTACACGTATATTTGACAGCATAACTATGTGAAATGTCTTTTAACAACACAGTAATTGGAATATACATGCCTCGTGGGATATACCTTAAGTTCAGATAGAATGATGCCCTTGGAAAATCATGAATTTTTTATAGTAGTGTTGGTTTGTTATTCTGAGACTGTGTGTGGATAAGGTGTGATGAGCAAATGAGTTAATTAGCCTTTGACCTTAAGAATTGGTATTTTCACAGTGTAAGGAGATGTTCAACCAACCAGAGGTGGAAAATATTAAAATAAAATTGTGTCTGTACTACTCATGTACACACATTTTTCTGACATTACCCACTGAAAAATAAAGTACACAGTGTTTATAGGTATTTAAAATAATCTAGATTTAAAGTATACAAGGGGATGTGCTTAGGTTATATGAAAATATGATGCCATTAGATCAAAGAGCTGGCAGACTCAGTATCTGGTGAGAACTTGCACTCCACTTCAGAGATGGAGACTTCTGCCTGTCCTGCCATGGCAAAAGAGGCACAGGAGCTCTCCCACACCGCTTTTTTAAGGGTGGAGCCTAATCATGTTCATTAGGGTGGAGCCCCATGGTTTAATCATTTCCTAAAGGTTCCACTTCCTAATTGGCTATTAGGTTGCAAAATAAGAATTTGGAGAAAGACCAATACTCAAACTATAACAGAAACTAGGCTTCTTAAAGAATGGAAGAGCTCAGGTCTGGGGTAGGAACAGACCTATACCCTTTAGAAAAAGGATTTAAAATCACACACACACACACACAGACACAGACACACACACACTGAGGTCACACAATTCTTTAGCCCAAGGAAACATGAGGCATGAGACCACAGTCACCTGAGTCATTCCAACCTGACACAGCCTAGACTCCCTGATGCCACAAAGATGATAAATAGCCTCAGCAAAAGCCCTTTCCTTCTTATCACAGTTCTTACCTGGAATGTATAGCATAACCAACAGGCCTGCAGTGAGCATCCTGTGCTGTTATTGTCAACCAGTGCAATTGAAAGAAGCAGTTTGCTTAAAAATCTTTCAGTTTGTTTGTATCTGAATAATCCCATACCCTTCAAATGCTATTTGGGGGAGCACTTACTCTTAGTGGCTAGAATTTGTGTCCTCTTAGATAGCATCCTCATTTGGGTGCTAGTAAACTCTGTTGTTGTGCTCAATGTGCATCAAACTTGTGTTTTAGGTTGACAGCTTTGATCACTTTGTTGTTCCCCAAATGAGGAGGCCATCAAGACGACTAGTGTTGTGACACACAGATTGAGGGTCAGCTTGAAAAGGCTGCCTTGGACCAAAGAAAGGACAGTTCGAGAATCAATAAGCACATTAATTTCTGTGTTGAAAGTATCAACTATAAATAAAATAGTTTTTCCTCCAAATTGCACCTGAATGTGACTAAAGCCTAGTCTAACTACTGTGCAAATTGTCACTTTATGATTAATAAAGGGTCAGAGGAACTGTTCATTGACACTCGATGACCTGATCGCTACAATTCAGAACTTTCCAGGATGGACAGATAGCTCTGTTTCTTCAATAACAAAAATTGCAAGGAGAATGAAAGAGAGAGAGGTAGAACCCTTAGAGCCAAAAAGACTGGACCTGTCAATCAACTGTAATCAGCCAGCCTGTAGCCTTTGTCTGAATGTCAGTGCAAACAAACTAATGAACATAAAGAAAACTGGGCAAATTAGAACAGTGAATGGATTTGTGATAATATCGAGGAACTCCTTTGTCCATTTTTTTGCCTATGATTAATGAAAGAATTCTAATCATTTAGAAGCACATATAAAAATGAATTATTATTCAAATAATATAGTGTGTGGGATTACTTTAAAATAATTCAAGGTGAGTTGACATGGATGTAAGTTAAGATTGATCATGAGTTGATAGTGTTGAAGGGGGTGATGGGTACAGTGGGGCTCACTCTGCCAACATTTATGTTTGCAAATTTTCACAATATAAAGGAAAGAATCTCAATAAAAATAATTGAAAGGCAAAATGATGCCTGCTACAAATACATTTTGCTTCTCAAGACATCAGGTTATAACCTTTTCCTCTAATCCTTGTCTCATACAATCTGGAAAAGTTCATGACTAGTTACCTTGATTAATTTTTAGATAGAAGAGATTTTCTGCCCAATTACTTTAATGGTCTTTATATCCCCTTAATACAGAATTCCACTGAAACTTAATTTACACAGAATACTTAATATTATTTAATAACAATTCTAGGCACTCACAATAGGTTTTTAAACCTAATTTTTCAATTTTTTTACATGAGCATGTCTTTCGAATACCTTATAATTTTAAAATTATTTAAATCAAACAGAAACTTTAAAACCCATCCTGTAATATTTCTTTGAATTTACTAAAAAATAGAAATAGCAAAACTCTGCCATTCTTATGTATATCAATCATAATTGTCTACGTTGTATTTTATCAATCAGCCTGAAAATTCAGAAGCTTGAAGAAGGTTTATTTTTTGCCCATGCACTATCTGTGGTTCCTTTGGGTCAGCTGGAGACTGTGCTCATCTGGTCATTCAAGAGCCCAGTTTAATGGAAGCTTCACCTTGACATGTGCTTCTATAACCAAAGAAAAGGCACAAAGAAGATATGATGTCCTATAATAAGAAATCTATTTGGTCTTTGTCATCAGTATGTGGCTCAGACTTCCTAAAACCTTGGAATTTCCTTAATGGCAGGAGTTTCTTTTATTGTTGGGCCATAGCAGAGCCCTTTCAATCATGTGACAAAGAGATGAAATGTTAACGATATGAATTGAGGTGGGGCCCCTAGATACCCTCCAGCTGAGGTTAGTCACCAGAAGGACCAAGTGATTGGAGGGTTGGCACTTTCACCCCCACCATGAACCTCTAGGAAGAGGAGGGGGTGGTGGGGTTGGAGGTCCCTGATGTTTCCCTAACTCTGACCCCACCCCTCACTGGGTCTCAGGGAAAACTTAGGTTGATATATCTGATTAGTTCATGCTTCTCCTTGTTCCTCTTCTGACCGTGTCTTGGGACCAGAAAGGGGCAGGCATTTCTTTCATTCCTCCTAAATCTGATCTACATTTTACTTTAAAGCACCAGGACTTCTACATTTTTGTAAGTCTTAAGCAGAAAGAAATTCTTCTCTGAGCAATAGATAATGGTTTCCCAGTTTGGTAGTTAGTAGTCATGCTAGAGAAGTCAAAGGGATTGGAAATTCCATTCCCTCAACAGTGCTGGCTCCTGAACCCCTGGTCCTTTGGTAAAATTTTGTAAATGTCAGTTGATGAAGATTGCCTTGTTCATTTTCCTTATGTCCTTCTTCGATAACTACTAATCTCTTCTAAACATATGAATGTTTTGGCTGACCAATGTAAAAGGTCATGAAGTGAGAGACACAAAAACAGTAAAACTGATAAATATTTTCTAAATATTATTCCAAATACATTTATTTTCCCTACATTTCTCTAAAATATAAATTTGTTTCAGAAAGTAAATATAGGTATACGTTTACTTATACATAGTATAAACTCTGAGAAAGAACTATATTTTTGATATTCATTTAATCCTAACATACAACCTGTTCTGATGGTTGTGTGTGTGTGTGTGTGTGTGTGTGTGTGTGTATGTTTGTGTGTGTACATTTAAGACATGTTACTCAACCAAGGTATAGTAATCGGCATTTATGACAAAATCAACCTGCACAAATTTGCAATCTTTATTCATTATTCAAAAGTAAAAGGTATTCATTTTCCCAAACACAGATCTAAGCAGGAAGAAAGAATGAACAAACATGACTTGATTATGTCGGTGCCTAATCATGGGATAAGTATAGGTTTTCTCAGAAGAGAGAATTTGAAAATGATTCAAGTAAAATGTTAGGCGACAAGCAGGAAATGAATCAGGCAAAGCAAGAGATGTTAATTGATGCAGTTGAAGCTTAGCACTACAGCCAAGGCAAATGTTAGAGCGAGAACCTGAGCACAAGCCAGAAGTTCAACTCCAAAACCAGAGAAGAAAATTCATATCAAAACTAAGAGGCTTGGCTCTCCCACATCCCTTCCTGAAACACTCATGCATGATCTCTCATTGTAATACCATTTTTCTAAAGTTCTTTGTAAGCTCTATGAATTGAAAAGGATAACCTCCCTATCGTATGGGGAATTCCACATCAATCTCTACTCAATATGCTTTGAACATACCATAGTTTCATTATTTTTCACTTATATTTCTTTTTAGAAAATTTTCTTAATTACTCTGAATTAGATCCTTACCTTACCGTGAATCTAATTTTAGTTTAGTTTGCTCACTTACAATGAATCTAATTTTGGATTCTGTTGAGTTAAAATTTTATGTGCTTAATTTGCATAAATTGTGGAAGTGTTCATTGCATTGTTGAAACATGATTCTAAGGGTAGAACTATTTTCATAAAAATACAGGCTTTATAAACAACCTGATGGTAAATGAGGTTTTAACCTCAGTGTAAACCTAAACTTATAAATAGGTTGTGTCCCAAGCAGTTGACAGTAATTTTTAGCTTAAAAAAAGTATAGTGGTACAGAAAGAAAGTTATAGATGGTGGGCAGGTTCCTAGACAGGAAACTAGAAGTTCATTTATAGAATGCAAGACCTGAAAGCCATTTAAGCTCATCCAGTCTTCTCTCCTTACTTATTAAAGAAAAAGAATAAGGATTATACAATATAATGAGTTGACCGAGGTCACGCAGCAAGTGGGGTATCCAGCTGGGGCTGGGGTCCAGGGTCCTTATCCCTGACATATGAGGTTTTTCTTTTGCTGTGGACATGGTTTTTCAGTATATTCTTAACTCAAGCAGTAGTTAAAATTATCATGTAAAAACTGATCCAAAGGGAGTTATTAATTTATTTATTTTATCATGAGTCTAAATTTCTTAGGACAATCTAGATTACAGTGAGATTACAGATTAGCCCTCAAATTCCGGTGGTTTAACACAATAAAAGTCTGTTTCTTGCTCTTGTGTTTTGTCCAGTGAAGCTCAGCAGGGGATCCTGCTCTCCTTAGTCATCAGAAACCCAGGAGGGACAGGGTCCAGGGCCTTCTTAGGAATTTGTGGCTTTTTTGGCTATAGTGGTAGTAGTCTTTTATAGGTTTTTTTTTTTTTAAATAGTAGAAGATACTTAGCGTGGAAATAATAATAAACTCATTTTAAAATTTTTCTTGAAGACTGGTTAGTGGTAGGATAAAAGCAGATTATCTAGAAGATGTGAGGCTCATATAACCTGACTGTGAAGGAGTTCTGCAGAAGATACCTAGCACTTCACTGGAGAATTTGACAACCTAGCCTGGCCCTCTTCCTGGATAGGGGCCACCATGCTACATTTATCAGACTTCATTAGGATGAGATTTTAGTTGTAAGAAGGGAGACATCCTGGGAACTTGTTTGCATACAATATGTCTTTATTTTATAGCCCTATTAGGTAGATAAAATAGCTGTTTTTAATGTATAGATGGTAGGGAGCATACAAAGGATTTTGAGCTGAATTGAAGAGTGTCAGGGTGAGACTGTGGGCAAGACAAAGTGCTGGTTATCATGTTTGTCCAGAGACACAAGACTACAGATGGACAGAGTTAGGTCTGGAATCAAGTTTACTCAATTTCTATTTAAGAGTTCAGCAATTCTGAAATCCATGATACATTATTTCAGGTAGAGGGTGGATGTCCTGTGTGAGGAATGATCCTAACATTGAGTCTTTCCCTGATTAGGGTAGGTAAAACCCAACATTTCTCAGACTTACATCTGGGCTTTAGTCTGGCTGAGCTGAGCCCAACACCCTCATTCAACAGCACCTTCCTCCTCTGAGACTTCTTCTCTTTTTCCCCTAGTCCAACAAGTTCTTAAATCTATTGAAACATGCAAGGAATTCCCATAATTGGTGAAAGAGGGAAAGGTTTTATTTGAGACTGGTAGAATATGGAGGAAATATTATGGCAACTGATCCCCATCAAATTCCATGAATTGGGTTTGGGATTCTTTCCTTTTCTTTCTTTCTTTCTTTCTTTCTTTCTTTCTTTCTTTCTTTCTTTCTTTCTTTCTTTCTTTCTTTCTTTCTTTCCTTTCTTTCTTGCTTTCTTGCTTTCTTGCTTTCTTTCTTTCTTTCTTTACTGGGGATCCAATTCAGGGCCTTACATGGAGTAGATAAAAGCTTTACCAGTGAGTGATACTCCTAGCCTGATTATGGTTTTTTGAAACAGATTTTCATGAGAAACGTGGTACTTACTCTTGGCAGGAAGTAAAGGCTAGGAGTTACCAGAACTATTTAGGAGAGACTTTGCAGGACTCAAAAGCAATGATATAAAGTTGGGAGAAGGAGATATTCCCTAGGTTTGCACAGGATCCTGCACATTTCAGAATGTTAAGGTCTGGACATTTTAGAGTCATTCAGATGTGGCTCTTTTGGCATGGACAGAGTCAATTTCGTGCTGTTTAAGGGTGGTAGGCTTTTCCAAATGACTTTGTTCATCAGGATGGAGACAGTGGGGTAAGAGGAAGAAGAAACAACAGGGAGATGCCACTGTTGCACTGCTTTGTGGGCCCATGGAACCTGTTTGCAGAGCCCATTTGAACTCTAGAAGAAATAAATGTAGACTCTTTCAGTGTGGGGGAGGGTGGCCATGGCATCTTGTCATTACATATGTGGGATCAATGGAGCCAGTAGATAAAAGAATTGCATGCTCCTGCCAAGCGTGGTGGCACACATCTGTAATCCCAGTGGCTTGGGAGGCTGACGCAGGAGGATCACGAGTTCAAAGCCAGCCTCAGCAAAATCAAGGTGCTAAGCAGCTCATTGAAACCCTGTCTCTAAATAAAATGTAAAAAATAGGGCTGGGGATGTGGCTCAATAGTCAAGTGCCCCTGGCACCCCCCCCAAAAAAAAAAAAGAATTGCATGCTCCTAATGGCATGTGATCTCTCATAAAATTACTTGTTAAATCAGACCTATTTTATCTTTAAATAATTACTCATCTAAGGAAGGGGACTATTCTCCTTAAGATAACAATAGCTTCTGTGCCTCATAATAAAATTCTTGAAGTGGTTATAGACAATGCTCTTCTCTCAGAAAAAATGTAGAAAACCTTTCCAGAGCAATTTCTGTAGAAGGTGGTGCTTTTAAGCAGAGGAGGGTTTCTGAGAGCCAACCCTGGTTGGTTTGGGGAAACCGGAAGTCTTCTCAGGGGACATTCCAGTTTAGTTTTAACAGGACAGGTTTCCTTTTATACTTTGAGTTATTCAATGTGGCTGTGGTGCTATACAGCATTTCACAGCAGGGAGGTAAAATATCAGGTCCAATGAATGTGTACTCTCTTCCTGGTTATGAACGAATGGCTGGCACATTTACTCACTTCCTTGGTTTCTCACACAGGCATTTCTTGTTCTCAGCTAGAAAAACAGGCAGCAGGAAGACCGCATTTCCCCTTTATGCAAACTGTTACCGCATGCATCTGTCTTTAATTTACAAGTAGTAGTTGAATATTTCAAAGTAAACACCTACAATATAAGCCTCATAAATTATTGCACAAGGTCATTATCCCATAACTCAAGAAGAATCGTTTATTTTCTTGTCCAGGAAATATGACTCAAAATAGTTTTGCTACCAGAAAAGACAATTTTTTTTTCCTAATGAACTCGATACTTTTCCCCCAAATTGACTTGATAATTTCTTTTTTTAGCTTCCTGCTTATTTTCTCCACTTACTCTCATATGCACCACTATATCTTAAAAGCAGCCATCTGCTTTTTCTTCTCGGGGATCTTCAAATTTTCATTTGCCCAGCCAAGGAATTGCAAAGTTAGGTGAGTCTACTGCTGTGACTGGAACCTACATCGAGTGACATTGTGGAAAAGATGGTAAGGAATTTTCTAAATTCATGTGGTGTTCGTGTGAGCCATAGTATAGGTTTTTTTTTGTATTTGATTTTAGAGGCCAAGTGTTAGTTTTCCATTGCTGTGATAAAATACCTGAGAAAGTCAACTTAAAGGAGGAAAGATTTACTTTGGCTCACAGCTTCAGAGGTTTCAGTCCATAGTCCCTTGACTCTGATGTTTGTAGGCTTGTGGTGAGGTAGCATATGGTGGTGAGAAGCAGGTGGCAGAGCAGAGTTGCTCACCCCCTGGCAGCCAGAAAGGAGAGGGAAAGGAGAGACAGGGGCAAAAAACAGCACCAAAGACTCTCCCCCCAATGATCTAGTAGGTCCCACCTTTTGAAGTTTTCACCACTTGCCAATAGGACCACCAGTTGGAACAAAATTTTGAACGTATGAGCCTTTGGCATATATTCCAGATCCAACTATTAGAGTATATATTTTATTTACAAGTTTTGTTTTCAGATGATAAAAGTAATACATACTTTTTAGTTGAAAACTGAAACATCATCAAAGTTTAAAGGACACTGAATCAGCATCAGTTCTACCAATCCCAACCAGCTCATTCTCTGTATATGGATTAGAGTCTGTCTTTCTCTTCCCATCTTCCTTTCTCTTTTTCTATTTTAGTCTTCCTTATTTATTCTTTTGGTTACTCAGAGTTGAAGTTATACTATTCTATTGGGAATCAGGCTTCCTCCCTTTCCCTTGCAGATTAGTATTATTGCACAAAGGAGAAAACAGAACTTTTTTATTGGTGGATTATAGTTGTACATATGGATGGGATTTGCTGTTACATATTTGTATATGCACACAATGGCCGCTGTCACCCAGCAATACTTCTTCCTACCTCCCACCCCTTGGTTTCCTTCCTCTGCTGATTTACCTTTGATTTTCATGAGATCCCTGACTCTCATCATTCTTTTCCTTTTTCAACTCTATTTTCCACATATGAGAGAAAACACATGGCATTTGACCTTTTTGAGTTTGACTTATTTCACTTACCACAATGGTCTCTAGTTCTACCCATTTTCCTGTAAATAGCATAATTTCATTTTTTAATGCCTGAATAAAACTCCATTGTGTGTGTGTGTGTGTGTGTGTGTATTCACATTTTCTTAATCCATTTATCCATTGATGGATACTTAGACTGGTTCCACAGTTTGGTTATTGTGAATTGGCCTGCTATAATTATGGGTGTGCCTGTATTACTGTAGCATGATGACTTTTTTCAGAGTCATATGATGGCTCCATTCCTAGTCTTTTGAGATGACTTTATACTGATTTCTATAGTGGTTGTACTAATTTATAGTCCCACCAACAGTCTAAAAGTTCCTTTTGTTCCACATCCTTTCTAGAGTTTATTATTATTTGTATTATTTTTTTCATGTCTTCATACATGTACTTTGGATAATAATGATCATCACATTCCACCATTACTTATAACCCCATGTCCCCTCCCTTCCCCTCCAACCCCTCTGCCCTATCAAGAGTTCGTCTATTCCTCCCATGCTCCCTCTCCCTACCCCACTATAAGTCAGCCTCCTTATATCAAAGAAAACATTTGGCATTTGTTTTTTTGAGATTGGCAAACTTCACTTAGCATTATCTTTTCTAACTCCATCCATTTGCCTGCAAATGCCATGATTTTATTCTCTTTTATTGCTGAGTAATATTCCATTGTGTATATATGCCACATTTTTTTAGTCCATTTAACTACTAAAGGGCATCTTGGTTGGTTCCACAGTTTAGCTATTGTAAATTGTGCTGCTATAACCATTGATGTGGCTGTGTTCCTGTAGTACACTATTTTTAAGTCCTTTGGGTATAGACGGAGGAGAGGGATAGCTGGGTCAAATGATGGTTCCATTTTCAATTTTCCAAGAAATCTCCATACTGCTTTCCATATGACTGCCATTCTGACTAGTGTGAGGTGAAGTCTCAGTGTTGTTTTAATTTGCATTTCCCTAATTGCCAATGATGTTAAACATTTTTGGTATCTATTTGTTGGCCATTTGTATTTATTTTTGGGGAAGTGACTGTTTAATTTATTTGCCCATTTATTAATTGGGTTACTTTATTTTTTTGTATAAATTTTTTGAGTTCTTTATATATTCTAGATATTAATTGTCTGTCAGAAGAGTAGCTAGCCAAGATTTTCTCTCATCATGTGAGTTCTCTCTTCACATTCCTAATTATTTCCTTTGCTGTGTAGAAGCTTTTTAATTGGGTGCCATCCCATTTATTTACTCTTGGGATTATTTCCTGAGCTGTAGGGGTCAGGAAATACTTGAGAAATGACTTGAGAAAGTCATTGCCTGTGCCTTTATGCTAGAGTACTGACCCTATGGAAAACAGGACTTTAACTCTTTGACCTTATGGAAAACAGGACTTTGATTCAGAGGACCTGAGTTTTAGTTCTCCCTTTCTTGGGTGTTGCTACTTGTAGCAGTAAAGTCAGCCACAGTCTCTGTGCTACTGAGAACCATAACTACAGGGAAGAGTGCAATCCTGGCATCAAAAAAATGTGTGCTGAACAAATGTCAGATTACCATTCCCTGAACACATAATTGACTAGGCAATGCGCTGCTTTAATTACTTCTGTTAGTACTCCTCTAAGTTAGGAAATATAATTATACTATTTTGTAACTATGGAGAATTTGAGTTGGAATTTTAATCATTTGTCTCCCCAGGGGCAGAGGGAGGATTTGAGCACACATTTTTGGATTTTAGTCTTTGTTCTTCCCATGACATCTCTTGGCTCTATGATACCATTATCACTGCTGATGACTGTCCCTTACTGGGTGTAAATGATGTGCTATCACCATGTGAGACACTTTGCTCATAGTGCCTGAATTATCTTCAGAATTAAAGGTCATTGTATGTTGTAGATGAGAAAAACACTGAGGCTTAGAGAGAGTAATTCATGAGCTCAGGTGCCTTGATTAGTAACTGTCCAGGAACGGACCAGGGTGGGTTGGCCTCTGTGTCCATGCTTTCCCCATAAACCCACCGCCTCTAGTCCCAGACCTGGAACATAGTTTTATTGCCTACAAAATGTAGAGAACTCTGCCTGATCCTTGTATTTAGTATGATTGTTCTATCTGATTAGGGCTTAATGGAGTGCGGGACCATAATATGGTCCCAGGAATTGCTTTCTGGGTGAGTAAGTGGTCAGCACACGTGAATCTTCTACCCCAAGAAGAAGGAAGTCCCTGTATGACATTTCTATATAGTTCAAGACAAAAGGGAACCTTTACTCTTCCTCTGGGCCTAGGGGCTGGGGTGGGAGTGGGGCAGCCACAGAGCAAGAATGCTTGTTCAGGAAGTTTGCTGATGTAACAGGAGTTGCTGTTATTGAAGAGCTGGGACAAAATAAAAAAAAAGAGAGAGAGAGTCCAATATACCTGACTAAATCAGCAGAAGGGATAATGGTATGACTTAGAAAATCAATACTGAGAAAATGGACAAGTCTTCTAACCACAGATGTAGCCTAAACTAATCATTTACTTTTTATTTTTCCCTTCTTATTTCCCATTTTACTAGAATACTAAATACTAATGATTTAGTCTAGATCTCTCAACTTTCCCCAATTTTTCCCCCAGCAGAATGCCTCCTTAATCTAGGTCTGCTTCCTCTGTCCGCAATCTGTGTTCCCACAGATGTTATTTAATTATATTCAGGCCTCTGCATCTTTCTTTCCCAACTGCTTTGCTTGCCCACCTCCAAATGCTGTTATCTCTAAAGACTTCCAAATGATTTGTCTATTGAATCCAGATTGGGGTTTTTTTTTGCCTATTTCTTTCAAAATTGCATACAAATATGAGGTAAATCCTAGAATGTGATTTCATTTGATTTAACTGTTCCCTTTTTGCTTAAGAATTTCATGTTTATGTTTCAGTGACTGATGGGAGGCATACGAATTTCTATTGTCTGTGTTTTGAAATTGTTGGCATTAATAATAAACCCAACCTTGCCCCATGGCAGTCTTGAGACATGGATTAGGGAAGGACCAGAAGGGGGATTTGTTGCTTGTCTCTGCCTCTGTATGTATATTCCTGAAGTCGAAAAAAGTGCAAGGAGCTACAGATGTGATAGTGGCTGCACAACAGAGCATAGCCACAAAAAATGGAGACTTTGAGAACAACTTGGCCTAATTCTTAGATCTAGAACAGCCTGAAGGCTGGTCATGGGGAATCTGAGACACTCGATTATTTTGTTTCAAATTTGTGCATTTTGTAACTTTTCCATAAGCCCTCTTCTTTCTTTTGCTTTAGGAAGAAAGAAAAATAAGAATATAGGCTATGAATAACCAAGCGTAGTATTTGTTCCCCTCCAACTGAGGAATTAGAACCTTATCAAGTGGCTAGTTTTTCTTGTTAGGTTTAACCTACAAGTGGATAAAATCAGGCTGATATATGTTTTAATAAAAATCTTTCTTTGTTAATTCATAATATGGGCTTTATTTTACAAGGCTGTAACATGACCACTAACTTAACATTATATAGTTCCCAATCTTAAATATGTGAAATCTCCAGTAGAAATTTTTTTTTAAAAAAGTCACATTTACACATTCTTTTCCTTCTAAAGGGGAGAAAATATCTGACCTATCTTATCTGTAGACATAAGTATATGTGACTATTTTTAGGCATACACCTTGACTTCTCACGTGTAGATATATATAAAATCTAGAAAATGAATCTGTTTTTGATTTGTTTTATCCTATAAAATCAAAGGGTAATTTGTTGTCATTATTGTTAATGTTCCTTAGAGGTTTCATAATCCCAGAGAAAATGTTTATAAAGTACTAAACATTCATATTTAATACATTGATTGCAAATTATTGGCCAACTGTCTACATCTGTTCTTAAGCATATTATCCAACGGTCACTACTACAGAGGCAATGTTCATCAAAAATGCTTTTTAAGTTTTCAAGTTAGAAGTCTTCTAAAGCATCCCATAACAGATAGCCTGAAGAGTCAAATACAACTGGTAGTTTTCATTGATGGGGTCAAAATCATAAATGAAATATCTTAGTCTCAGTATAGAAGCTTTCTTTATTGTCATAATCCTCTCATAGTTTGTCCACATCCATTTTTACATGAGGAAAGTCTGATGGACTTTCTTGCCCTTTAAAACTGTTTTCAAGCCTATATTTAAGAGAAACCATTTTCTAATTGGAGATATAAAAAGTTCTTAATGTTGTGAAACATGTGATTATGGTGCTGTAGCTTGTTAAGTTCTTTTTTACTGAATCATCATGCACAAACAAGTCCTGTAATACTCCTGATTTGGAGCTTTTTAATGTCCTGAGAGAAGTGGTTTAAGTAAAGAACTGCTTCTATCTTAGTCTAAGTTTTGATGCCACACCTAACTCAGGGAATGTGAATCATTTCATCTGTGTGAATCTCTGTTTCTTTTCTTTTTTTCTTTTTTTTTCGGGGGGGGGTGTAGGTGAGTGGGTACTGGGGACTGAACTCAGGGGCACTCAGTCACTGAGCCACATCCCCAGCCCTATTTTGTATTTTATTTAGAGGCAGGATCTCAATGAATTGCTTAGCACCTCGATTTTGCTGAGGCTGTCTTTGAAGGCTTGATCCTCCTGCCTCAGCCTTCTGAGTGGGAGTCTTTGTTTCTTATCTGCAGGTTGGGAATAATAATAGTATCTCCTTCAACTTTATAAAGCACCCATCAATGGCTTTATGTAACTAATCTGCATATATTATTTCTTTCCTTCTTGTGAAACAGCACCTCTGTAGAGGTGTGATAGAAATCCCCAGGCCTCATTCAAAGGGTCTAACAATGGTATTTGGCAGAAGCTCCCAGATCTCTCTATTGTTCTCACCATAGGGCACTCAGGATCCTCTATAGGCCAAGGCCAAGACCATGACATTGTGTAATTCTGGTAGATTTAAGCCCTCTTCCTGGGTTAACAGTCTGTGTGACCTTCAGTGAGTCATTGAATCTTCATGCCTCTGTTTTTCATCTGGAAATGAATGTATTCATAGGTTGGTGAGGGAATTACATGAGTTAAGACATGTTAAATGCTTATAATAGTGATTTACAAATACAGTCATCCTTTGGTATCCACAGGGGGTTGTTTGTAAGAACCCTGCATGGTACTAAAATTTGCAGATGCTCAAGTTCCTTAAATGAGAAGGGACTTGATATTTGCATATAACCTATGCACATTCTCCTGTGTACTTTAAATCATCTTAAATTTTTCTAGCATCTAGCACAATGCAATTGCTATATAAACAGCTGTTCAACTATATCATTTGGGGAATTATTGATAAGAAATACAATTTAATTTTTCCCCAAATATTTTGATCCATGTTTGGCTGATCCATGGATAGAGAACCCACCAATATGGAAGGTCAAGTTCAGTAAGTCCAATAAATGTTAGTTGCTATTATTTAAAAAAAATTGTGTTTAGAATTCCCATTTTTTTGCAGTAACAACATGGGCGAGTTTTATTGTATGTTTTAAATAATGCAAATATTTACAGATAAATTATCTCTTTTAAGCCTCTTCCAGACTCAGGAATGGTCATTATTTTCCTTCTTTTCTAGATACAAAAACTGAATTTTTTTAATGTACTGTAGTTTCTCCAGGGACAAATAAAAAGCAAATGGTGACGCTGCAGGTTGGTGCACTTTTCTGATTCCAAATCCCAGTTAGTGTTAGTCTTATTTGTGCCCCAGAGGCAACCAAATGTTTGATTGGCTTTTAGTATGGTGGATTGTGTATCAAAATCTCAAAACTCATTACTGTGAAAGGACATTTTTTATTGGGTCTTCTAGGTATAACAAATAGTGCCAATTTGAGTTCTTCTTTTCCTATAAATATCCCTTGAATTTCTGTCAGCTGTCTAATTGCTCTGGCCAGTGTTTCAAGAACTATGTTAAAGAGAAGTGGTGAAAGAGGGCATCCCTGTCTTGCTCTAGTTTTTAGAGGGAATGCCTTCAATTTTTCTCCATTTAGAATGATGTTGGCCTGGGGCTTAGCATAGATAGCCTTTATGATGTTGAGATATGTTCCTGTTATCCCTAGTTTTTCTAGTGTTTGAACATAAAGGGGTGCTGTATTTTGTCAAATGCTTTTTCTGTGTCTATTGAGATGATCATATGATTCTTATCTTTAAGTCTATTGATGGGATAAATTACATTTATTGATTTACTTATGTTGAACCAACCTTGCATCCCTGGGATGAATCCCACTTGATTGTGTTGCATGATCTTTTTGATATTTTTTTTATTCAATTTGCCAGAATTTTATTGAGACTTTTTGCATCTATTTTAATTAGAAATATTGATCTGAAGTTTTCTTTTTTGATGTGTCTTTGCATGGTTTTGGAATCCAAGTGATATTGGCCTCATAGAATGAGTTTGGAATTACTGCTTCTTTTTCTATTTCCTGAAATAAATTGGAGAGTATTAGTATTAGTTCTTTTTTAATGGTCTTGTAGAACTCATCTGGTTCTGGGCTTTTCTTGATTGGTAGACTTTTGATGGTGTCTGCTATATCATCACTTGAAATTGATCTGTTTAAATTGTGTATATTATACTGATTCAATTTGGGCAAGTTATATGACTCTAGAAATTTGTTGATGCCTTCAATATTTTATATTTTATTGGAGTACAAGTTTTTAAAATTACCTCTCACACATCAGATAGAGCATTAATCTCTAGGGTAAATAAAGAACTCAAAACAAACAAACAAAAACAAAAACAAAACAAAAACAAAAACAAATAACCCAATGAATAAATGGGCCAAGGACTTGAACAGACACTTCTCAGAAGTTGATATACAAGCAATCAACAAATACATGAAAAAATATTCATCATCACTAGCAATTAGAGAAATGCAAATCAAAACTACTTTAAGATTTCATTTCACTCCAGTCAGAATGGCAGCTATTATGCATACAAATAACAATAAGTGTTGGGGAGGATGTGAGGAAAAAGGTACTCTCAACACTGCTAATGGGGCTGCAAACTAGTGCAGCCAATATGGAAAGCAGTATGGAGTTTTCTTGGAAAACTGGGAATGGAACCACCATTTGACCCAGCTGTCCCTCTCCTCAGTCTATACTCAAAGGCTTTAAAAACAGCATACTACAGGGACACAGCCACATCAATGTTTATAGCAGCACAATTCATAATAGCTAAACTGTGGAACCAACCTAGATGTCCTTCAGTAGATGAATGGATAAAATGTGGCAAATATACACAATGGAATATTACTCAGCAATAAAAGAGAATAAAATCATGGCATTTGCAGGTAAATGGATGGCATTGGAGAAGATAATGCTAAGTGAAGTTAGCCAATCCCCCAAAACGGAATGCTGAATGTTTTCTTTGATATAAGGAGACTGATTCATAGTGGATTAGAGAGTGGATTAGACGAACTCTAGATAGGGCAGAGTTGTTGGAGAGGAAGGGAGGCGGCATAGGTTATAAATGATGGTGGAATGTGATGGATCATTATTATCCAAAGTACGTGTATGAAAACATGAATTGATGGGAATATACTTTGTATACAACCACAGATATGAATAACTGTGCTCTATATGTGTAAGAATTATAATGACTTCCGCTGTCATATATATATATGTATATGACAAAGCACACACATAAAAAAAAAGCATATTGGAGATTTCTTTTTTTTAAAAAAATCTGTCAGTTTCTATCAATTTAGTAACAACTATTTCTTCCCTTGAAGAAAGGAAGCAATAGGTAGCCACACCAGAGCTGTTGGTCCAGTGTGATTGCTGTTCCTTTGTTGAGGGGCAATAGGACAACCAGTTTGAGCTGTAACATGTGTGAAAGACTCAGGAGACAAATTGTATTGGGAGATGTTTAGGTACTTCACAAAGTAAGGTAGTCCAACTCATCACACTAGATACCATTGGCCATGGTGTTTTAATGTTTGAGGGAAGAAGAGAGTTTTCCAGATAACCATAGGGACCAACAACTTTCAAATGAGATCTTCACATAACCCGCATACCTAATTTTGGAGAGAGTACTGTATTAGGTGTTTTTCTCAAAATATTTGAGGCTGGTACTTTATAATTAAAATAGATTTATTAAACTCATAGTTCTGGTGGTTCAAGAGCCTGGTACCAGTATCTACTTGGTTCTGTGAGAGCCTCATGGAAGATGACATCACGATGTGGGAGCACAATGTGAGAGATCAGTTGGCAAGAAAGAGAGCCAGACAGGGACTCAGGGAAAGGACTTACTCTTTTATATAACAGCATACTTCTGCAAGAACAAATTCACTCCATGAGACCAGCATTAATGCATTCTTAGAGCTAAACCCCCTCTGACCTAATCATCCCCGGGAGGCTCTGCATCTTAAAGGTTTTCACCTCACCACATTGAAGACCAAGCTTCCAGCACATGAACCTTTGTGGAACAAACCACATACACATTACACTAGGTGTCAAAAGCAGTTTGGATTCTTCTAGAAGGCAAAGATTTTTTTTTAAAAAAAAGATATGAAAAGGGTTAACCATAAAATTTCTAAGTTGGTCTACATTGAAATGAAGAATTTCTGTTTATTAAAATGTAATTTAGAGCATGAAAAGATAATTCATGGACTCTGAAAAGATATTTGGAAGATGTACAAATAGAAGATACGTTCATTGCCCTTCTTACTATTAAGATTAATAAGAAAAAGGTAGAGAACCCTATAGAAATATATGCAAAAAAGTTGAATTATTTTTTACTTAACCAAAGAGAATTTTGGAAATTCCTATAAGCCTAAGAAAAGGCCTTTGACTTCATTAATCATTAAGGAAATGCAAACTTTAATGTGATGATACTTAGCACTGGTCACACAGCTACTCTGCTAGTGGGAGCATAAGTTGGTACAACCACTTTTGAAAACACTTTGGTACTATCTATAAAGATGAATATAGCATATCAATAGTATAACCTTGAATTTCCACTCCTAATAGTTATTTACTGTTCAGCTAAATATGTATATTTGAGATTCCCCAAAACAAGTGTATGATTGTTAATAAAAGCATCAGTTATAGTAACTTCAGACTGAAAGCATCTCATATGCCCATAAATAGCAGATTGGAAAAATTAATTGTGTTATAGTCTTATGATGGCATGCTATATAGCCATGAGAACAAACAGTCACACACAATAAAATGACACATACACAATGGTATCATTAAAAAAATGGACACAATAGGAGTACACATGGATGTAGTTCAGTGTCAAAGGGCTTGCCTAACATGTATGAGGTCCTGGGTCCGATTCCCATCACTGAAAAATAAAAATACACATGATAAAATTCTGTCAAGTTCAATATAGGCAAAAATAATCTATGATAAAAGAAGTGAGGTAGTTTTCGCACTTACTAGAGAGAGAGTAATGGCTACAAGGGGTTTGAGGGTCTACCAGGGTGCTGGAAATACTCTATTTTTTTTATTTGATTACAAGGGTAAGTTTACTATGTGAAAAATTATCGGGTTTTCCCCTTAGAATCTGTGGAAGTTTCTGTTGTATCTTGCACTTCTGTATTAAATTAGAAAAATAATAAGTAACAGCATCTTATTTATCAAAGAACATCCAGTTTTTCCTAAATAATTCATAGTTTTCTTCTATTATACACCTTAGAGGAGTTCTAAAAGAAGCCAAATCTATAAAGCACATTTTATTTTGAAAGGAAAGGAGATCTTCACCCGTGGCAGTAAGGACTTCTATAGAAAAAAAAGGGCAGTGGCCAATTTGGACAGGGCCGTAAGGCAGCTTGGATTTAAGGAAACACATTGATTTCTCACTCCTCCAAGCCAACTGAAAGGGTGAGGAAAGTTGACTCTGGCAAGCTCAACACCTCCTCAGCTTGACTTTCAACAGCCGCCACATAGCCTCCACCAGGAACGTTCTGGCCAGACTCATGACACTTCCCAAACAGTTGTAAACCTGTCATAGCATCCTTCCTGTCGTATCTGGGTGGCTGGAGAGACGACTTTCATGCCAGGTCCTGGGGATCTTCCCAGACTTAGTCCCTTGTAGTCAAACATACTTCTGCAGTGTTACCTGTGGTTCAAGAAAGAAACCCTCACTCTTGAAGGAAATTTGATATGAACCATTTAGAACAGGCATTGTTGTGACATGAAGGACATTTATGTTTTCAGCTGCTTCCTGATCCCTTGTCTTTACTCTGCTCATCCTATTTTTATACTTAAACTAGTTGAAACACCATTCTGCTAAATTAACGATTAGAATTGGTCCAAAGATACTAGTCTGGGGTAGCCTTTGGGACCTCATTCTCATCTGTTTTCTTGTGACAAGGACAGACCTGAACAGATACCCATGGCCACTGCTGATGCAGTAAAGCAGAGGCCAAAAAAAAAAAAAATGAGTTGATAGAAGCATATATGGGTGGCACACCTACTGTGTGTAGAGCCCACTTTTAACATTTCACTTCTGTATAGGAGGTGACTATCTTCAGCAATGATCTTTTTTTTTTTATTGTTGGTCGTTCAAAACATTACACAGTTCTTAATACATCATCTTTCACAGTTTGATTCAAGCAGGTTATGAACTCCCAACTTTACCCCGTATACAGATTGCTGTATCACATCAGTTACCCTTCCATTGATTGACATATTGCTATTCTAGTGTCTGATGTATTCTGCTGTCAGTCCTATTCTCTACTATCCCCCCTCCCCTCCCCTCCCCTCCCCTTTTCTCTCTCTACCCCTTCTACTGTAAATCATTTCTTCCATTTGTATTATCTTGTCTTACCCCTCCTTTCCTCTTATATATCATTCTCACTCCCTTTCCCTCCCACCTCTCATCCCTGTTTAATGTAAATCTTCTTCTCAAGCTCTTCGTCCCTACCCTGTCCTTGTTTACTCCCCTTATATCAAAGGGGTCATTTGGTATTTGTTTTTTAACGATTGACTAGCTTCACTTAGCATAATCTGCTCTAATGCCATCCATTTCCCTCCAAATTCTATAATTTTGTCGTTTCTTAATGCAGAGTAATACTCCATTGTGTATAAATGCCACATTTTTTTTTATCCATTCATCTATTGAAGGGCATCTAGGTTGGTTCCACAATCTTGCTATCGTGAATTGTGCTGCTATAAACATTGATGCAGCAGTGTCCCTGTAGCATGCTCTTTTTAAGTCTTTAGGGAATAGACCGAGAAGGGGAATAGCTGGGTCATATGGTGGTTCCATTCCCAGCTTTCCAAGAAATCTCCATACTGCTTTCCAAATTGGCTGCACCAATTTGCAGTCCCACCAGCAATGAACAAGAGTGCCCTTTTCCCGCATCCTCTCCAGCACTTATTGTTGTTTGACTTCCTAATGGCTGCCAATCTTACTGGAGTGAGATGGTATCTTAGGGTAGTTTTGATTTGCATTTCTCTGACTGCTAGCGATGGTGAGCATTTCTTCATGTACTTATTGATTGATTGTATGTCCTCCTCTGAGAAGTGTCTATTCAGGTCCTTGGCCCATTTATTGATTGGGTTATTTGTTATCTTATTGTCTAATTTTTTGAGTTCTTTGTATATTCTGGTTATTAGGGCTCTATCTGAAGTGTGTGGATTAAAGATTTGTTCCCAGGATGTAGGCTCCCTATTTATCTCTCTTATTGTTTCTTTTGCTGAGAAAAAACTTTTTAATTTGAGTAAGTCCCATTTGTTGATTCTAGTTGTTAACTCTTGCACTATGGGTGTCCTATTGAGGAATTTGGGGCCCGATCCCACAGTATGTAGATCGTAGCCAACTTTTTCTTCTATCAGATGCCGTGTCTCTGATTTAATATCAAGCTCCTTGATCCATTTTGAGTTAACTTTTGTGCATGGCGAGAGATAGGGATTCAGATTCATTTTGAGGCAAATGGATTTCCAGTTTTCCCAGCACCATTTGTTGAAGATGCTATCCTTCCTCCATTGCATGCTTTTAGCCCCTTTATCAAATATAAGGTAGTTGTAGTTTTGTGGATTGGTTACTGTGTCCTCTATTCTGTACCATTGGTCCACCCACCTGTTTTGGTACCAGTACCATGCTGTTTTTGTTACTATTGCTCTGTAGTATAGTTTGAAGTCTGGTATGGCTATACCGCCTGATTCACACTTCCTGCTTAGCATTGTTTTTGCTATTCTGGGTCTTTTATTATTCCATATGAATTTCATGATTCTTTTATCTATTTCTACAAGAAATGCTGTTGGGATTTTGATTGGTATTGCATTGAACTTATAGAGAACTTTTGGTAATATCGCCATTTTGATGATGTTAGTTCTGCCTATCCATGAGCAGGGTATATTTCTCCATCTTCTAAGGTCTTCTTCTATGTCTTTCTTTAGGGTTCTGTAATTTTCATTATATATATCTTTCACCTCTCTTGTTAGGTTGATTCCCAAGTATTTTATTTTTTGGGGGGATATTGTGAATGGAGTAGTTGTCCTCATTTCCATTTCAGAGGATTTGTCGCTGATATACAGGAACGCCTTTGATTTTTGCGTGTTGATCTTATATCCTGCCACTTTGCTGAATTCATTTATTAGCTCTAGTAGCTTCTTTGTAGACCCTTTTGTTTCTGCTAGGTATAGGATCATATCATCTGCAAATAGTGATAATTTAAGTTCTTCTTTTCCTATTTTTATGCCTTTAATTTCTTTCGTCTGTCTAATTGCTCTGGCCAGTGTTTCGAGGACTATGTTGAACAGAAGTGGTGAGAGAGGGCATCCCTGTCTTGTACCAGATCTTAGAGGGAATGCCTTCAATTTTTCTCCATTCAGAATGATGCTGGCCTGTGGCTTATCATAGATTGCTTTTACAATGTTGAGGTATTTTCCGGTTATCCCTAATTTTTCTAGAGTTTTGAACATAAAGGGATGCTGAACTTTGTCGAATGCTTTTTCTGCATCTATCGAGATGATCATATGGTTCTTATTTTTAAGTCTATTGATGTGGTGAATAACATTTATTGATTTCCGTATATTGAACCAGCCTTGCATCCCAGGGATGAATCCTACTTGATCATGGTGTATAATTTTTTTGATATGTATTTGAATCCGATTCGCCAGAATTTTATTGAGGATTTTTGTGTCAAGGTTCATTAGAGATATTGGTCTGTAGTTTTCTTTCTTTGAAGTGTCTTTGTCTGGTTTCGGAATCAGGGTGATGTTGGCCTCGTTGAATGAATTTGGAAGTTCTCCCTCTTTTTCTATTTCCTGAAATAGCTTGAAAAGTATTGGTGTTAGTTCCTCTTTAAAGGTTTTGTAAAACTCTGCTGTATACCCATCTGGTCCTGGGCTTTTCTTAGTTGGTAATCTTTTGATGGTTTCTTCTATTTCCTCTATTGTTATTGGTCTGTTTAGGTTGTCTATATCCTCCTGACTCAATCTGGGCAGATCATAAGACTTAAGGAATTTATCTATGCCTTCACTATCTTCTATTTTATTGGAGTATAAGGATTCAAAATAATTTCTGATTATCTTCTGTATTTCTGAAGTGTCTGTTGTGATATTGCCTTTTTCATCCCGTATGTTAGCAATTTGAGTTCTCTCTCTTCTTCTCTTCGTTAGCATGGCTAAGGGCCTGTCGATTTTATTTATTTTTTCAAAGAACCAACTTTTGGTTTTGTCAATTTTTTCAATTGTTTCTTTTGTTTCAATTTCATTGATTTCAACTCTGATTTTAATTATTTCTTGCCTTCTACTTCTTTTGCTGTTGTTTTGCTCTTCTTTTTCTAGGATTTTGAGATGAAGTAAGAGATCATTTATTTGTTGGTTTTTTCTTTTTTTGAGGAATGAACTCCAAGCGATGAATTTTCCTCTTAGAACTGCTTTCAATGTGTCCCATAGATTCCGATATGTTGTGTCTGTGTTTTCATTTAACTCTAGGAAGTTTTTAATTTCCTCCTTGATGTCTTCTAAAACCCATTGATCATTCAGCATCCTATTGTTCATTCTCCAAGTGATGCTTGATGTTTCCTTCCTTCTTTTATCATTGATTTTCAGTTTTATTCCATTATGATCAGATAAGATGCATGGTATTATCTCTACCCCTTTATATTGTCTAAGAGTTGCCCTGTGACATAATATGTGGTTTATTTTTGAGAAGGTTCCATGTGCTGCTGAGAAAAAGGTGTAACTACTTGATGTTGGGTGGTATAGTCTATATATGTCAATTAAGTCTAGGTTGTTAATTGTGTTATTGAGTTCTATAGTTTCCTTATTTAACTTTTGTTTGGAAGATCTGTCCAGTGGTGAGAGAGGTGTGTTGAAGTCTCCCATGATTATTGTATGGTGATCTATTAGACTCTTGAACTTGAGAAGAGTTTGCTTGATGAACACAGCTGCACCATTATTTGGGGCATATATATTTATGATTGTTATGTCTTGTTGGTGTATGGTTCCCTTGAGCAGTATGAAGTGTCCTTTATCCCTTTTAATTAACTTTGGCTTGAAATCTATTTTATTAGATATGAGTATGAACACTCCTGCTTGTTTCCGCAGTCCATATGAGTGGTATGATTTTTCCCAACCTTTCACCTTCAGTCTATGAATATCTTTTCCTATCAGATGCATCTCCTGTAGGCAGCATATTGTTGGGTCTTGTTTTGTGATCCATTCTACTAGCCTGTGTCTCTTAATTGGTGAGTTTAAGCCATTAACATTTAGGGTTATTATTGAGATCTGGTTTGTTCTTCTAGCCATATTTGTTTATTGATGTTACTAAACCTGATTTGTTATTCTCTTTGACTACTTTCCCCCCTTTACTGTCCTACCTCCCATTGTTGGTTTTCAATGTTATTGTCCATTTCCTCTTCCTGTAATGTTTTGCAAAGGATTTTTTGAGGAGATGGTTTTCTAGCTGCGAATTCTTTTAACTTTTGTTTATCGTGGAAGGTTTTAATTTCATCTTCTATCCTGAAGCTTAATTTCGCCGGATACACGATTCTTGGTTGGAACCCATTTTCTTTCAGTGTTTGAAATATGTTATTCCAGGATCTTCTAGCTTTCAGAGTCTGTGTTGAGAGATCAGCTGTTATCCTGATTGGTTTTGCCCCTAAATGTAATCTGCTTTCTTTCTCTTGCAGCTTTTAAAATTCTCTCCTTATTCTGTATGTTGGACATCTTCATTATAATGTGTCTAGGTGTGGATCTCTTATGATTTTGCACATTTGGCATCCTGTAGGCTTCTAGGATTTGGGATTCTGTCTCATTCTTCAAGTCTGGGAAGTTTTCTCGTATTATTTCACTGAATAGACTGTTTATTCCTTTGGTATGGAGCTCTGTGCCTTCTTGTATCCTAATGACTCTTAAATTTGGTCTTTTGATATTGTCCCATAATTCTTGGATGTTCTGCTCATGGTTTCTTAGCAGACTTGTTGAGCTGTCTATGTTCTTTTCCAGTTGAAATACTTTGTCTTCATTGTCTGATGTTCTCTCTTCTAAGTGATCTACTCTGCTGGTAGTATTCTCAATTGAGTTTTTAAGGTGGTTTATTGTTTCCTGCATTTCTAGGATTTCTATTTGTTTGTTTTTTATTACCTCTATCTCCCTGTGAAATTGATCTTTTACTTCCTGGATTTGTTTGTCAATGTGATCTTTCATTGTCTGATTTTGCTGTCTCATGTCTTCCTTGAGACTCCAGATCATCTGAAGCATATATATCCTGAACTCTTTATCTGACATTCCATCTGTTGCAGCTATTACCTCTTCTAAAGTTGAGTTGACCTGCATTGCTTGTGGTCCTTTCTTTCCTTGTCTTTTCATGCTGCTCACGTTTCTTTCTGCTTGGTGAAACTGTTGTGTTTATGAGTTTTTCCCCCTAATTATTTATATTGCTCTTGTATAGTTGAAAAATCTCCCTTGCAGGGCGGGTAGTGGCTGTGCTCCTTCTCTAGTTGGGGTGATCTCAATACTGCGCTGGCAGGCCGCTAGGCCTGCTCTGCTGGTTGTTCGCAGGTCTGCTCACCCTGTGGGAGCGGGTGGCGGCTCTGCTCTGCCCCCCCTCCAATTGTGGCGATATGACTATCACCCCCTCGGGTCGTTGGGCCTGATCCGGATGTGGGCGGCTGCTCTGCTCTGCCCCCCTACTCCAAATGGAGTGGCGTATCTACCATGCTGGCAGGCCTCTAGGCCTGTTCCATTGGTGGGTCTCAGGTCTGCCTGACTCTGGCAGTAAGGGGAGTTGGGTGTCAAGAGTCCTTTGGTCCTTGCAGTCACGCCCACAGAGAGATTTTGAAGTTTCCCGGTTGTTCGCCAGGTGGGCGGGGCTATTAGCAGAGCCCGGAGGAGGGCATGGCCATGTACGGGGCCATGTGGGGACCCTTCTAGCTGAGTTGGGCCACCGGGAGCCACGTGAAGAGCGGGGTAGCTGTGTCTGCGTGGTTAAGATCCGGGTGGGTGGTTTGGCTGTTCGCCGAGCGAGAGCAGGGCCTCCCGGGAGAGCAGATATGGCGGAGGCGTCAGGTAGCTGTGGCCGCGTGTTTAGGGACCGGGTGGGTGATGCGGCTGCTCCCAGAGGGAGCACTAGGCCTCCCAGGGGAGCCCGGATGGCGGAGGCCGAATTCCGGTTCGGGCGGGGCGGGCCAAGTCGCACCGGGTGTCCGCTGCTTGCAAAAATGGCTGCTGTTTGCAGAAGTTGATTTCTGCACCCGCCGTGGGGCCACCTAACTAGCCGGGTAGCTGTGGCCGCGTGTTTAGGGACCGGGTGGGTGATGCGGCTGCTCCCAGAGCGAGCACTAGGCCTCCCGGGGGAGCCGCTTGCGGGAGTGGCTGATGGCTGCGGGACTAGATTTCTGTGCCTGCGTGGCCGTCCAAGATCCACTTCTCTGGGACAAACTGTCACTTCCAATAAACCTACCAGTTCACGGCAGCTCTCTTCTTAAGGGAATTATGCTAGAAGTTCCTCCGTAGGTAGGCTGCCGCTGTTCCGATGGGTCTTTCTTATCTGGTTCAGCAATGATCTTAAAATAACAAAAAATGGTCAGAAATTAAATACAGATGATAAATATTTCATTTCATTGAGTCTACTTCTCATCCCAATAGAAATAATAATTAATAATAATAATAATAATAAAGAAAATATAATCCAAAATATATTCAAAGATCCAATATAGCCAACAATTTAAAATGTTCACCTTTATTTTGATTCATTGTGTAAGAATAATAAATAAATGAATTTAAAACTTAAAGATGTTATGCAAATTCAGTAAAATGTTTAATGCATAAACTGAAATTTGCGTTTACCAGATAAAAATGTTGCACTTAGCACATGGCTTCCCTCTTTAAATTTTAAATATAGACTCAATCTCTAAGACATCATATGACATTGCAGAATTGAAGTACTTAGAGTTCTGTTTACTTCTTTTTCATAATCACTGTGCTATCATTGTTTATTTAGAGTATGTTTTTAAAATACAAGGATATGCTATTCCCCACGAGTTGGGAAAATAATCTGCATCTGAGGTAAACAGGAACCTTTCTAATTTTTATAAACATACTCTCCAAATGAACTTATACTCTGAATTTGCCCATGTTTGGATCCTGCTCTATAGGCAGGAGTTTGTTGACCTAACTTCCTATGGAATGCCATGTTTATTAAAGGATAAATAATAAAATACGCTAATTTGTAGCCCACATAGATATTATTAAAACTCAATAACTCAAAAACAAAACAAAAAACAGATCTGATCAAAAGATTGGCAAAGATTTGAATAGATATTTCTCCAATGAAGACATTCCCATGGCCAATAAGCACAAGAAAATACACTCAGAGTCAGTAATCATCAGTGAAATGCAAATCAGAACACCCAACACCCATTAGAAAGGTAACTATCTGGAACAGAGCGTGGGGGAGAGGAGTGAGGAGGGGAAGAAGAGAGAAATGTTGGTAAGGATTTGAAGAAATTGGGACCCTGAGTATTGTTGGTGGGAATGTAAAGTAGTATTACTATGGAAAACAATATGATGATTTCCCTCAAAACTGAAAATAAAATTACCGTAAGATCCAAAAATTCTGGATACTTATTTAAAAAACTTAAAAGCAGAGGTAATTATATACTTCATATTCATAACAATACTATTTGAAATAATAAAAATGTGGAAGCCACTCAAATACCTATCAGCAATGAGTAGGCAAAATATTACACACACAAGGGAATATTATTAAGCCTTAAAAAGGAAGAGAATTCTGGAATATGCTACAACATGGGTGATCATTGGAAAGACTTTGGTCCTGTAGAGTCTTCAGAATGGAGCACCTAAAAGCATAGCAATGTTGCCTTAGTTTATGTTACCTCTTTTCTTTTAAATTTATTCGTTCTTTTTAGTTATTTATGACAGCAGATAAGTTTGCTGTAATTATTCAAGCATGGACTATATCTTGTCCTAGTTAGAGCCCCAGTCTTATGGATGCCCGTGGTGGGATTCACTGTGTTGTTTTCATATGTGTACAGGGGAAAATTATGTCAGAGTCACTCCACCATCTGTCCCTTCCTTCCCTCCCTTCCCCATTGTCTAATCTACTGCACTTCTATTCTCCCTTGACCCAGTTATTCCACTCCTCAGTATATACACAAAGGATTTAAAAGAAGCCGACAACAGATATTCCCTTTCTTTTAACATAATCTCTCAGGGGTTCAGAATATACCACCCCGAAATACACCACTTTGGCCTATGGATTAATTTCAGCTGAAGCAAATTGAGAACTGAAAGAAAAATGGCGCAGGAGGGATCCCACACACCTGGGATAAGAAGCAGGTCTATTGTCAGGAGCCTGATGAGGCTGCTCTGCAAAAAGAGAGGGTCAGCAGCAGCAAGCAGAGACAGCAGCAGCAACTGCCCCTTGAATGTCACCTCTTATAGCCTGGAATCATGGCCGTGCACTAGGGCCGAGTTTAATCTTGGCTGACGTAGTGAGCATCCCCTGATCTTGTGGAAGGCAAGTTTGTCTCTTGGGAACAGAGACAAGCAGTTTTCCTATGTCTCAGAGGGGAAACAGGGAAACTGGCACGTTCCTTTATCTTCTCAAGGAGAGAACAGGGAAACCAGTACGTCCCCATCTCAGGAGCCAGTAAGTTGTCACCTATCTCTCAATGAGAGCACAGGGAGAGACCAGCATGTCTCCAGCCCGGTAGGTTTTATCTTGGGTTACTTTTGATGTCTTGGGAATAATAACAGTATTCACCAAGTGAGGCGGGGAGTAGGAAGATGGCTGCAATCAGGCTAACAAGATCCACTCCAGGTAGAGAAAGCTCTGACCTATTCCTCAACTGCCTAAAAGAAAAGTATTTTCACTTTTGTGAAGGAAATTCACATTTATTTAAGATATTTTAATCTTGTGCAGACATCATTGAGTGAACTTTGACAAACTAAGATGGCTGTAACATCAGTGGGCTGTATTATGTTATGGAACCACCATGATATATACGATGTTCCTTGTTAATCAAAATGTCATTGTGTGGTAGGTGCTTGCATATATTTCTTATAAGGCCATGTGTACAATATAATTATTTCTTGGACAATACAAGGAAGTCAGTATGACACTCTGGTGAGTCCGTGGTTTGTGTTATCCTGCTGGAGGCAGAAAGAACTGTTCTGCCTTCTACACAAGGAGATTAGATAGGACCAATAGTGAGTCCGGTCAATGAAGAAATATCATCTGGGCTTTTTCTGTGAAATTGTAATAAAGAAAAATGTTGTTGCCCCAGGATCAGTGACCTGACATGGCAATGTCATAAACTCCCCTGCTGTCCCACCACACACTGTAGGAAACCTGCAGCTCCGACACAGTGCCCTGTAGTCTTCTAATTGAACAGTTCTTGGAGGCCCCTCAGTGTCTCTGATTTCTTCATGATTCTTCTCTTTCCTGCTGGTGTCCAATATGCTATATCTCAGGTCCCTTCTTGTCTTGAGCTTTGGACCTTTGATTTCACAATGATCATCATTGTGATTTCCCATCATCCCCTTCTCACAGATCTTCCTAGGTAAACATCTCCTCAAGTATGACCTAGGCTGGGATCTGTATACTCCCATAGGGGCTCTCTCAAGGTACAAGAATGGCAGTTGGACATCTTCTTCAACTCCTCTGTCTGGAAATAAAACCACATTGTCCGACAAATCGACACATCCATATTGGACATGGTCTAATGCCGATTGTTAGTCGATAGACTGTTGAGCTGGTCTTAGAATTTGCTTTGGGTCTCTTTCTCCTTGAGCCGTTCCTTCTATGCCCATCTTCTTCCACTTTCCACGTTCTTTTTCTATTTTTTTATATTTCTTATCATCTGATTTATTTGGTGGGATTATCATTTTTGCTTCGGGACCTCATTCATTGCAGAAAATTCTTGGACTTTGATTATATACTTGCTTGAACAACAGTTTAAAGTGCCACCTTCTTATAACTAAATTTCCATGGAAAGTATGTTTCCTTCCAATAGCTTCTGCAAAATGATGGCTGCCCTATAATCCCTTCCTCTAATTTGAATTCTTAGTTACTTAGCATGCTGAATTTTCTCTGCATGGTCAGACTTATCCATGAGCAATAGGAGCTTTTTTTTTTTTTAAAGAGAGAGAGAGAGAATTTATTTATTTATTGTTAAAGTCTGTAAACAAGTCTGGATGGCGCCTGGCAAAATTCCAGAGGGAGTGGTTTTTGAAGCAAGCCATTAAGTGTGGAGATTCCTTATTGGTTGACTGCTGTATCTAGTTTATGCTAATTAAGATAAGCTGTGTGGAATGTATAAATACCCCTCCTGTCCTACAATAAATGGCTCCTACTCTTGCTGTATCAGTCAACACAAGCTGTTCGTCACTCCCCGGTTATTTTGCTGCAGCCGGACTGCGGCAATTTATTTTTTAGTTCTCAGCGGACACAACATCTTTGTATGTGGTGCTGAGGATCGAACCTGGGCCACATGCATGCCAGATGAGCGAGCTACGGCTTGAGCCACATCCCCAGCCCAACAATAGGAGCTTTTTAAAGCTACTTGGTGGGAAAAGTCACTTGCTACTTGGAGTATGAGATAAAAACCAGTTACCTCTTGGGCAGGTCCATGAGTTGCCTATGTCGAGGTGCTGATCTCTTTGGACAGCAGCATTGCAGCATGTCACCTCAAGGCCAATATAGTATAGGTTGTTTTTTTCTTGTACCAAATTTTCTTATGTGAAACTCTAGTCCTAAGAGATACTTGGAAAATTTTTAAAAAGTCTTAAGACACAAAGTCTTAAGACTTTTTAAAAATTTAGGATATCTGAGAACTAAATTCTTACTTCCAGAATTTGAAAATATATGTTCATGAATACATTAGAAATTCCAAGGAACCTAAGGTAATAAACCTGTTGGAATTTGTTGAGCCAATATCTCCTGGACTTACTTAATTATACATTATCCTTTTTTTCATGTAACATTTATTAACTTCCTGAAGAAATTGAGTCACTCAGAACATCTTTTGAGAAATTCTGTGTTATGCTATTATTACCTTTAGTTTTACGGACAAATCAACATGTAGCTGCTAAGAGGTACATGAGAGGACAACCCCATAACAACCTTTTCAACCTCTGCTCTCCTTGGACTAGGACAGAGGATTGGGAGTTTAAGAAGGGCTAGTTGTAAGGAGAAAGAAAATTCCACTATTGCAGTAACATTTATCTCTCATTGCATTTCAGCTGTTTTAGGTCAGGTGTCATGAATTTGTTCCAATTTCTTCTCACTCTGGGATCCAAACAAAGGGAAAATAGTAAAGGTTGTTGGAAATTTTCCAAAGATCAGCCTGCTCATGGTGTATATCCCTTCATGTCATATTTCATTGACCAAAGCATATCATGTGGCTATACCCATTTCTGGTATTGATTTTTTTATTTGCTTTGTAACAAGTAATGGTAACCCCCCAAATCTCACGGTTCACATTGGTTACCATGACTTGGCAGCTGTGTCTGTTCTTTGTACATCTTCTCATTTCTATAGTGCATGCTGGGAACAGCCTTCTCATAGCATCCCCATGAAAGCTGTCCCATTCTCATGACACGGGGGAAAGAATAAGAGAGTTTAGAGGAACTATCGATGGGTCTTGGCTCAAATACATGACATAGCCAAGCCCAATAGCAGTGGAGAAGGATTGTGTTTGTCATCCCTGGTGAACATTGACAGTCACATGACCACAGTAAAGATTCATGTCCTCTTAGGGGACAAAGGAAAGCTAGCAATTAGGAATAGTTATTTGGAATAATTTCATTGGAAAGTTTGAATAATATCCAACCACAAATGCCTTAAATCAGTAAGGATTTATTTTTCCTATATAAAGGGAAGTCTGAGGGTAAGTGGTTTCTAAGTATTAGATGTAATTTCTCAACAATGCAATCAAGACTCATATCTTTCGTTCTTCTATTGGATTATCTGCATTCAACATTTTATTTCGATGGTCAAAATATTTGACAAGAACAACTTAGAGTAAGAAAAGTTTAATTTGGCTCATAGTTTGGTTTCAGAAGTCTCAGTCCATTGTTGAATAACTCCATTGCTTTGGGCCCAAGATGAGGCAGAACATTGTTGTGGAATGTTATCACAGAGGAAAGCAGTTCAGCTTATGGCAACCAGGAAGGAAAGAAAAAGAGAGAGTGTGTGTGGGACAAGGGACCGGATATAGTCCCCAAGGTAAGCCCTGCAGAGATTCATATGCTCCATCATGTTCCCAACTACCTAAAGTACCCAATAGCCCATTCAAATTATTAATCCAATCCTTATCTAAAAGTCTAACCATGGAACCTCACTGCATTGAGGAATATGCTTCTAATACCTGAGCTTTGGGGGACATTCCAGATCCAAACCATAATACTTTCCATAATGTATTACTTATTAATATTTATGTACATTGCCTCTTAGTCACAAGAAGGCTACACAGATCCAAAAATCACATGTACATTAAAGAGAATAGATAAAAAGGAATAGTGTAAATTCATCAATGTCTTTGGCCAAAAAATTCAACCTCCTTTCTAGAAGCTATCTCATCCTCAACACCAAAGATGTTTACTTTCATTTCCTTGGCAGAACATGGATCCCTTGAGTCACAAGGAAGGTTTGAAGAAAAATTAGAAACATTTTAGTGAGGATGTGCGAAGGAGAACAGGACTTGATTGCCAGTTGGTAACCAACCAATACTGCCTTCCACAGGAAGTTATTAGAGAGGATGGATGTTTGAATCTGAGATTCTTTTGTTATTGTTTACAACTGGGAACAAAAGGCAAATTTGTATCTTCTATTGCTCTCCTTGATTAGCTTTTCATTTGTTATGCACATAATTTACTTGATAAGGCTATTAAACCCCCCAAACAATCTAGTCTCACAGAATTTATTTAGTCATATTTTGCTATTAAGGAGATTATTGTTGTTTAGCACTCTACATATGTAATTCACATCTTCCCCGGGAGAGCAAAATGATGCCCAATAATGAAATCCCATTGTAAGACTTCAGGAGAGAGAGAAAAAAAAAACTTTTTTTTTTTAAAATTTGATTTGCTTATATTTGTAAATGCTTTGTATTTCTTTCAAGAGAGCCCCTTTGTGTTATTAAAACAGAAATGATTGTGTTGCCTAAGGTGTTATATAGACATCAGGACTCATTTCCAATGATAGAAATACATTTTTGGTTCTTGAGAAGGAAGTGTTATAGATGTCTCTCCCCGCTTAAAATTGTGAACTGCTAACAGGAGCCTGACTAATTTGCGAAATGGTAGTGCATTTTAGAAAACCTTAACGCAGAGAAGGTACTTCTATTACAATAATATGGTCTGTTTCCTGTGATTTGAGATGGTCAGTAACTAGGAGTTAGGAAGACAGAGAAGGTAGGGATATCGCCTTCACTTGTTTTTGGTACCATCCCCTATCTCTCAAATCACTTATAATTGTTTGTTAAGACAGGAAGCAAGGGCCGGTCTTGAATTCAGAGCAACTGAATTCAGAGAGAGAATAATTTGGGCATCTGAAAAGAAGTCAGTCAAGGAGAACATTTGATTGCCAGGATCGCTGTCATAAAATACCATGGAGCCGGTGGCTTAGCCAACAGGAATTTATTTTCTCACGGTTCTGGAGGCTGGACATCCAAGACCAAGTTGTCCACAGAGTTAGTTTCCTCTAAGATCTCTCTCTTTAGCTTGTAGATGGCTATATTTTTGGGTCTTCACACGATTGACCCTCTATCTGTGCTTGCCTATGTTTGAATCTCCTTTTCCTATAAGGACATCGGTCATATTGGAAGACGGCCTACCCTCATGACTTCATTTTAGGGTAATATGAATTTTGGAGGGACAAAGTATGGCTCATAACAGAAAAGCACACCTGAGTCTGTTTTTAGGAGATGCTCATTTCTCCACATACTGATATCTTATATGATAAATATTATTTAGTGCTTCTCTCACTATTATCCTGGGAGTTTATTTTTTCTATTGCTTTTGGGCCCATCGATACCCCATCTTTACTGACAGACATATATCACAGAGAGCAGTGGTAGCATCTATTAGGCCAGCATCACACACACACACACACACACACACACACACACACACACACACTCACACACACACACACAGGCTGACTTATATATTTCTGTTCTGGTTGTTGGCAGTAGGTATCCAGGACTGAGGCAGAAAGAGTTTCCTGTCTCTGTTCCTGCCAACTCAAGTTTAATGGACAAGTTCTAATAACTTGGTCAGATCAATGCTAGTTATCTGAATTAGGTGATTCCTAAGAAACTTGCTTGGGGTTTTATTATTTTTCTGATTGCACACATACATGTAGCCAAACCACATCTAATTTCATTTTCTTAATACCATAATGTTTTTGAAACTTGGATAGAAAATTCCTTCTTTGCTATTTTACTTCTCCAACAAAAAAGGTTAGCACTGAGCCAACTGTGCAGAACTTTGTAATTTTTAAATAGGGCAAAATCCTGGATCTGTTTCACTCAGAAATAGGAAGTCTGTGTGCTTGAAGTGACCACATGGACACATATGGAGTAACAGCTTTTGATAGTCTTTTCTGTGCTTTATCCCCACCACATAAAGATTTGTATACCTTGACTTCTTTGCTGGAACGGAAATCATGTCACCAGGAAGCACTCCAGCAGAAGCTGAAATTCCTTCTCCAGGCTTGGTTTATTTTTATGGACAGACAGAAGGGTCTAGAAAGTAGCCTTTCCAAATATTGAGGACAAGAAATGGGTTTCACTCTATTCACAGAAACTGTCGCCTCCCCTGAGGAACGAGATCACCCAGGGAGCTTTGAGAATCGCTGACTGTTCTCACACTCAGGCTTAAAGCCCACCATGTATCAGAAAATCCAACCACTGCACAATTCTGGTTCCCAACTGCAATTCTCAATGGTTTATTTTTGTACTGCAGCAACAGGTGGCTGCAGCCCTTCAATCAGGTTGCCTCTTACCTCACCAGCATCGTGCCGCCGCTGGGTGCAGATGAGCATTAGGTGGAGATGGCAGACATGAGAGCAACGGGGACAGAGACAGCTTTGTAGCTTCTTCTTCAGTTGGTCTTTCATTTGTCCACTTTGATCATCACTGAGGCTGCAACCTAAATAGGTCGTCACACTAAATACGAGCACTGGAAAAAGTTGACAGATGTATGTGAACTTGAAATGCTACTTTTACAGTCAAATATACAGAGCTCTGGGGTTCAGACTCGTCAAGCTGTAAAGAGCTATGACCACCCAAGGGTCTTACTAACCAGTGAAGCAAAACGGTCAGAGGTAGGACTCTGTTTTGTCTATTTCTGGTGTACTTCTGGAGTGTAGAAACGAAGGCAGGAGGAGTCCTCGTGCCCAGCCCTCCATTGCTTAGAGTGTCATTTGAAAGGCTGGGTTTTGAGGTTGGGGACAGAAGATCCAGAATGGGTTTATGTGGAAGTTGATCTAGAGTACCGTCATCAGGGAAAGGGGGTGGGGTTGCAAGTTGACCCTATCAGTAGGTAGACAATCATACCCTTGCCTGAGAAAGATGGTCGACTATGAAAAGGAACAACAGAAAGATCTTCAAGTTTAAGTACTTTAAGAATTGAAACTAATGAATTACTAAAAGGCTTATATAATAATACATAGATTTATATTTGGATATTAAAATAATTTCTAATATTTTTGACAAAGGAAAAACATTCAAATCCATAAGATAAAATGCCTTTTTATTTTTTTTTACTCTGAAAAGCCTATGTATTCATCCACAAAAAAATTTTTTTTTCCTGAAACAAAATACTTAAAAAAATTGAGAAGGTCTATTTTTAAAAGATCAACATAGGGATAAAATATCCTTAACCCTAGTTTTACTAAGAAAAATATAGAAACATTTGGTCTGAACTTTGTACTTGCTCTCTGCATAGGAAGAGAGTACAACACAAAATTAAATCATGATAAAAAAAAAAAGAGCCTGGTAGGGGTGTGTTGGCATAGAATGATATTTCACTTTCTATAATTTTGTTTAAATGCAGAGTAAGAACTTAGAAAAATTTAAATGATAGTATTATAAACTTCTCATTCCGAGGGATTGAAAGGGTTTGAATTTTAATTCATTTTAATTCCACTAGTCTCCTAAAGATGACAGAGAATAATTTCTACAGCACTTGATTGATTGTGGATCGAATGAAGAGTTTTTGGTTTTGTCTTGCTTTGCTTTTTGGTACTGGGTATTGAACCCAGAGGCAATTAACCATTGAGTTGTACCCAGGCTTTTTAATATTTTATTTAGACCCAGGGTCTCACTGAGTTGCTTAGCGCCTCGCTTTTTGCTGAGGCTGGCTTTGAACTTACTATCCTTTTGCCTCAGCCTCCCAAACCTCTGAGATTACACAGGTGTGTACCACGTGCCTGGCCCCAGCCCTTTTTAAAATATTAATTTAGAGATAGAGTTTCACTGAGTTGCTTAGGAGTGAAAAGTCTTGATGTTAGTTATCTAGTTATAGGGGAAAAAGATTTGGTATTTGGCTGTGGACATTTGTAGGTTGGACTTGCACTTGCCCAGACAATAGCAGGGCGGGAGATGCTTGACACCTGCAGATACCACAAAAATGATTTTTTTTTTGGAGCAGGTTTTTATGTCAAACTGTCATCCCTCTAATGGTTTTGCCATCATAGTCCATATCCTATAACAAGATGGTACAACATCAGTCTAAACATTTTTAAAGTAAGCTAAATAATAGATTTATATGTCTTCCTTTACAAAGAAATCAGTAAAACCCTTGCATTTTAGATTTTTTTTTAAATGGCCTTCTAGAACTAGCTAGCTGCCAATTATGAGTTCATCTCCAGAAAGCCGAGGTCTACCATCTAAATGCCTACAAATGCCTGCCAAATAAAGTAGGCTTTAGCGTAACTGATGCAAATCTACTTCCTTTGGAAATAAAAAGCCTTTCAAAGAATTTCAGTGACTTTTTATGATCTCCAGCAGACTAAGTGAATAAATAAATAAATAGCCAAATAAAATGATTATATCAAGTCAGCTAATATGAAATCTGTGCTTGCTGATGCTAGGGAATCTTGATTCAATTATTGAAGTCATTATATCTTTCATTTTTTTTAAGCTTTGAGAAAGCACTTTAGAGGGTGCTTACAATTGGATTTGTGTAACTCACTCAAATTGGCAATAAGAAGGAAGAGGAAGCTTATTTCTCTAAGGAAAGGTAGCTGGTGCCTGGAAGCACAGTGGCTTTGCAGCAGTGGGGTGTCCCTTGAATGAGACCGTGACATCATCCAGAGAATACATAAATGAATCAGCAGCAGACCCTCTCCCTGGACCTGCATCTGCAGCTCTGTTTTCTTTTTTTTTTAACCTTTTTTTTTATTGGTTGTTCACAACATTACAAAGCTCTTGACATATCATATTTCATACATTAGATTGAAGTGGGTTATGAACTCCCAATTTTACCCCAAATGCAGATTGCAGAATCACATCGGTTACACATCCACAATTTTACATAATGCCCAATTAGTAATTGTTGTATTCTGCTACCTTTCCTATCCCCTACTATCCCCCCTCCCCTCCCCTCCCATCTTCTCTCTCTACCCCATCTACTGTAATTCATTACTCTCCTTGTTTATTTTCCCATTCCCCTCACAACCTCTTATATGTAATTTTGTATAGCAATGAGGGTCTCCCTTCATTTCCATGCAATTTCCCTTTTCTCTCCCTTTCCCTCCCATCTCATGACTCTGTTAAATATTAGTCTTTTCTTCCTGCTCTTCCTCCTTGCTCTGTTCATGGTTGCTCTCATTATATCAAAGAAGACATTTGGTATTTGTTTTTTAGGGATTGACTAGCTTCACTAAGCATAATCTGCTCTAGTGCCATCCATTTCCCTGCAAATTCTATGATTTTGTCATTTTTTATTGCTGCATAGTACTCCATTGTGTAAAGATGCCACATTTTTTTTATCCATTCATCTATTGAAGGGCATCTGGGTTGGTTCCACAGTCTAGCTATTGTGAATTGTGCTGCTATGAACATCGATATGGCAGCATCCCTGTAGCATGCTCTTTTAAGGTCTTCAGGGAATAGTCCGAGAAGGGCAATAGCAGGATCAAATGGTGGTTCCATTCCCATCTTTCCCAGGAATCTCCAAACTGCTTTCCAAATTGGCCGCACCAATTTGCAGTCCCACCAGCAATGTACAAGAGTACCCTTTTCTCCACATCCTCGCCAGCACTTGTTGTTGTTTGACTTCATAGTGGCTGCCAATCTTACTGGAGTGAGATGGTATCTTAGGGTGGTTTTGATTTGCATTTCTCTGACTGCTAGAGATGGTGAGCATTTTTTCATGTACTTGTTGATTGATTGTATGTCCTCCTCTGAGAAGTGTCTGTTCAGGTCCTTGGCCCATTTGTTGATTGGGTTATTTGTTATCTTATTGTCTAATTTTTTGAGTTCTTTGTATACTCTGGATATTAGGGCTCTATCTGAAGTGTGAGGAGTAAAAATTTGTTCCCAGGATGTTTTCTATTCCCTCATTTTCAAGGACCGTTTCTTCTCTCATGCTGTAAATCCTCTCCACTTACCCTGTGGTCTTGTTCCTTCAATCATTCACCCTCTTCTTTATTTCGGTGTTTCTTCTCTCCTGCCTTTTTCTTCACCATCTACAAACACAACCAGATTTCTTGTACCACAAATGATTGCTTTCTCCATTCCATGCATGCCTGTCTCTCTTTCCTTCCATGGTCAAGCTCCAAGAAAGCATTCTCGGATCAGCCCTTCCTTACCCGGCTCTAATACAGCTCGGTGGCCAGGCTTGCTCACTCCTTCATGTTGGAAAAAAATGTGGGGAATTTCCTAATAGCCAAGCCCAAGTGGTATTTATTATTATTATTATTATTATTATTAGTTCATTTGAGTTATACATACTGTTAGGGTTCATTTTAACATAATTAGGAAAGCATGGGATATAATTTGCTCTAATTCAGTCTCTAGTACTTCCTCTTCCCCCCCTCCTTTCTCTGGCTGATCCTTTTCCTCTACTGATCTTTGATTTATTTATAGATCTTTTAAAATTTGTGCCTCATGGGTATACATGAAGGTGAGATTCCCTGTGTTATATTCATATGTAAACATAGAATACAACATCTATGAATTCATATATGTACCTCTCCCACAATCCCCTCCATCTACACCACTAATCTCTTTTCTCTTTTTATGGAATCAATCCCCCTGTCTCTGCCCCCTTGTTTTCTTTTCTATTTCGATTCTAAACAGTACTTTTAAACTCTCATCCCACCCCATCTCTCTGAAGCATTTTGCAGGCAACCTGCTTTTCTTTTAAATTCCTTACATATTTGATTTGTAAGAAACCAATTATTTCTATTATTTTCCTTTGGAATGCTCTTTCATTTCTAATGGCTGCTTTTCCTTAAAGAATGATCTACATTTCCTGATCTTTTGGACATCTCATCTTCAATACCTCCCTAATGGATTACATGATGGCTGTCATGCTAGTGACTTTGTGACTGCCACGTACCCATCTGCTGAGAGGATACCTCGTACTGGGTGCTCCTCAACCATGCAAGTCTATATATCCTGGCTGCACTCCTCCCCTGTTCTCTTGGGCTGCAGCTCTGAGGATACCTCCTATCCCCTTTTGTGGTCAACATCTAAACCGGATTCCTCCAGAAATCCAGCCAATCCCTTGACTTGACTCACAACACCAGAAAAGCAAGCCATCAAGGTATCACAGTCAGACTCTGCAGCATCTGTCTGTGATCCCAGCTACTTGGGGGGCCAAGGTAGGAGGATCTCTTGAGCCCAGGCATTTGAAGCCAGCCTGGGAAACATAACCAGACCCCATCTCAATAAACAAACAAGAGTAACACAGTGAGAGGGGCTGAGAGATTTGGGGTAGAACTTTTCCAGTGTGAGGGGGACCCAGAGAGACAGACGTTGAGATGATTTGTTCCTGTTCAACCTCACAGAGAAGGCACAATACAAGGGAGCTACATTGAATAAACCTTCAGACCTTTACAACAGACTTGATTTCATTTCCCAGGTCCTCATATCATGATCAGAGGCTTTGCCTGGCTCACAGTAGAATTAAGGATGTACAATTAACCATTACTTGGAGCTCTCTGCTTCATAAGAATGTCCATGTTCCCAGCTCCAAAGGAAAAAGGAGACGTGGAAGTCTGGAAACCAGGTCATTTATGCTTATTGCCTAAATTATCTGACATTTGCCAAGACTCTATTTTGTGTTGAATTGAAAAATAAAGATTTTTGAAACTATAGGCATAATAAAATAATTGTCTTGGGTTTGCATACTATTTGAAAATTACCAAGTTCCTTGTTCCAGAACAGAGATAATGGGAAAAAGAAAAATGATGCTAAAAGTAAAAAAAAAAAAAAAAGGCTTTAAATACCCCATTTTCACAATCATGGATATAAGATTGAATTTGCCTTGCTGATTGAGTTAATAACATGATAATATTTTCCACCTTTTTTGGTGCATTATAAAGTATAAATGATGGGATTTGCTATTGTGTATTCATACATGCACATAATATAACGATATAATTTGGCTAAGCATAACAATATTTCAAGAAATACATATTTTGAAATAAACAACAGCTATAAAATATAGCATTTGACCACGAGAATTGAACTTTAAGAGAACATGAACTTGTTCAATTTTGTCTTTCATGTTTTTCCCAGCCTGGAACATCTCCTAGGACATTCTAAATGCTGCATAAAAAGTTGGTTATTGGGCTGGGGATGTATCTCAGTGGCAGAGCACTTCTTTTGCATGCAGGAGGTCCTAGATTTGATACTTAGTTTCATAAAAGAAAAAACAATACTGGTTATTGAGTGAAGCCTCTAATCATGTTTGTATAATTCAATTTTTAAATGCTTATCAGCATGTTTGTTATATTGTTTCTGATATTACTCATAAAAGACAATAAAGAAGTTCCAGAAACAGAAACCAAAAAAGTTATTTTTTAAGTTTGAAAAAAACCCTGTAATTCATTTGGATGCCCCAGTTCTACCATGGTTGTTTCAAAAATGAATAAATATATCCAAGTACTATATAAATATAACGGTTTAAATATACATGAATGTTATAGGACATCATTTTAAAAATGTAAACAATTGGGTGCATATATAATTATAATGTTGAAAACATGTTTTTTTTTGCTTCCAACCTTACTGATAATTCTTCAACTATAAGATCAACAAATATAAAACAGCACAATTTCACTAGAAATGTTTACATTAGAGTCAGAAGAAGATAAATAACAAACAATACCTATTCATTCCATACCATCTGGAGTAATTTTATATTTCCTTAAGGGAGTGAGACATGCATAACTAGGAAGAGCCCTAAAAATCATACAGTCTGAGGAAGCAATCCTATTTATATCCACACATATTGGGCTGTGATAGAAGACTGTTAGATTACTTTAACTTATATTTGCCTTTGGAAGCCTCTGTTTGAAGTGAGTAGCTTTGAATTTGCTCATATCAGCATTCGTTAACGGCTGTCACTATTTCTATGAACTCTTTTATTAATAGCTCCCCAACACCTGCACTAGGGGATAATTAGAGACTATCATCAGGTTCCTAATGGGTACAGATATCTGGTTCCACTTTAAATATGTTTGGGATTACTTGCAAGACCAAGATTTGAGTTCATCCATTGTAGTGTTTTTGAATAATTTTCTTCTTGCTAAGAATTGAATGTTTATATTGCCCCCAATCTAGGAGCCAAGACCCTAACACCCAAACACTGGTATGGTGAAGTGGGGTGATCAGGAAGGAGAGTGGTGCCCTCAGGAATGTGATTAGTGCCCTCATGAAAGGGACTGCTGGGATCTCTCTCATCCTCTTTCAGCCATGTGAGAACATGGTGAGGAGTCAGCAGTTTGCAACTCAGAAAAAGGATCCTCACTAGAACCTGATTACCCTGGTACCTGATCTCAGACTTACAGCTTCCAGAACTGTAAGCACTAAATTTCTGTTCTTTATAAGCTACCCAGCCTCTGGCACTTTGCTATGGCAGCCCAGACATACTACACTAACTCTTCCACAAGAAAGAAACAACAGAAATAGAAGTGATAGGAAGTAGTCCATCTAAATCAAAGTTTTTTGAAAACTATATTCCTTAAATTTTGGGGTTCTTATTTTTATTTTGAAACAGGATGCCATGTTTATGGATATTATTTCCATTCTAAACTCTTAGTGGAAACTATTTAGAGAGTGTCTGACTTCATGAAATAAATTAACTTATTTGTTTTCAAGTATACGTCCACATACAATTAAGCCAAGGGGATAACTAATATTCATCAGAATCTCACTAAGTAATAAATGCTGGAGTGGATGCTGGGTCTTCCAAGGTGAGTTAGACATGCACTCTTTCCTCAAGGGACTTGCAGTGTAGGGAACAGGGAGACAAATGCACTAGAAGATGCAGGACTCAGCTCAGTGTGAATCTTTCTTAAAGTCTCCCTTTGACTTTCCCCTTGACTTAGTCTTGGGTCCCTTGCTGCCATCTTTCTATGATGTCGTTGGTCAAATCTCGTCCATTCAATGTATGTTCTTCAAATGCTTCCTACATGTCTAACTCCATATAACTGTGAAGAAATCATGTATCCCACAATTCATCTTTATGGAGTTACATCTAACAGGATACAGATAACAGACTGATATATAGCGTGTCAGTGGTGATAATATAATATAAGCTGATTGAGGACCTGGGGTGGGAGGCATATGGTCTCATGTTTCAGTTAGGAAATGTCTTCCAAATAAACTGGCGTTTATAAGGAGATACTGTAATATCACGACTGGGTTCCACAAACCACTATGTACTCGGAAGGGAGTGGGTCTTATTCATCTCTGTATCCCTCATATCTAGCAAGGCTTGAAACATATAGATAATTCATGAGGTGTATGGTGAATTGATGCATGTGCGCACACTCACTCTTGGATAACTTGTATGTGGGCAGAAGAAGAGGGTGAGCTGAGAAAGCAGAGACCCATACGAGCTGAGTCTAGCTATTCAGAGTGGCCTAGGTTTCAGTTCTACAAACTATCAGCACCAGATTTCTATCAAATATGTAGTGACAAGGGTCAAGGTTGTAGTTGGAGATCAAGACCTGCTGCTAGTCAGGGTTGCTTCAAAAAGCTGAACAGGTTGTGCACTGAAAAACTCTAGAAAGGATACCATAGACAAAATTGGTGACTGATTTTTCTATCATAATAATGGATGGGCTAGGGTTGTGGCTCAGCGGTAGAGTGCTCGCCTAGCATATGTGACGCCCTGGGTTCTATCCTCAGCACCACATAAAAATAAATAAACAAAGTAAATGTATTGTGTCCAACGGCAACTAAAAAATAAATATTAAAAAATGAAAACATACATATATTTTATGATATATGATTTATATTTTTAAAGTACTTATTGGAATGCATAAATAATATGAATATTATTAATAACTATTTAAAAATATTAGACATTCTTTTGTCCACACTCTTAGTGAACATGGCTGAGAATTTCTCTTGTCATTAAATATTTGCTGGTAATGTGCTTCTAATATGGGTTCACAAGATTTTATCATCTGGAAAAAATGTAACATAATTTATTTTGCCAATTCTTAATTATTGGCCATTTGATTTTTAAAATATATATTGTATTTTTTTGCTTTTCTGGGTGATCCTTTGATTGTATTTCTGACATTTTCATCAGGGGGTTATTTTAGTAATCAACCTTCAAAGCTAATCAGCCTTTGGAAGCAGATGTTCTCTTTGCTCCTGTAGGGAGGGCACTTCTTTACTGTACTGCATGATTTAATTTCACATGTATATTTGACTAGGTTTAGATTTCTGTGTCTTTATTGGCACAATGGAAGAAACCGGTGAAGAACAGCCAAGCCGGTGCTTTAGCCTGCCTTGCCAACTGATCCTCCTAATCTATCTCACAGGTACACAATCTCCAGGGACTGGCACAAAAGGAGAGAAGGGTCCTCAGAAGAGCTGTGGCTGTGGTTAACAGAGAGGGACACTGCAGTCCCAGTGATGGAGTACCTGGTGCACCTGTGCTGTCCCCCAGGGTTTTAGTCAACTGTTTTGCTGCTGTGACTAAAAGATCTGACTAGAACAATTAGAGAGGAGGAAACATTTATTTGGGGGCTCACAGTTGCAGAGGTCTCGGTCCACAGACAGGAGGCTCCATTCCTTGGGGCTCAAGATGAGGCAGAATACCATTGCAGAAGAGCATGACTGGGGGAAGCAGCTCACGTGATGATCAGCAAGGGGAGAGAGGGAGAGAGAGAGAGAGAGAGAGAGAGAGAGAGAGAGAGAGAGAGAGAGAGAGAGAGAGAGACTAAACGCAGCTCTCCAAATATATACCCCAAAGACACACCCCAAGGACCCACCTCTTACAACCATACCCTACCCACCTTAAATTTCCACGTAACTGTTAGAGGATTAATTCATTAATTGGGTTAAGGCTTTCATAACCCCATCATTTCATCTCTGAACGTTCTTGCATTGTTTTATACATGAGCCTTTGGGGGACACCTCACATCCTAAACCTAACACCTAGGAATTAGTCATTTTTCTTCCTATTCTTAGGGATATAAGTCTGCAATATTTTTCCTGTTAACTAAAATACCTTGACTGAATCCTGCTAGAAGTTCAGCAGAGTCTGGAGGCGGGGTGGTTACAGGCTGAAATTATATCCTTCTGAAAAAGGTCCTGCTGTATGGTTTAGGTGTAATCTTCAAGGATCCATGTGATTGGATCCTCTGAATATTTTACTCAGTAGGAGTAGTGCAGATTTTGAAGATAATGATATTTTTCCTTTTGCCTGAAATTCAATGGCCAAATGCAATGTTTTCTACAAGGAAGCCACATAGGATTATATCAGTTCCTTTTCTCCTAGTGCCTTGTCATTCCACATGTCATTTGATGATATATGATCTTGCATTGTGTGGTGGCTCTGCCCATTTATCTTGTCTCTTTAACTCAGTGATGTTCTGTTTGAGCCAACAGAGGTCGATCAGTTAAATGTACTCCACACACAGTAGATAGGTCTGTACTTTATTTCCTGTTTTACATATTTTATTTGATAAGAGAAATTAGTTCACGAATACACAACAATTAAGAAATGCATTACTTTCTTCAGTATACAGAAGTGGTTCACTTGACAAGAGTAAGTAGAATCTCTCAGGCATCCTAAGTATGGCTTGGAGGTGAGCGTACAGTACTGGTTTAGTAAATGCTTGACAATAAAGTTCCTTGACCTCTGGGTTCTTGTCTGATTCAGAATGAGGCAGAGGCTGTAGTCCATGCCTATGCTGGTACCTATCCGACTCCTTGTTTTGCCCCTGATCCTTTATCACTGTGCTTAGGGAGATTTTGTTTCATGTCGTTATCATGACCATCAGGTGTCAAGACAGCAGTGGAGAAACTTCTACAAAATGGTGGAGCCTGCTGGCTAAGATAGGGCCTTGAGATCTGACCCCCAGTTCTCTTGCTTATGCTGTGTGACTTGGGAAAAAAATAGATAATTCTGCATAAACTAGATGTATTACGTGCAAAACCAGAATAACAGCATAAACATATCTGGCCCAGTAAGTCCTGGTTATTCCATGGTATAATGTATTGAGGTTAAGTAGCTTGGTAATTCAACCTACAGTGAAGTTTTATAGACAAAGAAACTATTATTACTGAGCCGAGTCCAACATTTTATTTCCAGGTGTCATCTAGGTCTAGTATAGCACTCGTTTCTGTTTCACAAGATTAGAGGGTTCTCTGGCCACCATTCTGCTATGCTGTAAGCAGGTCTGGAGCTATAGGGCTACCTTATGGAGTCTAAGGGATGCTAAAATTCCAGGGGCCTTTTAGATTTTAATTCCTAGTTTTAATTTAGTTTAGCATGCTCCTTATTCCATCTGTCACCCTGCCTCTCCTCTGCTTTCGGGTAGTTGATGAAAGATAAAGACACAACATCAAGTACTACAAGGAACTTGTCTCTGTCCCATCATTATTTTTCTTCACCACAATTTACATCATTTATCTGAATTTTATTTCCATCAGATTCTTGTGTTTTATATGAGAGGCTTTGCATATAGATATCAACTCTATTGGAATAAAATATTTTCAATAATAATCCTAAAAGCAATATATATGACTGTAGCTGGAGTTAAAGGCAACAGCAATGTTTTACATTTACCTCATTTTGCTAAATTACTCACAGGAGTTATTTCTTTAACCCTGGAGGTTCATAGAGGCAAACTTTTATGAAAATAAGGAAAATGGTCCTAAGACAGAAAAGCCTTATGTAACCTCAATAAACACCATAGCTCATAAGTTGCTGAACAGAAAGGCACTGTTAGGCACAGTTGTTTATTATATCAAACAGCATCAGATTTTCAATGGTCTTTATAGTGGAGGAAATTAGAGCAGGTTTTCAATTCAATTCCGAACATAAAATCTACCTCAATTGTGCTAATAGAAAGCCCTAATGTTGATCTTGGCATAACTTCTAAACTTTTAAACATTAATGCTTTTCATTAGTCATAATCACCATTAAAACTTGAGCACCCTTCATAAAAGGGTGCCAGATGCCAAAACCTAAAGCAAGATCAGTTGAAACTTCTAAATGCAATAAAATGTCAGGCAGAAATATATGATGGTAGAAATATTCATTTTCATAGAGCTTCAGCTGTCTGGGAGCTATAGATACTCTATTTTGTATATGTATATAGCTTAATTTATAAGGATAATCTTGTGACATTATTTAGAGTATTTCTGGAATAGTTTCACTTATTGCTTTACCTTATAATGTTAGAGTGTTTCTGTTGATACAAAATGATCCTGCAAATAGCTGTAAGCCTGCTCTTATGTTCCTGAGTTGCCTAACCTTTTCTTGCTTTCAAGAAATCTCTTAAAACTCTCAACATAAGTGGCTGTGGGGCTTGGCAGATGGGAAATGTAACAATAGCAGTCACATAGGGCAACTGGTCGGACTTCTTTCCCATGCACCTTGGACTGATTGGAATAAAAGAACACTGCAGATTTCCTTCTGTAACTCTAAGCAGAAGCCAACTGAGTGAATAATCCACCATGTGAAAAAATCCAATCCTCAAAGCATAGAAAGGAGATATTAAAACCTAGGTTCTTTCAACTTGGACCGAGATTTAATTCCAAAGGTGAGTGCCTATGAGGTTTTCTGACATGACTTTATGTTACCATTGTACAGTGGCCTCAAAGAGAAATTTTCCATGTTTGCCTTTCTCTTTTTTACAGCAAAATGTCTGGATTATCTTCGCTATGTAAGCTATAAAACCAGACTAATGTTTAAAATGACTTCTGGTTTGCAGCCTCTTCCAAGTCTCTGTAAAATGTGTAGGAAGTACGTTAAAATGTTTAAATTCAGAGTTCCATGTAAAATGAAGGCAGGCAGACAAACATTACTACAAATTTTCAATAATAAGGCATTTGGAGCTAGGTAACGAAAACGTTAGAGTAATCTGTGGTATATGCTTAGCCTTATGAAACCTAGCAGCTTCACTTTTTTTCTAAGTAGAAACATGATTCATCTCTCTGTCCACCCAAGGACTGCTCCTGTCTCAGAGACCCTGGCAGGGTCTGGTGTAGCAACAGCACCATCAACAATGACAAAGAAAAACACACCAGCTACTCATTAAGGTCATAATTGCCCTTCATCTCCCCATGTAGCATCTGCTTGGTGAATCTCCCCAGTGATGGAGGATAGCCTGGGAAGGAGATAGGTGGGGATCCCCTCACTTGAGAATGGGGGTTCCTATCTGCAAAAAAGCTGTGGGGAGGTTGGACTCAAGATTAAGTTTTGACAGAAGGAATATATGAAGGGAGATAAATTTTTTTCCCATATATTTCATATATATATTTAATAAAACCTTCAGTAACCTATAAGCAGATTTTTATAGATATCAAGGTAGATTTTTATAGAAATAATGGAAAAGGAGAGCATTAGGGAATTGTATTTTGGGTTAGGAGGCAATAGAAATCATCTTCGTCTTGACTTATATTGTAGCCTCTCTACATGAAGTATCTGGAAATAGCATGGGAAGCTTTAAAAGCACGAGAGAATTTTCCCCAAAGATAACTAGAGTATTACTGAGAGTATATCAGATTTCTCAACAACACTGGAGACTAAGTATCACAAGTGATAGCTTACCTTCAAGGATTTTTTTTTCTTTTTTTCTTAAAAATCACAACACAAATGCCTCAAAAGCTTCACATGTGCTTTGGTATGCTGTGCTATAACTGCTAAGTCCCAGGAGGCTCCCTTTCATCCTGTTTTTCTGGGTTATCTTGCTATATTGTTGACTTTTGCAGGATTCTAATCAGAGGGCACATTGGTTAATAATAAAAGTTCTAACTAGAAAGCAGCAAGTTATTCCAAGATTGCACAAAATAGATGCTCTGACTGGAGAGAGTGGAGGTTTTGTCTCAGAATGGCTCTTGGTAAATATTGTTGGGCTCTGGGAATTCAGACAGGGAGTGTACTAATTAGCCTCTGAGGAGGGACCAGGGAAATCCATATATTGGCCATCTCTCTTCAGAAAGAAAAGAAAAAAAATTCTTTACCTTTTCTGACACCTAGGAACAGAAAACATTATTCTGAAAACTCAGTGGAACATCAAATATCTTAGAAGATTTTATCATGGGAACCATTAGAGTATTTAGGCTGTCTTTTAAATGAATATCTGTCAACAGGATGAAATAAAAAAATGACCTCTAAGAAACAGGTCCAGAGAGAAATGAGAAGAGAATGGGTTGTACTAATTAGGATTCTTTGTGTTGCCAGGGACAGAAAGTTTAATACATAATAGATAGAGTGAAGAGGGAAATTAACTAGTTTCTGTATATGAAATGTCCAGGAGTATAATGGTTTCACACTTTGCTTCACAGGGGAGCCCATAATGTATTCTCACAGATTGATTTCTCACTGTCCATATCTTCAAGAGGAGAGTTATCCTCCTCTCTTAGAAAAGGGGTGGCTGCAAAAACTCCAGTCTCACCTTCCAGGTTCTGTATCCATGGAAACAGTGCAGCTACCTCTCATCCAGTACACTCTCTTGTGGCCTCTTGGGTAGTAGGTTCAGGGGCTCATCTTGGAACCAAGGCCTGGGGCTGAAGATTATCTAACTGTCTTGCTCTGAGACTTGACAGATTATATATAAAGACTACAGTGAATCTATGAGGTCAATCAGGAGACTTTGTGTGAAAAAAGTCAAAGTAAAAACCAAAGAGGCAAACAGCAAGGACCTAGTACTTAGAATGAGATTAAGGTGACACAGCAAAAAAGGATAAATATGAACTTATAATTAAAACAGAATTGAGTGCAATAATGAGGACTGCAAAAAAATTAACAGAATGACAAAATCAAAATGCGCATTGAAAATTGGATAAAAGATAGAAAATATTTAGCTATGGCATGGAGAAAAAAATGTTAAGAAAATTTTCTGGAGGGCAAAGAAAAAGAAAAAAAAAGTTATAAGAATCAGAGGGGGGAAAAAAGATCCAACTTAAAATTATAGGTATTCCTGAGGAAGAATTTAGAACAATGGGAATAGAAGTTATAATTGTGCATAATTGAAAACAGACCTTCTAGACATTAAGAAAAAAATTATTTAGGTCAAAGTACTTATATTGGTCTAGGAAATGTTAATGAAAATGACACTCACTTAGATATATCCTAGATAAAATTTTCAATTACCAGGATAAATAAAAATTCTAAAGTTATCCAGCAGAAGAAATAGGCTGTCTATACAGAAAAAGTAATTCTATCCTGAATGTTGACTTCCATTAAATAATGAAATCTGTATTATATCCAGAATTTTGATGGAGTGATACTATGTCCCCAAAATTTTATAATCAGCTAAATTATTATGTATGGATGGAGTCAACAGATATGGCTGTAATGAGAAGATACAATATTTACCTGCATATATTAAAATGAAGTTACTATGGACATACTCCAGCCAACTGACAGCTATATCAAAACAAAAAATCATGACGCTCAGAGGCATGGTATGTACTATGGACTGAGGTTTGTATTTTCCTCAATCCCAAATCCATGAGAATTAGATCAATGTAATGGGATTTGAAGGGGAAGAAATTACTTGAGTTTGGATGAGGTCCTGGAGATGGATGAGTTGGTACCCCCATAATGGAATGACAAAATTAGGGTTTCTCTGTCTTCTCTCTGTCCCATGTGAGGATACAGCAATGTGTTGATCTGCAAACTAGGAACAGGGCCTTCATTAAGAACATGATCTGGCTTGTACCCCAATCTACAATTTCCAGTCTCTAGAACAGTGAGAAATAAATGTTTATTTTTTTATGTCACCCAGTATGCAACTTTCTGTTATATCATCCTGAACAAACTAAGATAGTATGCAAAGGTTGGTGATGATAACTAGAAAGTTTGCAATCCAGAGTCAAGTTTAAATAATTGTAGATATGGTTATAAGAATAAGAATAAATGTAATTGTGTAAATAATTGCTGAATAATAATATATATGTGTTTTAAAACAGCAATTTAATTGCATGTACCAATTTATATATATATATATATATATATATACACACACACACACACACACACACACCAATTTATATATATATATATATATATATATATATATATATATATATATATATTCCACATTGAACTAGCGGAAATGACACAGTGAAGAAATAAGAAAACAGTAAAAATATACTTGTCCTATGTTGAGGGAACTCCAAAAGATATTTAGTTTTTAACTTTAGAAGGAGAGAAAAGGAAATTAAGGAATATTTTGAAAATTCAAATGTAATAATAGTAGTATTAAAAAAGAGTGTATAATTTCTAAAAGAATAAGGAAGAAGCAATTAAGAAATAACAGCCAAAACTTCATACAGCAAAAGGCTAAAAACAGGAAGAAAGCAATGAAATATTAAAAAAAAATCAAAAAAGAATTCAGAGCACTCAAGACAGCGTATTTTTATGTCAATATATTTAAGGTGTTAATTTCTTCTAATAAAGGAAGAGATCCTTATACTTTGTTATGAACAAACCAAAGTAAATGCTGGTTACAAAACCAAAGTTGAGTGATGTGAGCAAAATTGCAAAGTGGACAGTTAGTTGTCAGCTCTCCTTTTCCTGCTGAAACAATGAGTAACAAGCAGAAACTGTTAGAATCAACTTTATCAGAACTACCCTGGAAAAGTGTCAAAGATTTACAACAGCCAAGTCAATGCTGAATCTAAAGAAGGCAACTTCAAAATGGTAGGAAATTTTCATAGCATTTTTACTGGTTCTTACTCTTATTCCCTCCTGGCCACAGTGCCAGTCTTGAAGACAACCCCCCACATTCCTAGATTGGGCTCTGGTCTCATCCTGTAGGCAGCCAAGCTGACTCTGATGGCAAGTTAAAATCTATTCCAGCCTATCGGGGACTACTTGAAGAGTTACTGATTTCTGTTGCACCTAGTTTGAAACTTGGGCTGGAAAAGCAGAGTATTGTTCAAAAAAACGCATGCTAAACATTTGCCTGGGGCAAACGATTACAGCTGAAACATACCACAGATTGTTTAAAGATGCTTAAGAAGCAAAAGCTGAGAAATTGTCTTCAGGAAATTAGGATATATAATATTCCCCATGAATATGGAGGAATTTAGAAGGCTATGTGCATGATTAGCATAAGACATATGCTTATAAAATACCTAAGAAGCTGCTAAGAATCACCTTAGGTTCAGTACAAGTCTGGCTAAGTGTTGAAGGAGGCTTTTTACAAAAATCTGCAAAGGCTGGGAAAACATGACTTTTTTTGATATTTGTTTTAAATTTGGCTCCTGTCAAAATACTAGCTGAACTCCAGCTAAAGAAAAGACTATTAAGTGACTACACATAAAAAAATAGTCTGCAAGAGTAATCTGAGAAAAATCACTACATAAATGGACTATTATAGCTTTAAGTTATAAGTTTAAGGCAAACAAATGAATAAACACACAAAATAACTAGGAAATCCTGAGGAAGGGAGATAATCTGATTTTTAGAGTTACTACACTATTATACAGATGCCTGGTTTTCAATAATTGCAAAAGTCCCAATATACAAAGAAACAGAAAAGCATTGACTATCTAAAGGAGCAAAATAAATTGATAACAAACCATCCTTAAGGAATCCAGATATAAAACTTATGGAGATAAAGATTTTTAAACAACTCTCTTAAATATGCTTTAAGATTTAATTGAAACCATGGAGGGAAAAAGGAAGGAAGGAAGGAAGGGATGAATGAATGAATGAATGAATGAGTAAAGGAAGGAACCAGGAAAACAATGACTAGGTAAAATTAGAGTATACCAAAGAGATAGAGATAAATAAAAAAGGAAAAAACATTCTGAAGTTGAGGGGAACAATAACAAATGGAAAAATTTACTAGAGCTATTCGATAACAGTATTGAACAGGGAGAAGAAAAAAGCAGCAAAATTGAAAATAAAATAATTGAAATTATCAAATTTTAAGAGTGAAAACTAAAAAAGAATGAAGTGAACAGAGACTAAGGTCCCTGTGTGGTACATCATCAAGAACACTAACATGGGCAATATGGAAATTATAGAAAAAGAAAAAAAGAAAAAGAAAGAATATTTGAAAAACAGTAGCAAAACTTTCCCCGAATTTGGTGGTAGACATCAACCTACAAAGCCCAGTGTTCAGTAAGCTCCAAGTAGGATAAAATCAAAGAACCACAAACCTAAATTATAACAAAACCATTAAAAGTCAAATTCACAGAAAGAGTCTAGAACATAGCAAGAAAGAAGTAGTTCATCATGTAACAAGTACTTTCAATAAGATAGCTGGCTGATTTTTTCATGAGAAATCATAATAAACATAAGATAGTCAATAATATTTAAGGTGAAGAAAGGGGGAAAACTTTCAATGGAGAATTTGACATTGGGCACAACTGTTCTTCAAATGAAGAGATAAATAAGGAAGTTATCAGGCAACACATCTTTTCTGACCACAATGAAAATAAGCTAGAAACCAGTAACCAAAGGAAAACTTAAAAATCCCCAAATCATGTAGATTAAACAGCACATTCTTAAATAGCCAGTGTGTCCTGGAATAAATCACAAGGGAATTTAGAAAATAATTAGAGAAGAGCATAAATAAAAATACAACATATCAAAACCTATAAAAATCACTGAAAACAGTGTTCATGGGATGACTTATAGCTATTTACAGCTATAAATGTCTACAGTGATAGAGAAAGATCTCAGGTCAATAACTTAACTTTATACCTTGAGAAAGTAGAGAAAGGATAGCAAACCAACTCCAGCTATCAGAAGAAAGAAAATAATGAAAATTATTGTACAAATAAATAGAGAATAGAAAAATACTGAAGTTTCAATAAAACCATTTTTTAAATTTGAAAAGATCAATAAAACATGTCCTTAGTTAGACAGAAAAAACAGTATGCAAATGAAATCATAAATGATAGTGATAAAAAGGTTTAAAATAATTCTATGAATAATTTTATGCCAACAAATTACATAACCTAGAAGGAATGGGCAAGTTATCAAAAATATACAAATTATGTAACTTCAAGGGGAAATAGAAAATCTCAACAGAATTATAATGAGTAACAAGAATGAATCAATAGTCAAACTCTTGCTGAAAAAGAGATGTTCAGGACCAGATAACTTCACTGATGACATCTGCCAATATTTAAAGAATTAACACTAAAAATTCTCAAACTTTTCCAAAAAAATTAGAAGAAATATTTTCTAGCTCATCTAAGAAGGCAGTTATCAAACCAAATAGAAACATTACAAGAAAAGAAAATTATACAAGGGATGTTGATCCTGCATGATTGTGGATCAAAAATCTTCACAACATACTAGAATAATGAATTTAACCCAGTGCAGGTTACCAATTAACTTATAAAATTTAATTGTAGACTAAAATGAAAGATGCAGAAAGAAAGTGAAAAAGGAATTCTGTTTATAGTAGCACCCAAAACAATAGAATACTCAGGAACAAATTTAACCAAAGAGCAGAAACATGTTTATACTGAAATCTACAAATCATTGTTCAAAGAATTTACACATAAAACCTAATAAATGTAAAGATACCCAACATTTGTGAGTAAAAAGACTTAATATTGTTAAGATGTCAATTCCATTCAAAGTGATCTACAGGTTAAATTCAAATTCCATTAAAATTCAGAAAGTTTTTTTTAAAAATTTTTGGCAGAAAAGGAAAAGTTCCAAGTGACTAACAAGATACTTTATGTCCCTGATTAATTCTTCATTCTGGAAATGCATATTAATGAAATCATATGAGATTTTTTTGTGATTGGCTTCTCTGAGAGTGGTAATCACTGAATCTAAAGAAGGCAGAAGACAAGAAAGCATAGTGCATTCCCAAGAACAGTCACTTGGGATACTGATAAATGGATTAGCTAAAAAGCTTATTTGATCATGATTTTTTTTTAATAAGGCAAGGTTGACTTATAATGGAAAATTAAAGAAAACTACCATACTGAATCAATAACAGAGAAAACCCATATTATGATCTTATTACATGAAGAACAATTTGATAAAATTCAATTCTTATTTGATATAAAGAAAGCAAATTAGGAATATAAAGAAAATTTTTCATCTTGCTAGGGTATATCTCCAAAATATACAGTTCTTCTTCTTCTTCTTCTTCTTCTTATTATTATTATTATTATTATTATTATTATTATTATGCTGGAGAGTGAACCCAGGGCCTTGATGCATGAGGGGCAAGTGCTCTACCCACTGAGCTATATCCTCAGCCCAAGCTCATATTATTTTTAAGAGTGGTTTTCCCACACAAAATCAAACAAAAGGAAAGGATATTTTACATTGCATTAGAGGACTAGCCAACAATAAACATTAAAATCATTAGAAAGATGAAACACTATCTTTTGTGTGCATATATCAGTTCCCAAGCCCCCAGTTCCAGAGGACACGGTGATGAGAGCCTGATGATGTCCTCAAATGCAGTGTAATGGATTGTATAACAGGAGAGGAACCCTGAGCTTAGGGAATCCAAATCTTTTGTAATGGGTCATAAACCTGACTTATTTTTGCCCCCAAAGTAGACATTATCTCCGACTTCCAAAGATGCTTGGTATACATATTTTCTTCAGGAAACAGTTTGAATACCTGTCAGTACTTCTGTCTACAAAACATGCAACAACGTTAGAGCCCCATGGGAAATTCGCTTCCAATGCAGAAAGAAATTAGTAACACACGAAACAAAACAACAGCAATACTTCTCCAGTGAAAACTGCAAGATGCTGTTAAGAACAGTTGTAGATATCCTAATTAAAGGAATAATTATAAGATGTTCATGGAAAATAAGATTCAAAATTGTTAAAATATTAATTATATCCAAATCGATCTATAGATTTGATCCAATCTCACTCATAGTCAAAACATAGTTTTTTAGCAAAGTTATTTTAAAATGTATATAGAATTGTAAAGAATCTGGAGTAGTCAAAAATGAAGAACTTATAGTTCCTGATTTGGAGGTTTACTAAAAGCTAGAAGACAGGATATTATTGACATAAACATATTCAGTATAATAACAATAGAATAAAGTCCAGAAATAGACTCATTTACACAGCCAAGTAATTTCAACAATGGTGCTGAAGTGATTTCATTGGAAAAGAAATTTGTCCCTCAAATGAAGGTGGAAAAAATGAAAAAATATATAGTAAAAAATAAACTCTATTATGGCTCTCAAAATAAAAGTATACAATGACTAAGCAATTCATAGGAAGACAAATAAAAACATTCTTAAAAATTCCATTCATGGAAGACAAATAAAAACATATATCCACTAAATGACCTGTATAATAGAATGAATGATCATACCAGCTCCTTTTAAAATGGTCCACAACTGTAAAAAAAAAAAGTTCATGTTAATTAATAGAATAATGGATAAACAAACTGTAGAGTATCCACACAACAATAATATTTATCAGCAATGAAAAGGAATGATATACTGATGCATGCAACAGCATGAATAAATCTCACGGACATTGTGCTAAGCCAGGGAGGATGTATATACAAAAAGAGTATATATTTAAATAAAACTCTGTATAGGCAAAAATAATCTGTCATAAAAACAGAACAGAGACTGCCCGGGGCACATGGTGGACTGACTGGCAAAAAGCCAACTGAACTTTTTGGGGTGATGGAAATGTTCAGTAACTTGATAATGGTCTAGGTCACAACATCCTCTGCCGCTTTTGTCAAAACTTATGAATTGTAAGTTTGTGTATGTTACCTGTTATAAATTTTCACTTAAAATAGCTCTAAGACTGTAAATCATCAAAATACAACTTTTAAATACAAAGAGCTTATTATACAAATGTTAGTGACAAGAAACAGCTCTTATAAACTGAAAATATGATAGTCCAAACCAACAGTGACAAAACAATTTGTGAGAGAGTACTAAGAAAATTCTCCAGATGTAAAAGTAATGATTTATAAAGAAAATGGAAAAATAAGAGAGGTAATAAGAATTAAAAATTAAAAATTTTACATGACTGAACAGTAGTTTCAGAGAAGTCAACTAAGAAAACAGAAAAGTAATGAATTTATTAAAATAAAAATACAGGAACAGTTTTCAGAGCTAAAGCAGCAGGCATTTCTATCACTATCACGGAACATCATTTACAGATGTAGAGGTGATTAATGGAATAAATAGTATAAAACATTTTAATGTGCAGCTTCTTTATTTGACCTGGACTGATGATGTGGGACAGGAGACTGCTGTTTTTAACATAAGCTCTTCAGCGTTACTCTGGGAGGATCTTAAATTTTTTGTATGTATTAAACACAAACATATGCAAAATTTGAAGAGATCAGAATCCAAGTGGTCCATCCAAATGTAACATTTTTTTCAAGTTTATTTTTGTTGGCTATGTTCTTGCTGGTTAAGACCTATGTTATTATGGGAAGTGAGATGCCATCTCGCTTGTAAGATATGAGAAAGATCTCAGCTCTTCAGATCCTGAGAATTGCAAAGGCTAATTAAAAAAGCAAATCATCAGGATTAAGATCAAAATCATCTGTTGGAAATGCAACAAAGAACAATTGTGGCTTATTGTCAATAAAAGTAATAAGAGGACTTGACGGCTGCAGATAAAATCTATTGTCTAAGTCCTTTACTAGACCCTCTGGAGTTACAAACTACATTAGTTTCCTAAGGCAACCATAACAAAGTACCACAATTATGGGTGGCTCACACAACAGAGATTATTCTCTCATAGTTCTGGGTACTGGAGGTCCAAGATGGAGGTGACAACAGTGTTCTTTCTTCTGAGGTACATTTCCTTGGTTTATAAATGGCCATCTTCTCCCTGTGGGGTTCATATGATCTTCCCAGGGTGTGTCCCTATCCTAACATACTATTCCTATCAGGACATTATTTGTAGCCGATCAGGACCCACCTGTCCTCATTTTTAACTTAATTACCTCTTCCAATTTCCTATGTTTAAATACAGTCACATTGTGAGGTATTGGGAGTTAAGACTTCGACTTAGGAATTTTGAGGGGACATAACTGAGTTCATAATAATATTCTGGTTACCCATTGTTTAGCAACACCCTTGATTTTCTCCTCAGACATGTTTTTTTTTAATTGTTTGCAATATGGATAGACTGAGAATCTTCCAAATCAATGGGTTCTCTTTCCTCTTTGTTTAGCATTTCATTCAATTTACCTTCCTTTGCTCATTTTTTACTGTAACAAGTAGAAACTAGGCCATGCCTGGAACACTTCCTCACAAGTTTTACTTTCCACACAACACTACCGCACAATGCAACTTCTTTGACCACTTTGTAACAAGAATCACCTTTCGTCCAGTTTTCAATAACATGCTCCTCATTCCTGTCTGAGACCTCACTACAAGCACCTTTAGCATCCATATTTCTTCTAATAGTGTCTTCAAGATAATTGAGGCTTAAACACACACACACACACCCAGAACTTTTGCAGTCTTCACTATTACTAGTTCTCACACTGCTCCCACATTTTTGGATATCTGTGAGAGCAGCAATATGCTTCCTGGTACCAAAATCTCTATTGGTTTCTTAGGAGTGCCTATTCTCATTTTTATGGAGGTCTTCACATAGCCAAGGTCATATCCTAAATTCCTTCCTCTTAGCAGGACTTCATTCTTGTATTAGAGCCCAATCATATGATCACATTTTATTCTACCTCTTTAAAGGCCCCACCTCCAAATAAAGTTACCTTCTGAGGTCCCAGAGTTTAGGAATGAACATACGAATTTGAAGGAGGACTCAGTCTAGCCCCAGTTCATACCAAGGGTCTGTTGAACATTCTGACTCCACTGCATATTAACCTTAAACTTTTCAAAACTCATTTGACATTTTTGGGGGACAAGTGCATGGAGTATTGCATACATGGCATACGTTAAGGGTGTCTGAGTGGCAGGCCACTCTCTCTGCTAGGGGTGTAAGCAGCAAACCACTTACTGCATAGGCACAGCCCTGGGCATAAGGCCCTGTGTTGCAGTCCCTGTACTTGCTTCACTGCCCTGCCCGCTCCTCGATTTGTCATTGCAGGGACAGTTGGCCAGAAATTATATTGGTGACTGCCTGTAATCCGCCTAGCTACTGACTGAATATATATACATGGTACTGTGCAATAAAATCAGACCTGCTCCCTGTTTGTTCTCCGGAGGTCTTGATTAGGGATTCTGCAGCCACAGTCTCCTCTACCCTGTTTCATGGACCTCCTTGCTGGACGAGAGAGAGCCCACACATCAATTATCACTTATCACACAATGTATTAATTAATTATATGTCAACTTGTTATTTTCTAATCCATTCAAGCATTGTCTTTCAATGAGATTACAGTTTCTTCATATCCCTCCACTGTGTTTAGAAGAATGCTCTGAGCCCCTATCAGAGCGCTGAATCTGAGAAATTTGAAATTAAAAATACTTTGATAGAACATTAATAATTTTACTTCCCTAAAAGAGAATCGGAGCACTCTGGATAACAAACATTTCTGTTATTTTCATATGCCTTAAATTCATTCAACAAAAATCATTGAGTCTTACTGGTAATGTTATAAGCCTGTAAAATAAGATAGTCAACCATTGAGACCTGTTAATGAAGTAAACATAAACAGAATGACAGTTGGAGCCCAAGGAAAATATATATCTAGATACACACACACATTCACATATACAACCAGACTAAATATTAATAGATCAATAGGGTTAATGAATAAGGAATATCTAAATAAATAATTGAAATTTGTGATATGATTTGTTACAACAAGAGATGTTTTTCTTCCTTTTGAGTTTTAAAGATTAAGAAATAGTTGGAGGAAAAGGAAGGACGGTTTTCTTATAAACAAAAAGGTAGAGAAGACATTATTTCCACCCCCAGTTCTTTCCCTGTATTATACTTTCACGATACCATCTAAAACATTGTGTTTTTTCTTTTAAATTTTCATATCCACTTAGATGTAATAATTTCTGTTTAATAAACTTGATTTCCTTTTATCCTCTGGAAACTTGGTTACCAGGGGCAAAACATAAAAATAAAATGATATTTATTATTCTATTTTTGCAAAGATTGATGTAGTAAAATCTTTTATAATTTGAGATTTGCAAACTTCTATTTTAAATTGCAGATAAGCTACAGATTTATCCCAAGCCTTTCTCCCATACCCACTAAATCCAGTAGTTACCTAGCAAAAAGAAAAAAAAAAGACTCAAGGCAAACTGCATGTGGTCAACAAACTTATGCTGGAGAAATTAGCCTAGATCTTACAAGAGAACTTTAAAAAATTTAGAAGATACATTTGATTCAGGAGGATATCAAGAATCCCAGGGAACTAAATTATTGGTTGGCCCATTGGGAGACTGAAAATATTTCATGGTCCCTGATCCAAGACTCCAGAGAATTTAAATTTGAAACATACTATTCATTTAAAAATATTGAAAAGAACACAAGTCCTGTCCATATCATATGTTCAAATTTTAAAAATAAAATCAATTACAAGATTGTAGTTAAAAAATAAGCCTTACAGTATAAATACTCCAGTACCTGATTTATACAAAATAATACCAAATGGGTATGCAAAGATTCTTAGAGTTATCTTATTTATCTAATCTGTGGGGTCTTTTATCTTAGATAACATTTAAAATTGGGTAATTAAATGTCTTTAATATTTAATATTGAATATATGTACTGAATGTATGTACTTAGAAACTACATGTAAATATCACGAAGAGAAAGGAGAACACAGAAGTAAAATTAACAAATTAAAAATTCAGGGAGAATCTAAGCCTCTGCTCACTTTGGGCTTTGTACCCAGGAGGGGTTGGGAGAGTGATGTATTTCCCTGTCAATGTCAATTTATAGTGTCCTGCAGAGAAAATAATTGAACAAGACCCTCCAGAATTCATTTCACTTTTTCATAACCCATACAATCTTTCTTGCATTGTGCATACATATATGCAGAACATAAATTAGCTTAGTGAGGGAGCATTGTGTAACTGTCAATAAGCTTTTAATTGTATGCAAGTTATATTACCATCATACTATTAAGTGCTGGGTTAGGAGGAGGAAATACAGAGGTAAAGGGAAACTGTCTCAATGGCCCGCCTCTCCTCTCCTAGACTCTCTTTTAATTCTTTCTCACTTTTCTTCTCATCCCCTCCCCTTCATGTGTGAAGCCTTTGAAAGGAGTGTTATCAACTATCACTGAATCAGCCACCTGTCTCCTTGGCAACACTTATGCAGCTTTACCAGGCTCTGGCTGCTAGTGAGTACCTTCAACCTTGTAATCCTGGAAAAGGAGCTTCAAATTGTTACCATCTGGTATACTGAACTCATATAATGACAGAAGAACTGTGTCTTAGTCAGACATAGTACTCATGGTTACAAGAAGATGTTTTATAATTCACCAGCAGTGAAACAAAAAAGATAGAAGGAGGAGAGAAAATTCATTTCATAGCCGAAGGAAAAAATATATGATAAATAATTTTTAAAGAAGCTTTATCCAGCTCTTAACAACATGTTGTTAAATTCTTACTTCCACTCATATTCATATTGAAGCTTACATGGCTCCATGTCTAACCATCGGTAAGTTCTCTGATCATTCAGTGTGTTCAATTAAAGTGACATTGTTGCCCACCTGCAGGCCCTACACTGTTTCTCCATTCTTCCTGCTGCAATTCCAATTTTGCTGCAAATTTCAATTTCATTCCACTTCTTCACCCCACCTCATGCCCCATGGCTCAGGACTAAATCCTGACTAATAGAAGTCAATCCAGTAATTTCATTCTTTTTGCTAAAAATAGGTCTAGGAGAAGATTATGTGACTCCGTGTTGGTTTAATAAGAAAGGAAGGGAAGCCAACAGGTGTGTTGATCAAAAAGAAATGTAGAAGATGTTTCTATACTTGGACTGAGATGGTTGGTTTGCCTGTGACTTGAGTGTGTCTCCAAAGGTTCAAGTGTTGGGAGCTTGGTCCCCAGTCTGTCAATGTTGAGAGGTGGTGGAAGCTTGAAGTGGAGGGGGTCTGATGGCAGGTGATCAGGTCTTTAAGAGGGATTAATGATTTTCTCATGGGAGTGCATTCTGGGTCTCCCAGAAAGTCCTCCGAGAGGAAGTTGTGGTAAGTGAGCCTCACATTCCACCTGAGTCTCTCTTGGTTACTCCTCTCTATGTGCCATTCTCCTCACTTCTGCATGCAGTTATTTATTTCTCTTTCTGTTTCTCCACCATGTTGGGATGCAATTAGCTGTCATGAGGCAAATGAATTTCTTTTCATTATACATGACTCAGGATTAGGTGTTCTGTTATAGCAACATAAAACACACTAATCCATGGGGTAACTACCTTGATCATAAAGGGTGCTGGTCTGAGACAAGAGACATAAAGAATATTATTTTTGATGACACCACTAAACTATTGAATTAACTAAATCTGAAGTAGTCTAACATCTATAATTCTTTTAAAGTAAAAAGAATTATAGAATTTTCTTATTGTTTATTGTAATTAGTTTGTATATCTATTTATTTTACTTTCTATATAGTAAACATGCTTAAACATCTTCATTCCTTTTATTTTCAGCCCCAAACTTCTTAGAGTCCTTCTTTTATAAATTTTTCTCTGATTTTAAAACAATCAAATCCATTCTAACCCATCTAGGCCTACCCTGTATTGAGCTATAGATCTTAAAAAGTTATTTAAAATTCAGGTATTTTTTAAGGAAGTTGACTCAAAAGTATTTTAAAATCATATTGGTCAAAATTCAACTATTTCTTAAGTGATATTACCTGGGAGATTTTATATTAAAGAAAGGAGAGGGAGCAGTAAGGAAACAGTCTATCAAGGGTCCTGCTAGATTGAAGAATAACAGAAGCGTTATTGGGATCTGAGGAGAACAACACGGAGCCAGGTACGGAAACCAGGAATAGTGCAAGAACTGTGTTTTAGAAGTTGTACAAAGAAAGATGCAGAGTGAGAGAGCACCAAGTTCCTATCTTTCCTTCTGGAAAGATGAACTTCACCTAAAATTGATAAATGAGTACATAAATGCACAGTTGTTCCTCGGTATCTGTTAGGGATTGGTTCCAGTGTACCCCAGGGATACAGTGTACCCCAGGGATTTTGTATCCCTGGGGTACACTGGAACTAATATCGTTAAATAAAAGATCCTAGTGTCAGCATATAAACCATGCACATCTTACACTTTCGATCATCTCTAATTACTTATAAATACATAATAGTATTTATATAGTGTAAATATTATGTAAATAGTTGTTATGCTCTATTATTTAAGGAACAATAACAAGGAAAAACACTGCACATGTTCAATACAGATACATTTTTTCCCTAACATTTTTTATCTGCAGATGGTTGAATCTATGGAGTGAAACCTGGGGACATTGAGGGCTGGCCTGTATATGCTTACTACTTCCAGAGTAAAACTCCTTTTGTTCTGTTATTTGAGGGATTGTGGACCTAATCACAGGTGACTCCTACCCCGACACCTATACTTTAAAATAAAGCCTGGAAAAAATACTAAGTAATACCTGGAAGTCTAGAAATGTCACAATAAGGAGAAAGATCTAGTGAGGAGATGGATCTTCCTAGAACAGAGCAATGAAATCCTACACCAGCAGCTTGTTTTATTCCTAAATGTGCAAATATCTTGAGGAAAAAGAGGATCATAATGATTGTATAAACTTATTATAACAAAAAAGCTAATGATGAAGGAAAATGTTTGCTATACAGAACTTTAAAAACATCTCTAATTAGAATATTCAGAAAAAAACTTGTGATTGTTTTTACTAAAATAAGAACAGGGTTAAGGGTATATGAAGATTTTGAAGAACTTTCAAAAGATATAATTGCAATAATTAAAAAAAAAGTTAAATGGAAGGTCCTTTGAAAGCAAAGTGACCAAATTTCCCAGAATGTAGAACAACAATATGTAAAAGACAAAGATAATTAGAAGGTGAAAATAGACTTATAAGATCAAACCAGGAGGTACAGCTGCAGACGACTGGCGGTTTTAGAAAGGGAGAACATAGAAAATGAGGAGAGGAAGTTATTAAGAAAATAACAGGGAACAATATCTAGAACAAAAAAGGACAGTGATTTTCAGAGCAAGACATTTTAACAAGCTTCTACTTGGACAGCAGCTAGCACAGAGTGCATTTATCCCAGGAAAAAGCATCCCAAGCACCAGGTAAGCTTACTGGCATGCTGGGAGGTCTTGAAGATATGATAAGAAACATTATTCTTTGTTCAAGAAGGAAAATAAGTTAATTAGAAACTACAAACAAATGAACCAACCCCCCCTAAATCAAAAACAAATTCCTAATACTATTTCAAAACATCATAGGAAAAGACACTGGAAGATTAACCTACCATCTTGCATAGAGATCCTCGAGATCATGATTAAGACGTCATAGCTGCTGTTCAAATTTTAAAAGATAAGCAGGCAGAACAACTAAAAACAATATCCTCATCAAGCATTCTTAAAAGAATTGGGAAGATCTTCATCTTTCTTTGTGGGAAGGGAAGATACATTATCTATAGCTGATTAATCAGTCTGCTAAAGACCTTTAGTTAAATGTTGTGAATTATCTACATGGAATTATTTACTTTCTCTTAAAGAATCATTATAATAAAATAATAAAAATTAATCTAAGATGACAGAAAATATTGAGGGGAGAAATCATCAAAAGAAAGAATCAGCAGTAGTTGACATACAGAGCCCCAGTTTCCTGGAACAGAAGGAAGATAGGAAAAGGATCTACCCTCCCAAGCCCCTGAAGGAATTAGAGGAATTCTCCAGGAAGATCTAAGTGCATCAAGAACAATTCCTCTCTCTCTTATTTTTTTTGCATACAATTCTTAATACACCTTTACACCACCATTTATCATATCTCTGTTTGTATATAAGGTATGTTGACACCAAATTCACATCTTCATACATGTATTTTTACAATGATGACCATCTCCTTCCACCATCCTAGCTAATGACATAATTTGGCATGAACATACTTTGTATACAGAGTTATGAAAAATTGTGCTATGGTTGGATAATTATGAATATAATGCACTCCACTATTGTCATATGTGTAAGAAATAAATAAATCAATTAATTAAAAAAAATAAGACCTCCATATTCTGGCCTTCCTGGATCACCCCCACATGAGGGCTGGAACATTCCCAATCACCTATAACAGTGTTGTTTTAGTGACAATTATTTTTCATTGTTTTTTAAAAATTTATTTCTTATTGACACAAAAGGATATGTATTGTACATATACATTACGAAGCAATAATAAGAAAACACTGGTGAAACCCAAACCAATGTAAGGGGTAAAACGAGAAGTGTTAAATGTGATGTAAATGCTGCATGAGTTTCTTTCCCATATCCTGTCTCCACTGTCCCCATAATCCTAGATCACACATTCACCATTTGTGAACTTTTTAAAAAATAGAACTTTACTATATGCATGTTTTTGCTTAATTATTTATTTATTTCTTTATTTATTTAGGTTTCAGACTTTATGAAAATAATATTCTTTCTCTTTCTCTATGCTTTCAATTTCTGCTTTTAATCATTCAACCTTGTATTTGTATGATTTTTTTGGGAAAAGTTCAGAAAGTACATAGTCCAGCCTGTGTGAGCCGTATGGTCTCTGTTGCCACTGCTCAGACTTGTGTAGCAGGAAAATAGTTACAGACGACATATAAACAAATGGGTGTGGCTGTTATTTACAGAAGCAAAAAATCTTAGGGATTTGGCTTATATTCTTTAGTTTGAGCGTACCTGCAGAATAGCTGTATGTGGGATGTTTGTCTTGCTGAATACAGTGTTACCAGACAGTGTAGGAGGAACTCAATAAATATTCTTGAATAAAGGGCCACATAAACATCCATTCATCTTTGTAACATAGTTCTCTGGATATTTTCTTGAGATCAATTATTAGCAGAACTGTTGAAACAAAGAGTATGGAGTCATGATGTATTTTTGCTAGATTTTATCTTCTTCTTAAAAGGGTATTGTGTACCTTGTTTATTCACAGTAGCAGTATATAACAGTGCCTGTTTTCTCACACCCTCATTAAAATTAGTTATTACCAATTCCTTTTACTTTCAGTACCCTAAGTGAAAAACAAAAATACGACCCTGTAATTTTATTTGAATTTTTTATCTTCTTTTTAAAATAAATCTTCACATTCTTTGTCTGTTTTTCTATTCTATTTGTTTCCTGATGATTTGTAAGGATCTTTGCCTGTAATAGAAATTTATGCTCTGCATATATGTCAAAGAATGAAGAGCATCCTATGCAATATCTGGAATAAAAATCTGAAGTTATTTACTCTCGGTAGTAAAGGAGAGTAGAGCAGACCAGCACAGTCTTGGGTGCTGATTTTATATAGGGCTGTTGGAAAGCAGTCAGGGCTTCACAGACTTCAAGAGGTGAAAGAAGGCTGATATCTCCTTAGAGGAAGTGGGGTTCCTGGAATGATATCTTATTGATTATTTTCCATTCATAAACACTTTTACTGCCAAGTCTGAAAGCCAGACCTTGGTCAGTTAATATCAGAAACACAGGTCCTCACTGATTGGTAAAATTGATAGAATTGATGCCTTTTCATTTCTTTGCTGAGAAAATTTGTCTTTTGGCTGGAACAGATTAAAATGGCTTCTTCTGGTCATTTGCCACAACGGCTAGAGAAAACTCGTGTGTGTGTGTGTGTGTGTGTGTGTGTGTGTGTGTGTGTGTATGTGTGTGTGTGTGTGTGTGTGTGTATGTGTGTGTGTGTGTGTGTGTGTGTGTGTTTGTCAGAGGAGTTTAAAGTTTTATTTAGATAATTTATTACTAGCTTACTTTTTAATTCTTGTCTTTGTAGTCATATTTTTCATGAATGTTCTCTACCTCCACGGTGGTTGGAAACAGTCCACATTCTTTAAAGCATTTTCAGTATTTTGAAATCTAGATTATTAAACCATTTAAACAATTAAGTCATTATCTGGAATTAAGTATCAGGATCAGTGTTAAGTAATAGTTTAATTTTTATTTCAAAATTAGTTGCCAATTTTCTGAGTCTCACTGAATAACATAATTTCTCCATTTGTAGGATGCAGTTATTAAATTATAAAATATGTGCATATCATGTATATGTGCAGATATTTGATTTTGTTTCTACAGCCTTTATCTTTCTATAAAAGTGCCAATATTTTCAGTTATAGTAGTTTTATAGTGTGTGAATAATTGAAAAGTTTAACCTCCATTTAATTTTTCAAGAATGTTTAACTTATTGATGAACATGCATTTTTCTATCTAAAATTTCATATATTTTGGGAAATTTCTCCCTCTCTCTTTCAAAATATGACTTGTGTTTTGAACATATGTTCATTAAAACAAATGCATTTAAATTTGGGGGGGGGAAGGGGACAACTGCCAACTTTTCAAAATTATCTCCCCATCTGGAAAGACTAAGTTTCTCAAATTAGTCAAATATTTTATTTTTTCTAACCAAAGTGAAACCTCAGGAGATCTAAACTTACCTGGCAATGTTTTGAAAGCATAAAACCCTCACTGTTCAGAAAAAAAAAACAAAAAAAAAACTATGCACAAACTCATTACATCTTGCACAATATTTCTGGAAAAATAACAAATTCTCACAAGTCCATGATGGACTACCAATAAAAAACTACCATATCTTTTAGAAAGAATTTTGTAAGGTTCTACTTGTCCTGGTGTCTACTTATTTCATATCATTCTTCTCTGTATGCTAAGCATTTAGGGAGATCCAAGATGGAGGGCTGGAGGGAGGCTGCGTTCTGGGTCCCTCTGTGACCTGGGATTCAAGTAGTGGGAATACTGTCTCTCTGTATCCTCACCTCCTACCTCCTTAACATCCCATCGTACCCCCAGGGATCCCAGCCACTGTGTCCAAACAGGGCCTCCGTCTGCCCTTCTATGTGGGCCCCCACCTACCAACATGGGGCTCCCCGGTAACCTGCACCCGGGGAAACGGGACGCAGTCTGGAGACAACTGCCTGCTGCAACACTACACACCACAGAGCTCATCTCTGAACACACCACCCAACACCACCACCAGCCCCACTTGACCCTATACCCCATCTCTGAAAGCAGTCTCCTCCATCTTGGGACATCTTTGTCGCCATCTTTAGTTGGGGCAACTCCCAGCTTGGGACATTGGCTGGGGCCTAGTAGCAATATCAAGGTATCTAGAGCCCCAAACTCTGGCTTTCCCTAACAGCCTCTAACCTGGCCCAGTGCTGGTGGCTACATGGCGGGTCCATAGCTCCCAAAGCCTGGTACTAAACTGCCCAATACGAAACCGCTCTCTGTGACAGGTGCACAGGCTCCAGAGTGCAGCCCACTAGAACTTCAGAGAGAAAGGTTCCTGATTGGGAAGTAGAAAGGGAGGGGGTGAGAGAGATAATGTTTAGAGACTAAATTAGAGGCCACAAATTGTGAGGTCTACAGGTGATATAAGGAGTTAAGACCAGGCACCCACATCACAAGAGTGGGCCCCAAAGGAGATCCTTGGGTTGCAGTCTCTCATCAGGGACCAGCAAGTGCTATATCCCAGGTCCAGGAGCTCCATCTCCAAGACCAACCCTCCCACACTAATAACCTTCACCATCCTGAGGGTGGAGACACCAGCAAACATCAGACAACCCCACTTATTGAATGAGAAGGGAGGCAGGAAGGATAATGCACTTCAACAGCAACAACAACAACAACAACAACAACTTGTATTTTCCTTTGAGATTTTTTTTTCTTTTCTCTCTTTTTTTTTTCTTCTCTCCCTTTTCTCCCACCCTCACATCGTCAATATTTGTGAAACCTAGTGCTTTTCATGAATTAGGCTACTAAAGACTGGGACATCTGAATAGTATATTACAGTTGTGTTGTATATTCTTTAATCTCCTACTTTTAATTTTTCTTAATATTTATGTCTGTTTGTTTATTACACATTCTGTATTGTCTCCCCAAAATTATTTTCTATCTTTTCTTCTGCTACTAGCCAACATTTTTAGATTCCTTTTCCATACTTCCTAAGATCCAATAATTCTATATCCTCACCTCCTACCTCCTTAACATCCCATTGTACACCCCATGCCTGGTTCACTCTTTGTCCACTATCAGAAAATGTAAACCATTTTGGAAACTTACTTTTTGTTTTGTAGGTAATAATTGAATTCACCGTTGTTTCTGTCCATTGTGACAATCCATAAGCATCTCAATAGCAGCTATATGAATTGAGGCTGTATATTGTTTGCATTGGGATCTGGTAATATTGTTCTCCCCCTTAAAAGAGAGGTATTTTTGGAACCCAGCAGGGACACTGTAAGCCTATAGAGTCAAAACTGTAAAACCTCAGATCCACAGTTTTTGGGAAAAGAACTAAAAGGAAAGTTCGTTGCATGGAGTTCATTTCTTTTAAGAAGAAAAAGTAAAATAAATAAATAAATAAATAACCTAACATTACATCTCAAAGCCTTAGAAAAAGAAGAACAAATGAACACCAAAAGCAGTAGAAGACAGGAAATAATTAAAATCAGAGCTGAAATAAATGTAATTGAAACAAAAGAAACAATTTAAAAAACTGAAAAAACAAAAAGTTGGGTTTTTTTTGAAAAATAAATGAAATAGATAAACCCTCTAAAAATTGGAACAAAACAAAGATGTCCTCTTTCACCACTTCTATTCAACATCATCCTTGAAACTCTAGCCAGAGAAATTAGATAGAAAAAATAAATGAAAGAGATATACATAGGAAAATAAGAACAATCACTATTTGCCAATGACATGATTCTATACCTAGAGGATCCAAAAAATTCCACCAGAATACTTCTAAAACTAATAAATAAAGTTAGAAGTAGCAGGATATAAATTCAACACCCATAAATCAAAGGCATTTCTGTACATCAATGACAAATCCTCTGAAAGAGAAACTAGGAAAAATATCCCATTTACAATAGCCTAAAAAAAATTGGGAATCAACTTAAAGAAAGAAGTGAAAGATCTCTGCAAAGAAAACTACAGCATACTAAAAAACAAAAAGAAATTAAAGATGAACTTAGAAGATGGAAAGATCTCCCTTGCTCTTAGATAGGCAAAATTAATATTGTCAAAATGACCATATTACCAAAAGTTCTATACAGATTTAATGCAATTCCAATCAAAATCTCAATGGCATTCCTAATAGAAATAGAAAAATCAGTGATGAAATTCATTTGTGAGAATAAGAGACCCGGAATAGACAAAAGAATTTTTAGCAAGAAGAGTGAAGCAGATGGCATCACTATACCAGTCCTTAAACTATACTACAGAACAATAGTAACAAAAACAACATGATATTCACACCAAAATAGGTACAGAATAGAGAACACAGAGACTAACCCACATAAATACAATTATCTCATACTAGAAAAAAGTGCCAGAAACATATATTGGAGAAAAGAAAGGCTCTTCAACAAATAGTGCTGGAAAAACTGGAAATCTATATTCAGGAAAATGAAATTAAGTTCCTATCTCTCACCATGCACAAAAGTGAATCAAGGACCCAGGAATTAGACAAGTGATCCTGAACCTAATAGAAGAAAAAGTAAGCCCAAATTTTCACCATGTGGGATTAGGCTCTGACTTCCTTAACAAGACTCCTGTAGCTCAAGAAGTAAAATCAGGAATCAATAAAGGGGATGGATTCAAACTGATAAGCTTCTTTTCAGCAAAAGAAACAATCAGTGCAGTAAAGAGAGAACTTAGGAATGGGAGCAAATTTTTACCACACACCCATCAGGTAGAGCATTAATCTCCAGGATATATAAAGAACTCAATAAACTTAACAACGGAAAAACAAATAACCCAATAAATAAATGGGCTAAGAAACTGACACTTCTCAGAAGATGATATACAATCAATCAATAAATATATGAAAAAAGTGTCCAACATCTCTAGCAATTAGAGCAATGCAAATGAAATTGTGGTATAAAGGTGTATTAAGAATTGTAATGAAAAAATTAATAATAATAAAAAAGAAAATTACTCTTAAAGATTTCATCTCACTCCTGTCAGAATGGCAGCTATTAATACAGACAACAATAATCCTTGGCGAGGATGTGGGGAAAAACGCACACTCATACATTGCTGGTGGGACTTCAAATTGTTGTAGCCAATCTGGAAAGCAGTACAGAGATTCCTTGGAAAACCTTGGGAATGGAACCACCATCTGACCCAGCTTTCCACTCCTCCGTCTACACCCAAAGGATTTAAAAACAGCATACTACAGGGACACAGCCACATCAATGTTTATAGCAGCTCAATTCACAATAGTTAAACTGTGGAACCAACATAGATTCCCTTCAGTAGATGAATGAATAAAATTTGGCATATATACATAATGGAATATTACTTAGCATTAAAAGAGAACAAAATCATGGCATTTGCAGGTAAATGGATGGAGTTGAAAAATATCATGCTAAGTGAAGTAAGCCAATCCCAAAAAACCAAAGGCTGATTTTTTTCTCTCATATGTGGATGCTGACCCATAATGGGGGAGCATGGGAAGAATGGAGGAACTTTAGATAGAGCAAAGGGTAGGGAGGGTGAGGGAGGGGACATGGTGATAGAAAAGATGGTGGAATGAGATGGATATTATTACCCTAAGTACATGTATGATGGCATAAATGGTGTGACTCTACTTTGTGTACAACCAGAAACATTAAAAATTATGCTCTGTATGTGTACTATGAATTGAAATGCATTCTGCTGTCATGTACAAGAAATTAGAATAAATTTTAAATTCAAAAAATAATTTAGATAGTGAGATTATTACTGTTTCTAAACATTTTATCATGATATAGTGGGTAAGTGCATGGCCTCTGGAGTTGGTTTAACTGGATCTGATGTCTCCACTTGCTTATTGGAAAACAAAACAAACAAAAAAAATCAAAACAATTAATTTCATTACATCTCCATATCCTCATCCTTAATATGATGATGTCCAAAGTAGTACAGACCTTTCAAATGCTTACGGCATATACTAGTTAATTATTATTGTTAATTAGTTTTTCTGGAGTGGGAGGTGGGAATATAGCTTAGTTGTAGAACTGTTCCTTGAGCATGTGCGAGGTCCTGGGTTCTTTCTCTAGTACTGCAAAATAAACAAACGCATAATAAATTAATAAATAATTAATTAAAGTTCAAGTTAGTGGTATATGTATTCATTGTCATTAAAAATATAATACTTGGAAAGGTAGCAGAATACAACAGTCACTAATATGCCATTATGTAAAAATGTGAGTATGTAACAGAAGTGAGTCTGCAATATGTATTTGGAGGGTTCAAAACCCAATTGAGTCAAATGTATGAAAGATGATATATCATGAGCTCTGTAATGTGTTGAACAATCAATAAAAAAATAAAAAAAATAAAATAAAAAATGTTAAGAAAAAAAAATATAATACTTTTCCAAATCAATATTTGTATCTACCCACTTAACCTAACTCTCATTAATTCAAAACGTTTTCAAGTATAACCTTTTGAAATTTTCTAAGTTTTATGCATCACTTACAAATAATAATTTTGGCTTCTTTTTTCAATACTGATAACTTTTATTTATTCTTTTTTGTTGCTTTCCACTGGCTAAAATATCAGGAAAATCAATGGTTGTGAATGTCTTATTCTTATAATGAGTATAGCTCTTGTGTTTTCTTATTAAAAGTGATTATAGCTGATTTTTTTCAGTACCAGGGATTGAGCTCAGGGAGACCAGAGAGCCCCACCTCCAGTCCTATTTGTATTTCATTTACACACATGTTCTCACTGAGTCATTTAGTGCCTCATATTGGCTGAGGCTGGCTTTGCCTTGTGATCTTCCTGTCTCAGCCTCCCGAGATGCTGAGATTACAGGTGTGTGTCACTGAGCCTGGCTGTAGCTGATATTTTTTGATCATCATGTGGAAATATCTTGCCATTCTCAGCAATAATGAAGGGCTTTATGTTTAATAACATACAACGGGAAACTTGTATAAATTTATTTTTTGACATTTCTTGGATAGTCATAATATTGTCTACCTTAAAATACTAATAAGAAAAATTATATTCATTGATTTACAAATTTTGGTTCTAGAATAAAACAGACTAGTACGACATATTGTGATTTAATAATAGCTACACATATTACCAATGCAGCAGGTATAATAATCTGAGTCTATAAACTCTGGTGTCATTTCTTTTTTCTTCTTTTTTTCTATAAATTGTTTTAAATTCGGTCTCTGACTTTTCATCCTGCCAAGTGTCTGGTCACATGGTTGCCCGCTGGCCTCTCCTTCAGGCATTGTGTCAAGGATCTAGAGATTAGGAATTGCCATAGTCACAGGAAGTCTTACATAATTTATAGCTGAGACACCCTCTAACCACAATACTTTGTTGTTGTTGTTGCTCATGTGACGCTCTGCTACCTCCATGTCTGTCTTTGAACTTCAGAATATTTGCAATATGAGAACATGGGGTCAATGGATTTATCTCTGTGGGTGCAACTTGAATATATTTCTCTCTGGGGCATTGCCAGGTAGAGGGATTTATGATCCATCAATTCCACTGCCTGAGTTTTGAGCAACCTAAAGATGACTTCCCATTTTAGTAAAAGCAGTGAAAGTTTTGCTTCATTTCCTTCCAATTGGTGCTGAAACATATTTATAATCCATCACTATAAAGGGCAAAGAGAGGGTAAAAGTGAAAAACTATGTTCCATCTTTAATCAATCTAAACGTTCATATCTGACCCCACCAATGTTCTATTTAAGTTTTCTGTATCCATATTCATAAGTGGAAGTTGCCCATATTTTTTTCCTGGTCTTTGTCAGGTTTTAATATCAAGTCCTAAATAAATTTGGAGTCTCTATATCATTTTCTGTATCCTGGAACACATTAACACCAGAATTATCTGTTCCTAGAAATTTGATGGAAATTACCATCTGGACATGGAGAACAGAGTTCTTTGATAGGATTTAATTTCTTTCACGACGACTATGAATCTCCATTTCTCAGTTTTGTTAATCTTTTTCATATCACATTTTAGTAAAATGTATAACTCTATTGGTATGTGGAAGCTAGTAGTCACTTGTGACCTCCAGATTTTTCCTGCCAGTTCATTATAACTTCTCTAGCAAGTTGTTTCTTATCCCTTCTGACCCACTGGCGTATGTTACTATCTATAGCTAATTAAATAAATATATGATTCCCACATATTCAGCTGAACTTGCCTTATTATTTCTTCTAATTATCCCAACCACCTCTGCAAGCACAATTGCTGGATATTTATTGTTCAAAGAAAAAGTGGTAGGGCATAATTTAGAGCTGAAGAACTATGTTCAGAGCCTACATCAGAGAGTTGGAATTGGCAGTCCTATAGGATTTCCCTCCAAAATAATGCTGTAATTTAAATAAAAGAATGACATCAGTCACCTGCAGAATGCTGCTAGAGTTTAAAATAATGAAATCTAACATAACGAAAAAACACACTGAAAAAAGAAACAGGGTTTGAAGATCAGAAATGGATTTCACTACTTTAGTTCTACAATTCCTATCATATAGTTCCCTCACTCTGGAATATTTTTGCAATATGATTGAAACCTGGAGAAGAATTCAAACAACCAGAAATAAAGTGGAGTATTGCATTTATACAGTAAACAAATTATGAGACTCAGTGATCTGTGCAGCATTCATATTCTTTATTTTCAGTCAGTGCCACATTTTGCTTTATCTCATGTTTAAAGATATTAAATCTGAGTTTTTGCCCAGTTCTAGGAGTAGAACATAATTATACATATTTTGTTTGGAAAACTATAAATTAGGTGAAAATGGAATATCTAAGATATTATCACAAATTGATATACATACATATTTGTTTTCAAGTTGGATTATCTATGTACCACACAAAAGAATTGATAAAAATTTCTGCAAGATTTCTCTCCTTACAACCAAATCAACACGAGCATTGAGAAATGTGATTATGATAAAAGAGTATTTTTCACAACATGGTGATAATATTCCATCCAACCAGTTGGGGTCATGTTGCAATTAAGCAAATGAATTTCCAAAAGTAAGCAACTCATACCACTATTGAAAGAATCAAACCAGAATAAAAGAAGTCTAGTTTCCAACATTCTGAGTTCTCATTTCACACACACAGATCATTCCTATCCTGTAACCTTCCAAAGAGATCCCTGAAGAGAAGCTTCATGTAAGAATGGAAGATGTGTCTACATAGATACAGATATATAACAAAGGATGTTTCTATTATACCTTTTCCCCTAATTTCAGAAGTACATAATTCCCAATGTACCAATTTTAACTAATTAAAAAAAACAGAAATAAAAATCAATGAAATTGGCCAGAGGTCTTTTTTTGTTGAACAAGATATTATGCAGCAAATTTCTCAAAGTGTGGTCCATCAACCATCAGGCAGACATTACATGGAGTCTCCTCTTGATGGTGTGCACCCCAGACCAGCATCCGAAGCAGACTTAGGACAATTCTGGAGTAATACTTCAGAGTAATTCTTCAGAGTGACTAATGAGAGTGACTCCTCTGTTATTCTGATTTTTAACTTCTATAAATATTACAATGAGCAACTTTTATGAAAATATTCATCATAATATTGACATTTCTCTTTAAGATCTATGAAGCTAGAATTATTGAATCAACATAGATAAACTCTTTTATAGGTTTTGTTGGTAGGGGTAGTCAAATCATCTCTATTCTTACCTACTTTTATGATATATATTTTTTATTTCTAATAATGTTAAAATAGACCCTATGTTAATGACTTTATCAAATGCTCTTGACATTTCTCAGTGACCCTGCATATATTTCATTACTATGTCTTGATGCATAGAGGCTTATAAATTTAATTCCTTGATAGTTTGAATCATTTCTCGCTAAAAGTATCTTTGTTTCAGTAACATTATTTTTGTAGGATGCAATTGTCAAATATGTACTCCTCATTGTACTTTCTTTAAGATATACCTATTATAAATACTGTGTAATTGTCTTTAAAATTAACTTAGTCTTCCCCATCAATAATAATTAATATTATTTAGTCTTGTTTTTTATTTTCCTTTATGTTTACCATGAATACTTTCTTATTATTTCCTATTTTTACTTGTCCTTATCTTTGCTGGATTGATAAATTTCTTTTTTATTTGTTCTTTTTAGATATACATGACAGTAGAGTTCATTTTGACACATACACACACACACATATTCTAATTAGGATCCAATTCTTTTTTTTTTTAATATTTATTTTTTAGTTCTCGGCGGACACAACATCTTTGTTGGTATGTGGTGCTGAGGATCGAACCCGGGCCGCATGCATGCCAGGCGAGCGCGCTACCGCTTGAGCCACATCCCCAGCCAAGGATCCAATTCTTGAGGTTGTTCATGATGTGGAGTTTTAATGGTCATGCATTCTTATATGAACATAGGAAGATTATGTCTGATTCCTTTCTCTTTCCTAGGAAATCAGATAAAATTCTTTCTTAAAATTTATTATCCCACTCTGATAATTTCATGTGTTTTGCCAGTGCTTGCCTTATAGTAATAATCATGTTTAAACCTACATTTCTTTATTAATAGACCAATATTGATTATCAATATCAAGATCAAGATTTTACTCTTACATTAAATCTATTATTGTCAAAAAACTCTTTTGCAATATGTGTATAACAGCCCCTGATAATGTTGTCATTCATTTATTACATTCACTGCTATTTAGCATTTTAAATTATTTTCTCCTCAATCTTGAAAGCTGCCGAACTGCCTCAAGTTATTTCAATAAAATGAATACCTGAATAAAATATTTATTTTTCATATTATTGACACACACACACACATATACTATAGACATGAGAGAGAGAGAGAGAGAGAGAGAGAGAGAGAGAGAGAGAGAGAGAGAAAATCTGATTTAAGGATGTGAGACTGAATTTGAAGTGTATCCTACACCATTCCCCCAATTCAAGTTATCCTAGATTTTTATAGCTTATATATTTATGTAGTAACATGTATCATATAACTTCCCGATACATTGCATTATATACTTTATATGCTTTATAATTTAATATATTTTTAGATTTAATATATTTTATATTATCCAGTAATATGTGTGTGTGTATAGTATGTGTGGGTGTGTGCATTTGTATGGAGAGAAATTGTGTGTGTGTGTATGTGTGTGAATGTGTGTGTGAGAGAGAAATCTAGAAATGCAGGTGCATTCTCTGATGTCAACCTTCAAGCAAGCAGGTAAAGAAGATGACCAAATGGCCTTTGGTGAGCTCTTCTGGGATGCATTCTGTGTGGTTCTCAGAGGAGTCGGTACAGCTGACATCTCATTGCTTACAGCAATTACTTTAGCAGTGTACTTTTTATTGGGCTTTTTTACTTTTTGTTTCTATAATAGTCCGTAGGCACATGAGGCAGCCAGTTCACTTCCATTCTCTCTCTTCCCCCACTCATGCATCATGGAATTGCATTTCAAACAAAATCCTTTCACCCAAGTTTCATTTTAGGCTATCTTTTGGAGGAAACTAAGTTAAGATATTGGCCTTAATTTCAACATGAAAGAATAAACTCAATTACTGTAATTAGTGTGTTGAAATTGTTTATCTTATAATAGGCAGCAAAAAGAAAAGGCCAGCCACACTGTTTTGATGTGTAGAAATCTGAGGTGACTGCTAATAGGTCACCATGGTTCTAAGGACAAGATTGGTAGCCAGTTAGGAGACTTAAAGCCATAAAAAAATAATAAAAGAGAATAAAAGGCTGTATCAGTGGTTACACTGGAAAACAACAATCTTTCACGCATTTTCTACATCCGAACTGTTCTAGGACACAAGTCCCATATGTCAAAGGAGAGACTGTCCCTCTACGAAGTAGAAACTGAAATACTACTACTGGCATTTAACATAGATATTTTTACCTGCAAAGGAACCTCTAGTTTTTTGCAGGTGTAACAATATATTAGGAAAGGAGGTCACCTCATCTCATCAGAGAAAGAAGAACATAGTGATCCTCATCATATTCTCAATTTACTTCTACTCTCCCTGCAAAAGTCATATGGAGGGGCTGGGATTGTGGCTCAGTGGTAGAGCACTTGCCTTAGCACACATGAGGCACTGGGTTCAATCCCTAGCACCGCATTAAAAGCCCAAACAATCAAAATATATATAAAGATGGGCTATAAAAGTTTCTTTGCAGATAACTTTATTGAAATAGGTGAGCACATTCTCTTGTGCCTGGTATGAAGCTGCAGAATTGGCATTTATATGCTTTTTAATACCGGAGTTAGAAATGACCAAATGCAATTTGCATTTGCATGAGAAGGATAGCAATCTACATTCACTCTTATTTCAGGGCTATGTTAGTTCTCCTTTCTGTCACAATATTGACTACAGGGACTTTGATCTTTCAAACATTATAGAATATCACTATTGTCCTGTGCTTAGATAATGCTTGATTTATGAATCATGCATCACACTACCTTAGACTGAGGGACCCACCTACAGCAGAGAAGGTGTAATAGAGGGCACATGACTGTGGGACCCATTCTTACTACTGTATAGTAAATGAAGGGACTTATTATAGTCTTAGTTAAGAGCCAGTTTAGGATAACAAACCCATAGAGGTATCTCTGTTCTCCAAAACAGTTGATAGTGACTGTTGAACAGAATGTTGTGGTCCCCTAGAGCTGTGTCCCTAATAAATAAACTATATGGGTCTGGAACAAATAGTGGTCATATAATGGACCTTCTTCACATGACTCTTAGTCCACATGCAGACTTTGCAATTGCCATTTCTGCAATTTTAGGATTTGGTGGATTACAGGTCTCAGATTTTCAGTTCCATTAGTTTGAAGCTAAGTTCCATTAGTTTGAAGCTACAATTGCAACGTGGATCACTGTAGAATCTTGATGTTGGGAGACTAATAATCAAGGGAGTCCCTGGCAGGGAGAAATAACTTTGTCATTTTTTTTATTGGTTGTTCAAAACATTACATAGTTCTTGATATATCATATTTCACACTTTGATTCAAGTGGGTTATGAACTCACATTTTTACCCCGTATACAGATTGCAGAATCACATCAGTTACACTTCCATTGATTTACATATTGCCATACTCATGTCTGTTGTATTCTGTTGCCTTTCCTATCCTCTACTATCCCCCCCCTCCCCTCCCCTCCCCTCTTCTCTCTCTACCCCCTCTACTATAATTCATTTCTCCCCCTTGTATTATTTTTCCCTTTCCCCTCACTTCCTCTCGTATGTAATTTTGTATAACCCTGAGGGTCTCCTTCCATTTCCATGCAATTTCCCTTCTCTCTCCCTTTCCCTCCCACCTCTCATCCCTGTTTAATGTTAGTCTTCTTCTCATGCTCTTCTTCCCTACTCTGTTCTTAGTTACTCTCCTTAAAAAAAAAAAACTGAAACTGATGATCAATGGGGCATGAGAATTTAAGACTCATTCATACTTAAGAAGCTTCTACATTAATGTCTTACAATCAATACTAGCTTGAAATGTGTTCATTTTATTCAATTAATATTTATTGATCACCCACAATATACTCAGTACTATTGTAGGAGCTTGAGATCCATCAGAGAACAAAACAAAATTCCCTGTCCATAGGGAATATAAGGATAAAGAGACAGTAGTCATTATTAATAAATAAAATAAATGATGCATTCAAAAAAAAAAGAAATAACTTTGTCAGTAGTAGCTAATGATGCTTTTCGAGGAACAGAGGCAGGAGGCACCTATCTAGAACCAGGGCTCCAGTGGGATCATTTCTGGTGCTCCCAGACTCAGGGACAAGACTCAACAGGCAGCTGTAGCAACCACCCAAAGTCATGAAGGCACTCAGTCCCTCAGAGTTAGAAGTCAAGGTCATCTAATGGAGCAAGCTCCCTACAGCAGCTGAAGAACTAAAACAGGGTGTGCAAAAGCTGAAAGGAATGGGGAGTGGAAGAAGGAGATAATAAAGTCCAAAGTTGGCCTTGGCATTACATAGTGGGGACATTTGCTGGTCCTACTACGTGTTGTGTATTTTTTAGAGATTGTCCAGGCAAGCACTTTGAAGAGTCAGGAACAGAGCTTATTACAGAGTATGTGCTGGTCTGAACCACGTGAGGAGGGAATAAAGGAAGTGCTTTCTGCAGCCACTATTTTTCAACTGTGACTACTTCTGGCTCTAACAGCAGCTGAGGCGAAGTGTCTGTGTGAACACACCGCCTGCACCCCACCTCAATTACCCTCTGTCTATCTCTTTGCTTTTCTGCCTTCGGACTTTTGTATGGTTTTTTGATAGGAAACAGAAGCCCTTTTCAGCCCACATACAGGCACAGCTGAGAAATGCAGGGAGATACACTCCTAAGGACAGTCTGCAGGCGATAGGAGATGGCAGCTGGTGGGTTTTCTCCCTTCAGCATAAAAACTCTAAAAGGCATCCTCACAGCTGCTACCTTCATCATGGATGCTTTACGCATTTTTCTCCTATCTTTATCTTGTTCCTCCTGCTCCTTTTCTTTTCTTTCCAGATTTATTAGATTCAATTAACAAACAAAATTTTTATATATTCAAAGTGTACAGTGTGATGTTTGCCTATACCTGTACATTGTGAAATGAGTTACCCAGTCAAGCTAATTAATACATCCATCGTTTCACAGTTGCCTTTACTATGTGTGTGTTTGTGTGTGTGTGTGTGTGTGTGTGTGTGTGAGAGAGAGAGAGAGAGAGAGAGAGAGAGAGAGAGAGAGAGAGAGAGAATACTTAAGATCTATTCTCTTAGTAAATTTCAAGTATGTTATGATTGACTATAATCACCCTGATGCACGTTGGATTTCCCTATCTCATTCATTTTACAGTTGCAAAATTGTAACATTTGACCAACACCATTCCATTTCTCCCACTCTCTATCCTTTGGTAATCATGATTCTATTCTCTGACTTTTGTGAGTTTAGCTTTTTTTGGATCCCAGGTATAAGTGAATTCACATACTAATTATCTTTCTGTGTCTGACTTAGGTCATTTCTTGTAATGTCCCCCAGGTTCATCCATACTGTCATAATTGGCAGGATTTCCTTTTCTTTCTTTCTTTCTTTTTTTTAAAGGCTGAGTAATTTTCCACTGTTTATACCCTTACACATTCAAATACCTTATTTTCTTCATCCATTTTTATATATAGTAGATACTTAGTTTGTTTCTAGGCTTTTCTCTTAAACTACCCACAGTCGAGCTCTTTTCTATTTGGGGGAGAGCTGAAGAAGAATATCAGGATTGATCTTTTCTCAATAAAATTATCAACTTTTGCCCATTGGTATTACATTATGTACCCTTGATGATTTCTCATGGAAAGCACGAGAATCTCAGAACATGACTACAAATAAATGAATGGAATTCAAGTATTTATTCAATGTTATCTTTTTTGTTTGTTTGTTTTGAGAACTCCTGAGAAAAAAATCCTGTGGAATGAAAAAAACACAGGATCTCTGGATGGCAGAGCAAGGCAAGATTACCACTTGTAAGATGAAGAATGAATAGGTTGCTCTCTTCCTAAATCCATTGTGACATTACAAAAGACCAAGAACCTCCTTCTTTATCTCATGGCTGCCATCTTTGTTTGACTTCTGTTGCCTCTATGTCTTCTTTGCCCCCGCCTTTTCCCCAATCAATTTTTTTTCTTTTCTGTGTCTCTTCTCTATTTCTTTTACAAAAACATTCGGCCCTTCTCATTCAGCCTCTAAATAATTGTGTCATCTGGGCTTTTAAAAAATAATTATTTCCCTTTTTCTATAGGTTTTATGGAAGTATTGATTTCTTCTTTTTTAGGTCAATACATTTATTTTTCATGCAAGATCTAATTTGAGGGCATTTGAGATGCCAGAATTCAGATAGATTTCCCAGGCCTGTTTTCAATGTGTCAGTGTCATGCTAGTGAAGATTTAGCCTTAGAAATTTTTTAAAAATTGGAAACTTAATAAAAAGAGATGAAAATGTTTGAAAACCCATTATTTCAATGTTGAGAGTGAATTTCAAGCATAGAATCATGTAACATAAGAAAGTAAAAGCAAATCATTTCCATGTAAAGATACTATAATTATTTCTTTTCTTAAAATATTATTTTAGTTGTTGATGGATCTTTATTTATTCACAGTGCTAAGAATCAAACCTAGTGCCTCACACGTGGTTTACAAGTGCTCTACCACCGAGCTAGAACTCCAGCCCCAATTACGACTTTTATGTAATATCAAGAATATAATTCTGCTATAGTTACTGACATGTTCTTGCATAAAGGTATTAACAAGTAATTGAGACAACATTTATGGACACCTGTAATCTCAAATCCTGTAGGAGAAAATACAGCATGCGTTCTGTGGCTTTTTAAAATGAATTAATTTTTCAATTAAGATTATATGAGAAAAACCTTTAAATGGGCACATGCTGAAAAACAAGTTTTATTAAGATCGAGAGATTTTCGAGGGATATAAGAAAGAAGGTAGGTGCTAAATCTGTGTCCTTAAGCTACATAATCTTCCCAGAAAGAAGAAAAGAAAAAGTACCTATAAGTGGAATGTGGTCAACATACAGAATAAACACTGTGGGAACATAGATTCACTTTCACCCTCCTCTTCCCCCTTCTTCTTTATTTCTATAAGTTTTCCACAGCATCATTCATTGTGAAACCATAACATTTACAATAAGTTGAGTTTATTTTATGCATGCTAAGCAATTATATGTAACTGGACAGTGTGAGAAATGAAGCTGTTGGCCTAAAAGCCTGTACAATTTAAAGCTTCGCTTTCTTAACTCTGCTCAAAGCCTGCTACCTCCAAACCATTTTGGTAGTTGATCAGCCCAAACTGATTTGTTAAGTGGGTTCGCAGCATTCTACAAAGCAGGGAAAATAAATTGGAGCTGATTTGATAGGAAATATCCCTTTTTCCAAACACTGCTGTAGTTCAAGCATGTTAGGGCCCACTAGTTGGGAATAAAGGGACATTAATGAGCAAGTGGCTATTTCTTGGATATTTTTGCCTTTACCTTATTTTTTTCTTTCTTTCTATCTTTTCTTTGTTCTTTGTTGTTGTTCTTCTTTTCTTTGGTGGGGTATGTTATGGGGGAACCAATTTCACAAAATCTTGAATTCACAGTTTAATGGTAAAATGGGATTTTTCCAATGATCAGATTTATTTAAAATCTTTTACATCAAGGGAAGACAATGTTTATAAGATAAAAATAAACCTTGAAGAAACAAGCATACAAAGTCTCCAGCATTTGTCTCACTTATTTGCTATCTGATCCATGATCCGTGTTTAATGCTAAGCCAAATCTGTGTTCTCTACTATTTGCAGTTTAGTTGAATGCTCCCTTCTGTTATCTACAGAACTACTAAGCCCTTATTTATTGCCAGTCTCTCTTTCGCGCAGGCTGTATTCTGGATTACATAACTGGTCTGAGGGAACTGTCAGAGCTCAGTGTTCACAGCAGACTGGGGACGCAAACTGGGCCTGGGCTTCTCATCCTCACATGCTTTTCTTTGACTCTCTCCTGGTGCAACTTATCAGTCTGTTGACTTAAGTTGGATCATTTTGTTTAACCACATATATTTATTTAAAATGAACTTTGGACTCAAATAATGCCCATGTTGTCAGTGTGAGTGCTATTTCCTTTCCAAATGTAAAGAAAGTTGGTTTTGCTGATTTTATAGTTTGAAAGAAGCCAGACACCCAACCCAACAGAACACCAAAAGCTTTTTGCTTTCTTTTGTTAGAGCACTGCCAACTCTGGAATAATATTTCTTTGCATAAATCTTTGGCTAAACTCTTTTGACATGATCTATGACCATGTTCTTATTCTCTTTCCATCAGCAGTGCATTTTCTCAGAATATAGACCTCTTATTAGTGTCAGTGGTTCAATACTATTCCTGTGCTTTCTTTCTGAAAGAATTCCACGCTCAGAGCAAGCTTGTGCTGAGGAGATATTAAAAATGGTGTTTCCTTTCCCCCCCCCCAAATTTGATGGATGGTAACCCAACCTACATTTTAAAATTAGCTTTTGATATTAATTATTTTATTTCTTACTAATCTATACTTCATCATTTTCAATTTTTTTTTAGTTGTAGATGGACACAAAATATTTATTTATTTATTTATTTATTTATATGATGATGAGGATCAAACCTTGTGCCCCACACATGTAAAGCAAGTGCTCTACCACTGAGCTACCACCCCAGCCCTATACTTCTGCCCTGTATTTGGAGGACAAAAATCTTTGAAAACTTGATGAGACGTACTATGGAATTTTCCAATGCCTATAGATAGCCATAAAATCACACACAAGAAAAGATTTCCTGTGGTTACTTTATCTCAAGAAATTTAACATAATTCTAAAATGTTTGTCTCAAAAGTGCCACTGTAGGATAACCTATTGCTTATTTTGCATTAATTATAGTGGCAGTAAGAGTTACAGTATCCTCTTCATTTTTGTGTTTTTGGTTGTTCAATAGTACATGGGGGCTGGGGATGTGGCTCGCCTCGAATGCGTGTGGCCCGGGTTCAGTCCTCAATACCACATACAAAAACAAAGATGTTGTGTCCGCCGAAAACTAAAAAATAAATATTAAAAAATTTTAAAAAATAGTACATGGGATTTTGTTTCCTGGAAATGGATTATTTGAAGATGCAATAGCTATATTGAAAATTTTAGTAATGGTTTAAAAATACACAAATAATGTACTCAGTTAAAATAAATTAAAAAGTCTAAAAAGGGAACAAATCTCTTTGTTAGCCCAAAGATTTAATGTTTGTGAATTTGAGCAGATATTTAGGCAAAGTTAACTCTGAATCACATTAACAAACATGAAAAGTAAAAGGCATTTTTGCCTGAAAGTGTGTCATATTTATTTATTTAACTCTAGCATTTTGTCATAACATTCTGCAGAAATGTATTCTCTGAGCCAATGTGAATGCTTCTCATTTGTGGTTGGAATTTGATTAGTGAAATTACCAAGAAGCATGCGGGGTCATTACATCTCTAGTGTTTCTCTACAGAGGAATAATATCTTAATACTGACAGGCCTGTGCTTTAGAAATGTGCTTTGTGTGTGTGTGTGTGTGTGTGTTTGGTACCAGGAATTGAACTGAGTGGTACTTAGCCACGAACTATATCACCAGCACTTTTTATTTATTTATTTTTTTTATCTTGAGACAGGGTCTCACTAAGTTGCTTAGGGCCTTGCTAAGTTGCTGAGGCTGGCTTTGAACTTGTGATCCCGTATCTCAGGCAGAAGGGTCACTGTGATTATAAGCATGCGCCACTGCATTGGGTTTAGGAATGTGCATTAAATATGACAGATATTCTTATAAGAAACATAGAAGTAACTCCTGATGAAGGGGATAGTGAATTTCTTATTTTTCTCAACGAGTGATTTTATTGGTACTACATAAACTCATAAGAATCTCATACATCTGTAATCCCAGCAATTTGGGAGGCTGAGGAAGAAAGATCGCAAGTGCAAGGCAACTTGATGAAATCCTGTCTCATAATGAAACACAAGAGAGCAAAGAAAGGGGAGGGAGAGGAGGGGATGGAGCATGGAGACAGGATGAATGGTGGAGTGAGATGGACATCATTATCCTAGGTATGTGTATGACTGCACCTATGGTGCGACACTATGTTGTGTACAACCAGAGAAATGAAAAGTCGTGCTGCAATTGTGTATGATGAATCAAAATACATTCTTCTGTCATATATACCTAATTAGAAAAAAATCAATAAATTGATTTAAAAAAATGCTGGAGATGTAGCTCAGTGACAAAGCGCCCTGGGTTCAATCCCAAATACCCACACCCCCCAAAAAGAATATACTATAGCATATAAAAATTAATGAATCACTTGACAGTTCATCTCTCTGCTTTATCCAATGAATTGTATGCTTGTGGGAAATGGATCTATAGTATACATCATTAATCATAAGTCCAAGAAATGAGCAGAGTTTTCTTGTTTCACTATAATAAGGAAGATTCCTGTCTGTCTTAGTGACTATGATTTGTCTCCTGGCTCCTACCATGAAGGAGATTGATAATGCTGCTCCAGAATTTGGTATACACAAGGTGAGTTTCCCTCTGATTAGCCTGAGAAAGCTGCAGAAGGCCACACCATCTTGGAAACATCATTATGAAAGTAGGTGGCAGAGTACAAAGCATCAGAGAATAGCAAATTCTGTTTTCACATCTTGGGTGTACAGAGAAGAAACAACTTTAAACATAAACGGATAAGTTTAATGAAGGCATTGGGTGATCTAAGCAGAAGCGCTGGCAGTAGCAAGGCCCATTCATTCCGAGGGCCCATGAGAGGAACTGATCAAAGGCATTGCTCATAACCGTTGAATAGGCAGCATGTTCAAAGAGCAGCTGAAATCCCCAGCCAGGGAACAAGATTGCTTCTGGGTAAAATTCAACTTTGTCTGCATTTTCTTAACAATGTGATGCTGATGCACATATTTTAAATGGACAAGGGACCTTGGAGACAATGACATGAAATTTCTTAAATATTTGAGTAACACGTCTATGGAAAAAAGTTTTTGTCCTTAGTACATACAAGCCCTTCCTGCCTAACCCCTGATTGGTGGGAAGATCCAAGATCAAGGTGGATGCAACCATAACTATGGCAAAGGAAATTTGATAAATCATTATTCCTATCTAATCTACTTCATGCAAATTAGACTTGATTTAATTAACACTTTTCACACATTTATTGCCAAAGGCCACATGGAGGTAGACTAGAGAATACGTGGGTTGTTCTAGTGCACAAAGGATTCTATGACTAATTTACTACTTTGTTGAGACTTCCTATGATCTCTACCAGCCTTTTAGCCAAAGGATTAATTTAGAAGCTCCTGTCAGCTCTTATAAAAGTTGATAGATCTTTGATATTGGCCTGCTTTCCCAGAGGAATGCTGGAGGAAATCCTTGCTAGACCCACTTATTAACATACAGTGCACTGAAATTGATTTTTCAAGCATGTTTCTTACATAGAGACACACCTCAGTCAATATTTTTTTATATGATCAGACAAACTTTAAAATATTTTTGCTTCATCTAGCTCAGATTCTATTGGAAAATTCTCTGAACTCCGGCCAGCCTGAAGTGGAATTGCATATAGTTCATCAAGTTTAATCACATAATTGAAGACTGGCCAGAGAGATTCAAGATTTCAAGTGTGAAGCAGAATTGTTGAAGTTCTGGCATTTTGTAATCCAATCTAACCATCTCAATGGATAAAATGCCATTAGAATAAACACATAGAAACTGCAAAATAGAGTGGCAATGAACTTATTATTTGATTTAAGTTCCTCAAAAGGCACAAGTTTAAAAAAAATTAGTAAAGTGGCTAATAAATGCTATAGAAGAAGTGCAAATTTTCTGCAATAGTATTTTTAAAAAATGATTTGCATATTTTGTCTATAACAATGTTATTTTTCTAGATTGAAATTTAAAACATTGAAGGATCACTCCAGACAACACTTAAATGATTAGGAACCAAAGTAATTAAAAAAGTAACATTGATAAAACTTCATGCTGTTTTTCTCTAATGTCAAATTGATAAAAATATTTACTTGCTGCAATTTGCAGTTTCTTTTCATTAAAAGAATATTATCTTTGTTGGTCATGATTTTGCTGTATATTAGATGTTTAAAATATGTTTAGTGTTTTTTGTTTATATTGTGAAGAAAGCAAACTGTTTGTCTCAGTTTACTCAGAATAGGGACAATAATCATTCCTTTGTGTTACCATTCTTAGGAGTTGATGAGTTCATATTTTTAAGGTGCACAGAATAAGTCTGTATGTGTCTGTAACCAAATAAATATATAAGTAATTACACATGTTTTTATGAAGAAGAGGAAACTTCTTTCCTTTGTCAGGCTTTCTTTCCTGTCTTTTCTCCTCCCTCCCTCCCCACCTATGTTCCTAAGTTCCTTCCCTATTTCTTTTTCCTTTCTTCCAACATATCATAAGACCTCGGCAGAACTTGTGTTGAGATCATTTTTTAAATTTGTTTCTTAGTTAACAGAGATTTTTAATGATTTTTCTCTCAATGGCATATTTTTTTCTTCTCTTTTTGTACTATTCACAACACATGGAAATATTGTTTCCCATGGGATCTAAATGTATAGAAATCTGGACTGAAAAGCCCAAGATGTAATAATTAAATTATGATTAAATCATGATCTCCAAGATGAGTTCAGGAGAAAGGGACCAGTTTGGCATTTACTGAATTCTTGATGCCCTGAAGTTGGGGCCTGTTTCTCAGAGCTTGTTTGAAGGTAAATGTTCCCAAGCTTCTTAATGAAGGTAATGGACCAACACGACTGGGGAACTTTCCATTAGAGGCCAAAGGTGCTGATCAAAGATCTGATGCCTCATTGAAAGCACCTTCAAGTCACCTCATTTTAATGTTGAGTGTGTGCACTTTGGGATCACATTAACATCAGCGTGAATTAGATACCCAGGCTTAGATATCAAGATGAAAGAGAAGGAAAAAAAGGAACATGTATTCATCTAGAAATCAACAGTATATATATAAAGAATATGCATCCAAAACTCATAATAAAAGGTGCATATTAGGTACCATTATGTCCACTGTAGATATTAAAGGAAACATCGGAAAGGGGGCAACAGTGTTTCAAAGGATTCTCTTGGTCATGAAAATTCAATTATCATTCACATGAAACTTTTCAGGAAAGTTGCCAAAGAATATGGCTTGGGAACATCTAATATTTATTTTAATTTAGATTATCTCAGTACAGTATCTTTCTTTCCCAGGACCAGGCTATTTACAGAGAAAATACAGAATTTCCTACCAATCTGAGGAACAAAAACTTAGATCTAAATGATTGCAAATGCAGCTAATGATTTAATGAATATTGTGCCTGACATAAAATCCCTGAGACATTAATATTATGTTATATACATATTACATTATATCATGTTATGTTATTTCTGTTCTTCTTTATGAAACATTCTTGGTTGGATAATCATTAATGTAAACACAAATCCCAATTTGCCATAAAGTAACCTTGAACATACCCCCTTAACGTCCAGAGAATTGTCAGGGCAGACAGGCAGATGCTGCACTGCTAATCTGAAGGTGAGGGATTCTTTCCCAATGAATCCCAGAGCTCGCCTTGCACTTCTCAACAGGGTTCCAGGCAGCGACCAGGGATGATCTATTAAGATGAAATCTGGTTTTTGTACCAGAACAGATTCATATTTTGACAAGGTACATGAAATGTTGTAGGTCCTCGATTGGGTTAAAGAAGAGATTGTTCAATGATTTTTGTCAAAGCATGGCAAGCACAGCACCTTATTCAGGATCATAGAAATAGATATAGGGACTACTGCAACAGGGCTTTGCAGTGGAGGAGAGATACTGGGCTCAATTCCAATTACATCATGGTCAAAGGGGAATTTATAGCCAAGGAGCAGAATATGGATAGGTGGGTGGAACATCAGATGGAATAAAGGGGATTTTGGATAAAATCACAAGATTGTTGCTGAGGACAAGCCAGGGTAAACAGACATCACCTGGCAGTGGTAGAGGACAAGGAGTCTAATCAGCTATCAAGGGTAATCAGATATTGAAGATGGGGGGGGATTCTTTCAAAACTGACGTAACAGGGATCTTTGCTAAATTGGATTTAATGAGTATTCAGATCAGAAGTTCAAAAGCCTGACTAAGTTTTGGTCAAGTGAATAATCTTTGTTAGCATCTACATCTGGGCAGGAGCAGCCATAGCCCCATCTCCAGTCTTTGAATTAGAAGAATATTATATATTCCTGAGGAGAAAGGAGCAAAATACATAAGTCACACTAGGCACTGACAGACCTGCCATTCCTATCCAACCATCTTGTGAAACCTCTGTGATTCCTGCTCATTGTATTTCCTAAGTCAATTATTAGAAGAGTTTTCTTCAGGTCAATGTACACGAGTTAATTATGGTCACTAGCTCCAAGTAGGTTTAGTCTGAAATTAAATGATCTAATTAACATATCATGATGAAGACCAGGCTGCTCCCACTGGTGTCTGCCATGTTTGGTTTTGAGATTGTGCTATTCTGGCAAATTCCTGTGTTAGTGGGGATAAAGGGCATGGGAAAGAGTTCTCATTATTTTCCAAAAGGGCACATTTCGATGATGTCTTCCAAATCCAGTGCAAGCTCAGTTCAACCTTGAGGGAATCCATCAGTTTGTAAGTCTCAGGATTTCTGAAGAGAAACACATGCTTACCTGTTCCGCATACCTGATATAGGGAGCCATAGGCTTTCCTGTCTGCATTAGTCCCTCATACTTTATTCCACCTGCCTTGATTCTTTTTAAAATGGACTTCTTTTCTTATCACCGGCTTCTTTGACATTTATTCTTTATATTTGAATCACTCTTTTATCATCTTTGCAATGACATTTGCCCCTATCGATCACCCCTATACTTCTGCATTACAGCAATGCATCCAAGGAGACTTTCAATCTTGTTAACATCCCTGCATTTAAAAATATTCTAAGGCTGTGGTTGTGGCTCAGTGGTAGAGGGCTTGCCTAGCATGTGTGAGGCATTGGATCCCCAGCATCACATAAAAAAGCCAAATAAAAAAATTAAAGGTATTTTGTTCATCTACAACTAAAAATAGTTTTTAAATATTCTCACATAATTCTTCTATAGTAATTGTCTATGGAGTTGAAAAAATGGAAAAACTCAATCAAAGGAGAAATAAGATAAAATGAGATTTGTTCTTGTTAAGAGTAAGTATTTTTTGGGGGGGAGTGTGTGCTGGTGATTGAACTCAGGGGCACTCGACCACTGAACCACATCCCCAGCCCTATTTTGTATTTTATTTAGAGACAGGGTCTCACTGAATTACTTAGTACCTTGCTTTTGCTGAGGCTGGCTTTGAACTCGTGATCCTCCTGCCTTAGCCTCCCGAGCCTCTGGGATTACAGGCATGTGCCACTTTGTCTAGCCCAAGGAAGTATTTTCTTATAGAAAGTGTGACAAAACTAAAGTTCAGCATCTAAGGAATGATGCATTCGAAGAAATCTTGTAAAGAATAATAGATGAGCAGCAGCAGCAGCAACAACAACAACAACAGTCTTTGGTCCACAGCCAGCTCTTCCAGAGGGAAAAAGAAGAAGATGGTCACATGGTCTGGTTGGAGGACCCTGAAAGCAGGCCTGCCATAAAACACTGCTGAGGTTACCTTGGCTTGCCAATAGTTCTTGTTGAACTTAAGCAAATACATTCCAGTTTCATGACTGAGAGCTTCAGAGTCCTGTGAAGTCTCTCAGGTCAGCCTGAATCAAGTAAGAGGTTAATAGTGAGCTCAGAACACCCCATCTCACTTTTGTTAGATTTCTGTCACTTTGACAAAATCTCTAATCAGCTTACAAGGAAGAAAAGTTTATTTTGACTCAGTTTTGGAGATTGCAGCCCCTGGTTAGTTGACTTTATGGTTTTTGGGTCCTGTGGCAAGGCAGGGCATCATGGTGGAAAGCACAGTGGAGGAAACTACTCATCTCATGGTGCTGGGAAGGAAAAGAGAGAGAGAGAGAGAGAGAGAGAGAGAGAGGGGGGGGGGGAGAGGGAGAGGGAGAAAGATACTGGGGTCCCAATATCCACTGCAATAGTATTGAAAGAAAAGTGACCACAACACTCGGAGCAACCAAGAGATATTTATTGCAGCAGTGCAACAGAGGAGAAGAGAGAGAGAGAGAGAGAGAGAGAGAGAGAGAGAGAGAGAGAGAGAGAGAGCGAGCACAAGGGAGAGTGAAAACAAGAGAGGGAGACAGAGAGAGCAAGAGAGAGAGACAGAGCAAGAGCAAGAGAGAGGGGCCCTGCAGGAGGGGGTTTATATAGTCCGAATCTAATGGGGCCTCTGGGTCTGCAAGCTGCCTTGTTGGCATAAGGGGGGTTAAGTGTTCAGCCTTGAGCGGGGGGCTTGAGCATTTGGACTTGAAGCGAACAGGTGATAAAGAACCAGACAGAGGGTTTGAGTGGCTAGGTCATCCTGCAGCTAACTTTGTTTGGTATGTCCTGCAGACAACTTATTCAGCCTGTCCTGTACCTAACAGGTATGATCCCAGTATCTAAACTCTTTCTACTGGGTTCCAACTCCTAAAATTTCTACTACCTCCCAATAGCATCATAGGCAGGTAAACAAGGTTTCAATCCATGGTCTTTGAAGGACATTTAAGATCCAAATAAGAATACTATGTTAACCACAGAAATTCAGATTTCAATGTTTTCTAACATCGGGATCTCTCTAGGTTTTTATTTGAAAAAATGTTTTGTTGATCAAAGAACAAAAATACAGAATGCCCTTGTTGATTGCATTATTTGCACAGAAATTTTGCTAAAATCAACTCTATGTCAGAAGAACAGATGTATGTAAAATCACTTAGTGGAAAGTAAAGCCAAAGAGATTCAAGCAAGATAGCTTTGGGTGGGAATGTGGATGGGGGATCCATAGTCTGAGAATTGGTGCCTAGGAGAAGCAGAGTGAGGCTGATGAGATTGATGTGGGGTACTCAGCAGGATGGAGGGGGAAGGGCTCAAGGCAAGTTCTGTTCCCAAGACAGCTCTGAGACTCCTTTCTGGGCAACTGGTTTTGCAAAGTGTCCAACAAATAGCTTTATAAATTAGGATGTAGGATACAGCGTTCTAAAATGTGCTTCAGGGAACAGGCTCCTGGCTAGCTGGTGTTCACACTGCAGAGAGAACAGACTGAATTATATTGCCTCAGGGACAGTACATCCCATTCACTGGGCAGAACTAAACAGCCCCTGACAGAGGCTCAGCTTTAATCCCTGCTCCAGCTAAAGAGCAATTTTACTTTGCCTTGGGAAAGCACTAGTTATATGAAATGGGAATTTCAAGAAGAGTTTATCTTTAAAGACACCTCTGCTACTGCCTTGTTTGCTCTCTCTCTGTTATCATTTGGATACCGAGGCATTTTCATTTACTATTAGCAAATGGTAAAATAAACAGCTCTTATTAATTTCTCATCTGATCCTATTCCTATTATTCAATGTTCTTTTAAAATTATGTAGTGGAAGAACTTGAAGAAATTTTAAAGTTTGCTATCTCTATGATCCATCTGTGTTGTTTCCTCTTTATAACATAAAATGAATTTGATTGTTTTTCTTTTAAAAATTTTTTTCTTTCCTTCTTTCTCTAAAAATAGATGCAGGCATTTATTAATCTCATTCATTTTTTTCACTCATCCATTTCTCAGATATTTATTAATACCTAATATATGTCAAATACTATGCTAGAGGATGGACATCCAAGGAGAATCTGTTTCCAAGTCAAAATATAAGTATCTATCTGGATATAGAAAATTCAGTAATGGGGTAGCCACAAGAAAGTTTCAAATATTTTATGAATACAGTAAAAAGGAAACACGTTAAACCATTTAGTGTTTTATATTCTTTTCATTATAAAGATTTGTACAAATAGGTAAATACACTTAATAGTTTAATTAATCACCTAGCTTCAACAGTGACCAACACTCATCTATTCTTCTTTTATCTTTGATCCTCCCCCTAAAACTTTCCCTGTATCTTACAATCTATTACTTTCAAGCAACTTCTAGAATCATACCATTTCTTTTGCATATAATACTTAAGCATATATCTCTAAGTGAAAAGTTTTCTTTAACATTACCAGAAAGCCATTATTATACCTAAAAACATAATGATTTAAAGGAAATTCTAGAAATTGTATTATTCATCCATAGATACTTCTATTTGTATTGCCAAGAAATAGAATTTTTAAAAACTAAGCAATTACCATCTTCACTCTTAAAAAAATAATAGTGATTTTAACATGTCATTTGTGATTGGATAGATTTTTCTCAATAGTCTCATAAAAGTCTTTTGTATGTACTTTGTTCAAGTCAAATTCTGAAGGTTTTGACAAATCTAAAATGCCTATCACCAGATACATTACACCACAATGTATTTGGTGATAGGCATTTTAGATTTGTGCCAATCTCTCTGATTCCTGCTTCATTGTTATTTATTAATTTTTTGAAGAATAAAATAAAAATCAGCACTACTTTTCTTCTTAAACAAACTTTGTGGGAGGTCAGTCATTTGAACTAAGCTAGTGTGCTAAGTCCCAATGGACCAAACCAAACCAAAATAGAGTCACTTAAGCTAAATGTCACATAATCAAACTGAAACTGTAAGAAATTCAAAAGATCCCAAAGCAGTCCAATTTTTCCTGAAAACAAATTACACCCTACTTGAGCCAGGTTAATAAGGAATCCCTCTCTGCCTTAACATCAGATTACCTCAGGTTTCTTAACAAAAAAGAAACCTGAGGTAATCTGATGTTAACCACTCAGTTTTATTTATTTTTTCAATTATTCTGCTCCCCTGTTCCCAGTTTACAAACCCACTTTTTGCTATGGCTCAAAGAGAGCTCCTATTCTATTTTGAAGAATGGAGGCTTCTCTGACTCATAAATCATTAATAAAATCATTAGATCTACAACTAAATTTGTTGTTATCCTGCCTTTGGGCATATTTTGATAGTATTTTCATGGTGCATCTTACATGTTTCTTTGTTGTTTGCATCTCATGTATCATTGGATTCAGAGGCTTGGTCCATTTTAATTTGAGGGCAAAGATATATCTTAGGTGGTGCAAAACATTAAGAACTATTTCTCTTTTGATTAAGTATGGTGGCTTCAGCCATTCATTTGTAAAATTTCTCATTATCTTTTTGCTCAATGGTGTTAGCGGTCATTGGTTATTTTTATCTAGGCCCATTGTTTTATTTATTTTGCTAATGTTGAAAAATGGAAGTATTCTGATTGCATTACTCCTACTGCTTTTATTAGCTATAATTTTTCAACAAAAAATGTCATATTGTTTATCCTGCATATATTTTTTTACAGGAAAGACAGGATATATAATTGATAGTTTACCTTTATTTATTGGTTTTAGAAAGCTTAGCCCTGCAGCCACCAATAATAACCAATACATTTTCCCCCTTTCATTCCACATCTATATTTTTAAAAATTTCTTTGATGATTCAATAAATTGCACCCATTTTCTTGATACTTGTATCATTCCATCTTTGGCCATCAGGAGCCTATTCAATTTCATTTCTCCTCTTGTGTTTACTTGAATTTTGTATCCATTGACTGTTTTCTTGTCTTCTGATATTGCAAGAGGTTCCCACAACATTTGGTACACTTATTAATGCAGACATGGAATCAGTAATTTTTTTTTCAATTAGAACTAGCTTCTTTTCATGTAAAATGGTTCTTAGAGTCTAACATGTGGGCTATAGTTGACACAGTTGCAGAATTGTTCAATGCTAGACTGTTTAAGGAAACAAATATGGTTTTTAAAAGAAAAATGCTTCATATGCACATAATGATATTTTCAATTTGTGTTTAAGGTTATGAATTTATTACTTAACCTATTTTCAATTTGTGTTTAAGGTTATGAATTTATTACTTAACCTATTTATTTCCATAAGTGTACTTCTTTTCTCTTGGCCTCAAAAATTTTGTTTCCTAATGACATTATATATTTACTTATTTGTTTTGTAAATTAAATAATATTGTAAACTATGTGTATTGTTTATTGTAATTTCAAAATAATTCCAATATCATTACAACCAATGTGATGCTGATGCTTTTAAAAATTTCTTTTCAGATCTTTTTATTTTGAAGCTATAGTCCAGCAGGAATATAACACGAGTTTCTGTATTAAACTCACTAGAAATAATTCTCTATCTGTAAATTATCTATTTGATATAGAGTTAAGTCTATGTCTTTTTGTGTTTTAGTTTTAGGACTGCTTTTATAAATTTGATTTTATTTTGTATTAAAATATGAGCAAACCTTCTATTCTTCCCTTTCTCTGCCCACAGAAAAAGGGGAATGAGAGGAAGAGGTGGGGGATAGGAATAGGAAAGATAGTTGAATGAATCTGACATAACTTTTCTATGTACATATATGTATACACCACAGTGAATCTACATATTGTGTACGTACACAAAAGTTGATCATAATTAGAATAAGATATACTCCATGCTTGTATAAATATATCAAATAGATTCTATTTTCATTTATAACTAAAAAGAGCAAAAAATAAAAAAATAAAATATGAGCAAAACTTTTATGAAGCCCCAAAGTTAAAATTTAAAGAAGTTTTACTGCAAGAAGTCTAACACACAATACTGACCTCCTGTCTCATCTTTCACCACCAACACCCCCACCCCCATCAAGGAAACAAATTTTATTTATTTATTTTTATTCTATTTATTTATTTTTATTTCTATTGGTAAAATATAAAGCAATATGTACATGAATAGTCATATTTCTCTGGTTCTTAATTAAGTCATGGCCTATCATACACTATGGCAGTGGCAGTTTTTCTAGATTTTTTTTTATAATTAGAAACAATATTGCTTTTGCAATTACCCAAACATAGTATTCCCTCTATATTTTCAAAGGAGTAACTCTAATGCCCTTTCCAAAAATCTACAAATGGTCAAGTACCTTATATAAAATGATAAAATTTCACATACCTTAGATAAATCCTCCTGTACACTTTAAATAATCTAGAGACTACTGTAATATACTATATAACTTAATTTTTATACTGTATTGTGTAAGGAATGATAATGACAAAATGTCTGTAAATGTTCAATATTCAACTACTTTTTATTTTTTGAAAACTTTTGATCTGTAGTTTGTTGAATCATCAGATCTAGGACTCATGGACTCAGAGAGTTAACTGTATTATGCACTATGAATTAACAAAATCTATTGGAATAAAATTGTACCAGACCCCCCCCCATGCAAAAAAAATGTTACATTTTAAATGGTATATAAATGTGTTCACTTTGAAATTTAAATACTGTTATCATTTATGCTTGATGTTAATAATTTTCTTCTATGTTTTTAAGCTTCTGTATTTTCTGGCCCCATATAGCATAGTGACAATTCACACATTATCCAAACACATTTTGTTGTTTTCAAAACATTTACACCAAAGGAAGATGTGAAGAGGAGATCTGGGAGACCTGTGATGGTAATCCTTTTTATAAAAGTTTAAAGTTCTAGATTCAAGAAAAAACTACATTTTTATGAATTGCAAAACAATGCATTCTAAGACATGGTTTATTTCCTGGATTGATGTTTTCATATGACTTCATGCTAAAGACCCAAGAAGACAGGTACTTGACTATAATCAAAGGTTAAAAAATTTTCGAAGCAAAATTCGTAATAGTGAGTGGAGAAGTAGTAAATCATTTATATCTGGGATTGCAAGTCTCAAAATTGGTAGGCGCCAGAAACTAAAATTTATCCAACAACTGACAAAAATATTTCTGACATTATATCCTCTTGAAATTTGATGAAAATGGATGTGCAATTCTGAACTAGAAATAACATAATAAATCACACTTCTCATTTGTAGATTGCTTTTGCTTTGAACTGATTAGGTGCTAATCCAATTTAGACAGTTTATAGTTTCCCGGTGTAACAAAGATAACATAAAACACATGTAACCTGAAAAGAGGCATCTTGGTCCAGAGATTGCACTGCATTATCTCTTCTTCCTATGACTATTTAGGAAAAAAGGATTCAATTATAGAAAAATATGATACTTGTTAAGTTTTGAGCCATGAATATTGGTAATATTTATAAAGCCACAGCAGATTATTCTTCTGTTTGTAAAAGACATCCATTAAAAGAAGAAACAAAAAGTAAGTCACAGATAAACCAAGAATTAAGATGAGTCTATAAAACAGAGTGTTTGACCTAATCATGATCGTTTTAAAACTGGACTAGAACCACATTCTTAAATGTTGTAATTTATGTTTTCATAATTTTATAATAAGAATTAATTTTTATTTAGATGATGCAGATTATGAAAGTAGTTGGCCCAGATGAGTGTTTAGAGGATGAAAACAAGAAGGAATGAAAGAAAAATTGGGAAAGGGCTTACAGAGGCCCCTTTTCTTATGCTTGCAAAACTTATTTTTCTTTTTGGTATTATTTAGAACAGAAACAGCTTCTGGAGCTTCCCAAGTGCTAGGAGCCACAGCAAAAGTATTATGATACATGGCACCTTTGGTTTAGGTGACTGCCAGCTAGCCATTGAGATGATATGATTATGTTAAGATTTACATTCATATGGAAATTGGACTCCTGCTGTTCACCCCGCCTGCTATGGGACTCATGTTACAGGACTCCAGGAGAGTTCCCGTTGGTTGGGGAAGGATAGTAGGAGGGAATTTCCGGGGGGGAGGTTCGGGCCCCGATTCCGGTAGACGGACACACATGTGTGGACCAGCTTGCTAGTGGGACGCACACGGGTCACTGGTGGCCTTTTTAAAATAAAACTTTGTTTCTGCTCGAGCGGCTTGTGATTCTGTGCCCAGCCGGGTTGCGGCACTCAAGTACAACCTGGCTCTTTGCTGACTGATGTGCTCACCATGATAGGAAACCCAAATGAGCCTTTTAAATATTCTGCTTGCACGTTTTGCTACTAGTTCTCAGAGGCAGGACAACATACAAATAGAGTTCAGATAGCCTTGGACCATCATCTCCCTTAGCTCCTGCAGGTCACAAAGGTGACACTGTCTCCTGTTGACTTCTGAGGCAGATTGCATTCTCTCAAGAACATTTTTTTTACCTGCCACCCCTCTATTGCATTCAGTCAGGCCCCTTTAGCCATTATAATGATCTGAAATTCCTGAAGTTTTTGTTAATAGACAGTGCTCTGTTCTATGTTTTCAAGCTATTGTGTTTTTTCCCCAGGTTTTATAATTTGTTACTCATAGACATTTGGGCTGAGAAGGAAAGAAAACTAAATACCTGGGCTATTGATAACTCTTAGAACTGACTTGATAAGAGAATTTAAAGGGGGTGCGGAAGGAGAGAGTTTATTAACAAGAAGGTCATAATAAAGTCCATATGCAAGGAGAGAAAATAGTTAAAAAAATTGACTCGTAACATTGGTACCGCTCAAGTTGGAGATGCTTCAATGCAATTTCATGGTCTACACTAGTCACCATCTTTGTTCTCATCTTGGACAAATATCAACATCAGGTCTCCTGTTTGTTGATAACTCTGTGCTAGTTACTGGAGATAGATGTCATCTATATTAGTCAGGGTTCTCTAGAAGAACAGAACCAACATATATATATATATATATATATATATATATATATATATATATATATATCTCCTGTACAAAAAGGAGATTTATTAGATTGACTCACACTGTCAGAAGCTGAATAGTTCCATAATGGCAGTCTGGAGAGCTAGAAGTAGCTGTGCAGTCCAAGAAGCTGAAGCCTCAGAACAAGAGCGATCAACCATGTAGCCCCAGTCTGGGATCAAAGGCCTGAAAACTTTCTGGAGAGCCACTGGGCAGAGTTCACTTTAAAAGAGTGAAGGAGCTGAAGTCTGATATCCTCAGGCAATTGCAGCAGCAATCCAGAACCCACTTAAGAAGAATGGAGCTTGCATCTATTGTTGCTTCCTTGTTCTTCCAATTTTTGTTCCATCCAAGCCTCCAACCTATGGGATGGTGCTGCCTACACTTGGGGTGGGTATCTGCTTCATTCTGTTATTCCACAAGCCAATCATTCATAGACACACCCTTATTGACACACCCAGAAGCCTCTTAATACTAAGCATTTTTAATCCAATCAAGTTGACAATTCAGATTAACCATGGCATCAACTTTTAAGAAGGTAGTTTCAGCAGCTATGCTTATAATGACGGCACTCACATTGATTAGGGTTGCAGAATACTAAACAGTGAGTTTTCAGCAGTAGATTCATCATTGAATGAAAAGGATAGAAAGCAGGCTGATAAATAACGTGTTCACTAAACTGCTTAGTAGAAAATGTTTTTATTTCTGAGAAGAATTATGAAAAATGTAGTAGAATCCTTATTCTCCAATTAGAACTAGCTGTTTGTTAATTATTTTTGTAAGCGTTGGTTCAAAGCAGAGAATCATTCTGCAATCAATACAGTTTTAATGTAAAGAATGCAAATTTCTGTAGACAACATATTGAGATTCCTTCTTGTTTATTTCCAGAAGTTGCGTCTGTAACATGCTCAGGGGCCTACCAGGCAATGCACAGAGTACACGGAGCACAAACCTTGGGTGCAGTGAAGAGCTGTTTGTCATTCAGACCTCATCATCCAGTTGGATATCTAATGCATACGCAGTGAGATATGAAGTGGGACTTTCTATCTACAGAATAATTGAGAGCAAAGGTTATCAAATGACTATACATTGTAAAGAAAAGAACAAGATCCTGTAAGCAGAATGTGTTTGGGAGATGAAACTCCACATGCACACACAATATTTTGAAGAACTTTGATACCATTCATCTTGAGTACAGGAAAGGTGATTACTTGAAAAATGATAGGAAGAGATTTCCTAGGAAAGAGCTGCTGAATGGCTCTTTGTCCTTTGCTCCAGAAGGATTGCTAGACCTCTGAGTCCAGGAATGGGTTTTGAGCTGTTGAAATGAGCTAAGCTACTGCCAAGGACCAGGAAGAGAGGTGGGAGAACACCCAAGAGTTCTGAGAGTTCAGGCGATACAGGAAATGATAAATGCCTCTTGCAGGAAGAGTTTGTGAGCAAGAAGCTTCTGAACAGGACAAGTGGGGAGCAACATGGGAGGACAAGGGTGCCTGAGTGTTCCTATAGGTCAAAGGGACTCTGAATGTAGACAGGCTTGAATCATCTTGATGTCTTTCTACACGGGCAAGGGACACAGGCATAAAAAGAGTAGATATAGGTGGATCATTAGAGACCGATAGATGTTCAGAGAAGAAAGCAACAGGCCATAGGTGGAGTTCATGCCAGAAGCTGTGCATTTGTAAGTTCACATGGAAGGATCTCTAGAGATCTCACAGCAGGGCCAAACAATTAAACACACAAACACACATGAAGGCACTATTTTACTAGAGAGTGCATCAATAGATGCAAGTTCCATTCTTCTTAAGTGAGTTCTGGATTGTTGCTGAGATTGCCTGAGGATATCAGATTCACCCTAGAATGAATCCTTTCTGTTCTAACCTCTTCTTTCTCTTGCCACTACAATCCTGGAAAGCCAGATACAGTAGGGAGATTACAGGATGAGGGATAGAAGGAATTGAGGGAAAAATGAATGAAAATATTAACATACTTTCTTTTCTCTACCCTAGGTCTTTGAGCTGAGAGAGACCACACAGAGATAGGAAAAAAAGAAAAACCTTAAATTGGAAGACTTTGCATTTGTGACTTTTTTATGGAACAAAGTTACTTAATATTTTTAATATTTGAAAGTGACTTGAAATGCTATAGAGTCCACTTGATATAGTGCCAGGAACAGGAACAGAAGATTCAGCATAGCCAAGTTGGAAGATGGCAATAAGTGGAAAGCTTTTGGCTTGTAGCTTGCAAAACAGCATATGGAAATTATTTAGTGATTGGCCATAAACAAATATCTAGGAAAAATGGAGTACAAACAGAAATAACTTGTGAATTCCAATCATTAGGTATCCTGTTGAACTTGGACCACCTAAATCCCTCAGAAAATTAATGGAACTTAATATTTTCTTATTAGGTTTTGCACCTGCCCAGTTGGGACTAATTCCAAAATGCTAAACATAGAATTATAATAACATCCAAGTCTCCTGATTGTTATATTTCTGTGACTGGTGTTTTTCTTGCACCATACCCCAGCTTTACTAAAACATTCAATATCCTTTGTTTTTTGGTCTTGATATAAGCAAACATTTGAAATGTATTTAGCACTGTAGGGAAAGAGTCTCTTGAGACATATCTGTTGACAAAGAAGTAAGAGTTTTACGAATCCATAAGCTCTTCTGTTCACCTTTGCTGCCCCTGAGTCTCATGTTCAAATGACTCAACCTGGATAAGAACAAGGTAATAGGTAGTTAATGGGTATCTTGATTAAAGTGCAATGAAATGATTATTTTACCATGAAGAAAATGTTCATTATTCACATTAAGTTACCAGAAGGTCAAGCGTCTGAAAGAAAGAGAGCACGTCTTCTCATCACAGAATGAGGTAATCTGTATGTGATTCTTAATTCTGCAAAATATTTTAATGTAGCATAATAAGAAAGAGATTTTATCTGGAAAGTGCAAACTTAAGATTCTTCAACTTTGAATTTATTTTCAAAACTTTTAATATGAAGTTGATTTTTCTCAAATGCAATCAAATATTTATCACAATCTTTATTTTGACCTTTGTTTACATTTTTGGATACTGTACAATCTTTCCCTAGGGACACGCAGGCCCTTTGTTGTGCATCCAGGCAGGACATTCTTCCACACCCTCACAGGCCTCTATCCCAGTCCACTGCTGTGTTCACTCATCGTGCTGGAAATGGAAGACTCTTCCTTGGGCCTGGTGAGTTTTTGTTGGGGGAGAAGGAGGAGATGGAGGAGAGAGAGCCTAAGAAGAAACAAGTCCATGATTGAAAGGACTCAGATAAGTAAAAGTAGCACTTTATCACAAGTTGCTGAATATGTTGTTGAGAAATCTCTAGGTCTCCAGACCTGAGCAGGGAAAGGGAGACACCTTATATTGGAAGAATGTTAAATTGTGCCTTTTTAAAGATGGAGCCCTTTGATATTAGGAGCTGGAAAAAGACCTTTTTGTCAATTGGAGGCCACCTTGCAGCATTCAACTTTTGCTGGTGATATGGCAGGACAGCTCTGTGGTCATCTCTGGTCAGCAGTCCTTGGGGAACCACAAACTCCATCAGCTTTCTTTACAGTGACTCTGTTTGGCTTTAAAGTAAGTATTTGAGTTGAAAAATAAAGTCCAAGAAGAGTCACCTATCTGGAGGCCAAGGAAAAATATCTTTTATTGTAAAGAACAAACCCAAGTGAAAAGTTTTCCTTCCACCACATGCTTGGGCCAGTGTCTCCATTAACAAAGAAGGCTTTGTGACAGGAGTCATGCATCGGGTTCTACAAAGTGCTTCAGTGTGTTTGGTTGAGTTGCTGTGGAGTTAATCCCAAGATAAGGAGAAAAGATGCTGACCTGTTTTTGCAAGGATTAACTCCTCAGACATTATTCTAGGTGAACAAATGCCTGATCCATTTCCATGCATGAAAGTTAGTCTGGGCATGGTTGATGCCAGAAGACCTCTTCTGAGTCTTGGCCCAGGAACAGCAATGGTGGTCGTCCTTGGCTTCAGTGGCCAAGGTCACCATTACAAAAACTCTTTCACCACGAGTGGAGTCCTGGGAGTTTGTTTCAAATGGTCATCAGGAATCTGTTCAGCAGTTAGCACTTTCAGAGCTTGGCAGTGCCTAGATACCAGCCAAAGTCTTTAATCCATGTCTTTAGGCAGGCATTTTAGAAAGCTGTTATTTTCTCCTTCTGCTGGTCCTGTATCTAGTGAAGTATCGTCGAAGGAAAAGTCAGGCCAGTGATGCTGTCTGCATGTCTTCAAGGTGTGCTCTAGTCCTGATTTTCCCAGAGTGGGACGCTGACTCTTTAAAGCTCTGTGAGCAGATTGCTCCAGGATAGACAGTTTGCTGACTCCACCATGTTCAGAGGTTGATTCTGTGCTGTCAGGTAGTAATTCTGAGTCTCATTATTCAGATTTGAAGCCCAGGTTTTGCACTTGCTTGCTGTGTGATATTTGACAGAATACTTCCCTTGACCCATCTGAGAAATGAGAATAATGATACTACCTAAATCCCAGGGATGACAGAAATGTCAGTAAGGTCACATATACAACACTTTGCATAGTGTCTGATTGTTAATGAATAGTAAGTAATAAGTAATAACAAATATAGTAATCATCTAAAAATGGGAACATAGATAAATAAATATCTAATAACAAAACCATTGGGTCTCTAACATGTCTTACCATCATAAGAATACCTTTCACGGTATCCGAATAATGTGAACAGATAGAGCACATATATCCTAAGATTGAAATTTTGCATCTTTTCTCAGGACAATATGAATTGACACTATTTAACTACATTCAACCTTCCCCCCTCTCTCACAGCAAGCTATTAGAGCTTGCAAAGAAGGCTTCTGCCAGAGACACACAAATTTAGTCCCTTTGCCAAGTCATAGAGAGAAAATCCCTAATAGCTTTAGGATGAAGGGGCAACAGGAGATGGCATAAACATGACATTTCCTGTGAAGGATGAATGACAGAAAGGGGCTCACTCTTCAGCATAGTGTCATGGCTGCAGAGCAGCTGCTAGACTGTTCAGAGTGGGGCGTGGTGACTTGGCAAGTCTGAGGACTCCCAAAGGAACTTTTGACTTCATTGACAGATGCTGTTATCTTCCTTATAGAATTTAGAAATAGGAAAAGAAATAATGTTTGTTATGTTGTATAACTGTTACTATGTTCTGTTGATCAAAATTATTCTTGCCAATTTCTTTGTTCCATACTTAGGCACAATCCCTGGCATGGTATGTGGATTTGAAGATTTTTTAACATGCAGAGGAGATCAAAGGGCTTTAAACACTTTGAGGTGTGTGTGTGTGTGTGTGTGTGTGTGTGTGTGTGTGTGTGTGTGTGTGTTTCAGGGAGGTATGGACATGGTGAATGAGTATATATTTAGAAAATGTGTTCTCAGACTTCAAGATCCTTTAAGGCAGAACTTCACACATAGAAGGCCAGAAACAGCTGCCAAATATTGCATACTGGTGCTTACTTTCTTGAGAAACTTTACAGGCATATGTGGACAGCAGTGAGAGAGAATGGTAGAACAGTGTCTGAGATTGGGGTCTCTGATGACTTCATGGTTGTGGCATGCTTGGTGCCTGGGAAAGTTTCTGTGCAAAGGTGCAGGATGCCTAACTGCTATGGTAATGCCCCCCATGAGGAGGCTCTGTGCTAGAGTTTTATCTGTCTTGACCTTGATCTCAGGCACATAGCTCCTGGGAATAGAGGAACTCTCTTGCTAGACAACCACAATGTTTCATCAAGTTCCCGTTGCTCTTGAACCTGCCCTTATAACAATAACTTTAAACAATGGACTTTCTTGAGAGCTACACAAAGCTCCTAACATTGCACATTGCAACTGTAGAACGTAACTGTGGAATAAGCTGCATAATGTTGCTAACTCTGTAACTTTCATGAATACAAAGAATAATGCTTGCACAGTCTTTAATCTAATAATGAGGCATATATAAATAAAGATTGCTGGAGTAAATTCTTTAGACCTGCTTCTCCATCAGAGAGCAGCACTCCACCTGACCCCAGCTATATCTTTAAATCTGAGTTTGTGAGTCTTTGTTCTTCTTATCCTCCTTTATCTCTCACAGGAAACTGCTAGATTGGCCGTGAGGTTCACAGCATGCATATGCAATATTAAATGAACATGTGTGCTTCCCCTGGGACTTAGCTTCTTAAAATATTGCTGGATGCCATATTCTTGCCTCACTGTCCTCTCGGGTCCAGAGCACTGAGCATTCCAGCTGTAATTGGCTCATGAACAGAGGAACACAGATTTGGCAGAATCTGAAGGGACCTAACTTTTTCTGGAACCCTGTCTTTTGTCATTAGACTCCCACTTGGCAGAACATCATCACTTCCCCTGAATGAGTGACCTTTTTTCCTCAGTCAAATTCCTGTCCCAAGGCACTTCTCACATCATTTAGCACAGTTTGGCCATTTTGTTTATGGTTGGCACTATCAAAATTACATGAAAAACTTTATACTTAAGGTGAGATATAAGCTATAAGCAAGCCTAAGCAGATACTGTTGATTTCTTAACATTTTTACTTTTTCACCTGTAAAAGAAGACATTTCAAAGCTTTCCCCTATAATAAGGCAAAGAGAGAGACAAATGCTCTATGTTTGCCTTCTGCACATTAAAATGCTTACTTATTTGTCCAACAATCATTCAACATCAGAAAATGCACCATCCAGGAAGGACAGTGACTATTGTTTACATTTGTTCCTCAAGCATGCTCAAGTCCTGGACTTCTCATGAAGATGGTTGCAACACAAATTAGTCAATGATTCTGGAGGAGGCACTTTGTAGCTGTAACCTCGAAAAATAACAGGTGATAATCAAATAACAGGTGATTTGATATCTATGCAGCTATTTTATAATATCCTCAATTATTTATCAGTAGGATGCAAATATTGCATTTATGTAAAACTAATGACAATTTAAGGGGGCTGAGCTGAAGTTTGTTCTTTATGTTATGACTTTTATTCACAGTTTCATTTATTCACTTCCCACCAATTTTCATAGTGAAGACTCCTTGGACCTGGCTTCAATTGCCCTTCCAAAGCTAAGAGCACCTACACTTCATGGGTCTTAGAAACACGTGCCAATCTTCCTGTTCATCCAAGTCCCTGTGACTTTGCTTTTGCCAACTACCAGTATTTCATATCTGGCAATAATTAGTCTGTACTTTGTGCTGCTCTTTTTTTACATTCATCTCACTCTACTTTGTAAAGAAATCTGATGTTAATGAGATAAAAATATTCATTTACTGTACTTTCCAGGCGATCTTATTAGAAAAGCATGCTCTGATAACGGGAGAATTTTTTCTTTTCTGAATACAACTGCTCATCATTCTCCATGTAATGCCCTTTGTAGTGGTTAATTTGAATTGTCAACTTGATTGAATTAAGAGATGCCAAAGATTAAGAGACTTCTGAATGTCAATTTGGGTGTGTCTAGGAATGATTGACATGTGGGACAGCAAACTGGAAGTGGAGACCCTCCCTAACCAGTAGATTGGAGGCTTGGATGGAATAAAAGTTGGAAGAACAAGAAATCAACAGCAAAAACAAGCTCCATTAATTTTGAATGGTTTCTTGATTGCTGCTGCGATGATGTCAAACACTTTCTCCTTCACTCTTCCAAGTGGACTCTGCCAGTGATTCTTCAAGGAGTTTCCAAAAGCCTTCAGTTCCTGGATGCATAGATTGTTGATCCCTCTTTTCCTGAGCTTCAGCATCTTGGACTGCACAGCTACTGGTTCTCCCAGCTCTCCAGCCTGCCAATGGTTACTGTGGACTATACAGTTTTTGATTGTATAAGTTAATCTAATAAAGCCCCCTTTTATAATCATACCTCCTGTTGATTCTGTTTCTCTAGAGAACCCTAGTACAGAAATTGGTATCAGAAGTAGGGTCATTGCTGTGACTAACCTGACCATGTGGTTCCGAAGCTTTTGGAGCTTATTGGAATTTTTTGACAGAATTTTGAGATGTGTAGTCATCAGCTGGCAGCATGTAGTAGTTCAAGCTGGAAATGCTTTACATTATTGTAAGTGGAGCTTAATGTCTGATTCTGGGGGGAGCTCAGAAGACTAGAAAGCCAATAGGACCATGGACAGTGAAGACAGGACTCAAAAGGGTTTAGAGGAGAAGGAGGACACTATTGGGAATTGAACTGGAGGCCATTTGTTTTATGTTCCGATTGAGAAGTTGTTTGCATTTTGCCTGTGTTCTGAGACTTTCTGTGAGCCTAATTTTAAAAGCTATGAACTTTTTAATCTGACAGAAGAAATTTCTAGGCAGCATAGATTTCAGGAAGTGGCATGGGTGTATTTCTCATGTCTTTTAGAAAACTTTATTTTGATATTCAGGAACAGAAAGCAGAGCCGAAAGATTTGAAAAACTTGGACTTGAAAGGCAGAATAAAACTGGGGGAGGAAGTTGTAGTTCAGTTAAAGACCTTACTGCCACTAAAGAAAGACTAAAGACTTGGCCCAGAGACAATAAGAAGGATGGCTTGAGGGCATCTCAGGAATTGATGAGATCATATCCATCTCAGACTCAAAGAAGTAAAAGTAAACATTCCTTTGAGAAGAGATCAGTGGGCCACCCTTTTTGCACAAGGGGGCTAGGAAGTTCTTTCAACATGCTTAGCTACCCAGGAGCTCAGAGGCTTCTGCACCCAGCATTCCCGAAGGCTTTATTACTCCTCTAGATGGTAGCAGACTTTGGCATCAACCACATGGTATTGGTTCTGCAGCAATGCAAAAAGCTGGAGTCAGAACGTCATGGAGGCCTCCACCAGATTTCAAAGGAAGGCTTGGGAGGCCAGGCAAAGTGCAGCAGGGTCATGGCCACTGCAGGCACTCCCTGAGAGGGCGATGTGTAGAGGTTTGAGGAGGAAGCCAAAACTGCAGTGGAGATCCCCAAGATTAAGTAATGCCAGTAACATGGGACATAGTCCCAGGAAAGCTGCAGGAATAGAGAAGAGACAAGCCAATAGAAAATCCACTTGGTCTACAACCAATAAGGCCACAGGGGTGGAGTTAAACAAGCCTTTGGACAGAACATGGACAGATGCAGAAGTGGAGCTACAGGACTGTTTGTCCAGCTGTATTTCAGTCTTGCTTTGGTCCCATCCCTTCTAACTATGATCTATTTTTGTAAATGGAAATGTTTATTCTATATCTGGATACTTATAAATAGCTTTTGATTTTTACAAGAGCTCACAATGTGAGATTGTCCTGAGTCTCAGGGGAGACTTTGGATTTAAACCTTTGGGCAATCTAGGAACTGTGGAGAAGATGGGGACACCTGGAAATTGACAAAATGTATTCTGCATTGTGAGATGGTTGTGAGTTTTGGGGGCCAGGAGTGGAATGTTATGTTTTGAATGTGAGGTGTCACCCAAAAGCTCATGTGTGATACAATGCAAGAAGGTTTAGAGGAGAAAGGATTCAATTATGAGAGCCTTAACCCAATCAGTGAATTAAATCATCTGATGGGATTAATTAAGTGGTAACTGAAGGCAGGTGGGAGTGTGGCTGGTGGAGGTGGGCATTGGAGGCATGGATGTGGGGTATACATTTGTATTTGACAAGTGAAGATCTCTCTTTCTCTCTCTGCTGCCTAACCACTATGTGAGCTGCTTCCCCCCACCACATTCTTCCTCCATAATGGCTAGCCCACAGGAATGAAGCAAACTCCCTACGGACTGAGACCTCTGTACCTTCTGTACCCAGTGTCCCTGGGTGAGCCCTCAAATAAACTTTTCCTCCTCTATGCTTGTTCTGATCAGATCTTTTAGTCACATCAGTGCAAAATAGCTGCTTCAAAGACTCTTTAAAATCATTTTCATTTTTTATATAGATATATAGATTCACAGATAATAAAATCACATAGTAATACAGGGCGTCCTCATCCTTGTTTTCCATCTGTCTTGTTTTCTTCCTCCATTTTATTAATTTTCTCTTCATCTCTTCTAAAGTATTTTATGCATATAAAAGTCAATATCAGTATTCTTTCCTTCTCCTCCCTAGTGTTTTTCATAAATGATAACACTACATATACTATTCTGACATTTTTTTTTTTTTTTACTGAATAGTATATCGTGGGGCTATTTCCCTCTCAATATATAATAAAATCCCTTGTTCATATTATATATATATATATATATATATATATACACACACACACACAAACATATTATATATATATATATGTAAAATAACTGCTCTGCCATTATCTAATCATACAAAATATAGATGGACACTTGAGTTACCTTTTGTTTTTACAAATGATGCTGCTACAAATAACCTTGTCTTGCCATTTGTGTGTGTTTGTGTGTGTGTGTGTGTGTGTGTGTGTGTGTGTGTGTACGCCTGTGTGTGTTAAAATAAGTCTAGAATGCATCCTGAGAACAGGAATCATCATATTGAAGGTACATGCCTTTGCAACTTAATACATAAGATTAATTTTCACTCCACAGATCTTATATCACTAAAAGTTCACATGAACTCTCTTACACTTGAATGTAAGAGAGTTCATGTGTTTTCCCCAGCCTCACCCATTCTGTTGTGTTCATATGAGATATGTTGCTAGTATGGTAGGTGAAAATTGTTAAGAGAACTTTATACATTATGAGCATTTGCTCCATATGCATATATATTTCAAATACATTTTCCTGTTTTGTTATTTAGCTTTCAGATTTGCTTAAGGAATTTTTACTTCCAAAAAAGCTTTTGTAGAACTATATGTACTCGGGGGACAGTGGAAGTCTGCCTGGCTTTTTCTTTCCTACATTTTGGCTTGGAAATTCCCTCTGGGGACTATGGCTGGGTGTAAGCCATACTAGATAACTGGAATGAAACTGTTGGGCCAGAGGTGTGCATATGCTACTGATTGGCTGTCACTGAGAGTTTTATTTTTTCCTTTTCTTTCAGGTTGGTGTAACAACTTGCAACCTCCCTGACAGTGTAGGAATATGAGTGACGCCATATCCTTGCCAATCCTGATTATGTTGGTCTCTAGTTTATTCATTTTGGTGGGGTTGGTTTTCAAATTACTTAGTCCTAATGTCTACTACTGTTCAAGAAAGGAAGAGATTGGCTGTTTCTCCGAATTAGTGAAAACAAGTAATCAGAATTGGTTTTAAACTAGCACCAATAAATGAGTCCCCAAACACGAGGGGAAAAGTCAGCTGCTTGGCATAAAAGCTGTCTGTGGCTGGATCTGTATTTTCTGAATGTTAACTTTGACAAACAGAGGCGTCTAATTTTAATTTATATCTGGTTTACTTTTTCATTTATGGGGAATGTTTTAGTGTAATGTATACGAAAATTTTGCCTCCCACGAGATTACAAGACATTGTTCCATGTTATGTTTGAGAAACTTAAAGGCACCATTCCTATTTATATCTGCAATCTTCCTGGATTTGAGTTTTTGTTTGGAGTGAGGTCTAGCTTAATTTAGTCTCTGAAGTTATATGTATCTATGCTACTAGAACTATCTATATGTAACTATTGAGAAAACATTTTTTTCCCTTTTACAAGTGCTCTAAAATACTATTTTTGAAAGAAAGCACATTTTTATACGAGTCTGTTTTTAAAGTCTCAAACAACTTAGAATTTTCTCTGTAGGAAGTTCTTTAAATATAAATTCGATATTTTTTAGACAGGAAGTTCCTCAGTTTTCTATTTCTTCTGTTGTTTGTTTTTGGGGGTATGTATTTTACTAGGAATTTTCCCATTTTATCTGAAATTTCAAATTATCAAGGTGAACTTACTTATTCTATTCTCATTTTTTCCTACATTTCACAATGAAAATTTCAGACACATGCAAAAGTTGAAAGAATTGTATGGTGAACACTCATACACATGCCACCTAGATTCTACAATGTGTATTTACTGGACTTATAATTTATGTATCATCTCTCCATTTTCCATTCATCTGTTCCTAATTTTAAAATGCATTTCAAAATAAATTGCAAATATCTGGGCAATCTTTTCCAAATTCCTCAGAATGCATATTATTAATTTGTGTTCAACATTCTTTTTTTCTCTTACTCCTCTTGAGATAAAAGTTATGCGTAATAAAACACACAAAACTTAGGTGTACCATGTGGTGAGTTTCTGACTTTACAAACAAAATCTATATCAAGGTAAGGAATAACATCATCACCCTAAGTTTCCTTATGTCCTTCTCAGCAGATTACCTTTGCCATCTCCCTGGAGAAAACCATTGTTTTGATTTTTTTTTTTTTGACCACAGACTAATTTTCTCCCATCATAGATTTTTATTTAATCACATTTTAGTTTTACTTGTCACCTAATTTCTTGAATATATTAAAGATTTTTTAATATTCTGCATTGTTACTCATCATCTAGATCTGTTAGCTTTTTGTTGTTGTTGTTTGTGACTTCCTTAGGTGTTTTGTAAGATGATCTTAGCTTCTAGTGAGCTTGATAAATTTTCTGTTTGATGAATTAGAAAAGTTGAGACTCTGAATGATGTTCACTTCTGCTAAAGAGGATTAACTTATTTCTCTTTTTTTATATTTCATTTATTTTTTAATTGATTTTTTAAAAATAAACGGCAGTGGAATACATTACAATTCGGATTACACATATATAGCACAATTTTTTATATCTCTGGTTGTATATAAAGTATGTTGACACCAATTTGTGTCTTCACACATGTACTTTAGATAGTGATGTCCATCTCATTCCACCATCATTGCTAACACCCTGCTCTCTCCTTTCCCTTCCCACCCCTGTGCCCTATCTAGAGTCTGTGTATTCCTCTCATGATCCCTCTCCCTACCCAACTATGAGTCAGCCTCCTTATATCAGAGAAAACATTCAGCATTTGTGTTCTTGGTATTAGCATTATCTTCTCCAGTGCCATCTATTTATCTGCAAATTTATATTTTAGTGACACATAGTTGTACATATATGTGGGATACAGTGTCATATTTCAGAGCACATGTTCATTGTGCAATAACCCAATCAAGGTAATTGGTGTATCTTTTTTCCTTTTTTAAAATTTGTCATTTTGAGTTATATGTCAAAGTGTATTTTGACATATTATACATACATATTTTATATATATATATATGTGAACAACCACAAGAATGGGAAGTTATACTCCATATACTGGTGGTGTATTCATATATGCACATAAAAAAGTTATGTCTGATTCATTCTACTGTCTTTCCTATCCCCATCCCCACTCCTTTCCCTTTATTCCCCTTTGTTTAATCCGATGAACTTCTATTCTCTACTCTCCCTCCTTATGGTGTGTTAGCATCCATATATCAGAAAGAGTATTTGAACTCTGGTTTTCTGGGATTGGCTTATTTCACCTAGCATGATAATTTCCAGCTCCATCCATCATAAAGTCATTCTTTTTTATGGCTGATTCTATTTTCTTTATTCATTCATCTTTGAAGGGTACCTATGTTGGTTCCACAGCTGAGTTATTGTGAATTGAGCTTCTATAAACATTGATGTGGCTGTGTCACTATAGTATGCTGATTTTAATCCCTTAGGGTATATACCAAGGAATGGGATAACTGGGTCAAATTGTGGTTCCATTTTCAGTTTTCTGAGGAATCTCCATAATGTTTTCCAGAGTAGTTATACCAATTTGCAATCCAAATAGCAATGTATGAGTGTAACTCCCCCCCACACACACACATCCTTGAAATTGGCATATCTTAAGAAGATTTATTTTTGAAGCTATAAGCAGTTTAATTGAGACATCTTATTCTTTGGTGATTTCAAGGAACTCCCTATATCTTGTTCTTCCCTATTCCCAATGTGTGTTCCTTTGGGGAGCAAGGTGCTGCCAACATCCTGAGTTGTTCACAAGATCCAATGTTTGCTCTCGAAGCCTGTGAAGTTGTTGGTGGCTCTGCTGAGTTTCTCTTCCTTCCACTGCTGTGCTTTATTTTTGGTCATCTTCCCTCTTACCCATAATGTTGGAGTCAGCACAGTCCACAGGGGAAAATGTCCAACCCACCACTTCTTCCTAAGGCTCATTTTTCTGGATCCTTGCTGCCTGAATATATCGTTACTCATTTGTTTGTTTTCCTTTTTCTTCCTGTTTTTTTCAAACATCTCTAGTTTTGACAGTAGAATTACCCTTTAGCCATTTAATCTACTGTTATTACATTATATCTTTTAGTTTCCTCCAATTACTAAATATAATTTCCATTTACATACTTGATCTGTAAAATTTTTGAATCCCAGCTGTTATAGATGAGGCCATTAGCATCCATATTCTTTCTACTTCCATTCCTCTCTTTCAAAATTTATTTTATTATTTTTATGGTGTGAAGACATAAAAAATTATATTCTGCAAACTCAAATGTACAGGCTTAATTTGGTGTTAGTTTCACGGTCAAGTACGGTTAATATGTAACCCAAGTCTTTCTGGCACATAAATGATAGAAACAGAAAATAGGTGTTAATCATTAAAAATATTTATGAAATCTGGAATAGGCTTAGCAATGTGAAGCCAGGATGGGAAGTTGGTAAAAGATATATGGCTTATAAAAATTTGGAAGTGGGTGGAGGAAGAAAGAGAAGGAGAGGGAGAGAGACAGAGATAGAGACAGAGACAGAGAGAAAGGACGGGTCAGATAGAATTTCATGTTAATCTCCCAAATCCATATGCTCTATGTGTCAGGGATTCCTGGGATCACTCTGGCCAGACGGGATGTGCCCAGGTAGATCTGGTGTGGATTGTGAATGAGAATCACAGCATGCGCTGCATCCCAGAAAAAGTGGAATGACCAAAATCCCTCTCCAAGATACATAAGCTAATGCAGACAAGAAAACACCTTGATTCTCAGTGCAACCTAATTTTGTGTGTGTGTGTTTTGGGATATTTAATTTTTTTTTACATTTTTATTTATAATTTTTTTTGCCATTTGGAGTAGTGATAGAAATGATGCTGGTCAAAAACTCTATGGCACTGACCCTTGAGGAATTGAATTCTAAATTGCAAGACTCAATCCATAAAAATAAAGATCCTTGTTGCAGACACTTCACAGAAAACACAGAGAAATATTTTTCTGTCCTAAGCCTGCACAGTAGAATTGTAGGTGTTAACGAAAAGACACACTGTTCATGTTGCCTCTTGGGGACAGTAATAGCTTACCATACATTACATGATTCACAAAGGTTACATAAGAAATTCACTGACATGTGAGAGTCCAACAATGATTATAACAGAATAATAGCAAATGACAAGTGCACGTGTGTGTGTGTGTGTGTGTGTGTGTGTGCAGTGCCAGCTCTTATACACATATGGAAAATATGACATTTAGAGGTGATAGATCAATTTCCTTTTTACCTGGAAGTTTAAGTTTAAGGCAGGAGGGAGAATGTGGTGGAGGTATTCTAACATATCTCAAGACATTCTTCTCTGCTGCAAAGGATCAGGCTGAGGAACTGCAACTTTAAACAGGCCTGTAAACATAAAATAAGAACTGTTATTTCCATATGTCATTAGAAACTAACACTTTCAGTTGCCCCTAGCAACCACATGACAATCTGAATACCTATGAATTGGTTACAGCCTGGAGTCCAGCACAGGACAGTTTGTCTCCTTCAATTATGAAGAATAATTGGCTGAGAATTGAATTATAATTGATCACTAAGCAGAGTGATTTACATGACTTGAATTACTTGTCCATTTAGGTGTGGTCTGCACATAATTTAGACTTGCAGAAAGTCTAAATGGATTGTAAGGTAAGATCCCCAAGTTTAGAGATTAGTACAATGTTACCTTTGCAGCTATGGTTCCATACATTATCCACTAGCTATATAACAACTCATTACTTCAGTGCTTCTGTTTATCTCAGACTGGAGGTAATGCATAGTACCACTTATTGGAAAAAACTTTTCGGGCGATTAGGTTGGCAAATTTTTCATGTAGTTAGAAAACTTAGCTCAGAGGCTAAAGGGGGGTCTTAACACTATGATTTACTCATATTATGAGATGGATAATATGTGATAGAGTCTGGAGTTTTATAAATTCTGGAAACTAAAGAAAAAGCAATAAAAATAGAAAATATATTTAACATGTTACACATATGCATACACATATGCACTATGTAGCTGCACACACAGATAAACACAATAAGCAAATATATGCTTATATATAAAGTATTATATATCACAAAAATTTTATGTATTTATAAAATATGTGCATTACCCCACATACACATACAGTATATGTATTACTGGATTTTGGTAAACTTTATTGATCATTACCAAACCATTAGAAGTACATTGCTTTGTATTTTTTTAAAATTTGCTTATTTTTTATTCTAATTATGTATATATGACAGAAGAATGCATTTTGATTCATAGTACAAAATTGCAGCACAACTGTTCATTTCTCTGGTTTTACAAGATGTAGCGTCACACCATATGTGCAGTCATACATGTCCCTAGGATAATGATGTCCATCTCATTCTACCATCTTTCCTGTCCTCATTTCCTTTCCCCACTCATTCCTCCCCTTTTCCCTATCTACAGTTTCTTCATTTTTCCCATGACTCCTGCCCCCTTTGGATTTTTTGGGATTGGCTTACTTTGCTTAGCATGATATTCTCCAGCTCCATCCATTTACCTGAAAATGCCATGATTTTATTCTCTTTAAATGCTGAGTAATATTCCATTGTGTATATATACCACAGTTTCTTTATCCCTTCATCTACTGAAGGGCATCTAGGTTGCTTCCACAGTTTAGCTATTGTGAATTGTGCTGCTATAAACATTGATGTGGCTGCATTACATAGTATGCTGATTTTAAGTCCTTTGGGTATAGACTAAGGAGTGGGATAACTTGGTCAAATGGTGATTCTATTTCCAGTTTTCTAAGGAATCTCCATATTGCATTCCAGATTGGTTGCAACAATTTGCAGTTCCAGCAGCAATGTATGAGTGTGCTTTTTCCCCACATCCCTGCCAACACTTATTATTGTTTGTATTCTTAATAGCTGCCATTCTGACTAGAGTAAAATGAAATCTTAAAGTAGTTATGATTTACATTTCTCTAATTGCTAGAGTCGTTGAACATTTTTTTCATATATTTGTTGATTCATTATATATCATCTTCTGAGATGTATCTGTTCAGTCCCTTAGCTCATTTATTGATTGGGTTATTTGTGGTTTTTTGATGTTATTTTTGAATTCTTTATATATCCTAGAGATTAGTGCTTTATCTGATATGTATATGGTAAAAATTTGTTCCCCAATTATAGACTCTCTATTCATCTCACTGATTGCTTCTTTTTGCCGAGAAGAAGCTTTTTAGTTTGAATCCATTCCATTTATTGATTCTTGAGTTTAATTCTTGTGCTATAGGAGTCTTATTAAGGAAGTTGGGGTCTAATCCAACATGATGAAGATTTAGGCCTAATTTTTCTTCTAATAGGTGCAGGGTCACTAGTCTAACCTAGGTCCTTGATCCACTTTGAGTTAAGTTTTGTGTATGGTGAGAGAGAGGAATTTAATTTCATTTTGCTGAACATGGATTTCTAGTTTTCCCAGCACCATTTGTTGAAGAACTATCTTTTCTCCAATGTATGTTTTTTGGACCTTTGTCTAGTATGAGATAACTATATTTTTGTAAGTTTGTCTCTGTGTCATCTATTCTGTATTTTTGATCTACATGTCTATTTTGGTGCCATTACCATGCTGTTTTTGTTACTCTCGCTTTGTAGTACATTTTACGGTCTGGTATTGTGATGCCTCCTTCTTTAGTTTTCTTGATATGGATTCCTTTGGCTATTCTGGGTCTCTTGTTTATCCAAATGGATTTCATGACTGATTTTTCTAGTTCTATAATGAATGCTGTTGGGATTTTAATTGAAGTCACATTGAATCTGTATAGCACATTGGGTGGTATGGCCATTTTGATAATATTAATTCTACCTATCCAGGAGCATAGGAGATCTTTCCATCTTCTGAGGTCTTCTTCAATTTCTTCTTTTTTTTTTTACCAAGATTTAATGTACATTTATTCTTAACACGTAGAACATATAGTATAAAGATTTCATACTGAATAAATGATATTCATTAAGCCAAAAAAGGAAAAAAAGGAGGAATTTACATCAAGTTTTAGCTACATTGTTGAAATACAAATATGCAGGTTTTATCACTGAAAAAAATCTCAATTGTGTTTCTTCATCAGGAATTTCAACTGAACCTAGAACTTTTTCACACCTCGATTAGAAAGAAAACAAAACAAAACAAAAGCCCAGAAAAAAATAAACTATAAGTTGATTGGCTGCTGAGACAGCAAGGACTTTTTACAGAGACCTGTACAGCATCACACCAAGAGGGGCGATGTCTGGCAAGAGATTAAATAGCTGTGTCTCGCTTTGTGCAGGTCACCAACTTGTTAACTCATCATACTATAAAGGGGTAGCTGGGAGAAGGACCAAACTGTGGGGATCCAAGGGTATGTGCAATGTACAACGTCATATATATACACACGTGGCAGTGCAGTCGCTGCAGCTAAAGGTTAAATGTTCTGTAGTTTTCATTGTAGAGGTCTTTCACCTCTTTTGTTAAATTGATTCCCAAGTATTTTTGAGGCTATTGTAAATGGAGTAGTTTTACTAATTTCTCTTTCAGAAGTTTCATCACTGATGTAAAGAAATGCCTTTGATTTATAGGCATTGATTTCATATCCTGCTACTTTGATGAATTTATTAATTAATTCTAGACATTTTCTGGTGGAGTTTTTTGGATGCTCTAGGTATACGGAGCATGCCTTTGGCAAATAGTGATAGCTTGAGTTCTTTTCCCTTTATACCCCTTTCATTTCTTTCATCTAATTTCTTTCAGCTCTGGGTAGAGTGTCCAGGACTATGTTGAAGAGAAGTGGTGAAAGAGGGCATCCCTGTCTTGTTCCACTTTTTAGAGGGAATGTTTCCAATTTTTCTCCACTTAGAATAATGTTGGCCTTGAGTTTAGCATAGACAGCTTTTACAATGTTAAAGTGTTTTCCTACTATCCCTAGTTTTTCTAGTGTTTTGAACATGAAAGTGTGATGTGTTTTGTCAAATACTTTCTCTGCATCAACTGATACAATGATATGATTCTTATTTTTAAGTCTACTGATATGTTTAATTACATTCATTGATTTCCATATGTTGAACCAAACTTGTATCCCTGGAATGAGCCCCACTTGATCATGGTGCACTATTTTTAAATATGTTTTTGTATGCAATTTGCCAGAATTTTACTGAGAATTTTTGAATCTATGTTCATCAGGTATATTGGTCTGAAATTTCTATCCTTGATGTGTCTCTGCCTAGTTTTGGTAACAGGATGATACTAGCTTCATAGAATGATATTGGAAGGGTTCCTTCCTTTTTAATTTCATGAAAAAATTTCATAATTGCTTTTTCTATTTCTATAAGGAACGCTGTTGGGATTTTAATGGGAGTCACATTGAATCTCTATAGCACATTGAGTGGTATGGCCATTTGGACCATATTAATTTTGCATTGATAGAATTAATATTAATATTTTTCTTTGTAGGTCTTGTAGAACTCTGCTGTGAATCCATCTGGTCCCAAGTTTTTCTTGGTTGGTAGGCTTTGGATGGCATCTTCTATTTTCTTGCTGGAAATTGATCTGTTTAAATTGTGTATGTCCTCTTGACTCTGTTTAAGTTGATCATATGCCTCTAGAAATTTGTTACTGTCTTTAAGTTTTTCCCTTTTTCCTGGAGTATAGATTTTCAAAATAGTGTTTAATTTTCTTCTGTATTTCAATTGTGTCTGTGATGTTATTTCCTTTTTCATCAAAAATTTCAATAATTTGAGTTTTATCTCTCCTTCTTTTCATTAGAGTGGCTAAGGATTTGTCTTATTTATTTTTTCAAAGTACCAGTTTTTTGAATTGTTTCAATTACATTGATTTCGGCTCTGATTTTAATTATTTCTTTTCTTTTACTACTTTGGGTGTTGGTTTGTTTTTCTTTTTTTAGGGCTTTTAGATGTAATGACAGGTGGTTTATTGGTTGACCTTTCATTTTTTTAATTAATGAACTTAATGCAGTGAACTTTCCTTTTAGTACCTTCATAGTGTCCCAGAGATTTTGATAAGTTGTATTAGAGTTCTCATTTACCTCTAAGAATGTTTTAATCTAACTCCTTATGTCTTCTGTTAACCACTTGTCATTCAATAGCATAATGTTTAGTCTCCAGATGTTGGAGTAATTTCTAGTTTTAATTTGATTATTGATTTCTAATTTCATTCCATTATGATCAAATATGGTAGTATCTCTATTTTTTTTGTATTTGCTAATACTTGCTATGTGGAAAAATATATGGTCTATCTTGGAAAAGGATCTATGTGCTCTTGGGAAGAAAGTGTATCCACTGGTTGATGGATGGAATATTCTGTATATGTCTGTTAAGACTGAAGTTTTGCTTGTTTTATTGAGTGCTATAGTTTCTTTATTTAGTTTTTGTTTGGAAGATCTATCCAGTGGTGACAGAGGTGTTTTAAAGTCACCCAGTATTATTGTGTTATGGTCTATTTGATTGTTGTAGTTGAGAAAGGTTTGTCTGATATACATAGATGCCCCATTTTGGGGAAATAGATATTTATAATTGTTATGTCTTGTTGATGTAGAAATCCCTTACACAGTATGAAATGTCCTTCTTTATCCTTTTCACTAGCTTTGGTTTGAAGTCCACTTTATCTGATATGAGGATGGAAACCCCTGCTTCTTTATGCAGTTCATGTGAGTGGTATGTTTTTTCCCAAACTTTTACCTTCAGACTTTGAATGTTTTTTCCTGGGAGATGAATCTCTTAAAGGCAGCATATTATTGCTTTTTTTTTAAAAAAAAATCCAATCTATCAGTTTCTGTCTTTTAGTTGATGTGTTTAGGCCATTCACATTCAGGGTTAGTATTGAAATATAATTTATATTCCTAGACATTTTGGTTTATTTCTGGTTTTTAACTTGGTTTCTCCTTTGATTGGCCTTTCCTTTAGTTTAGTTTCTCCCTTTGCTGATTTTTATTGTTGTTTTTCATTTCCACCTCTTAGAATATTTTACCAAGAATGCGCTGTAGTGCAGGCTTTCTCACTATAAATTCTTTTCATTTTTGTTTTTCATGAAAAGTTTTTATTTTGTCATCAATTCTGAAGCTTAATTTTGTTGGATATAAGATTCTTGGTTGGCATCCATTTTCTTTCAGAGCTTGATATATGTTGTCCCAGGATCTCCTGGCTTTGAGGGTCTGGGTTGAAAAATCTGCTGAGATCCAAATTGGTCTCCCCACTCTATGTAATCTGATTTCTTTCTCTTGTGGTCTTTAGGATTCTATCCTTATTCTGTATGCTATACATTTTCATTATATTGTGCCTTGGTGTAGATCTGTTGTAATTTTTTACATCTGGTGTCCCGTAAGTCTCTTGTATTTGCTTTTCCAATTCATTCTTCATGTTTGGGAAATTTTCTGATACTACCTCATTGAAGAGATTTTGTGTTACTTCTTAAGTTTGGTCTTTTGATGCTATCCCATAGTTATTGGATGTTCTGTTCATGGTATGTTACCATCTTTATTATGTTGTTAACTTTATTTTCAAGATTGTATATTTTATCTTCATTATCTGATATTCTGTCTTCCAAGTGATCTAGTCTGTTGGTGATGCCTTCTATTGAGTTTTTATTTGGTTTATTGTTTGCTTTATTTCAAGGATTTAGATTTTTTTTTTCAGAATCTCTCTTGAAGTAATGTTTTGCTACAGTACTTGCTCTTTTATCTCTTTGTTGGTATGATCAATAGTTGCCTGTATTACTCTCTTGTCTCTTTTTTGGAGTGACCAATTTTTGCCTATGTCATTGCTCTCTTATGTCATTGTTTAATTTGAAGATTATTTTATTGTGTACATTCAGAATTCCTTCTCTGACATTTCATCAACTGCCCTGTCAATGAATTCTGTTATTGTAGTATCCTAGTTTGTTTGGGGAACTTTCTTTCCTTGTTTTTTTTTTTTTTCCAAGTTGTCTACGTGTCTCCATTTCTTGCAGTGTGGATCTGAGCTATTACAGCTCAGGAGGACCAGGAGAAACTGAGTCATGAAAGAACAGGGTCAAGGTCTGGGGTTAAAGTCAAGAAGTCCAAGTTCAAGACATGGGCAGAAACAAAAGATGGGTGAGAGGTGGGCTGGTCTACAGGGCTCTTCGCCAGATAAGTACTCCAGGAATTTAGGGTCTCTCTTTGACATTCAGAAGTCTTCCAGATATAATCTTAAGTGTAACAGAAAGGCTCACCCAGGACAAAAGGAAGACAACAAAGAGAGTGAATATAGTGTGCTAAGGTCTCGAGTGGGCTGGTCCTCCCATCAAGGGAGGGTGGGAGGCTGAGAGGCCTTGTAGAGCTTTCTGCCTTCTTCTCTAAGAGCTAACAGGGGTATCCATGGAGAGCCAGGTTTGGAAGATGCCGATCATTTCATGAACAGACTGGAGTCTTGGGTTCTCTCATAATCCTACCCAGGTTGCTGAATAAAACAGGGTGATTGGTAAGTCTGTGAGCTTGGAGTCAAAGACTTTTCAGCTCTGTGTCCTTGAGGAGTGTCCTAGTCTTCCTGACACTCAGTCCCTTCCCTTTCTTGTAGAATCTCAACACTTCCCTTGCATTACTGTTACAAAACCCAACAATAATAAATTAAGGTCCTTCACTCTGTTTGGCTCATAGGAAAAAACTTAATGGTTATTAAGTAGTTATTGTCTCAGTATTAAAAAGTTACTTGGTACCGGATTATAGCATAAAAAAGTGTAGTATTGAGTTAGATCCATTTTTTGATAGGTGTACGTGGTACTGAAGACAGGAGTAAAAACACATGGTTTTGTGGCCCAGAAGAGTTTCCCAAGTCTGTCAAACCATAGCACAAGTTCATACAATAGTCCTCCCTTACCTGCACATGTACGTTCCATGGTCTCCATTACCTGCAGTCACTTGGGGTTAAAAAATGTGAAATGAAAAAGCATTGAATATTAGCCTTTGTTTGTAAAACAAACGGAGCCATTCCAAATCTGTTAAATACTTTCACATCTAGAGGAATTACTTTACTCTAATTGTTATTTTTTTTTTGGAGAGGAAGGCTAAATCCTCTGAGTTCCTTCTATGCAGCTATCAGGTAAAACAATACAATTCCAAGATTTTCAAGTTTATTGGAAATTAAAAAGACAGTCAATTGCTGAGTGGAAAAGAAATATATAGCTAGCGAGGTGAGCTTCTGAAGAAAGACCTGAGCAAGTGATCTTTTAAAAATCACTTAAAATTTAAAATGAGTCATCGATGATCATTATTAGTAAAGATAGTATTTAAAAATTAGCTGTTAGACTGGGTTTTCTCTTTTAGAAATAGATATAATAAGACAAAAGGAAGACAACAAAGAGAGTGAATATAGTGTGCTAAGGTCTTGAATATAGTGGGTATAGTGTGCTAAGGTCTTGAATATAGTGGGTATAGTGTGCTAAGGTCTTGAATATAGTGGGTATAGTGTGCTAAGGTCTTGAATATAGTGAATATAGTGTGCTAAGGTCTTTCAGGCTGGCAACCCTAGCCCTGACTGTATTTCTTTATTTTTGGACTTCAAGAATACATAAGTACCCCAGTTCACAATTCATATAGGTAATATTTTTCAACATATTTTCCCTTAGAGATTGAGGATAAAAGCACATATCATGACAATTCACTGAAACATATTGTCAACTCCCTCATCAAATTTAGAATTCCCTTTATCCTGCAGGTTCCAAAGGCCATCATGTAAATCACTTTCTCAATATGTGTGCTTTTTGTGGCTCTGAAATGTCAGTTTTCAGAGGCTCTTTTATACAAAGAGCTACTTTAAAACTCTGTGAAGTACTCCCAAGTGGTTTGATTAAGAAAGACAACAAATATACTATATTTCTTTAAGTTTTATTTTCCATTGACACATAGTAATTGTATGTATGGGTGGCACATAATGCATACATACACAATTATGTGATGATCAAATAAGAATAATTTGCATATCCATTTCCTCAAGCATTTATCAATCCTTTGTGATGAGAATATCCAAAATCCTCTCTTCTAGCTATTTAGAAATATACACTTTTTTAAAGCTAAAGTCAACGTACTGTGCAGTACAGCACCAAAACTTGTACTATGTGACCATAACTGAGTATCATGCTATGCATTTTTTTATGGTGTAGATGGACACAACACAATGCCTTTATTTTTATGTGGTGCTGAGGATTGAACCCGGGTCCCTCCCATGCTAGGCGAGTGCTCTACCACTGAGCCACAATCCCAGCCTATGCTATGCATTTTTAACCAACACTTAATCCACACCAGATATTAGTCTAACTACTTTGCAAATGTGAGTGCATTTGGTCCTCACTACAGTCCTGTTGTATTATCATGTCTTTTTACAGATGGTGGAATCAAGGCCCATAGCGGTGAAGTAACGTCCCCCAAAGTCCCCTTTATAGAGGTGGTCTTCAACCCCAGGAGCACAGGATGCATTCCATCCCTTCCTGCTGCTTCTGTGCAGCCTTGGCTCCCTATTCACCGTGATGGAAGCTTTTCAATATTGGGCAACCCCAGCCCTGACTCTATTTCTTTATTTTTGGACTTCAAGAATACAGAATTGAGTTAACCATGAAGTAGATTTTTGTCATGTATCTGAAGTGCTTGCTTTGGTTTGATCATATTTTGTTATACTTTTCCCCATTTCCACCCTTATACTGTATATTTAATGTGCATCTCTTTGATCCATTTTTCATATTTTTATGTAGATATATGTAGATGATCCTAGAAAATTATCATGATCTTTGTGTATAAAGATATAGTTTGCTGAGTTCTTATCTATCCTAGTTTAATCTGGGAAATTTCAAGTAAGTATTTTCTTAAATGTCCTCACCCATTTATTGATCATTTTCTCCAGGGCTCCTATTAGATACCTATCAATATTACTACTCCTGTCCTTCCATCTCTTGATGTTTCCATCCTTCTTTCTATCACTTAATCCTTTTCTGCTGCAAGCACTGACAGTTCATCAACAGTATCTTCTGTGTAATAATGATATGTTCTCTGTACATTCTATGCTCAGTGTATCAATTGCTTTCTTTTTATTTTTGATGGGGAAATATTTCATGCTTAACATTCCAAATTGAACGCTCTGTTACTTCATGCACTTGATTCTTTTTGGTACCGGAAATGGAAGCCCGGGACATTTTACCACTGAGCCACATCAATAGGGTCTATGTTGCTGAGGCTGGCCTCAAACTTGTGATCCTCCTGCCTCAACTTCCTGAGTTGCTGAGATTACAGTCATGCACCACTGTACCCAGCTATATACTTGACTCTTCATTTTAGTGTTTTCCCTGAAAATATTTATTTCCTTGAAATTCCTGTTCTATCTGGTTAATTAATTCTATAATTCTTGATAGGTTGGTTAGTTTCTTTCTCTCAAATGTTTTTTTCCCCCCTTGGACTTACTTCTCTTGAAATTCTCTGTTACCTTTGGCTTATAATCTGGGTCTGGTAGGAGGAAAACACTAAAATTACAGCTTGTTCTTTTCCAAAGGGGATTTGGACTTCTTGCCTCAGGACAGAGGAGCCTTTAACTTTGTAGACTGAGCCCTACCAATCTCCATTTCTTCCCCTCCCCCCCATGGGCCTCTGATCTGGAAAAACCTCAGCAGCTCTCTGATGGTTTCTTAATCCACACGTGTGAGTAGGGGGACAGAAAGAGGAGAGAATTCTTGTAGGTGACCATACCTTACACATCTCTTGATATTAGAGATTTACCCTGGGAATCCTTCTGTACCACCACCCAGGACTGAATCTCTTGTTGGTAGAGGCTGACTTATGGATTTATTTCATGGAAGGAGTAGGGTGGATCATGGTCTGCCTTTATGTGCAGAATGATGGTGTAAAATAAAAGAATGTTCACCTTCAGGAGCCTTTTCCCAGTCCTGTTCTGCTGTTCACAACTGACTCTCTTCTTGTCTAGTTGTTGTATTTCTTTCAAATAGAAAAAAAAAATTCTCCTTTTCCAAGAATTCCTCATGATTCTTATGGAATACTCAGAGACCAACTTACCTGTTCACATTATATCTGTGGATTCTGCATCGTGGGTCCAGGTGAGGAAGCCAGCAGCTCATGTGAGCTTAACATCTTCCCTTTGGAACTAAAAATCCCTGTTAAGTATAAGGGAAAATTCCCAAGATAGAACCTATTATTTTATATATTCCTTTATTTATTTTTGAACATCACGAAAACAGGGCTTTAGCTTTAGCACTAATGAGGCCAGAGGATTCAACTGCAATTTCCAGTTCCACCATTTAACACCAATGTACCTCTGGGTCTTTATAGCTTCATTTTGCTTATCTGCAACTTGGGAAAATAATCTTCATGAACTTTTTACTCATGAGACATGTGCCTCAGGCATACAGTGAGGCCCAGAGTACTTTGTAAGACTTCTGGGATGATCAAAGGAGATACTATGTAAAATATCTAGGAAGACCAATGTATACCATGGTGAAGAGGAAAACCTGCATAGTGCAGAAGACTTAGGCTCTGGAGTGAGAGGTTTGGGTTCAAGTCTTGCTTCTTCCACTTTGTGCTATAATTTGACCAAGTTTTAAAATTTCTCTGATCATTTGTTCCTTGGGTTGTTTTTTAAAAAAGAGATGATACCTTCACAAAAGACTTTTGTGGATTAAAAAGACAATCTGGAAAAGCACTCAATGATCTATCAATGCTTGGCATTGGTTATACATTTAATAAACATTAGCTATTTTTAGTAAATATATTTGCGCCTTCCTGGAACAGCATCATTCCATTGATTTTAACCATTTATGGAAGGAAATTGAAGGGACATTGACCTCAGATATCTCCATGTGGCAGAATCTAAATTAGTAGAACCTGTATGATCAAACTTTCTTACAGAGGCTGTTGATGGAAGAGCAAGGCTAAGACTCCAAGCTCTGCTGATACCAGAGTGGATTATGATTGAAGTCGCAAAAACAAGAGCCCTATTAAAGAAAAGCAATGATCTCTGGTGTCCCATATATTTTTGGTAGCTACATCTAGCTATTAAACACTTGAAATATGGCTAGTGTGGTTGGGCTGAAATTAAAGCTTGTTTCATTTTAATTGATTTGAATTGAAATTGAAATATTCCCATGTGACCAATGGCTACTGTGTTGGACCATGCGGCTCTTGGAAAGGGAATTGACAGGAAATGACTTCAGATTAAAAGTGGGTAATGAAGGAGCGAGAAAAAAAGTCTCTGCAAGGACTCTCAGGGGAGGGATAGGAGAGCCAGGGGTATATGGTTATCCTGTGTCTCCTTCAGGGTCCTTCAGACAACCATCTGTCATCGCCACATCCACAAACTTCTGCCTCTGTGACCTTGTCATCACCTTGCAATACTTGTTAACATTTTCCCTCGTTGTAGTCATAACCCGTGTTTAGAGCCCAGTGGAGCAGCCACCATATGGCATGGAGCTCTACCACAGCCAGAGAGCCACACTGATGCCAGATCCTGGAGATTAACATTCATGGTATCAGAAGTTCTCCTTCTGGACACACAGCACACATCCCTGTGCACCTGCATGCAGAGGGCACAAAGCTGCCTTGGGATGTGACAGCATCATCTCCCCAGACTTAGTAGAAAGCTAGAGTTTGTAAATTGCTAAAAAGCATGTTTGGCTCAATTTCTTGTGTGTTTGGGCAGGATGCATATTTAGATATGGGAAACACTGTGTGTGTGTGTGTGTGTGTGTGTGTGTGTGTGTGTGTGGTTATAAACACATGCTACAGCACTTAATACGGTAGCACTTTGTGCACAACAAATTTAAAGGAAGGAAAAGAGATATTTTCTCTTTTAGAAGTACAAGATTTCAAGATGACCTCATGCTTGTTTGGAGTTGTTTCTGAGCATTTCTTGGCATATCTGGAGCTATGCTGAGCTTTTCTCAGGGCTTCCCTGGTTGGAATAGCCTTGCTGACTTACCTGAATATAGTATGGGATAGGTACTTGGATCCCTTCTGCCACTTATATTGAAGCCATATAGTGAGAAGATTCTTTTCTAGGTAGCAGGAAAGTGGATTGTTACAGCTCTTTTCAGACAATCCTGAATGTGAGAGAGAAATCAGAAATGAAAGTTAGAGAGACTGACATGTGGATGGAGAACCTTCATTGAAGGTCACAAGAAGGTCCCTGCCCACAAAAGCAAAGGGCAGGGAGATCCGGCTGGAAGGTTTAGGAGGGATGATGCTTTTATCGCTAAGGCACATTGCAGCACCGTATCAGCTTTTAGTAGCCAGAATATTCTTGTGGTTTCAGGAACATACAGTGTTTTCTGTGGAAAAAGCATTTTCTCAACCATTATTAATTACCCTCTGTCCCCTCCCTTCCCCTCCCAATCCCTATCATCAGCCTCCTTATATCAAAGAAACCATTCAGTATTTGGTTTGTTGGGATTGGCCAACTTCACTTAGCATTATTTTCTCCAACGCCACCCATTTACCTGCAAATGACATGATTATATTCTCTTTTATTGTTGAGTAATATTCCATTGTGTATATATGCCACATATTTTTTTATCTATTCATCTATTGAAGGGTATCTATGTTGGTTCCACAATTTAGCTATTGTGAATTATGCTGCTATAAACATTGATATGGCTGTATCCCTGTAGTAAGCTATTTTTAAGTCCTTTGGGTATAAACTTAGGAGAGGAATAGCTGGGTCAAATGGTGGTTCCATTCCCAATTTTCCAAGAAATCTCCACACTGCTTTCCATATTGGCTGCACCAATTTGCAATCCCACCAGCAATGTATGAGTGTATCTTTTTCCCCCACATCCTCGCCAACATTTATTGTTGTTTGTATGTATTATCCAAGATACATATATAAAGACACGAATTGGTGGAATATACTAAGTATGCAACCAAAGATATGAAAAATTGTGCTCTATATATGTGATAAGAATTGTAATGCATTCTGCTATTATATATAAATAAAAAAATAAACACATTTGGACCTTTCAAAAAAAAAAAGCATTTTCTCTATGTGTTGAGTGAATTTATAGAAAATGAAAAGCTGCTATTATCAGCCCAAACCCAAAATTAATATAAAGTTCACAAAGAAGAAAAGAATCTTAAAAGGAAAAACTTCTCTATTCTTTGTTATTGAACCAAGATACTATATTTAGAACTGTGACCTTTATCATTGCTTATTTATACTCTGGGGCAGGCCTCAGACTTCTGTTATAAAAAGTATTGGCAGGAATGAAGAGTGGGTAACAATTTCAAATAGAAAATATTTCTGGAGTATCTTGCACTTGGTTATAGATACACACCTTAACTATTCCAAGTGCTGACAGCCCAAAATTGGCAGGGTAGGAGCTTGATGCAGAGCTCCCTCCCCCCTACTGCATGATTCCTTAGTGTCTTCTCAGTTAAAACTTGGTTGACTCCTGCTGTGTGTTTTATTTGCTGATGTTGCATGCTGTAAAGCCATTAGAAGCCTGGTTTGCTTCTGCATTGGGTTTGTGGCTTGAATTTCAGAAGCTCAGACAACCTTGCAGGCCTTTAGGAGGCACCTAGCAGATACTCCTTCTTCAGCCCAATGTGAGACAGAATATTTATCTTGGAGGGTGAAATGAGCATACTTACCAGAGAAAAATTACTTCTGTCTGTAGTGTCGTGGCTTCTAGCCCATAAATGCATGCAACTGGTCCTTTTATTCGACAGCCTTTTGTTAGAAATCTATTATTTATTCACAGTCCAGTTAGGCAGATAACTAATTGAGTATAAATTTTTCATAAAGTGGTAGGTGATACTCTGGTCATACTCTTGGGCACTGTGCATCTCAGCCTACAAAACTTTGTTAGGGAAAACCAAAACTCAAACAATAATTAAAAACAAACAAAGAAACAAACAAACAAACCCAACTCAATCCTTTATCTGAAATGCCTGGAGCAGCAATGTTTCAGATTTCAGGGATTTTTTTTTTTTTTACAGATTTTGAAATATTTGTATATACATGTGGCTGAGTTATATTAGGGATGAGACCCAAGCATAAACACACGTGTTTCATACACATCTTATACATACAGTCTGAAGGTAATTTTATGCAATATTTTCATTGCACGTGTGTTTTGACTGAGCTTGTTACATGAGATCAGGTGTGCAATTTTCCATTTGTGGCATCATGTTGGTGCTTGAAAAGTTTATGATTTTGGAACATTTTGGATTTTGGAGCATCTTGTATTTTGGATGCTCAACCTGTAGTAAATTACAATCTACCATGGTTCTGAGGTGACACAGTTAACATCTTAAAGGGCAGTGAAATCACAAAGCAAAGTTTGTAACTGAAACACTGTCACGTAGGCTCTGACTCTGTCGTGTATATGGTAGTTTTAAAAGTTCAGATTTTTCACCTATTTTTTTCTCTTGGCTTACAGAGATCCCCCTCTTCCACAAAATTCTACTTGTCTCCTGCGGCCATGTAAGCTCCTGTGAGAGCTGATGTGGGTGGTGCACGGTGAGCAGGAATACATCTGGCACTGTTGGCAAAGCTCCCCAAGGGCACCAGTCTTCGCGGTGGCCTGCGCTGGGTGCTCTTTTAGCACAGATACTACTGACTCCAGCTCTGAGTCAGCCCAGAGGACGGTCGGTGGCCACTCTTGGCTGCACAGAGTGTCCTGCCTGTGACTCTCATACCCAGGTCCTGGGAGGGTTGCGAAGGCGGCCAGATGATGGCTGTCACCGCAGCTTTAACAATGTGCTTCAGGAAAGTGATTGATTTGAACAATCTGCTCTTTCTTTTTAAAGGGCAGTTTTCAGCATAATTTTTGGTTTATTTTTGGATTGCCATGAAAATACAATGAGGAAGTAATTTCTTGGAAGAAATTCCTCTATTTATAATCAAAATCTGCTTGTGGCTACGGACCCTCCCTATCATTTAAAAACCCTCAAACCATTGTTCCCAACTTGTTCCCACACTGTTCCCAACCAGGGGCCATCAGATGTCATGGCTCTCTCTCCTGATAGAAACAGAACTCAAAAACCAACCCCCTAGGACCACCCTCAGCTGTTGAAAAGGAAGGTAATAGAAATGTTTTTGTGTACATGTTGTATTCCCTCCAACCTTTCCACCTTTCTCTCTCCCTCTTTTTCCTTCCTTTCTTCTCTCTCCCTCCTCTCCCTTTCTTTCTTTCATTCTTTCCTCCCTTCCTTTACCCTCCGCCCTCCCTTCCTTTCTCTCCCGCCCTCTCTCTCTCCTTCCTTCCTTCCTTCCTTCCTTCCTTTCTTCCTTCCTTCCTTCTTTTCCTTCCTCCCCTTTTTCCCTCCTTTACTCACTTCCTTACTCCCTTCCTTCCTCTCTCCCTCCCTCCCTCCCTCCTTCCTCCCTCCATCCTTCCTCCCTCCTTCCCTCTCTCTCTCCCTCCCTACATCCCTCCTTCTCTTTCTCTCTCCCTCCTTCCCTCTCTCCTTCCCTCTCTCCCTCTCTCTCCCTCTCTCTCCCTCCCTCTCTCCCCCTCTCTCTCCCTCCCTCTCTCCCTTCCTTCCTTCCCTCCCTCCCTCCCTCTCCCTCCCTCCCTCTCTCCCTTCCTTCCTTCCCTCCCTCCCTCCCTCTCCCTCCCTCCCTCCCTCCCTTCCTTCCTTCCCTCCCTCCCTCCCTCTCCCTCCCTCCTTCCCTCCCTCTCTCCCTCCCTCCCTCCCTCCCTTCCTTCCTTCCCTCCCTCCCTCCCTCTCCCTCCCTCCCTCCCTCCCTCTCTCCCTCCCTCCCTCTCTCCCTTCCTTCCCTCCCTCTCTCCCTTCCTTCCTCCCTTCCCTCCCTCCCTCTCTTTCTTTCTTCCTCCCTTCCCTCCCTACCTCTCCCTCCCTCCCTCCCTCCCTCCCTCTCTCCCTTCCTTCCTCCCTCCCCTCTCCTTCCCTCCCTCCCTCTCTCCCTTCTTTCCTCCCTTCCCTCCCTCCCTTCCTCCCTCCCTCCCTTCCTCCTTTCCCTCCCTCCCTTCCTCCCTCCCTCTCTTCCTTCCTCCCTTCCCTCCCTCCCTCTCTCCCTCCCTCCCTTCTTCCCTCCCTCTCACCCTCCTTCACTCTCTCCCTCCCTCCTTCCCTCCCTTTCTCTCTCCTCCCTTCCTTCCTCCTTCCTCCCTCCCTCCTTCCCTCTCTCTCTCCCTCCCTCCCTTCCTTCCTCCTTCCTCCCTCCCTCCTTCCCTCTCTCTCTCCCTCCCTTCCTTCCTCCTTCCTCCCTCCCTCCTTCCCTCTATTCCTCCCTCCCTTCCTTCCTCCTTCCTCCCTCCCTCCTTTCCTCTCTCTCTTCCTCCCTCCCTTCCTTCCTCCTTCCTCTCTCCCTCCTTCCCTCTATCCCTCCCTCCCTCCTTTCCTCCTTCCTACCTCCCTCCCTTCCTTTCTCCTTTCTCCCTCCCTCCCTCCTTTCCTCCTTCTTCCCTCCCTTTCTCCCTTCCTTCCTCCTTCCTTCCTCCCTCTCTCCCTTCCTCCCTCCCTCCTTTCCTCCCTCCCCCCTTCCTTCTTTTCTACAGAGACTACAACAGAGATGTACCATTTATTTCTTAACTATTAAAAAGCCAAAAAGACCACCACGGAAAACAGGGGCAAACAACAGGTTTCTACTCCTAGATCCCTGAGCCCTCAGAGGCTTCTTCAAAACACCCTTTCTGAAACTCTCCAGAGAGACAGGGGAGAAGAAGTGAAATAAAACGTGGATTTCACAAAATGCCAGCATTAGAAAAGTGGAAGTGAGAATGAATCCTGGTGCAGAAGGTGGGTGAACACGGGAGCCTGGATGTGTGTCAGGGCTTGGGGAACTGGCCTGGGAACAGGTACATGCAGTGACATAAATCAGGCTGGTGCTGAGTTTCCTGCTTTTTTTTTTTTTTTAATTTTATTGGTTTGTTCCCTGCGGTGCTTTCACTAAATCTGCTTCCTCTTTGAATACAGTCATTTTGTTCCCAGTCCAGAAGGTCTTGGATGATGTTGGTGAAATGCCAAACATCTGGCTTTTGAAAAAGAGGAGGGAGAGAGAGAGGACTCTCCACGGATGACTAATCTTTAGGTATCTGATGGGATGCTCGGCATTGTGAGACCCAAGAGATCTGAAGTCTTGCCAGACACCTGTTAATCCCCAAGAGAATCATATATGATGCTTCACCTGCTTAATTAAGAGAGAAACAAGAAATTGCCAAGTTTATAATATGCGCACAGTGACTAGTGTTATAATCATGCTATAAGCAGATATATAATATTTAATTTTTCACATTTATTACTAAAGGCTCTGCCTTTTACTTCATGCCAGGCCCTGAGTGCTTTACACAGATTAGCCAAGTGAATCTTCACAAGAATTCAAATAGGTAGTTAAAGAAGAGGAGTTAAGATATTTTTTACCCTTTATTTATTGGTGCAGTTCTGATTTTTCTTCAAAGATAAAATTTAAATAATCCAATGAATTCCAAGTACTATACTTGCTACAAATAATTTAATTTAGGTTAAAATCAATTGGCTATGTTTTTGAAAAGATATACTGGGCCAACCACATTGCTTCCTTCTAAATTCTAAAAGGTAGAGCATAATTGCTATTAATTGAGTAATGTTATGTATCAGTCATTCAGTTAACCACTTCTGTGTAACAAACTACTGCAAGGCTTGTAGCTCAAAGTAATACTATTTTACTAGGTTTCAGATTTTGTGAGTTAAAAATTCAGGAAGATTTCAGCTGGATATTTCTTTCACTTCATGTAACATCTGCTGAGGTCACTCAGTTTCTAGCTGATGGTTACACTGATCTGGAGCTGTGCTGCCTAATTTTACACACATGCATACACATGTAATTTTAAATGATCTAAAAGCCATATCTTAAACGTTAAAGAGGAATTAATTAAGTAGTATGTTGAAGGATAAGTCCTGAACTAGCCAGACATTACATCTCCTGTATTATACAAAGCCAAGTATTCATAAGTCAGTCCAGATTAAAGGGGAAGGAAAATTGACCTCTCCTCTTCAAGGAAAGGAAGGTCAAAGAATTTGAGGTTATCTTTAGCATGCCAGAGAAAACACATTCATTTATGTCAAAGTATGATACAAATAACGCCATACATATTTAAAGCCATTTACATACATTCGTAAGCTATTGAGATAAAGTATTTAGCTATTGTATAATGGAAATGAAGCAATGGTTAGCATACTTTGAAGACCTTGGAATATTAGTGTAAGAATAGATTATAGATGTTTAGGTCATACATACACATACATTTAGAAAATAGAACATATCACATGTGACTTATTTATGTTAGCGCACATCTAATGACAAATATCAATGTTGTCTCTACAGGAAAGTAGACTCCAATTTTTTTAAAAAAATCATATTTTCTAGTGCTACCATGATGAAAAGAGATGACTGCCTTATTTTACTTTTATAATTTTAACAAAAATATTATAATTCCTTACTTTCTTTCCATTTGAATTTTTATTTTAGGAATTGTTTTGCCATGGAGTAACTGCCAATGATCTAAACCTTGCATGGATAAATATTTAGCAAACTAGAGCTATTGATTTACAAATAACCTGTCATAAGTAGGAAAGGGGAGATTATCAGAATTGGAAAACAAGTAGGGCTTATTTTCCCTTTAAAAAACCTTTCATAAATAGTTGGATAGGTCAGATGAAATCTCACTTATTATTGAAGTCAATTATTTATGAGCACTAAATACGGAGAAGGAAATTCAAGCTGAGTGAAGAAGGAATTCAATGTCTTAGAGTAATAACATATTGTGTTATTGAAATTTATTGTGCCACTAAACCAGAGAATGGTAACGGAGCTAGACTAATTTTATATTGTAATAAAAGCTCTTGGCTCTTCTCTCTAAACAGGCAGCTTCTGTAACTAGTCAAAAGTTTCAATCTCAAATCATTGTTTTTGACAATGAGCAGGTCTCTCCTTTTTGGATTTACCTAACTTACACTGTTGAGTGGGGCTGTCATTAGTTATCAGTCATGGTGGGTATCCATAATGGATCAACCAAGAAACACACTATTATGTGCTTTAGAATTGGATCCCCTGTCACAGTAACCAGGATGAATTTACCAGGTCTATCAACCCTCAAGTTTTATAATGTGCCTCGACAAATGTGAAAATTGAAAATCGAATCTCTAAGGCTAGCAAGAAGATATTGTGATTTCAGTTTCTCTGATTTACGCAGAAGATATTGTGATTTCAGTTTCTCTGATTTACGCAGAAGATGCCCACATGCACGTGAGAACATAGAACAGATGTTGAGTTTATGCTGCATGATTTGGTAGTTTCAAATCTCTTTTAAGGGACCATGGAAACCTCTACACTAAAATTGATGTGGAAGTTTGTGGGATGGAATGAGCAATAGATTTGCACCTGAGTTGTGAGTCCCTTGATGAATTTGCTACCTTACAAAATCACAATTGAATTTAGAACTTCTATTCATGGTGTCCCCTGGATAATGGAGGTATCTGGCTAGAATTAATCTGGTGAATTCAGACTCAAGAAACAGATAAGACAGAGTAATCAATCATGTTAAAAGCACTTAGGCTTCATCCTTTCAACTTATTTACTTACTGTCTCATTAGATTCTTTTCTTCTGCTTTATGCTTATTGCCAAGGAATATGCATTAGAAGGAAAGTGAATCTAATATTTATTTTTAAAAATTTAAAATCCATTTATAAAATCCATTACTACCTGCCAGCTACTGTGTAAGGCAATTTGCCTTTATGGTCCTATTTACGGCTCTCAGTAATTCCAGAAGATGAATACCATCATTACTTCTATTTCACAGACGATGAAACTGAGGCCTAAAATGATTAAGTCTCTTGCCCAATAGCCCTGGTAAATGAGTGGCAGATAAGGGCTATGGGCCAAGATTTGTCAGTTTCTAAATTTCTAACTCCCATCCCTCTGTGACATCAGCAGAAGCAGAAGCACCAGCAGTAATGGCTGCACCTGTGATGGCAAACAGCTAATATAGACGAAGTATTCACCATGTGGCAGTCCCTGACCCTTGTCCCAGACTATTGGCCCAGAACTATCCTGAACTGCTACCCAGAGAACGGTTCCAGACTCTTACAGCAGCACATGGTAGCCAACAGCTTCCCCAGCATCTAACAAGTTCAAGGCTTCTGCATCTTACCATTGAGTTTCCCCAGCAACCTAGAGGGGAGATTTCCAGCAAGTCACAATAATGAGACACCTGAGTAACTTCTGCAGTCAGTAAGTCCCAGCTGTTCCCTCTCTGTAGATCTGACCTCATCTAGGTTAGTCCAGGGGAGTCCTTCTAAGGGCAACCTATTTCCACCCTAGGAATCATGGTTCCTCCGTGCATCTGTGGCTCCTAAGTTCTTTACTATTCTTTTTAACTTTCAATAGTAAGTTCTTCATTCTGCCAATCCTTTATTTTTATTTCTTTATATGGTTGTTCTTCTGAGTCCACAGGTCTATATCCTTATATCCAATCCAACCATCTGGGAATTCAAAATGTTCAGAAAAAAATTGCAACTGTACTGAACATGTATAGACATTTTTCTTGACATTATTCCCTAAACAATACTGCATAACAGCCATTTACTTAGCATTCTCATTAGTATTATGTATTATAATTAATCTAGACGCGATTTAAAAATCTATAGAAGCATATGTGCAGATTCTTTGCAAGTACTAAGCCACTTTATATAAGGGACTTGAGCGTCTGTGGATTTTGGTCTGAGGGAGGTCTTGAATCCTCTATCCAAGGATTGGTCTATCCAATCCTCTGTGGATACCAGTGGATGACTAGGTTAAGCTTTGTAGGCATTTTTGGTTTCTGTTTCCTGACTAAATCCTAATGCAAGATAATTTTTTTCATAAAATTTCTGCAAAGACAATCCTCAGTTCTCGTTTACAGGTGAAACGATAAAAACAGAAAATATTTAATGTGATCTGCTAATTGTGATAGTTGATAGAACTGGCTCATTTATCCACATTATCTTTTAAAGGTTTGAGGTAATTCCCAATAACCTTTGGAAGCCCTTTTTATTGTTATATGTGAGAGAACAGTAATTCTTCCTAAACACAATGATGGGCCCAGGAGAAAGGAAGTCTAATTTAATCAATAATACATAATTAAAATAATTAAATCCTGGAAAAATCTAGAATTTGAATTAGTTCTGGAGTGAATATATGATCCAGCAGTGACACATGAGGAAAATTGTGTTGTATAAGTCTATACATGAAGATCATACCCAAAGACTTTGAGAAATGATCATTTTTCTTGCCCTAAGTTCATCCGAGAGGGAACTAAAAGCACTTGACGGTGAGTTGAGAATCTATTTTCAGTTCTATAAGGGAGGCTTATTTAAGAAAGTGAGAATAAATAACAAGTACCAAGTGAATCAGTTCACTTTTAATTAAAAAAAAAAAAGGAATGTCAAAATGGAGTGTGTTAGTTAGATTTGCATTTCTCTGACCAAAATACCTAATGAGAACAACTTAGAGTGGGGAAAGGTTTTTCTTTAATTTTTCTTTCTTTATTTTTTATTGATTTTTTAAAAAATAAATGACAGTGAAATGCATTACAATTCTTATTTATACATATACAGCACAATTTTCGTATCTCTGGTTGTATATAAAGTATATTGACACCAATTTGTGTTTTCATACATGTACTTTGGATAGTGATGTCCATCACATTCCACCATCCTTGCTAACCCCCTGCCCCCTCCCTTCCCCTCCCAACCCTCTGCCCTATCTAGAGTTCATCTATTCCTCCCATGCTAGAGGGGGAAATTTTTAGTCTAGCTCACAGTTTAGTGTCAGAGGTCCCAATCTGTAGTTAGCTTACTCTATTACCCTGGGCCCAAGATGTGGCAGAACATTATAGCAGAAAGGTGTAGCAGAAGAAAGCTGCTCACCTCATGGCAGCCAGGAAGGAGAGAGGGGTAGGGGAGCCAGAAACAAAATTTAATCCCCAAGGGCACACTCTCAGTGAACTCCAGTTATACCCCACCTGCCTATAGTTACCACCCAGTGATCCATTTAAATTACCAATCCATTAAATGAAATTAATCAACTAATGATGTTACAGTTCTCATAATTTAATCATTTCACTTCTGAACACTACCACATTGGATATCATTTTTCCAATATATGAGCTTTTGGGGGATGCTTTATATCCAAGGGATAACAGACCAAGCTTATTGGGGAATTATATGTTTTCATTAGAAAAAAAAAAACCTTAACAATGAGTTTTATTGTCATAGAAGTTAAGGTATTTGTTTTCCCAAACTTCATGATAATCTGATATCAACTTTGTAAAGGTATTCCAGACCCTTCTACATCAGTGATTCTCACAGCGGAATGTCTAGACCAACAGCATGAACAACACCCATGAACTTGGTAAAAGTGCAAATTAGTGAGTTCCATAAAAAAAAAAACCCATGAAAGTAAAATATTACTGAAGATGGGGTCAGCAGTGGGTTAACTCTGCCGCGTGCCAAGTCTGAGAAACTCTTCTCCGTGTGACTGCTCACACTTCACCATTATTGCCCTTCTCTTTATCTCTCCTGCCTGTGTTTTTTATCAAATGTAAAATGTTCTGACCTTTATTCTGACCATTATGCTGATTCTAAGTACTGTGTATTGTGAAATGAATCAATTCAATTCCATGTTATTTATGCATTTGTACCTCAGAAAAAATTTATTTCTCATTACCACCTTAGCAAATGATATCTCAACAGCTAGAGTTTTCTTAATATTTCACAAGTTTGCACTTGTGTTCCATGTGATATTTTCTCAAATACAGGTGATAGATATAACCTCTAATTATATTGGTAGCATACCTTTGATGTTAATCTATGTATATTCATGATGATTATGATCAACATCTGAATTTTTTCTAACAAAGCATTGCATGCATTTCACTTTACAAAAACAAGTTTCATATATATATATTTTAACCCTATTTAGTCAAAAATAATTCTACAATTCAGTGTAAGTATTAAAAGTTTTCAAAGTGCTTCACACTTCTCACCCATTTCCAACAATATTTAATAATGTTTTGGGGAAGTTCATCTATTTCTACTTTTATGTTTTGCAAATGGATTTTACTTTGTTTTGCTATGTATTTAAAAGAATTCTCTCTAGATAATCAAGTTAAATAGATAAATTGTGAGCAGAATTCTTAAATTTTCAGAGAACTATGAAAGTATAATCAATAATTTTTACAGAGATAAAGAACTAGTTATATTTCTAGGACAATGTGAGTAAAGAAAACAGTGATTGGGGCAGGTGGTCTACAGTTTAGGCCATTTGTTATGATTTGTCCCCTCATGTGCTGGAAACTTGGCTTCCAGTCTAACCATATTGAACATGTTGGGTGGGAACTTTGAGAAGGGAGAACCCAGGCTGGAGATGCAGCTCAGTGGTAGAGTGCTTGCCTCATATATGCAAGATCCTGAGTTCTATTCCCAGCAGTATACAATTAAAGAATATAAGAAGTGGCCCAACAGATGGCACAATGGAGAGTGATTGGGTCATCATGTCATAATTGATTGTGAAGGTAAAGAAGCCATTCTCACAGGAGTGGATTATCATCTCCCTCAAGATTGGTTGTTATGAAAGTGTGAGACTAGGCCCTGCCCCAGGTTTTTGCTTTGCGTCTTGCCCTTTGACTCTCTTATTTCAGCTCCAACCATGTGATGCTATCCACCATGTTGTTATAAAGCCAGGGAACCCTCACCAGAAGCCAGCATCGTGCTCCTCAGACTTTCTAGACAATGGGATCATGAGCCAAACAAACCTATTTTCTTTATAAAGCAGTCAGTCTTTGGTATATTGTTATAACAACATGAAACATACCAAGAAAACATTGTACATTACTCTAACAGTTCATCCTTAAATGATAATTCTTGATAAAAAAAATGAGCATTACTCTTTAAAATCTTCCTCCTTAGCTGGATGGTCTTGGGAGAAAATATCATATTAGAGGTTGGGAAGATAAAATGACCAGTAGAAGTATGGAGGCCTTCAGTATATATCAAGAACTCAAGGAATTTTGCTTTTTTACTCTTTGGAAGATGAGGTAAAGGAGTATACATTGTTATGGTTTAAGTATTAAATTTCCCCCAGAATCTCACATGTGAGCCAATAAAAGAAGGTTTAGAGGTGAAATGATTGGGTGGTGGTAGCCTTTACTTAATCAGTGTCTTAATCCTCTGAATAGGGATTAACGGAGTGGTAACTATAGGCAGGTAGGATGTGGCTGGAAGAGGTGAATCACTGGGGCATATGTTTGGGATTTGTATGTTGTCCATGGTGAGGGGAGTCTCTCTCTTTCTCTGCTACCTGGAATAATATCCCAAGCTGATTTCCTCCACCACACTCTTCCACCATGTTGTTCTGCCTCACCTCCAGTCCTAAGGCATGGGGCTGGCCATCTCTAGTTGAAGACCTCTGAAATTGATCCCTCAGATAAACTTTCCCTCCTCTCATTGTTCTTGTCAGGTCTTTGGGTCACAGCAACAGAAGAGATGACTAAAACATACATGTGAAAAAAACAAACGTGGGATTATTATGGAGGAAATGGTGCAACTTATGTGACTGTGTTTTCAATTTTGAACTAAAACATAAAAGTAAATAAAAATCTCAAATCTAAAAAAGGAAACATTTTTCTTTTCTCCCACTGGGAGTGGGAGAACTGTCTGGCTAGATCAGAGCTCTTTCTGCTTCTCTGGCTTCTTTCTTCTGCTTCTCCAAAAGCTCCACATTGCTTAAATACTGGCTTCTAAATAAGTGTAAGGTATTTTTTTTCCCTTGGAGGGGCAGGTGAAGAGGTAAGGGTTGCATGGCTGAGATAGTGAATAGTGGTGGCACCTGTTCCTATGCATGAGTCACTTACTAGGAGAGGCTAAAATGGGATGGGAAATGGAGAGAGGATGGTTAACAGGGGTACAGGGGACAGGAGGAATACCTCTTAGTGTTTTATAGCATAAAGGATAACTGTTATTGACAACAGTTAATTGCATATTTTGAAATAGCTAATAGAGAGGAATTTCAGCATTCCTGACATAAAGAAAAGATCAATATTGGACAGGATGGATATGTCAATTACCCTGATTTGGTCACTGCATGTTGAATACATGTATTGAAATGTCAATTGTCCCCCCTAAATACATATAATTATGTGTCAATTAAAACTTAAAAATAATAAAAAGTCTCAAATCAGAAGGAATATATAAATTTATTTATATAAATAAAAACATAAATTTCTTTATGTTATAAATTGGAGTCTTAAATTTTTTAACCAGTAAAATGGGAAAAATAAAATCTTGCCATCTGTTTCCTTTCTTAAAATCTATAAATAAATGGAACTTGCAAAAATTCCTTTGCATTACTTTCCAGAGCTTAAATAATGTCAGGTCCCCCTGACTGTTCTAACTACATGCACCCTTAAATACCTCAAGAGACAAAGGCAAGTCTTACAATTTAGTGGAGCATATTAGATTGCCACATACACTGGAAGAAATCACTTCTGCAAAGCTGGACTATGTATGAGTGTGTGAGCATTCATGTATGCATTACTTATGCCAACCACCTAGGCATATAATCATGGGGCAAATTAATTTGAATGCAATTATTAAGATTTTGCATTGGGTTAATTTCCATTCAGTGAATTTGGGCTCTTCTCTATAGGAAACTAACAGCTTCCAGAAGAGTTCTTCTTTGAATATTTTGCTATGAAATTTTATTTATAAGAAAAATCAACTTTACCTTCCACCAAAATTCCTTTCCATTTTTATAGGTACGCAGGTGTTGATGCCTTGGGCCTGCTGCCAACCATGTTTCCTGCCTGTGGACAGATATTCTGCTAATTGATGTGTTATAATTACTCCCTGATCACTGGAGAATATTTCTTATTTCTATTTCGCTGAGCGTGTGGCCTCCTATGTATTCCTAGAGCAGTAATTCCTTTGGAAAATCTCACTTAAAAATATTAAAGAACAGCTTGCACTTGTAAGTAGAATTTAGGCTTGAAATGTGCTTTGTAAAGGCATACAGTGTTCTAAGGAGGCAATTCAGAAGTCACTGGAAGATTTTGTTAAAGTGTCTCAGTATTTCTCTGAATGTGTGAATCTTTCTTAACCACACAGTTTGAACTCTGCCTACTTTTCACTCATTAGATATTGAATCAACACATAATTCTTCGTAATCAAACCGCCCCCCAAAAAAAAGGAAAGAGAGAGAGAGAAAGAAATGTAAGGTGGAACTATGTAGATAAATCCTCTTTCTTTGCTCAATAACTGACTCCCCATTTGTGGGGATATGCAGTGAGGCTAGGAGCAAGGAGCAAAGAGAAAAGCCATCTATCTGGATGGAAATGCAAGCTATGTGACCTTGATCCAGTTACTTGTGTGAGAAATCAAGGCACCATTCTGTGCCTTGATTTCTCACACAAGAACACTGGGACGATGCTTACAATCATACCAACATCCAGTGACTGTAAGGATAAAGTGCTGATAAACACCTGGGAGTGTGTCATTTTTTATTCTTAATAATGAGTCTTTGTTGTTATTACTAAACATTTATTTCACAAAAGTTGTTTTCTATCATTTAAACTTAGTTCAATTTGCAAAAATACATTACTGTATAGGCAGTGCTATCATTCTGAAGAATCAAAATTTGTTTTTTGCCAATAGTACTTGCTTATATTTTATTGATTTCCAGTTAAATGACAATTTCTTGAGATCATTACTTGCACTATATAAAACGCCTTTTTGTAATTAAGTCTAAGTACTATTAAATAGAATTTTACTTTTTTCCTCCCTAAGTCTGTTGCGGAAGATGATTTCAATAAGCAGATGTACAAAGTTTGGTTTCACAAAGTAAGAGGTGTTGATAGCTTGTTATATTATTTGAAGAGCTAGAGAGAGTATATGGCAAAGAGTAGGTGAGAGTTGTCTATGAGGGACAAAAATAAAATTACAGAAATGCTTTTAAGCAATGGAAAATATTTTGTACACATTGAAGTTTAATAAACATTTCTTGAACTCCAACAGTGACCCAGGCAGAGTGAATATGATACAGTTTTTATACTGGGGGTTCTTGTGAATCAGTGTGGATGTGTGTAGGGCTTACTGAGTGGCAAATGGCAAGTGTTATAATGAAGAGGCATGGAAATCACTATGGGAACCAAGATGGGAAGGAAAAAGCACTGGAGGAGAAATATCTGTTTTTTTTTTTAAAAGAAAGTGATGAATTCTGTAAGGTTAGGCAACAGGAACCTTGTTATTCAAGGAAACAACCTTGTTATTGAGGGAAACACACTTCTCAAATAACAGGATATCATTTCACACACATTAGATTAGAAAAATCAGAAGATGGCAGTATCAAGTGATAGGGAAGAAGCTTGGAAATAAAATCCTAGAGGTTCACAGTTGGCAAGAGTGTAAATTAGTATAAACACTTGGGGAGAAATTTGGCCAAGTCTGGTCAAACTGAGAATGTGCATCCTGATGCTATCTAGCCAGGTGTGTGCATCCCAGGTAAATCCTCAGAAATGTGTAAAGAAAACAAAAATATTAATGTCCTTGGAAGCTTGGTCCACAGTAGTGAAAAACTGAATACTATTGGAGCATCCATCTTCGGGGAAATGAATGATAATCCATTGCTATACATTGTCCTGTGTTTATATAACATATGTACAATTTGCTCACCTGCTTAAATTGCTTCCAGGACCTTTTTAAGAAAAATATCAAATACCCTGGAATTTAGCCATAATGTCTGCCATGAACTTCTCCTGCCTACCTGGCTTCTTTTCCAGCCATTCTCACCTCACCCTCTTTTATGTCTATTGAACCTGCCTAGCATGCTATCCACACATGACTGCCTTAGCTGTTTGCTATAGTTTGGATTCTGAATGTTTTCCAAAGCTCATGTGTTAAAGATGTAGTTCCCAGGATGGTGTTATTGGGAGGAGGTACAACCTTTGAGGGATGGGATCTAGTGAAAGATCCTTCAGTCTTCAAGGGCATGTCCTTGAATGGGGATTATGGAATCCTGGTCTCTTCCTCTTCCTGTCTATACTTTTGAGGTTTTGAAGTGAATGGGATTATTCTGCCACACAGACCTGCCATAACGGGCTGTCCTTAGTCCCAAAAGGACCAATCATTGGACCGAAACTTCTAAAATGATAAGCCAAAATAAACCTACTTTCTTTACAAGTTGATCATCTCAGGTATTTCATAGTAGTAGTAGAAATCTGACTAACACTGTTTTTCAGCCAGAAATGTTTTCTCTTCACGTTTATAAATGGCTGTCTTCTTCTGGATCATATTTCACCTTGACATCAGCTTCTGCAGAGAAGCATTACCTAAATGTGTGAGAGAGACACTTCATTAATGTCAATCCTATTTTAATTCTCTATGCAGTGCTTAATTATTAATTATAGACATTTTCTTGCTTTTTTTTTTTTTACTGTATTCCTCTTGCTCACTTGATCAGGAAGGCTATTTGGCTAATTCAGGCAGCATCACTGAGATCCTGAACTTGGCACAGCCATTTCATGTACTCACCAAATCTTTTTTGAATGAATAAATGAAACTCCATAAAGATCTAAATGTTAAAAAATATTCTTTCTGGATTGATCAATTATTATTTTCTTTTCAAAACATAGTTGCTCAAAAAATATGGCCTGTCTTGATAATTATCTAAAAATATCTATAATATTACAGGAAATACATTTCCATTATATGAATGAGACCGTTTACTTTTAGATTTTAATGTGTCTATTCCTAATTATTACTTACTGCTAGAATGACCTAGAATTCATTATCTATTCTATTTCCATTTTCTTGTTTTTGGAAATAGAGGTACTGGGCTACTTTATTCGAATTAATAAGTAAAAGTTCATGAAAGTGGTTTTAATTGCAGTGCCACACAATTCATGTGCCCAAAATCACCGTGTTCTAACATCAGAAAATGTTTTTGATGACCTATCAGCTGAAACTGTGTCTCATTCTATTTTATTTGGGGACTGACAGGCTTGCAAAAAGGTCGGTTACTTTCTCAACACAGATTCTAACCCTGGGATGTGTGGTGGACTCAGGGATGAGGTTTGGTGAGCCGTGGGAAATGGGCTTAGTTTTTGCAAAGTGATAGTATGGTAACTATGAACATATTTAAAAAATCTAAGTTCTAGAAGAAGATTCACACATGCTGCAATAAGTTGAATTTTTTTTTAAAATTTCACATTTTTTTGAAACAAGAGGAGATGGGAGGATAGCTTGGGAAATGAAACAAGTCAGCTCTTTTATCTTATTCTCAGCCCTTGAAAATGATTCTCCAATGCAACTTTTCTTCAGAGTTCTCCAGGCAAACATGTAATCACCACGTGGCCCCTCCTCTCTCTGCAGCTGGGGCCTGGATGGAAGCATCAGGGCTCTGACAAACCACATTTCACTGTGTCTTGTCTGCTGTCAGGTGATCCCAAACAGATAACCACGATGAATGCCTCCCCAAGTCACAGTGAAGCAAACTCTGTTATCTCTGAGATAAATCAGAGAAGAGGAAGAAAGCAAGCTGAAAGCAATTTCAGTCGGCACTGTGGAGGGTTTCCTCTTCCTTTAGTAGACTGTCAAGTATCCTTCTGGGATAATCCATTACAGGACAAAGAATAATGTCCATTATGAGAAAACACCAATATATTTACGGTCAGAATAGATTCAACGAGTCTTAGGGTGGTATCTTTGATTTCCTTTCACAATTTTATTTTCAACTTTCCTAAGACTGTTTGGAACAGCTTTTCAAGAAAATAATAATAATAATAATAATAATAATAATAATAATAATAATAATAATAATAATAATAATAATTCTAGATGTCAGACTTTCTTTTTGAGGCAGTCAAGGTTGAAGCTTAATGTTCTTGGGTCATTTTTCCCCTGACATCTCTTTCTGCTTGCCTTATTTATTTTATTGTCAACTGTTTCCCTCACGCATCATGAACACAACTTTCTATAAGTATTCACTGCTCTTCTAAGACTCTTTCATGATACTTCAACCCCTTCCTTCAGAGTTTTCTGTTTGCTGATTTCCTGACTGACACTTACTGGGTCTGAGCACCTTATGTTTTTCAGCATGGAAAGAGAAAAAAAAATAATACTAAAGCCAAGGTCTGCTGTACTGAATTCAGCTCTGCCTCGGCAGCCTGTTGAGTTTCTCCTCTTTACTCCAAGCACGTTGCTTCCAGCCTCTATCCTCTTGATTCAGATAAAACTTCCTCACCAAGATCACCCGTGACAGAACACAAGCAACTCCCCCTGTCTTTGCCTCCCCTTTCCTGGTGGCCAGTGGACAGCAAGCAGCTCTGGGATCACTCCGGACTTCCTGCCATCCTTTGGTTTTGAGTTTTCATGGAAATTACCTGATCTTGCCTGTTGAGCTCCTATGTATGCAGGGCCTGGTGGAACTGAGACCAAAGACTCAACCCTTGAGTCCTAAGGACCCACTCCAGGAACTTGGAAGATCTTTGATAAAAGGACTAGAGGCCTGGCTGGTCCCTGAAGTGAAGCTGGGAAGAGATTCCAGAGGCCTTCCTAGAGGGATGCAGCTCTGGAGCGCAGGGGACTTTCAATATGACCTGCTTCTCCTGAAAGCTATTTACCTGTGAGGACATGCATTTTTATTTAAAGAATTGCAACATTAACAGGTCATGGACAAAACTCAATGACTTGATATTGTAGGGGTGTGTGTGTGTGTGTGTGTGTGTGTGTGTGTGTGTGTGTGTGTGTGTTGACCCCTGCTCCCATGTCTGTGGGTTCTGCATCTAAGGATTGGAAATATTTGAAAAAAAATGCATCTGTACTGAAAAATGACTTTTTGTGTTCCTATCATTATTCCTTAAACAATACAGTATAACAACTATTTGCCTAACATTTCATTATATTAGGAATCATAAGTATTCTAGAGATTACTTAAAATATATGGGGAGACATGTGTAGATTATATGTAAATACTATGCCATTTAATTTAAGGGACTTGAGCAAACTCTGCAGAGTTTGGTATCTCAGGGGTCCTAGAACCAAACCCCTGTGGACACAAAGGGGCATCATATACATAGATGATTCCTCCCTTCCCAGCTCGAATGCTACTTTTCTGAAATATGATACTTAAGCTATTTAATTATTGAATGAAGGCAGGCAAGTCTACATATACTTTCAGGCTTTCTGTTGATTTTCATATAATGAGAGATAACACTGAATAAAAGAAGAATTCTACCTCACATGCAACTTGACAGCCTGTTTTTTTTTTAAAAATGTTGATCATGGATATTTCACCATGTAAATATACCCTGAATTTACTCAACTAGATATATGAAATTCCAATGAATAAGGTCTTTCTATGTTTAAATTTTATTTTCTTTATTAGAAAGCAGAAATATCAGAAACCATTAGTTGCTAGGAATTTAATTTCTGCTCGTTATCATAGAAAGAATTCATGTGCCTAATATCTTTTCTCTATTAGTTACGTGGCTGATTGAATTAGCCAAAGTGCTTAAGAGTTAGTTTTCAATTTAAATATGAGGTGGTTATAACACTTGAAACTAATGTTTAAACGAGGAAATCAACAGTTTTATATTATTCTAGAGGTGAAGGGTGGGGGCTGATTTGAAGGTCACCTAGAGAGTCACCTGTTCCTGCGCAAATCTTCGCTGCATTCAAATCGTGATGTCCCTAAGCCTCAGCTTGCAAGTGGAAATGATAGGGAAACCACTATTTCCTGAAGCTGTCAATGTTTTTTAGACAACATGCTGTAGAAACAGAAGAACAGTTTTGGAGTCTCCCACACCGAGGTTGCACTCCCTTTTTTATATCACTAATTGTAAAAGTCAGACAACCTACTAAAATTTCTCTATACCTGTTCACTGTGTCATATGTTAAAACTATATGCTTGGGCTGGGGCTGTAGCTCAGTGGTAGAGTGCTTGCCTAGCATGTGTGAGGCCCTGGGTTTGATCCTCAGCACCACATAAAGATAAATAAAATAAAAAGTATTGTGTCCATCTACAACCAAATATAAGAGTGTGTGCGTGTGTGTGTGTGTGTGTGTGTGTGTATGGTGATACATACCTGTAATCCCAGAGACTTGGAAGGATGAGACAGGAGGATTGAAAGTTGGAAGCCAGCCTCAACAACTTAGTAAGACCCTGTCTCAAAAAATAAAAAGATCTGGGGATGTAGCTCAGTGGCAAAGTGCCCCTGAGTTAAATCCCAGTACTCAAAACAAACAAAACAAACAAAAAATAAAAGAAAACAACAACGGCATCAACAACAAAAACTATTTGCTCAATGATGCATGACTGTAATCCTAGTAACTCTAGAGGCTGAAGCAGAAAGATTGCAAGTTCAAGGCCAGCCTCAGCAGTTTAGCAAGACCTTGTCTTAAAATTAAAAAAAAAAATTAAAAATGGACTGGGTATGTAGCTCAGCAGTAAAGTGTTCTGGGTTTGATCCTCAGTACAACAAAACAAAACAAAAAAACACCTACATGCCACTCTCAACACAAGAAGCTTTTGGAATTTAGAAAATCCCTGCACCTCACTGCAGAGTTGGTGTTTCGAGTCCACGGCCTCTATGTGGATAAAAACAAAACAGAAAAGTCTCATAAGAAACGGAAAACCAAGTAAGGACACTTGACTCCAGGTTGCATTTTTATCCTTCTGCTGGAGAAATGAATGACTCACCAAATAAAACAGATGGAAACAACCAAATTTGTAGAAATTGCAAAATGCTTTGGAAAATACTTTCAGTGTTTTTTTTTTTTTAAGCATATCATCCCCATCTTCAGTGCTTGGGTAAACTTCTTCCTATACCCTTTGAGGGACACCTGTGTACTGAAGGTTCCCCGGTCTCTGTTGCCAGCCCTCTCTTGAGATTCAGTGCCATAATGTGAGCTGTTAATCTTTAACTGGACCCACAGATTCTGTGCTTTGGCCTTTCACTCCAGGTTGAAATTGGTGAAGAAAAGATGAGTAAGATGCCGTCCTTGTTTCCAAGGCTTTTGACAGGCTGTGCAGGGAATTCTAGAGCAGAGCTGCTTAAATCAAGCCTTGATGGATCCATTGGAAGTGAAGAGGTGAAGGTAGAGAAGGGAATATTGGAGGCTGTGTGTTGGAAAGAAGAGGAAAAAAAAAAGGAAAAGAGAGAGCATTGCCTGCTGAGTGATCAACCCCAAGATATTCCGGGCAGCATTAGTTTCTCGGGAGTCTGGTAGCATGATATAAACATCGTGTGCAGTTTAGGCCATTGGCGAGGAGAGGTGAAGGCGGATGCTGAATGTACATGTCACTTTTTATTGCCATCATAGAAAACTACTGCAAGCAAAGTGTTTTTAACCTCAGGAGTTTCTTATTTCCTAGTGCTATTGGTCAGGTCTCAACTTTCTCCTCTGCCTAGAGGTGGATGGGGCCACTGCTAAGGCCTGGTGGGACTGTTCCTGTTTGAGGGCTCTGGATAAGAATCTGCTTACAAGCTTATTCCAAATCCAGTTCCTGTGTGCAAGGCTGAGGTTGTGGATTCCTTGTTGGCTGCCAGCTGAGTGGTCCCTTTAGCTCTGTGGGAGCGCCTCTCTAGTCCTTCCAAATGACCCCTATATCCACAACCAGCAATAGAGCATCGATTCCTGTGCTTGGGACCTCTCTGACTTTTCTTTCTGCCTCATCTTTCTTGCCATCCTCTTGCTTCTGGTCTGACTCCACACTTGCAAAGATGCTTTTGACATGGGGATCAGGATTTAGGCATCTCTGGGAGCCATGATTCTGCCTGCCAGGGTAGAACTAGTCCTGAGAGAATCTCAAGAAGTCCAAAGGGACATGTGCATGTGTGTGTGTGTGTGTGTGTGTGTGTGTGTGTGTGTGTGTGTGTGTATGTGTGTGTACACCTGCACATGCACCAGGGTTAGTTAGTCAAATCTGGGAAACTGAATAATATATTTCTATTTTGGAGATTCAGAAAGCACATTCACCTATTGAAGACTGCAATATGGAAAACTGTGTAGCTATTTTTCCCAGGGCTCCCCAAATTATTTTACCATAACATTTTTTTCCCCTTGAAAATTCCCTATTAACTTCCTGTGAACTGCTGTGCAGACTCGACTTGACATTTTTCAGTTATTCTTCACCAACTGTTGGGACCTGACAAAACCCCATTTTCTAGTATTATCCTTAGAAGGGTAGCATTTGGACTAAGGGTAGTGATGGTAGGTATTTGGAAAGGGACAAAACTATTTCAGAGATTTAGGGTTTTCAAAGTTAAATTTTAAAAATTTGTGTCTTTAAATTATAATAATATCTTGCACATGACAAAAGCTTGATTTCTGACTATTTTCTGGGAAGTTTTGGAAACTTTAAGCAGGAATTGGATTTCTACTCAGATAGGGCATGGCCTAAGAGGATCATCCAAAAACTTTCTCTCAAATAGAAATACCTGTTTCTGTAACTGTATGGCTCCATTCAATACCATGACTCACTCTCCATTGTCCCTGAACTGTGATAGGTGATCAACCTCAAAAGCAATTAGATCACATGTCAGGCCATTGCAGTTGGTCCCTTTGAGAGGTTGAGTTCAGGCTGCTTGGGTCATGATGTGATAAGCTCTGCTGAAAATCATTCTCCTAATCTTACCTTGCCAGGCCACACCCCCAAGCACCCTACAAGTTACCAGCTTATTTGAAGACACCAAACTGGGCCACTGTCGATTCATGAAGTTGGTAGAAGTACATGAACTAGATTTGGACATTTATTATAACAAAGACTAGAAATCTCTAGAATTCTTCATAAAAATGATACCCAGGCAGGGAGCTTTTAGCTCTCAGTAAACCTTACCATTGACATTCTTTTGTCTTATACTCCCTATCTGTTGGGTTAGGGTGGACTGAATTCTAATTTTTCACATTACAGAAACAGAAAGGCATCCAAACTCCATTTGAAAGGCAGTTTTAGATTCTAAAAGTCTCATGTTTGAGTAGCAGTAAGTCAAAGCCTTCCGGGAAAGGCAGCCTTAAAAATGACAAGATTTTCAACTAGCAACAGATCAGAGGACAATCTCAGTTCATAAATACGGAAATGGAGGTTGCCAATTTTGTTTAAAATGCATGAATGACAAAGAGGAACCATTGTCAGGAAGATTTCCAATATAAAGACAGTGGCATAAGGTATCACATGGGTATTTCTTTGCTGATGATTGTTTCTTCTGATTTCAGGGTAAAGTGAAGATCCTCAATTTATCCTTTTCCTAGATTTCACATTCATGCCTTAATAGATGTAAGAGTCCAGAGTAAAATGATTTTCACTGCTGAATCTTCTCCAATAACTCTCTTAGGGTTTTTTTGTTTTCCTAGAAATTACACAAAATGTGGAGGAGCAAAATATTTTGAACTCATCCTGAGATGATGAGCCTATGTCAATGGCACATGAAAGGATGAAGGGAACCCCATCTCATACCACATCGAGGTGGTTGATTTCATCTTCTACTTTTGACAATTATTGTACCACAGGTCTTGAAATTTAAGAATGAAGCAGAAATACACTGACATCAGATAATATTAATTATAATGAAAGAAGGCATTCATAATAAACCGGAGTAGAAGGGCACATAGCTAAATATCCATAAATCATATTAGAAGAGGGAAATGTCATTAAAAAAATGGTAAGGACACAATCAGCAGCTAGGAGAAGCTGGGTGACCTTCAGTTGGGAAGTCATTTTTTGGTTCTGGACTGTGTCTATTTCTAGAATACATCTTGAAATGGAGATGTGTTTGCTTCATTTTGCATTTCTTTGGGTTTGCTTACAGGGGTAACATTTCTAAGAGAGAAGGGAATGAGAAAGCTGGTTAGAATCTCAATCCAGTGTATCTGAATGATGATATAGCTGCAACATGAGCTTTTTCAGCTTTCAGAACCATTAGCCTAAACAAAAGTTTTTTCTTCATATATTACCTAGTTTCGGTTATTCTGCTACAGTAATAGGAAATGGACTGAGACAGGATGCCACAACAAAGAACCACAGACTGACTGGCTAAAACCATGAAAAATTATTGCCTCACAGTTCTGGAAGATTAAGGTATATGTAGGGTTGTTATTTTCTCAGGTCTCTTTCCTTGGTTTCTCAATGGTCATCTTCTCCCTGTGTCTTCACAATGTCTTCCCCTCTGTGTGGGTCTGGGTCCTAATACCTTTTTCCTGTAAAGATACCAGTCATCTTAGGTTAAGGTTCACACATACGAGCTTATTTTACCTTCATCACCTCTATTTGGCCCTATTTTCAAATACAATCACTTTCTGAGGTGCTTGGAGTTAGGACTTGAACATAAGAACACTGGGCACACCCAAATCATCCCACAACATCGTCATTTGCATGGGGAAAGAGGAATACTTGAGATTTTCACAAGTGAATATGATACTAAATGATACTTTTAAGAAAGATTCATCTATGGACAGTGGGTGAAAGGATGGGAAAGAGAGAAGCAGAAGGAGGCCCGTAGCAGTATTTCTTTCCATCCAGTATGGAAAGAAATAATGATACCTGAACAGGTTGGTGACAATCATGATGGATGGACAAGGCAGAAGGAAGGAAAATAATTCTCCAAGAAATAATTGTCGAGTCTCTTTGGAGACTAGCTATAGGGAACAAAGAAGAGACAGATCCTAAAGATTGGTAGCACAGATAAACAGCTTCAAGAAACATGGGCATGAAAGGAGGAAACATTGAAAATTTCACAAATTGTGATTATTTACTACATATACAGATTGAGGAGTGTTGTGCTCGAATTCGGGACCCCCCAAAAGACCACCAGAGACCAAGATCGATATAACAGCAAAGAGGTGTTTATTGCGAGCTAGCTCAGTCCTCTGTGCACACACACAGCAACTGGTGACGCTGAGAGGCCCCAAGCCCAGGGTTTGCAGCAGTTTTATACATTCTTTAGAGAAGACAGGGACCCCCACATACATTATAGCATCTCTTAGCAAATCATCACACACTGCGGGAAAATCAAACAACAACTCTAAAACATGAGTAGCACATTCACTGGCAGGAACAAGTTGGGTAGGGGTGATTGGTCAGTACAAAAGGGGAATTCATTTGAACTGATTGGTTTAAGCCAAGAGGGGTGTTCGTGCTGAACTGCATGGTTTCCCAACACGTTATCAACCACCATAAACTACTGGGAGGGTCATCTGGCATCCCAGGTATTTTCCTGTCTCATGCTGTTTGGTGGCTGCTAGGGGGTTGCTATGGGTCCCCACCTAGCCTGACTGAGTCAGGGACACCTGGCGCAGCAGATCTCTCCTGTTATTTGTAGATAAACCACTTAGCAGGGTGGGAATGTGCCTAGGAGTGCTCTGTGGGTTTTTCCAAGGACAAAGTCATGTCCCTTCCTTGGACAGGCTTTGCTCTGAGGTAGAGGCTGGTTTTTCAGGTGCTCACAATATTTCTGTGTAGACATGTCTGATGTGTTTTGGAAATGAGAGGCTAGGATGTTGAAGAGGAGCCACGTTAGGTACACAGTTCTGAGAATCATTTATGGAGAAACATAATCTTTAGTTTAGATGAGATTCCCAGTGAGGACTGTCAGGAGAGACAGAGGAAGCAGCACTGGTCCACAGGGAATGTCTAACATTGAAAGGATAAACAAGGAAAGACCACCAGGAGAGGGGGCAGGAAGGAGAGAGAGAAGAACAAGAGAATGTCTTTTAAGCAAGTGGAGAAAGACCCCACGTGACTACTCTACAGATACTTGTTGGATGAATGATCAGTAAATTAATGACTACACAAATAAAATGCATTTTAGGCACATGCCTTTTGTTTTCCCAAAGCTAGCAGATTGAATTATTTACATCTTAGCTTAGCTCAATGAGAAGAAAGCAGTGGTGTTTTCCTAGACAGAAATAAGACTTTTAGAAACAGATTTTGAAGTAGGTCCCCAGAGTGTATCTGCCATTTTGTCCCCTGTTGTGCACCCTGTCTTAGTGGGAAAAAGAGGGTTTGCATTGGTGGGTTCCTGGCCCAGCTGAACTGGTCCCACTGATTTTTTGGGTGTCATGCAGGAAGTAGATGTGTAAGGAACCCTTCCTGTGTCTTACAGCCTGAAGTGAGATGCCACCCTGGTCTGGGTTTCCCTGGGGAAGGGATCAGGTGACGGCTACTGCATGTCCCAAGGACCTGGCAGGAAACAAAAGGTAGATTTCTGTCGCCCTGAACTTTGCCTTCTGTGGTATGAAAGAAACAGCATCTGATGTACACGTAGCCCCAGGGTGCCAGCGATGTGCGTCATTGGCTCTTCAAGTTTTAACATTTTTCAGTCTGGACAGGGGAACTGCAGTGCATTTATGAAATTTCATCGAGTCACCTCCTCTATGATTTTAAACAAGTGAATGAAGAAATTTACTTAAAATGGAGATGCACTTGACAGGATCCCCCCACAAAGAGATGACTCTCTACCCTGTTAGGCTGCCTGAATTGTCTCTATAAATTTGGAATGCTAGAAAATATGGGAATTATTACCCAAAATTCTTGTAAAATTGGTAAATTAACACAGATCCTGGTAACTTAAATGGGGAGGAAATAGTTCAGTTTTCTTTTTTCTTTTCCTTACCCCTCTCAGAACAATCAATATGCTTGTTACAATCTGTGTTAAGGCTTTGAACATCATCACAATGGCATAGAATGCATTCACTCTCTAATTTTTTCTGTATACCTAAAAAGATATTGACTGGGAAGCAATTGCCAAGAATGGTTCTCCACTTGTCTAATTTTAGATAATATTGCAACTATTCTACAATATCATTCTAAAGATAATAGAATGGAAGGTTTAATAGAGGATAATAACTAAGATAATATCATTAGCATCACTTTTTCTTTGTAATGTGTGTATAATAAGTCTGAGTACATTAATCCTCTCATTTTAAGTTAAATGTTGGGAGGAACTTTTATATTATGTGGCCTTTTCCTCTCATGCTGCAAAAGAGCTATAAGTTGATATTGTTGCTTCCTTGAAGAGATTGCCAATAGCAATACAATTGGAACATCACGTAGCAAAAATGCTCAGGATCAGAAGGTTTTTTTAATGTTTGGAATATTTGCATATAGAAAATGAGATATCTTGGGGTGGGACTCAAGTTTAAATTCAAATTCATTTATGTTTTATAAGTACTTTACCAAACATTGCCTGAAGATTATTTTATTCAATATGTCGACCATGCCTGCAATTTGATTCTGACTCACATAAGGTCAGTTGTGAAGTTGTTCACTTGCACTTTATGTTGGCCCTTAAAAAGTTAGTATAAGGAGGAGAATCTGGACAGGGAATGGACCTGGAAACTGGGCTGTGTTCCTGTGTGGTCTTATCTCTTGGAGCTGAGTAGCTTCTCCTCTGACTGAATTGCCAGATATTCTAACCACCCATGTTTCTTTCATCCTCAGCTCTCAATCCTGAGTGACACCTGCCTTGTCCCTACTGTAGGCTTCTGAGTTTTACAATCTCTGCCTAATTGGGGCTTCAGGAAGGAGGTGGTTGTAATTTACAATGTTACTCCACTTGATGCCTGTTGTGATCTTCTTGTAACAAAGTGATGGATGTTACTGTATTATTTTTTTGTTAGAGAATGGATCTATTAGTAATAATTAATAGCTTTCTGCTTTTTCACTTTAGAAAGAGTCCCAGACTTTTGTAGCAACAGAGCCTTCTTCTCCTTAGGTCCGTGTTCCAAAGGGATCATCCTCACAAAACTCTCAAGGCTTAATTTTGAGTCTACATATATTTGAGATACAAAACAGAAACATCATATCAGAGTTGAGCTGCATTGCTAAGAGAAAATGTGATTCTTTTAGGGACAATGGCTAAAAATATGTTCCATATCATTGTTGGTTTTGGATGCAAAAGAAAGAAATGCAACTTTAGAAGCTTACTTCTGAGAACAATGTTTCTATGCTAGATTCAGTCTTACTTTCATTTCCTAGAACAGAGATTTTCTATTCTTGGGCCAACGTGTGTCTGTCATGTAGTGGAGGTCTAAGGATCTGGATATTTTAGGGGCATGGAATTTCCCTATCTCTGCTTGAAAATCCATTTTAAGATGAATATGCACTACTCTGATAGAAATATTTCTGCACTGTTCTCTTTGTTCTCTTTCTTTCTCTCACCCTTCTAGGTTTTCAAAACACTGAGAGGACATTATGTTCTTTGGGAAACATCTCTTGACCCATGGGCCAGGAGGAGGGAATCCATTCAACTCTGTACCTGCTTCTAAAATAACCATTTTCACACTACTTATGAAGTCTTTTTTTCCCCCAGCTGTATTTATCCGACACCTGCAATTCCTGTAGGGCAGGGACCTTGCCTTTCACTACTGTGTTCAATTATTACATGCAAGAAATCCTGGTTTAATGATTAAGACCAAATTATTCTATGCACATGAGATGCTTTCACTTTCACCTTTATCAAACTTTTATATAAAATACATTTCTTTTAAAATTACCATGTTAAAATCACATTGAATTTATCAATTACTTTGTTAAATAAATGTAGAATATGGGAATAGATGAAACAACTTTCAATTTTGTGTTTGCTCACCACATAAATTGTGGTTCCCAATATTTTCTCCTATTATTGCTCCTTAAGGAAATGACTGTAAGAATTTAGTACATGTTCTTCTGAATCACCTGAGATTTGATTTGGCTCTATCTAGTACCAATGTAATTAGCAATAGCATACAAAACTTTGAAAAATTATACTTGCCTAAGTAAAATAGCAGGGTGTATGTCTTTCATCTGACATGGACATGGAGGTGGAAATGATAACCCCACAGCTTTTAGGGATTTGAGACACACTATCATGTAACCTATAGCTCCAACCATGTCCTTTTTCATTCCAGCCAATAGGATGAAAAATTGGGAGAGAAAGAGCCCACCACTTCCACTTTAAGAAATTGTTCTAATATATCAGTCACTGTTATTGCTTACATCTCATTGTCCACAATGTGGGCAAATGGCTGCACATGGCAATCAGGGAAACAGAGAAATGTGTTTGGTGGCAGTGTGCCTTGAAAAACAAATACAAGTTGAGTATTCCAAATCCATAAATCCCAAACCTGAAATGCTCTATATCCAAAACATTTGGGGCACTCTCATGACACCAAAAGTAGAAAATCCTCCACCATGAAACTTTATTTCCTATACAATATTATTGGAAATATTGCAAAAAAAAATGCCTTAAGTTTACATCCTTGCTGGCCTCTGTGTGGAATGTCATTGTCTTGTAACTCATAGAGTGGCAACATGGATGTGTGTTGTATATCAAACATAAATTTCATGTTTAGACTTGGGTTCCATTTTCCATACTATCTCATTATGTATATGCAAATATCCTTAAATTTTTAAAAAATCAAAAATCAAAAACACTTCTAGTCCCAACCATTTCTGATAAGGAGTATTCAATCTCTAACCTATTCTCCAATTTCTAGTCATTCAGTTTTTGATTGGTTTTGCTTTCTGAAGAAAATCAAAGGGAGAAATGGATGCTACTAGATGTCATTCTGTTATACTTCCCCCAATTATTTTATATTAATAGAATAATTTAATTGTGAGAGTGTTTTTTAAAAATAAGGTCCTATAATATATATATCTGTATATATTTGATTATGATTGCATCACTTAAAAATTAAAAAAAAAAAAGTTTCAAGAAATTTCCATAGTATGTGGGCACCATTATTCAGTTAGTCATCTGTCCACTTGTGTCTTTTATGTTCACTGTCTGTTTGGCTTCCTTGGGTTCATAGCTAGATGACCCTGACAGTGTGGGTCACCATCAAAATCAACAAGTACTTGAAAAAGTTTTTGGAACTGTAACTTCCTCCTTGTGGGGCACTTGCAAGCACATCTCCAAAGCCCTCACATCCATCTTGCCACTCTAAGAGGTACAAGACAATGACATTCCACACAGAGGCCAGCAGAGATGGCAGAGAAGACACCAGGTTTTGGCAAGCTCATGTCTATCCTCATGAACAATTTTCTGAATGCAGCCCTAACTCTGGATTTGGCAGGTGTGTGGGGGATAATTAATTTCATCAATTAATCCAAATTGGTTTGGGCACCCTGCCACTGAGAGCATTTGATTGGAAGAGATTGATTTACCATCATTATGAGAAAGTGGTGACCATGCGTCCCATGTTTCTTAGATGAGAGGACAAAATGGTATTTCTTTCGTTAGAAAAATCTGCACATCTCTATGCACTTGTTCTCTGAATTAGAAAAGCAAAACTTTTTGCCTAGGTAGGAGAATAAAAACTTTTATAAATAGTATGAGAAATAATAATTAATAGTTTTGGAAATGCTTACAAGATTACAATGGTTCTGTCTTATACTCTTACCTAAAGTTTCTGCAAACCAAAGGGCACTTTAAGATCAGGTGAAATTGAAAGGAGTGTGTAATTGGTAATGTAAAATGAACTTCTTTGTCTGAGGTGCAGAAAGAAGTAGAGAGATGGGTAAGGGGAGACGATGCAGAATGAATTCTTAGAAAATAATGTTATGTGCACATATAAATATACCACAGGGAATCTCACCTTCATACATAGGTAGAAAGAGCCAATCGAATATAAATTAATAGAAGAATGAAAAGAAGTCTAGGAGAATAACAGAGGGACACCAGGGGAGGGGAGGGACTAGGGGGATCATGAATGGAAATCGAATTCCATGCATATGTGAGTTTGTTGAGATGCACCCGACTAATGTAAATAACCATAAAGCTTTAATAAAAACAAAAAGAAAAAAAAAGAAGAAGTGAGTTTTCTTGCCTCCATCCTCTGCTCCTCCCCCCCCCCCCCTTGACAAATAACCCTGGTGTCAGCTCAGGCTTGGCTTCCGTCACACGCTGACAGGGTTTTGTTTACCTTAAGTGAGAAATGGACAAAAGGAAACAGAAAACAGATGAATGAGCAAAAGTATGAATAAACAATTCCTGCAGCTGAGGAACAGATGGCTGCAGCCCTTCATGACTAAACAAACCGATCTGCAAGATTTCTGGAAGGAGATACTTGTTAATGGTTTCCTCAAGCCAAAGTCCTAGTGATAGAATAAAAAGGATCTCCTCCTTGACTTCTGTACTGCAGAAAAACAAAGGAAAACTTGTTCTAGAGAAGCAAATGAGGGATGAGGGTTAAGTCATCCTTCCTTATCTCATTTAGAAATGCATCCAACAAAAGCCTTGCTGGGTTCCAAACAACAGGGGCCTCCTGTGCCCAGAAGAACAGAATGACGCCCACCTTCCGCCTCTCCCCCATGATGTCCTCACTGTGTCCTTAACAATGTCCCAGATGGATGGATAACTCCGTGTGCCCACATAAATGATAATGCACACTGGGAGAACTCTTTATCCAAGGGAGGGAGCTCATGTTGCAGACTGGAATACAGGGTGTGACGCAGGGCAAACGTCACAGGCTTTTGAAACACAGACCAGAGTCTCAATCTGGAGTGGCTCTGCCCTGACTTGGCTTTTCAGAGGTAAGTGTTCCTTGTAAGATTAAAAGTAAAAAAAAAAAAAAAAAAAAAAATTTAACCCATACCTTTACTGTTTTAGAAACAGCCAACTGTTTCTAAAAGCACTGTTTTCAGGTCCTTAAGGATGTGACCCAGAATAAGAGGACAAAGGAAGAAGCATGTCCCTGTGGGGACAGATCTCAAGATCTCAGGCCTCTACTTTCCTCACTGCCTGTGGTCAAATTTTATAGAATTTCTGGCTTTTTTTTTTTTGATGGTGCTAAGAAAATAAAAAACCCAAGAGCCTCATGCTGCATGCTAAGCAAATATACTCACAAGACCTGTCATGAGAGTTCCTTAGGGAAGGCAGCTGTAGTTGGAGCTCATACACCCTGGAGCCAGATGCCTGTGTGAAAATCCTAGCTCAGAGTTCACTGTGCGACAGTTACTGGCCAAGTTACTTAACTTCTCTGTGCCTTGAGTTCCTTATTCAAAAAATGGGATGACAATAGTATCGATCTTACTGGGTTTTGAAAATTAAATGAGTTTGATAATACATGTAGAAACTTTAGTAAAGCCTAGAGAACACTATTTTGGATGTCATGGTTTATTTATGATAATAAAATGAAATAACATGAGAAGTTCAGAGTGAGAGGTCCTGAAATATAAAAAAAAATATACAGTTACTATTTTATTTCCCATGGAAAAAGAAAACACAGCGAATCATTTTAAAACAGTGTATACTTAAAATGTAAGTCTTTGATGGAAAAAATAAGCTTAAGTATCACAATTAGGAAGACTGTGTCACCTTAGACTCCATAATTTTAACACAAAATGCAAAATAAGATTGCCTTTGTCAACCTCAATCTTTGGTATGTTCTTCCTAGATTCTGAAATGGGACTGATTTTGTGCTAGGACAACCTAAACCATGGGCTGCATATTTATAAAACTAGCTGACATCTAGATCTGATAGGGGACAGGGCGTAGTGACCCACAGGAGGTCAAGCAACCCTGCTCTGTTAAGAAATCATCCCTGTGGCTTGGAAGAGGTTGAATGCGGGCACACAGCATCTCTAGAACACCCATTTTGCTGAGATCCCTGAGGCAGTCTCTGCTTTGTGCTTTGGCTGTGCAGGTCTGCCCGCCAAGGGTGCTGGTGTAGATTTTTCAAAAGATCCTTGTCATTTGGGTTTAGATAGCATTCGCACAGCTGCTGTGCTCTGGTCAGCAATGCCAGGTGACAGATTCTTCCCCAGAATGGAGAGCATCCTCTGCCTACAGGGTTCTAGGGACGAGAGGCTTTGCAAAGCAAGGCTTGTGACATTTTTGCACCTCCAGAAACAGAAGCTCCAGGCACTGGGAACACAGAAGTACTGAGAAGCTCATTCCCTTCCTTTCTGCCTGTTTGGCTCCAGATTTCATAGCACTGGAAAGATTGGCAAGCAGGGAGCAACCTGGACTCATGCCTGGCGGTTTAGAACTCCTTTGGATATTGCAATTCTCTTTCCTTTTTTTTTTTTTTTAATCCTCACTCTTAAGAAGAGAAGGAGGCGCTGTGATTCCCTGCTGTTTCTGTGTCCTTTGCCAAGGACTTGATACTACAGGAGAGGCACACCACTCTTACAGGAGGGTGAAATGGTTCCTGCATGTGTGGTGCTCAACCTAAGGCTGGGAAAGGAATGTATCACCCAAAGGCATTGAACACACCAGGATGACATTTGGGTACCGTGGCTCCTTTTCCTAACACAGGTTAGAAATAGCCCTGAACAGGGAAACCTCCATTGTCCCAGTTCTGGTTGTGCACACTGAAATGATCCTGGGCAGAAGACCTACCTGTCCCTGCTCCCTGGGGCTCACAGCAGGGCATAGCTTTCAGAGCCCTGTGATAATAATAGGATTGTCTATCAACCAAGTTTTTCTCTACTTCTCCCGATTAAGCCCTTGGGCCTTGTTTACTGTTCCCCATTTTTTTTTAAGATAAGAAAAGTGAGACACAGAGAGGATAAGCTCTGGCCCAAAGCCATGAAGCTAATGAAGGGTAAATATGAGGTTCTGGCTGCATCAACCTGTACATCTCTTCTACTGCAAACACTTGCTCTCAACCTTTACATCACTCCAAGTCTGTGCGTGGTTAAAAAAAGGAGGGGGGGCGGTGAGTGAGGCAAGACAAAGACAGAGGTATTTTATTGTAGATAGCATTTCACATCCATTGCCATCCTATTTATCATGACTACTATATTATTATGTTGTTGTTGTTGTTGCCTAATAGCTGGCATAACAAAGGATCTAGAGTAAGATTCAAAGAAATGCCCACAATGAGAAGCAGCCAGTGTGAGCTACTCCCTCTGGTCCTGGAGCCCTCCCAGGGTGACAAAGAGGATACCCAGCTGCATCCTCAGGCCCTAAGGTGCTCGGAGCAGCCCATAGGAAGTGAAACCAGAGAGGGGCTCTGTGCAACACAAGCTTGGGAGGTCGCAGTGATGACAGACCGGCCCTGGCACAGAAACTCTGGGCCTCTAGGATCCAGCAGCTTCTGGCCTCACACATGTTTTAAATTGACTGAGAAACAGGAATGGATAAGAGCAGTCTCTTGACATGAGCCCCAACCCAGGTGAAGAAGGCCATGTTTATTTGTGTAGGAAGCACCTCTGCACTGAACTGGATGCTTCCCCACATGGCTACAATTAAGTGAGGGACAAGCTAGTTTTGGAGAACAAAAATTGAAAAATTCATATCCATGTGCACATATACACACACACACACACATCTTCCCATATATAATGTTGCACACTATAAACATAAGCAATTTTTATTGGTTGATTTAAAGAAAAGTTTTAAAAAACTATAGTGCCATTTTCAAGAGCTCCCTTTTTTTAAATTTTTATTTTTAATATTTATTTTTTAGTTCTCGGCGGACACAACAACTTTGTTGGTATGTGGTGCTGAGGATCATACCCGGGCCGCACGCACGACAGGCGAGCACGCTACCAGTTGAGCCACATCTCCAGCCCTCAAGAGCTCCCTTTAACTACAGAGACCGAACAAGCTGTGAAGACGATCTACTGTGTCTTAGGTTTGAGTTTTAGAGAGGCCTGATGTGAAGGCTGTACAGCTATATAGCCACATCATTTCACTCAGCTATGCAGCTACATCATTTCATTCTCGTTGGAGATTTTCCTTTTCTTCCTTCATTTGTGATTATAAATATGCCGTGAAGACCTAATCTCCACTGATCTCTCTACTATGTGCCAGAGATGTAAGAGATGTAAGAATGGAATGGTTCTTCCTACCTGTATCACCTCTACAGCAAAGAGAGACAGTAGGACACTAAGTCCCTGAATGTCCCCCTTTGTATTCTCCCAAATCTAGCTAAGTTAAAGGAACAATGAGAGCAAGTCTGAGCTGGAAAGTCCAGATACGTATTATCTTAAAGGACAATGGCTTTCTCTTGTGCACACGGGCACTAGGGCAAGGTAGTGTTATCTGTAGAAAGCTACTTCCTTGCATGCACACCAGGACAGTTGCTCCTTGGAAATGGGGACACTGTGGAAAGCATATGTGTCACTGGTCCATTGGGTTTCCACTGGATAAAACACAGGGTGGGAGAAGAAGTGCTGTTCAGCAAAGCACCACGAGGGACAGAGGCGCTGTCTGTTGCCTGTTGCCACTGAACTTCTCTTGGAGAAGTCTCTGATCTCTTATAAGCTTTCCCCAACAAATCACACATCTCCAATGTGATGCTGTCTTTGGGCATTTTCTTTGGCTTTCCTGCAACCTACCTACTGCCCTGGTACAACTAGGCTGTGGATGAGACACCACCATGACCAGGAAAGCAAATCAAAATAATTTGTAAGAAATTTGTTAAAATGGAGTACTTTTTCTTAAGATAGGGTATTATTGTTAATAATAATTAACATTAATTAACAATTAACAATTCCAGAATTTCCATGTTTTGTCTTACCTCTGTCCCAGCAATCTGATATAGGTCAGCAGCAGCATCTGGGACCCTGCACCACACTGTCACTCATGGGCCTATACTCTTTCTGCTTCAAGGTGGCTTGGACTTCACCTGTGTCCTCTGAGCTTGCTCCTTTCTGTTAGTAGATGGAGAGAGACTGAGGGAGAATTGCTCTTAGGAAAGTCGTAAGAGCCCTTCCTAGACACCATACATGTTACATCTGCTTCTTTTCCTTCAGCCAGATTTCAGTTATATAGCCATGTATAAATGCCAGACCAGGCAGAAAATAAAAACCGGATATGCACACAAGAAAAAAAAGGGAATCTGGATTTTATGTTCACTAGAGATACTGATGAGGAATTATTTTCAAAGACCAAAATTGTAATGATACCCTGTTTTAGAAAGGTGAAGGATGCCACTAACAGAGGCCTAACAAAGTGAGTTTCTTGGGTTTTATAGCATATGATTATTATAACCTAATAACCAAAGCTGATCATAACCATTTTGTTTTCAGGTGGCATACACACTCTCTTAGGTTTTCCTAGAGCTAATGGTTGCAATGAGCTATAAGTAGATATCTAATGGAAGTTGTCTAACTCCTTGCTAACAAAGAGGCAGGCCTGGGAAATCACCTGCAGTCATGTCTTCTTTCCTGGTTCTTACATTTGAATGTGGTGCGTGGATCAACACTTGCAACTGTGACAGCCGTTTTGTGTTCATGAGACAATCGCATGAAAAAAATTATGTACCCATATGTAGTGGTTTGACCTGGAAAGTTCCAAGAATACCTGTGTTCTATTATAATTATGAATAATACCTCCTTTCTAAGCTCAAAAGAATTCTGGAGTAGATAAGAGATTGTATGATCAGCTTAGGAAAAAGCTCATAGAGAAGAAAGAATAATTACTTCCCCATTGTAGAGTGGCTGGCCCATCCCTGAATGATTAACCTTTTGATTTCTGTTTCAAGGACATGGTAAAGGCTTTATGATAAAGCCTGTGCAAGTTTAGTTTTGTGTACTTTTAACTAAGAGTTTTCCTTATTAATATCCTTATCTTCAACTTAAGAATTGGAGAGTGAGAGTTCGACCATTACTTTCAAACTTAAGCCTTTTAAAGTTCTGAAAATTTGGGATGCATTTTTTTCTTTCTTGTGATTCCTGAATTGGCACCGTAATTACTGAAATCTTGCACAGACGGTTGATTCTGTGGTATTTCCAATAGGGACCAGAAGCAGAAGTGTCAAAACTCTCACCAGAAAGCTGGTTATGAGATGTTCCATCCAAGCTGGAAATCCCAGGTGGTTTGGAAAGTACAAATAAGAGGTATAAAAAACACTCTGCCATGCATCTGACTTTCCCAACTTGAAACTCAACTTTTGGGGCTACAACATTTCCTAATATGCATCTCATAAATCTTCAAAGATTTAAATTGTAACCTTTACCTTCATTTTTTTTAAGTGGAATGTCTATGCTACCAAATAATATACATATATTTTAAAATGCAACTCTCTGGAAAGACTGTGTCATTTGGGTATCCTACGTTTATTAGGCTTACATGTTGCTGACATCTCAGCACAATGATATGGATTTACTGGTAAGTCTATTCTGGGTGAAATTTAAGCAAACTATATGTCTTTGACACCTGAAGAAATTTTTTCCAGCTAATTGAGCTAATAGGAAGCCAGTCCATGTGTCCTCAGTTCATCAAATAATTCAACATAAGATACAGCCCTGCTGGGATTTACCTGGGTACATATAGAATTCCTCATTATAGCAGAAGAATTCTGGAAAGAACCACAGGGAGATAATGCATTGAAGGGCATCAAAAAGTTCCTGGGAAAAAAATTGGCTTTATTTCTGTTAAAATTATCTGACACTTTTGTTTGTTGCTTTTCTCCTTTTGTAAAGTCTGAGTGAAAAGAAGCTTCATGTAATTAGCAGCATTTTGAATAGGAAGATATTTTTTATATATATTATATATATATAAATGTATAAACTAATTTCTTTAAAATCCAACTACAAAGAAGCCAAACATAATGTAAGTCCTTAAACAATTTTACATATTATTTTGAAACTTTAAGACTGAGGGAGCCAGGGGTGGTGACCCATTGGCCCATACCTGTAATCCCAGTGACTAGGGAGACTAAGGCAGAAGGATCACAAGTCTGAGGCTAACCTCAACAATTTGAGACCCTGTATGAAAATAAATAAAGGGCTGGGGGATGTGGTTCAGTGATAGAGTACCCCTGGGTTACATTTTGAATACCAGAGAGAGAGGGAGAGAGAGAGAGAAAGAAAGAGAGAGAGAGAGAGAGAGAGAGAGAGAGAGAGAGAGAGAGAGAGAGAATATGAAGGGAAAAATGTTATGTATGAGAGGAAACAGCATTTTAAAAATTTCCTATATTATAGAAAAAAACAAAACAAAACAATTGACAACCTTGCATTGGAAGTCTGGAGAATATTCATAGAATACTTCTTAGCACATTGGCTAAATAGGACCAGAAAATTGAAATCACACAGAAGCTAAAGTTTGGTTTCAAAGGATGACGTTGACTATTGTCATTGTAGCAGTGCTGACTGGACAATTATATTTCACATGGAAAAGCCAGTGGACACCAGGAGCAAAGCCAAGGCTGTGTCCACGATGCCTCTCACCGATGACATAGCAATACAGATAGTGAAACAAGTGATGGGAAGTTTACCTTCTGAGATGTGGTGGGTTTAGTTAATCCACGAACCACTGAAAAAACAGCTTATAACACACATTTTAAAGTCCACAGACCTCTGTTTAGAAATAATATCCACTCTTTTTTTTTTAACATTTCCCTGACAGTTTAAACCTTCCACACCCAGTACTAAGTTAAGAACAACTTATATTTGGTAATTTGTAGATGTCTATTTTTAAAATTGCATTTATCACTTGTGAAAATTAAGTATGTGCATGGCAAACAAAATTAAGGCAGCAAAGAAAGACATGCCATAAAAGGGTATTATGAAAATTATAACTTCTTATTATGTGCATTAATGCCTGACATTACCACTGGACTCTTCCATCTGAAAGGAAATTGCATTGTTGTGCTTAATCACAAACTGTGACAGCAATTTTCATGGTGTTCAATATAGTCCTTGGCATCTTACCAGCTCTGCTGTGGTGTGCACATGAGTACCCTTACGATTCATGTGTTGGATCCTAGCATCCAATGTGATGGTATTCGGAGGTAGTATCAACGGGGAGTGATAAGTCATGAGGAGTTATCACTCCTCATGAGTTAGTTATAGCAGAGGGTTATAGGATAAACTTGAGTTTCTCATATAAACATGAGATGAGTTGTAGCAGAAACTTCAATAGACTCCAAAGTGGACCTCAGGCTGTGTGACTCACAGTCTGGTGCTGTTATTGCCCCTGTACACATGAACTGAATTTCTTTTTTAACGACTCCCCAAGCAAGGTTTTCTCATGAAAGAGCTTGTAGGGCCTCCTGTCTCCTAACCCAGCATAAATGTCTCTGGTATAGCTCTGACGTAACCTCCAGCTTCAGGTGTCAGGGTAAGTAATGAAGGAAAGCTCCTCCACTTGAAGATAGGGCTGGGGACTATGTGTAGCTGTGACATCATATCAGAAACAAACAAATATGGAACAGTGTGCATCTGGAATTGGCTCTTCTCCTTCCTTACTTGATTCCTTCCCTTCCCTCACAAAGAAATGCAAGGGCAGTGTCTGCCTCATTCACTGCTTTTTACCCAGTGCCTGGTCAAACATTGGCCCATAATAAGTGCTTAGGGCATATTTTTTGAAGAATAGGTGAATATAGTCCATGTTTATCTTCACATCCCTCTTTCAAATTTTGTCCAGAGCTTGTTGTAATGGTTGATTTGAAATGTCAACTTGATTGGTTTAAGAGATGCTGAAGATTAAGAGGCTTATGGGTGTGTCAATGAGGATGCTTCTGGGAATGATTGCCATGTGGGATAGCCAACTGAAATGGAGACCTTCCCTGAGTGTGGGCATTGCCATCCAATGGTGCTGAGAGCCATAGCTAGTCGGAATGAAAGCACGGCATTTTTGGTTGAGAGGTGATGCCAGCAAGCCTTTGAGATGATAATGGTTATGTTAAGATGTGTATTCAATTGGATATTAGACCCCTGCTGTTCGCCTCAGCCTGCTACTTGGGAGCTCTTGCGGGATTCCTGGAGAGTTCCCATTGGTTGGGGAAGTGCGGGAGGAGAGATTTCCGGATTTCCAGTTGGTGTGGTGTGTCCCGGGAGAAGGCCACAAGAGTCGAGTTCACGGGGAGTTCGGAAATAAAGTTTGTTCCTGCTTCAATGGCTCGTGATTTGTGCCCTGCCAAACTGCGGCACAATGGGATGATGGCTTGGATGGAGTAACAGTTGGAAGAACAAGGAAGCAGCATTAGATGCAAGCTTAATTCCTCTTGAACGGGTTCTTGATTGTTGCTCCCATTGTCTGAGGATAAAGGACTCTCGCATCTTCATTCTTCCAAAGCAGATTTTTCAAAAGCCTTTGGTCTTGGACTAGGATAGCACCATGATCCCTCTTGTTCTTGGTCTTCAGCCTCTTGGATTGCACAGCTACTGGTTCTTCCAGCTCTCCAGGTTGCAGATGGCCATTGTGGACTGTCCAGCTTCTGGTCATGTAAGACGACCTAATAAGTCCCCCTTTAATAATCATACTTCCTTTTGATTCTAGTTCCTCTGGAGAACCCTGACTAATACACTTTTCTAACCAACAAGTGCAACTGTCTTCATTTTAAGATTTTTCCCTCCTAGTTATTGAGGTCTTATTTCTGGAGTACCCTCTGAAGTTACTCCAATGTTAAATCTGAGACTTTGTTTTAATCAGCTTTTTTTTTTTTTTTTGCCACGGTACCCAAAGACCCTACATGAACAATTTTAGAGAAGGAAAAGTCTATCTGCATTCACGGTTTCAGGGTCTTAGTCCACAGATGGTTGATTCCATGGATCTGGGCCCAAGGTAAGGGAGGACATCATGGCAGAAGGGTGTGGAAGAAAGCAACTCAGGACATGGTAATCAGAAAGCAGAGAGAATGAGCTCTTCTCAGCAGAGACAAAATACAACAACCCAGGGAACTCTCCCAGGGACCCACCTCCTCCAGCCCCACCCTACCTGACTGTAGTTATATCCAGTGAATCCCCATCAGGGGATCAATACATGGATTAGGTCAAGACTCTCATAACTTATTCATTTTGCCTCTAAGCTTTCTTGCATTGTCTCACATATGAGCTTCTGGAGGACACCTCATATCTAAATCATAATAGACTCTGTCATTGACAATTTAATATCTCTTGGCCACTATTATCCTTCTTGATCCAGTAATAATTTCTGATAGCTAAGGTATCCTCTAGTTTCCCTTTTGAAAGGATTAGAGTTAGAAATACCTCCATTTTCCCAGTTGGTGACAAACTGGCTTGCTCTTTAGTACCTCCTTCTTTCTGTTAATGTCTGAAAAACAAGTCAGGATGGTGCCTGGCAAATGTTAGAGTCTGTAAACAAGTCTGGATGGCGCCTGGCATTTTGCCAGAGGGAGTGGTTTGTGAAGTAACTCCAGCGAGCCATTAAGTGTGGAGATTCCTTATTGGTTGACTGCTGTATCTAGTTTATGTTAATTAAGATAAGCTGTGTGGAATGTATAAATACCCCTCCTGTCCTAAAATAAATGACTCCCACTCCTGCTGTATCAATCTACACAAGTTGTTCCGTCATCCCCTGGTTATTTTGCTGCTGCCGGACTGCGGCACTTTCCTCTAAGGAAGTCTCTATTTTTAACTAGAATGATCAGGGATTATTCACTGAAGTGACAATGTGAAGTCACATTTTTCTAGAATAAGAAATATTTTCACAGATGAAATTTCAACCCTGTCTTACAAACCTTTCTATCATATCTCTTAGCGACATACTTATCAGTTAAAAGATGAAAAAATAATAAATGAATGAATTGGCGGCCATCAAAGTGAACAAAAACAGAGTAAAAATGTATCAAGTAAGACTGACTGAAGTGCAACTTGGTGGTGAGTCTGGGAAATATTTAATGGTTTCGTTCACAGATGTCCTTGAATACCAATGTAAGAGACCAGGGCTTCATTTGGGACATAAGGGACTTTTCATTGGCATGAGTGATTCTGTACAAGTTTTATATGGGATGAAAGTATAGAGGGATGTTGGAGGTGAGAAAATCAGTTTGGAGGCCACTGGAGTGGTTCTGATGAGGGACATTATGGACATACATAATTATACTGGAAGTAACAGGAAAGATAGGAAGTTATTATAAATCAAAATAAGGAGAAGGTGCTTAAAAATGATTGGAGAGATAAAGTAAGACATAAGGTTTAATCAGAGATTTAGCCTATGTGTTAATTTCTAAATCAGAGAAATAAGATTTTTTTTTCTTTTTAAATATTTATTCTTAAGTTTTAGTTGGACCAAATATCCTTACTTTACATTTATGTGGTGCTGAGGATCGAACCCAGGGCCTCTCGTGCATGCTAGGTGAGCACTCTACCACTGAGCCATAACCCCAGCCCCCAAATAAGACTTTAATAATATATATAGAGGAATAACTCATTTATGAGAAAAAGACATAGATAGCTGGTAGGGTTATAAACTATATAACTATGTGACCGTGCATAGATTATTTATTTGCTCTATGGCTCAGTTTTCTTATCGGGAAAATGAAGAAAATGGTAGTCCATACTAGGAATATTTTAGGTTTTGAAAGCAATAATGCCACATTATTTACTTAGAGCACCACGTGGCATATGGAAAGTACTCACTAATTACCAGCTATTATTATTATCATCACCATCATCATAATAAATATTAAACTGAAGCCCTAGTAGCATATACAGTGAAGGCATGAAGGGGAAAGTTCAAATATATAACAGGTTCAACAACAATTGTGACTAGTGCCATGTTAGATTGGGTATTAGACTTGGGTGTTGAAATTGTGTCAGAGAGTGACTGAGATCATTTAGGGAGAAATGGAGGTACATGGAAGAAAAAAGGACCAGACAAAGAGCCCTTGGAGAAGAATATAGGGCACCCCCTCCCAACACACACACACACACATAAGGAACTGTAGTTATTCAGATGATGCCCTTTTAGGAAGGCCAGAGCTCATTAGTATATAAGGATGCAGAGAAGTGGATGGGGACAGTGGCTGGATAATTGGGAGCAGTGAGAGGGAGGTTGCAGGACTCGGCAGGGGCAGCAATCATATTTCAAGGAGTCTGGGGTTGGCCAGGTGCTGAAGATATGGAAGTAGTGATTACTGCTGGTCTTTGAATAACTGTGGTGGGGCAGGAGAAGCTGGGAGAGCAGGGTGGAGAAAGGGAATTTTGAGGTTCCCTCTTAAGGAAACTGAAGCCGAAGAGGGAAGAATAGTATCTATCTCCTCCACAGCACCCATTTGTACTTCTTCTACCTTTTAATTCAGTTCAACGCCGAATTTCTGTTCTGGGCCAATCACTGTTCTTGAGACTGAGTGTTTTTCTTATAAGTCATTTGCTTATTCAGCTTTTTTTTTTTTTTTTTGTCTACAATTTTCCTTGGTTCCATTAAGCTTTTTTTTGCTGCATCCGACTTTTTAATTTTTTAAAAAAATTTTTTTAGTTGTAGTTGGACACAATACCTTTATTTTTATTTAATTATTTATATGTAGTGCTGAGGATCCAACCCAGGCCGCTGAGTCCCAACCCCAAACGTTGCATCCGACTTTCTTACCTTTTAAAAACATCTCTTCTCTGGCTTTTTGAACACATTGTGATGTAATAAGAAAAAAAATTAAGATGGAATTTGGAAACTTTTTCTTCTATAAAAATACTGTTCTCTTGCTTCCTTCTCATTGATCCATGGCCTTTGATAAGGGAAGAATAAAATGAAAAATGTCCGGTCACTAGAAACAGACAACATCATAAATCATCAAACTTTTATTTACTCATTTTTCATTCACTGAAAAATTATTGAGCACTTTTGATGTGCAAGAGTGAAGTACGCTGGCTTGGTTTTCAGTGTTCTATCATCTCCAATGCAGTATACAGACCTGCAAGCCATTCACTTTTATATACTCTTTTCCCCTTCTCACTATCTAGAGCTGCTAAGATGAAAGAACCTAAAAATTACTCATACTAAGGTGTGAGTGATAACATCTTGAATGCATAACCCATCTCAGCAGCATTTTGATGTCAAAATGGATAGAATCCATAAGCAAGAACAACAAAGCCAAGACAGTATTTTCAGATGTTCTTGGATATCAGGAGATGGATTTCTATGAAAGAGGAGAAGTCGTCTGACACCCTGAAGGCGTACTGTGCATTCAGAGCCAGGCCTTTCCAGTTGTCAGGACTTTGTGGTGGGTAACTTAAATCCCACTGTGCAGCTTGGCCCTACTTGATGTGTACAAATTGAATGAATTGTTCAGGCGTCGCTGGGTGACCTCTACTGCATGCTTCCTGTGCAGCATGTAAATGAGAGCCAGAGGAGGCCTTGTGAAGAGATGGTAAGAGAAATAGATCACTAGCACACCAGGGGGTCATAAGGAAAGGTACCAACTTTGCTCATATATTTAACTTCTCTTTCTCCTTATGTGTGTGTGTGTGTGTGTGTGTGTGTGTGTGTGTGTGTGTATGTGTGTGTGTGTGTGTTGCAGAGGGGGGTCTTTTATCTTAACCCCTCACAGAAGCCTTCTCTGTGTCCTGCCATGTTATTAAGTGACCATCCATTCTCCTTCTCTCGGCCACTCTGAACCTATCCTTAGCAATAACCACATGGTACACCTTTAAACATTTCCTTATCTACCTTCACCACTCAGTTCTTTCACATTCCATATTTATAATAAGAAGGTGCTGGAGCCACATGATTTTAAAATGTATTTATTTTGTATTTTAATTTATTTTAAAATTTTAAGACTACATTAGGAAAAGGAGACTTTAATAATTGCCATTAGTGTGGTAGCGTGGATTCTATATCATTGCGCTAATTGTGTGGAAAGAATGTGCTTACATCCCAAAGGTCACGATCAATTCTACAAACATTAGAGGATTTTAACAGGATGGAAGAATTCTTCAAAAGCTATTTATTTGTGAGCTTTAAAAAAATTAAAGAAATCTAGAATAAAAGGAAACTTCTTACAGAGATTTTGTAGGATCTGCAGGCCCAGCAGCAAATTTCTTGTTAGCCCACAATTAACATAGTGGTTAAATGTAAAAGTTGCTAAGGGGCCAATGAGTATGACAGGTACTTGGTCACTGAAGAAGTTTCTGGAAATTCTGGCAAGAGGTGAACTTATTAAATGAATTGCAAAGCATTCTTAGTTGTATTGACCCAATGACTGTGTAGTCAGCTCTGCAGACAGTGGCTAAGTTTAAAATGAATGTGACACCTAATGCAGCTCCTTGAATAATTTGATACAAATGATAAAAGAAAAATCTTTGATAATTTAAATATAATGCAACTTTTGTTGCAATGGTATGTATTAGACTTGCTCCTTAGTTTCAAGAGCAAAAATAAACCGACTTTGCCCTCTGATTTATAACACTTACAAATTCTGAAACCATAAACTTGTGAAGACTTCACTATGAGTTTTATAGTCTCATCTTAAAAGAGGTAGGGTCTCCAAGAATTTAATCTCAGGTCATGTACAGCAAATTACTTCCCAGATTTGCTCCCACTCTTCATGTGCTTCAGCATCTGAGGAGACTGGCTTAATATTGGCTAGGTATTGTCTTGACAGTCACTCAGTATTCTCTCCCCACCTTTTCTTAAATGATAGCAATAATTTTAAAACTTCTGCTTCTTCGTTTAAAATAATTTACTTCTTTGCTCATCTTTTATTCATCTGCTACTCATTTAATTTTGCCTTCTGGCATAATGTATACTCTTTACTTTTCTTGAAGATCTACTACTTATAGGCAAAAATGTCCTTTTCATGGTGACTTATTAACAGATGTGGTAGAATGCATGAAGGGTGGTTAAAAAAAAAATACCCTCAAAAAGCATTCCCTCTAAAAACTGGAACAAGACAGGAAAGCCCTTGTTCAGCACTTCTGTTTAACATAGTTCTTGAAACTCTAGCCAGAGTAATTAGACAGACAAAAGAAATTAAAGGGATACAGATAGGAAAAGAAGAACTCACACTATCACTATTTGCCTGTGAATATAGTAGTCTGTACAAGACCACGTGTTATGGTTTCTATGTGAGGTGTCCCCCAAAAGCTCATGTATGAGACAATGTAAGAACATTTAAAGGTGAAATGATTGGGTTATGAGAGCCTTAACCCAATCAGTGAATTAATTCCCTGATAGGGATTAACTGTGGTAACTGAAGGTGGATAGGATGTGGCTGGAAGAGGCAGGTCACTGGGGGCGTGACTTTGGGGTCTATATTTGGTGAGCTGAGCTGAGTCCCTCTATCTGCTTCCTGATCATCATGTGAGCTGCTTCCACAGGCCACACTCTTCCACCCTGTTCTTCCGCCTCGATGAATGGAGCCGGTTGTCTAAGGACTGAGACCTCTGAAACGGTGAGCCTTGAAATAAATTTTTCCTTCCCTAAAATTGTGCTGGTCATAGCAGTGAAAAAGTTCACTAAAATCCCATGTAAGGGATGATTAGTTCAAGCAGATAAAAAGTGAGATGGGCTGAGCTACAATTACCACCTACAGTATGATAGAGGAGCATGCTTTGATGAAATATTCAAATATCACAATGTGTCACCAAACCTACATGCATTCCTAGCAATTTAATGAATGAACAAAAGTTTAGTTGATTGTTTACATAAGGTAGTGCCAGCATACAGGGAAAGAGATGGATGTATTTTGTTCTCTGGAAATCATTTAAAAATAGGATGTTGATTTATTTCCTTGGGATAATTTCATTCAGTCTACTTAATCTTTGCTAGATAAATTAGATCTGCTTTCGCCTCAGCTACTTGAAAAATTGAAATTAAAGTTCAACTTTATGGTCTACACAAGGACAGTTGCTAGTATCCAATTACATTTTCATGATGAAAACACAGGTGCCATGTATAATCCTACCCAGAAACAAGAGTTACAGCCACACAGGGCTTCTCATGTGCTTTGGGGCATTTGGCAGACTTCTGGTTAATGCTATATACCTATAATTTTGGTGCAGTTGAGGCTAGCCCTTAACACTGCATTTTAATTGGGCACAAATTAAAATGATGCAGTAATTAAATCAAGGAAACTCCAAGGCTACTTGCTCTGGGCTCCTGAAGTTAATGGGAAACCTGCCAAACTTTCTGGCTGGTTAAAGTGTAAGAGGGTCGTAAAGATTCCCAGACCAGTGTGTTTCAAAGGAGGCAATTTTTAAAAACAACTTTAAAGGTCTCTTGAGGGTCTTGATTGGGTATACTTCTTAGGCTCCTTATAATAGAAATCTTTCGTGCTGGATAAAGAAAATGAATTTAATTGGGGAGAAAATGTTTTACAGGTGGCTTCCCTGTTTTAAGTCCCCAGAGATGGGAACAGGTGGATTGAACACTCCCTGCCTCAGTGGTGCTCTGATGGGGCCCCGAGGGAAACTTGGGGACCCCGAAACAGACCATAATTAAATTCCTTAATTAAATTACAGGCCATAAGATGCAGCTTTTCCCTACAGTTTCCATAATGGGAGTGAAGAGTACTTGGAGAAAAGCCTGTTAGAGAATGAGGAGGAAGACAGTTTGGAAGAGGATTTGGGTGAAGACAGACTTTTGAGATGTTGGCACAAGGTTAGGAAAAGAAAGGAGAGCATTTCTGACACAGGAGAGACCCAAGATAGGTGGACACTCCTTTTGTTGATGGGAACTCCTTACTAGGATCTGTTTGTTTTTACAAATCTTTTGACTTTTAGGCATTCACTTGTACACACTACACACTTAAAAGATTTATTGAATTGAGTTATAAATAATAAAAATAGAATTGCTGATTTTAGAAAGAGGATATTCCTTAGGCAAGACTGGCCTCCAGGGAAGCCTTCTTTAGGGATGAGGCTTCAGGCACATAATGGGAGCAAACTGAGCCCAAGGAATCCTGGTCACTGGGTGGGCTAGCTACCTGAGACAGCCTTTAGGGTACCTGCTTGGGCTAACCAAAATGGGCACAATTTCCTGGTATAGTGAAGACACTGGGAATTTTTTTTTTTTTACTCCAATCATTCTTGCCTTTTGTCTAGATATTTTTTATCTTCATTTATGTCGGGCACTGCCAACTTCTTACGGACACCTTCATTCACATACCAGGAAGGTTTAACAGTTCACAATCAGGTCAAAATAATTTGATAGCAACAGCAATGAGCCCCAAGATACAGAAGGACACAATTCCATCAATATTTAGAAATAATTTTCACTGTGCAAAAATAGCTCGGCAAAATTCTGCAGAGAAATCCCGCTGGATTGCTCCATCAAGCTGCACATCTGGTACTTCCTCGAAAAGATGAACAGGCAGTAGCAGCAGCGTCCATTACCTCTCTCCTCCAACCCAGCTGTGGATCAGGAAGTTGACTTAACGCCAAGAGCTCTCAGGGAGACTTGGACGAGCTGCCTCTTCATGTCCATGGCCAGGATGAGAAGTCCCTTGGGAACTTGGCTCCTTCCGGTATCTGCCACCTGCATATATCCTTAAGAGGCTCCCTCTGGTTTATAGCATAAGTATTTCCAGTGATGTTGTCCAGACCGTAGCATTTACCCTGGACAATTCTAACTTGAGTCATGCTTCCAATTTGGAAACCAATAAGTTATTTACATGGTTCTTGATGAGTAGTAACGTGATACAGTAATGTTTCTTGCAGTGAGGATACATGAGAATAAAATTCTGAACCTTCTAACCATCTGTAATAGGTAATTCAAGTGCCTGACTTCTCAGTAATCCAATTATCAAGGCTTCTTTTTTGTTTTTGCTGCTGTTAAAATGGTTCTGAAGGTGCAAGATTCCTCACAGATGTTAATTTCTTTGATTCTTCCTTAATTAAATTACTGGCACCAAATGATACTGGTCAATAGTCTTTTATTTTTTTGTTCCTGAAAAGTTCTGTTGGTCAATAAAACATCACTTTGAGTCCAGTTTAATCTGTGGTGTATAGGAATTACTAATTTAGCAAGTGCAGTTAAGGAAAGCCCTAAGCTAAAGATTTATATAGAGGAAAAAATGTAATCAAGTATATATCTGCCTTGACCCTTTATTTATTTTTGTTTCTTTTTAATCCAGTTTTTTTTAAGTGATTTAAATAGTTGTAGTTGGACTTTTGAAGTCCTTAAGGAGAGGTTAGAAGTGAGGAATTTGATTCAATTTTTTTTTCTTGAGAGGATAAAAAGAAAAATTTCAACAACAACAACAAAAACAATTAAAAAGAAATCATCACAGCATAAATTTAATCATAATGTTACCTATGCAAATCAAAGTATTACATATTTATCACTTTCTGGAAAATGATTTGCTTGGACTCATTTATTGTGTTTACAAAAGCATTGCTACCATGATAATTCATGTTTATGGTTAAATTTAAATGTCACTGTGTTAAGAAATTATAAAAGGTATGCAAAAATATGTTCAGAGAGATTCACTGCAAAGTTGCTAATGAAAAGCAAAAGGTAGGAAATCATCTTCTATCAAAAAAAGATGGTCAAATTTAAAATGCATCTGTATAATAGAGTGTCATGGAGTTGATTGTGTATAGCATAAAAATAAGCTCTACAGCCTTGTGAAGAAGTCACACCTAGGCATGCATGTATTTGTAGAGAAGTCTGAACCTTGGAATACAGAGTGGATGGAGAAGTGTTGGTAGGGATGGAGAAGGATGAAAAGTTCCGTTCTAGAATATTCTAGCAGAAGATCCAAAACCAACTGCATCTCTCAGAACAGGAATCCTCTAGGGTGCAGATCAATAAGGCTTATTCCAATGCATTTTTTTCCCTTGGCTCTGCAATTGAGGAATGTGAGTGGTCCCCTTTTGAGGTGTGCCATATTGGGTGTTGCCCACTGTTAGTTAAAATATAGAAATAGAAAATCTATCTTCTCAAAATAATGTAAAAATTTTCCATTCACTGAAGTATTTATTTTCACCAACACAGTTATATTTCTTAACTCAGAATGAATGGCCCTAATTAAGAAAGAAAGTTATTTTCAATTTTAAATATTTCTGTATGTACCTGTTGGGAGAGAAATCTCCACAAATCTTTTGCTTTTCTGCATGCCTGTGAGTGGAGATACAGACTGTTTGTCCCAAGTTTTCATTTAAATTGTGTTTGTATAGTAAATAGCCTTGGGATGTAGAGATTGTATTTTCTTTTAGGCAAAGGGCATGTTTGCTTCCCTTACAAAAGATTTGGTTTTCCTAAGCTTAGAAATCACCTTCAATATCATACTTCACTGTGTGTGAGCATCACTTGGCTGTCTTCAAAGCTAGGGATTGGTTAAAATGCTGATATTTTATCTATGGCTATTACTGTAATTGTTTTGTCTCTGATATAGGATTCTCATGCACCTACTAGAATCTATGAAATTTGCATATTATCTCCTTAGCTTGCACCCAGGTAAAATTCTAAACCTTTACAGTTATTCACTGTACCCTGTCATGTTTCTAAGTTACAAATGACTCATTAGGACACCTACATATTTTTGTGGAAATAAGAAGGGCTTATGTAATCATGGGATTTAGTGATTTTTTTGACACTTCTTAAAATAAGCGATTTTCCTATAGTTGATTACAAACTGGTTTAAGATACTTATCAGAACATAAAACACCTTTAAAATAAATCAAGAAAAATGTCTTTTAAAAGTTATTTTGATTATAATGACTGATAATTTACTAAATTGTTCTCTGAAAAACCGAAAGAAACAAAGACTCTATGTTGGTCACGTTCCCCAAGGGAGATCTTACCAGGGAATTCAAAAGCAATTTAAACAGAAAGAATAGAGAACATGGTCCATAGCTATGACTAAGTTATACTTCATTTTTTTATTGATTAGAAAAAAATGACAGAAGAATGCATTACAATTCTTAGGACACATATATACCACAACTTTTCATATCTCTGTATATAAAGTATAAGAAATGTTTTATAGAAATGATTTCCCAATAAATAATCCATTTTCATTAATAGTGTTTCCCAAAGAATAGTTGAGGTATGCTTATAGGTTTGGTTAGTAGCCTCATTTTCTTCCTAAATTTTATATAACTTTTAGAAATCATTTTTTCTGATTTCATATAATGCAGAATAAATACATTTCAACTTGTTGCTTATATCTGCTGTACTCAAGAACTCTGCATCCCAGATTTAATACAGAAGGAAGCTGCCATGAAAACAGTTCAGGGGAAGGAATGGTGGAAACAAGGAAACTTTTATCTGAACAGAGATGTAGGTAAGACTTCAACAAATAGGATGTGGAAAAAATCCACTAGACATATGAAGGCATAGAAATAAAGCTGCAAGTATTATCATGGAAATGATGACGAATGTGTGATAACTGGAGCATGTAGGGCTCTGGCGATATGTCCAGCTTGAATGATGTCCAGGTCATGACTACTTAGGAAATGTTTACTCTCAGAAGATATTGGAAGTAAAGGGAGTAGTAGTCATCACCAAGAGAGTGTGTATGGTAATAAATGAGCTCATAGGTGAAGTCAGAGGAATGTCTTCAAAATAGAAGAAAGAGATGATCCAGGAGACTGGGGAGACCCAACTACAGATTCAGGTCAAGTGCCCAGGTACAGGTAGCCTGGAGAAACAGTGCTGTGTGACCTCAGGCAAATGCTTTCCTCTTCCTGGGTCTCACTTATTCCCCTATCTCAAGGGGAATGGATCTCTGAGAACATCAAGGTCCCTTTCATCTTTAAATCCCTAATTTTTTTCTTCCCATGGGTAATGAGTAAGGAATCTGAGACAAGATCACTGATTGGTCAATATATTAAGGATTATAGTGGAGCCAAGACAGTAGGCATCAGGAACCTGTGCCTTCATGCTAAATCTTTTTGTCTCTGAGGTTAGTCCAATGATCTCATGTTGACACAGGCAAAGTCTCAGATATATTCAACAATTAAATTTTGGTACAGACTTTGACAACACTAGCTATTTTGACATACTAAAAATATCACAGCACAATCTTTGTACTTTTTAAAAATGATTGAAGTTCATTTTATTTGTGTCACATTATCTCTTGAATGTGTGTTAAAAGCAGCAGTAGCATTGGTACTAATGGAATTTCTATTAATAGATTCAATAGGAGAAGTGACTATTGGATAAATGTAATATAGTGTAAGAAATCTTATTTGTATCCAACCCCAATCCATTAATTAATGTGTTTGAGAGTAAAGGTAATAGACTGTAGAATTTCAAGTTTGCTTTGATAGATGAAACATTTGCTGGAATGGCTTTAAAAAATTCAGACCCTCTGTCTGTGTGCCAGGCAGAATCTTTCACATTATAAAAACAAAGTTCATGCCAAACTGTTTTATTCCTGGAAGTCAAGCAAACTTAAAATCCAAAAATAAAGATATCTTAATCAAGAGGGAAGTATAGCCTAGTTAAGTCTGTTTTTTCGAGATGACCTAATATTTTTTATCCAAGTAGTTTTTTTTTTCATACCCTAGTAGTTTGAGGTCTAGGGTTATATATTTATCAATAGTTAATTAATTGTATATATGCTATGTCTCTGGAAAATAACTGCTATAACTGAAAGGAAGCATTTGCCCTTTAACAGACTACTTTTGGGGAGGAAACATATGCACTGAGGGTTGGCTCTGAGCCAGTCACTAAAGTACATGCTTCATAAACATCTGAATTAGTCCTTACAGAACCCTTCGGAAAAGGCAGCACCTTTTCCTATGAAGAAATTAAGGGTTGAAATGTTAAGCACCAAGTCACTGAAGAGTCAAATGTAAATATCCTTTCCTTTGACTCAAAGATAAAGGTTCCCTTTTCAAGGAGTAGCTTCTGAACTTTGCATAAGTAAGCTTCAAGTGACTTCTGATGGGAATGGTCAAAAGAAGAGCTCTCCTGTTGGCATGGCTATAGATGGGTCACTGGATGGGGGATTACTGGACCAGGCTCTCCATTTCTGTTAGGTCTGCTTCCTAATTTAACAGGGAAGACTCACACTCCTCCTATGTGAAAGGTCATAGACTTCCCATGAAGGTGTCTTGTGATTCTCATTTTTTTCCTCTTTGTATCTTGAATTTACTTGGCAATCTCAAGTGCTAGCAATGTTTTTTGATTAAGATGGTTATTAGAGGGCTGGGTTGTGGCTTAGCAGTAGAGCGCTCGCCTAGCACGTGGGAGGCTCTGGGTTTGATCCTCAACACCAGCACAAAAGTAAATAAAATAAATGTAACATGTCCAATTATAACTAAAAAAATTATTTTAAAAAAGATGATTATTAGAGGATTCTATTTTTACTTTTCATTCATTCATTTTTTTACTAATTTTGAAATTCCAATATGTTGGCTGAATATATAGGCAATACATATATATATATATATATATATATATATATATAAATATATAATATATATATATGTGTGTGTGTGTGTGTGTGTGTGTGTGTTATATAACACATATATAGTGTTAAGAATATCCACTCAGTTTTACAGTTTTAGTTCATTGACTTGATTATTTGAAAGTTGTTTATCAGATATTCCAGTTCTGCAGTTAGACATATATGAAGATAAAGTACAGCTTCCTCAAAACCTTTGTTGTTCATTGCTTGCTTGGGTGACATGTAAGTGTGAGCCTCGTTGTTTGTGTCAGCAAATTTCCATGAAACTGTTTAAATTTTTTTTTTAATCTATAGTGACTATTGGATTTTCATGCATTTAGATTTCTTGGTGCCAAGGTTGAGAATCTTTGCAATTTTTGTAGAGATTAGTGAAATAAGAATTGCAAATGTGGAAAATGTTACCAGTTTAAATTAGAAATAGTAAAGCCTGCTTTCCCCAGGGGTAGAATGATGAGATTTTGGTAGTCAATCTTGAACAGTTTTTTTCAGGAGAGGAAAAACTAAAAACACAGATGAGGCATAATTAGCTGACACAGGAATGTCTACTTTTCCATGTTTAATAAAAATAACAACATTTTTGATGGTCCAAATAGGTTCATAATTAGCATTTGAAGCCATTGTGTTCTGCAGAGTGGTTTATTTGATGGACCAGAGATAAGCCACCAGAAGTTGATGTGTGACTGAAATGCCAGTCATACCTGCAGGGATGGAATTCTTTCCTCATGTAAACTGTTAAGGAATTCCTAACCAGTCTATGAATTTATGTTACCTCGCCCAATGTCTCTGAGAAATTTTATTTCAAAGTCTTTTTAGTAGCTGTTAGTCTATTTCTATGTCTTCTTTTCTCAATCCCTCTCTTATTTCCCTACCTTTCTAGCAAGTGACCTCTTTTTCAGTTTCACTTTTGCTTGAATTTCTCTCACCCTATCATTTGTCTGAAATGGAAACTCTTGACTGCAGGGCCAACATTTTTCTTCAGTTAATATGTAATCCTCTTTATTGATGTGGCTTGTATTCACTTTCCTATAACTGCCTTCTCCAAACAGAGAAGCAGCCAAAGAATCTGCATAATGTTCTTCTTTTTCCAATGAGAGCCTCTTTCACCAAGTCAGGGATTTGGTTACTTCAACAACATGTGGTTGGCTACCACACTCAACAGAGAACTGTCCCTGCTTGAAGAACATGCCACTGTGGGTCTTCCCTCCTTTCCCCAACATTCTTTTCTTTCTTTCTCTTCCTTCCTTCCTTCCTTCCTTCCTTCCTTCCTTCCTTCCTTCCTTCCTTCCTTCCTTCCTTCCTTCCTTCCTTCCTCCCTCCCTCCCTCCCTCCCTCCCTTCCTTCCTTCCTTTCTTCCTTCCTCTCTCTCTGTCTCTCTCTCTCTTCCCCACCTCCCTCTCCCTGTCTCTCTCTCATTTTTTCCTTCTTTCCATTCTTCATTTCTTTTCTTATGAAAAAATATGCCAGGGTTAATTCCTCAAGTAATTCAAAAGGCCAAACAAACTGTGTTAGCATTATGAGTTAGATAATTTTAAGCAGCAGTTATTTTAATTATGTGTTAATTTGCACTAATCATTCAAATGATATTATCTGCTAACTACCACTTTGACTTATGTAGGAGAGGCACTGTCTAACGTTGAATTCTGAGTAAACAGATTAGTGAGAAGTAAGAATTATTTCTAAAATTCTAAAGTTTTCATTAGTCAATTTGGGCAGAGTTTAGATGCAGTTTCCTTATTTAAAGCCTGCATTCACCTCTCTGTGATCAAACTCTGTTGAAACTGGAAGTTTTATGTGAGACCCATCTACCCCAAAGATGGGTTCATGGTCTTCACAGTCTTCTCCAACTCCAACTACCTTGGAAGAGATTTCTAAAGTAGGCAATCATAGACTGAATTTGATAGGTGCAGTGTCTAGAAGGTACATTTACTCTCTAAATGGCAAAATATAATGAAGATAACTTGGGTAGACCACTTCAACTGAACAGCTGTTAAAGGAGAAATCAAGAAAGAGCTTTTCATAAATGCATGTATGGAGACATGTCACTTAGCTTTCATTGCTGTGATAAATACCTGAGATAAACAACTTAAGATGATGCAAGATTTATTTTGACTCATGATTTCAGAGACTTCAGTCCATGATTTGCTAGTTCCATTGATTTGGGATTCAGGTGAAGCAGAATATCATGGCAGAAGAGTGTGGAAATGGAAAGATGCTCAGCTTGTGGCAGCTAGGACGCACAGACAGAATGGCCCTGATCAGGGAAAATATATAGTCCCCAAGGGGATGACCCCAAGGATTCACTGCCTTCAACTAGGCTCTACCTCCTATAGATTCTGTTACCTCAGAAATTATACAAATTATTAATACATCAAATGATTTAAATCACTGATGAGATTAAATCTCTTGTGGTCTAATCATTTCTAAAGTCCCCACCTCTGAACATTGCTACATTGGGAAATAAACCCTCAACACATGAGCCTTTGGGGAACTTTCCAGATCTAATCCATAACAGGAGATGAGAAGCACAAGCCTTCCACTTGGGATGGGAAGATGGGAGGGAAAAGGGAGGTTTAGTCTAGGTAGCAATGAAGGTAGAGAGAGCAGTTAGAAGATAAGTCATAGAGACATCTCAACAGGCAAATGTGTCAATCAATATTACATGCTGCAATGGTAGTATTTGATATATATTTGTTGAGTGAAGAGTCCATAGAGATTTTAGGCAAATAAAAATGCTTTCAAGAAAAGAACAGGCAGAATTCAATTTCAGATGCCCACACATAGAAAACTGCATGAATTCTAAGCTGTGTAGGAGGCTCATTGGCATATGTATTGCTAAGGCAAATACTTCATCTGGAGATGTCTATTTAAACTCATTAAAAAAGGAATCGGCAATATTGTCAGAGCACATGTAAATAAAGCCCATAATGAGGAGGTTGGATGGCATCACTCCTAGGAGAGTAGGAGGCATTCAGAGTTTGAGAAATGAGTCAGTTTCATGGAACACAGAATTGGTAATCGTCAGAGTATAAAGAAATCTGTACATCAAGAGGCGACATTCCACTGCTAGTACCTGACAGTAAAACAGGAGACTCTAGCAGATTGAGGCTTCCCCTCCTTTCCATCAGGTCTGTTCTAGCCTAGCAGTACCAGGCTTCTAATGGGCTTAATTCATTCTGGGGACTCATCGCAGGTCTACCTGAGGTTCAAGATAGTTGTATTGCTTTCAGATTTCTGGATGATGACTGCATGTTAGATTGAATAAAATGAAACAGATATCTTTCCTATATTTTGACTTGGAAGTAAATGGTGGTTAGAAAAGAGGGCAATTAGGAAACTATCACCTTGCTTCTGAGTGATTGCCAGCTTCAGAGAGCGTGCTTCACTGCTGAGGTACAGTATAGAGGGCAGCACCAATGTTAGCAGATGAGCCCATTGTTAAAATGTGTGCCACTTGTGGAAAAAAGCTTCTAAGATGATTACATTTACTGAATATTCTCTATATAAACTTGAATAAAGATCCCAAACACAAAACTCGAAAGTCCTTCTCAAATTATATCCTGTGGCACCCATGAATTACTCCTAAAAACAAAGGGTTATTAATAGATAGAACATACTGAGATCCCTTTCTTGGCATTCATTGATTTTTAACATCAGACATACATACATTCAAAACTCAAAGATGTGTTTCAGCACAGAGCCCCACTTAACTATGAATTCCCTTTGCACTTTAATTAGGAGAGCATTTTGTTTCAGTGGCCCCTCTAAGTGATACCTTTTGGATTGTCTATTGAGGTCTACTTCTCTCCATAGCCACCCCTGTTTCCAGCGCACACAACCATATCTTGATCCCCTAAAGTGCCCTCCTAACACCTATGCTTGTTCAATGGAACTAAGGAATTTGTTGACATGGCGAATCAGACAAGGGGGCAATGTTTACATTAAAGTATGTGCATGGACTGTACCTCCAAGCTGCTTCACCCTCTTCTGCTCCTTGTGTATTTCCAATAGGCTCGATTGATGAGATAGGTAAGAAAAGAGGAAGCAAACATTGACTTCTTGATAGTTGTTTGCCAAATATGTGTTATGCAATCACTCCTGGGTGCTTAGACTCAGCCCTGTCAGGTACTCTTCATGCACAAGATGGAGCTGACATATTGGCAAGCCCAACTCTGGGATCTGAGGTCTCTAGAGCTCTAGATTCTCAGTCCCCAGTTAGATGCTGCCTCCATTAGCTGCCACTGTGTAGAAATGCCTTGAACATGAGCTTCACCCTGTCTCCATTTGTCCCAAGGCTTTGTGGAACTTTCCTGCAGTCAAGGGGCTGCTGGTAAAAACTGCAGACATAGCTGCCACTGTAGAGATGAACCAGACTCCTGCAGCTTTGAAGAATATTTCCAATAAGATAATGGAGAAACTATAGCTGCAGACTGTCACGTTATTTTCTGACTCGGGGGAAAAGAGAAAGCTAAAAGGAGAGGAAGGGAAGCAGATATACAAAGAAGAAACAAAGATAAAGAGAGGATCCTGATGCCTAGTTCCAGATCCTTCTTGAAGGTACTTTCAGATCCTTAGGTTCCTAGGATACCCTAATACCTTTGCGGTATGTTGGTTTAAAAATATATATATACTACCTGATTTTTAGTGTATAGAACAATGGTCTTAAGCTAATGCAGCAGCAATTAACACTGTGGGGATCCAGTGCTTCCATTTATGGAAGTGACAACTCTTAAAAACTTTCAAGGAATGTAAGTGCCAAGTACTCACCTGGACCACCTACCCTTGTCTATTATTTTAGTCCTTAATATTATTCAAAATCCTGTTCAAAACTACCATGTTTCATCAATAGTGATCTATAAAACCCCTGAAATCAAAACATGAGGGTATAAAGGAAGTAAGACATGTGCGTTCTCAAAGGCAAGGAGCTCATACTTGAGATCAGATGGGGACTCCAAATTGAGGAATGAATAAAGTCAGAAGGAGAACATAATAAAAGGTCAAAATCCTAAGACGTCAGAGCTAGAATTCACTGCCTACTTTAAAAATCTTTCTGCACATTATTTTACCTAGTTGAGGGTGAAACTAATAACTTTTTTTTTAAGCAAATACTGTTAAGAATGTTAGACGTACAGTCACTGACTTTGCATCTCACTATTTCATGCAGGCACAACCCTTTACCAACCTGAGCTCTTTTATAGGAAATAAATGGCTGTTGATGCAGAAGGGATCTTTCTGGACAATGTTAGTTGCAGCCTCTGGCGTCAATCACTGCTGAGAGTGTAACAGACAAAGCAATTCAAACTGAGAAGCCACGGCACTAAATCAATCATTGCAGAGGGGATTAACTTCAGATGTAACATGCAGAGGAAAACAATCAAAAGCAAAAGGTTTTAGTAGTAAATAATAGAAATCTGAACGTGTTCATTTTTAAAAAATTATGTTACATTATTGTTATTGTGTCTCTAGCAAGGATCTGTGGGGATTAAACAAAATCTAGGGCAGATAAATATCATTTGATTCAAGACCTCATTCTATCTCTGTATATTAAATTTGCCAAAGTCGTTCAGATTACCCCAAAATGGCAGATAAAACAACAAGTCGATCAATTATCATTTTTCTTCTTCTTGGGAGCTCTCATACAGATGTAGTTAGTGTTTGAGGTAGGGGGAAACCTGGATACTTCTACTCATATATCTGCTGTCATGACTGAGAGGTGGGCACAGCTGGAGATCTTATATGAGAAACTGGCAGAAGCTTTGTGGCCTTCCCTAGCCCAGTCTTGGAAGTCACACAGTGTTCCTTTCACCTTACAATGTGCATAAAGTCACAAAGATTCATCAAAGTTAAGGGGAGGGGAAGGACATTCCATCTCTTAATGGGCAGGAGTGTCAGTGAATTTGCAGATGGGTTTTAAAATAATTACATTTTAAAATCATCATGACTCTACTGTGTAAGAAACACTCAGTTCCTGGAAAGACATTTTGGGAAAATATTTTCTGTATATTTCATGCCATTGTTTGACTATAAGTGAAGGTAATCAATGTTTTCAAATAAGTTGACCTCCATCTGGGGTTACAAAAAAAGATCTTTGGAATCATTTTAATTTTGCTTCAAACTGCCATTTCTCATCTTACTGGGTGCGTGAACAGGAGGAGCAAGTTACATAACTTTTTTGGGCCTCTGCTTTATTTGCATCAAAATAAGATAATTTTTAGGCATGTCAGGAGAACTAATAAAATAATCCAAATACAAGGTTTAGTACAATATGGGTTTTTTTTGGTTCTTTTTTTAGTTATATATGATAATAGAGTATAAATTGACTTATTTATACAAACATAGAGTACTTTTTATTCAAATTAGGATCCCATTCTTGTGGATGTGTGTGATGTAGAGATTCTGTGTGGTGTATTCATATATGTACATAGGAAATTGATGTTCGATGTCTTTCCTATTCCTATCCTCCCTCCCCCTTCATTCCCACTCTTGTTGTGTGTTAACATCTACATATCAGAGAACATTTGACCTTCCAAATAAAAATATGTGTCTTATAATACATGTTTAACTAAATAATAATACATCTCAATTTCAAGCACTGTATTTTCAAATCCTCACCTCCTAGCTTTCTTACCTGCTGTGAAGTACGTTGACTTCAAAACTTGATTCAACCAATGATTCTGCTACTTTTTACCTCTGTGTTTAAAATAGTGGTCCACTGATACCTGGGCACTGGAGGGGAAGGACAAGGACAGAAACAGGCTCATTTATTACCTTACATTCTTTATGGAAATCGTGCATTTTTAACATATACATTATATAATTCAAAAAGCAAATGAAAACAAACAACATTTTTAGTGACAAAATATTAGCCAAATTAATAAAATAAGAAATCCTATTTTGTAATCCTAATAGAGATTTCTAAATTTCAAGAAAAATAATTGATTTTATATTGATTTTGCCTAGTCTAAAGGCTATTCAAAGTATAATTTTATAACATTTGATTTTTCCCTTCTTCACTCAAAACCAATCATGCTTGCTTTTAAATTATTTACACATTAGCCTCAATTATCCTCAGCTAGCTCCATACCCTACTTCCAAGTAAATACAATTACAGAAAATAAGTCTTCTTAAAATTTCTATGCTTCCCTTAATAGATCGTCATTCCCTGTTAGATCGCCACAGATACGTAGTATAGATTTCCTATTAGGAAACTTTTATTACCCTGAAGAAAATAGGGACTGATCAATAAAATGATTAAAATTAGTCACTAGTGTTTTGCTTTGAGTATCTGCTTCTTTGTTCTTTGAATTTCAATCAACTCTTTGCTGACAACTGGATTGGCTGGCAAATCATTTGATTTCACATCAGGAAGAGCTGTCAGAGACACAGCAGATAAAGTGAAAGCCCTTCACTGTACCTCACCCATACCTGGACATGGAGGTAGAGACGCTGTCCCACCTGGATGTATGCATCTGAATGTCACAGAGAACTCTGTGGATGGGGTCTGTAAAAGCCCATTTGTTATACTAATAGGGTATTTGGAAAATAAAAGAAACATTACACTTAAAATAAAATGATTAAGAGCAGAGTGAGAGGAATCTAATGGGTAATTTTGGAGAGTTAAGAAACCCTGAACTAAAGATTGGGAACTATCTCTCACTGCTTTCTTTCAAAGAGGGTTATATGGAGGACCTCTTTAGACCTTTCTAGATAAACTATTCTGATTCAGGAATCCCCCCATTAATTTAAACTTATTCTTGCTTGCTTCTGACACTTGAAGAGCTTAGATTGATGTGATAGTTAATGTTGTCCTGGCCTTGAAAAGGGCCACTGCTTCTTCAAGAAATCCAGGGATCAAGCAGTGTTTGGGGCTGACCTTAGGCCAGGAGATGGGGAGGTAAATTTGCATGTTCTTCAGAAGGACATGGGTTAGGACAAGGCATAGTAAGTATGTGTCGGTCTGACACCCAATATTGGGTGACCTCTTTTACTGCCACTGCTGCTTCCTTAAGGAGTCCTCAGCATGGTAGCTACCTCTAGAGTCTCCAAAACTTGCCCAGAAGAACCCTTGTGCCTGCAGCAGCCCTGTACTTGCTGTGTCTTTGTCTTGAAGCCCTATGATGCAGTAGCTCCCATATCGCTCAGCATCCTAATTCAAAAGTGTTATCGTGGATGCTGACTCGTATCGACTAATTCCCCATCTGTTCTACAAGTGAGATTTCACCTTAGTATGATACCGGTAGACATGGTTGGTCTGTTTTTCTCACTATGGGGATTGCAAAAATCTCATATTGCTTCTTTAGAATCTCATTATTGCAGGAAATGGCCTAGACCTCCTGCCTGCCCTCCACAAGCCAGCAGGGGACGCTGTTTTGCTCACCTATATGTCAGGCCTTGGGGAGCCTCAGAACCATGTGAGTGTACAGGGATCAGAGCTCTTGCTTCTCAGACTTTTCTCTGTGAAAAGAAAGTGCCATACAGAATTTTACTTGTGGCATGAAGTACCTCCTAGCCTCACCAAGTCTCTCTCTTATCCTTTCTCTACAGATATGAAGGTTCCTGTTGTTTATTCACTTAACAATAATGAATGATAATCATTGAGAAAGAATCAGGCATCAGGCATTGAGGATACAGTGAGAAAACAGCAGGCCTTGTTGGGACCCTGCTTAGAGAAGGACAGAACATAGTTTGTGGTCAACTTTTCTAGCTGTGATAAGCCTATAGAAATCATATGTATAAAGTCTGATTTTTTTTTTCTAGCAGCTAGTAGAGAATTCTGGCAAGAAACTAGCTTTGGTTGGAGAGATGTTCTGAGACTTGTCAGGAGAGAGAATGAGCCTGTGGAGCCTGTGAGATCTGGTCTTGGTGAGGCACTGGAAGAAGAGACTGCTGTGTATGAGCTAAGTGGAAAGAGAGGAGGAGGAAAGCAGATCCTGGTGTCCTGCTGTAAGAAGGAATTTTTTTGAAAGGAGAAACATGCAGATGGGGGACCCAGGTGTGTGCCTGTGGGAGACCGTAGTGAGAAGGTGCTGATGAAGCTGTCCAGTCCTCACCTCAAAGCTGTGCAGGAATAATCTCCATGGACACAGCCAGAGGAGCGGACCTCACTTGGGGGATGCCTTTGCTGATTGGAGGCATGATGCCTGGTGGATGACAGAACCCAAAGGCCATTGAGACCAGGAACAGGCACCATTCTTTTGACTGAGATTGAGCAGTGGGCAGCTCAGCTGGTACCAACTCAGAGAATCACAGGCAGACAGTGATCTGCTCTCCAGTGCCCATAGGATCAAGGACCACTGCTCACCCTTAACTGCACAGTCAAGAAAGCATAAAATAGGGACCTTGGGTAGAGTACGTGCTGCCAAGGAAAGAGACCGAGAATAGAACCTGGTTGTGCATCTTTACAAAAACCCCAATGAGACACAAACAAGAGAATAAGATACATAGGTTTTGCTAGACTAATGATGCCCAGTTCCATCAACACCTTCCCAGCCTTCCCTACCAACACCCACAGCAGGAAATTAAGGTTTAAACACAGTCTTGGAATCACTAGGCAAGTTTCTGCTTGGAGGTTAGAGTTTCTGTAATTATCCCCAAATGCCTTCTGGACCGACAGACTGGTGGGAACCTTATTTACAGTGCCTGATTTGCTAATTCCCCCTTATAGACATGGTTTTGATTCCACTACCATGATCTATGAGCTTCCAGTCTGCATTTAGTTACTCTTTGTAGCCCCCTGCTCTATCCAGCACTGCCCTGGGACCCCAAAGCTCTGGTTCCTTTACCTGAGGAGTTTCTTCCCATGCTTTGCCAGTGTATCTCTAAGTAACTTAACTGTGCCCTTCCCTTCATGCTGTCTCCACTTCTTTCTCTCACAGTGCTGTGGGAACAAACTTCTGTTGGTCACTGGAGAATTCCTCCTGTCCCTCAAGCTCTGTGACCTCTGGTCTGCAGCCAAGGACTCCCAACACCCTGAGGAAGTATAAGTTTCTCTCTGTGTTGGGCTTCCTGGTCTCTAAGATGCAGAATTCTTGCCCTTCTACCATTCTCACTCCTCCCTCTGGCCCACTTTCTTGGTTTCTCTGAGTGGGTGAAGAATGCACAAGAGCACCTCTAAACTGAGCAGTACGTGGTGACCTTCCCAACTCCCCAACTTGCAGTGACTCTTGGCCTCAGGGCCTCTAATTACTACAACCTATTTGGGAAATTGAGGCAATGGGTATGGTCCAAAATGAGCACCAAGTTACAAGTTGCAGAGTTTTTGAGTTCCAGGCTCAGCCAGTCACACAAATGAGGGCCTTAGAAAACTTGTTCCTCTAAAGTGCAATAAAAGTGTAAAAGCACTAGCAAAAAAAAAAAAAAAGTCAAAATGAGCTTCCAAAACTTTAGAAATTACTCCTTATTAATTTAAGGGGTAATTATTTAGGGAAAATAGCTGAATCATAGTAAAAACAAGGTTTATAGTGTTTTAATTTGCCCTGTTCTTGTGTTCCTCTCCTGGTCTGCAGTAGCCTTAAAATTAACAAACAGACTTGCAGCTATGAAAACCAATAGCCTTGTAGTCACAGAAAAGGTAGAAACAATTTGAGGGCTCCCGGATGCCACATCTGTAGGAATTGCCACAATCTGAACTATCTGAAACACTACTGCGTGTTATGGATTGAATGTTGGTGTCCCCCTCAAATTCATATGTTGAAATCCAAACACCTGATGTGATGGTATTCGAAGATGAGAATTTGGGAAGTGATTAGGTCCAGAAGGCAAAGCCATTGTGAATGAGACCGGTGCCTTAGTCAGATTTTCAACACTGTGACAAAATACCTCATAAAATCAACTTGGAGGAGGAAAGGTTTACTGTGGCCCATGGTTTCAGAGGTGTCAGTCCATGGATTGTCAGTCCACTGCTTTTGGCCCAAGATGAGGAAGAACATCATGGTGAGAGGAAATGATGGGGGAAAGCTATGCAGCTCACTGGCAGCCAGGAAGTAGAAGGAGAAAGGTCAAAGAAGAGTTCAGGGGCCACACAAACTCTTCCAGGTCACACTTTGAGTGACTCACTTTCTCCAACAAGGCCTTATCTCCTACAGCTTTCCCCACCAGCCAATTATATCACCAAATGATAAATTCATCCATGAAAGAATACATTGATGAGGTCATAGCTTTCATGATACAATCACTTCCCCAAATCTTCACCCTGAACAGACACTTCATATCCAAACCATAAAACTGCCTTTGCAAAAATGACACCGGTAGAGCACCTTTCTTCCTTACGTGAGGTTGAAGGGAGAAGACAACTTTTAAAACTTTTCAAATTTGAAAGATATCATTAAGAGTAAAAAGACAGTCTCTAGAATGTGTGAAAATATTTGCAAGTCATATACCCAATAAGGGACTTGTATTCAGAATATATAAATAATAATTGCAGACTAACAATAAAAAAAAATCAAGTAACTCAATTGTAAAATGGTCAAAAGATTTGGACACATTTCTCCAAAGAAGATATACAAATGGCCTATAAACATGAAAAGATGTTCAACGTCATTAATCAATAGGGAAATACAAATCAAAACCACAATGAGATATCACTTCGCACCCGCTAGGATGGCTAGAATCCAGAAGACAGAAAATAACAAGTGCTGGCAACAATGTGGAGAAGTTGGAACACTTATACATTGCTGTCAGAATGCAATATGTTAGCGCCACTGTGGAAAAGAGCCTGGAAATTTCTCAAAATGTTGAACATAGATATTCATATTATTCAGAAATTTCATTCTTAGCATGTACCTAAGAGAACTAAAAACATATGTCCACTCAAAAAACTTGTCTGAATATTCATAGCAGCATTATTCACAATAGCCAAAAGGTAGAAGCAATCCAAATATCTGGCAAATAGTAACTGGAAAAACAAAATACAGACTATTTACACAATGGAATATTATTCATTGATAAAAAAGGAATGAAGTTCTGATAGATCCTATAATATTATTGAACCTGCAGCTTAATATTTAAAAGATTTGGGAAATAAGTCTTTAACATAAAAAATAACCCATCAATAAATGGGCAAAGGAACTGAACAGGAATTTCACAGAAGAAGAAATACAAATGCTCAAAAAAATGAAAAAATGTTCAACATCTCCAGCAATTAGAATAGTGCAAGTTAAAACTATGCTGAAATTTCATCTCACTCCAGTCAGAATGGCAATTATCAAGAATACAATAACAGTAAATGTCGGTGAGGATGTGGGGGAAAGGGTACACTCATACACTGCAGTGGCATTGCAAATTAGTGCAACCACTCTGGAAAGCAGTATGAAGATTCCTAAGAAAACATGGAATGGACCCACCATTTGACCCAGTTACCCCACTCCTCTGCATATACCCAAGGACTTAAAATCAGCATACTATAGTGATACAGCCACATCAGTGTTTATAGCAGCTCAATTCACAATAGCTACACTATGGAACCAACCTAGGTGCCCTTCAACAGGTGAATGGATAAAGAAAATGTATATATACACAATGGAATATTACTCAGCCATAAAGAGAAATAAAATTATGGCATTTGCCAGTAAATGGATGGAACTGGTGATTATCATGCTAAGTAAAATAAGCCAATTGCCCAAAACTGAGCTTCTCTCTGATATGCAGATGCTAATCACAACAAGTTGGTGGGGGACAGGGAAGAATAGAAATACTTTGGATTAGACAATGGGGAATGAAGGGAAGGGAGGGAGAATGGAAATAGGAAAAATAGTACAATGAATTATACATTACTTTCCTATGTTCATATATGAATACACGACTGATGTAATTCCACATTGTGTCCAACCAAAAGAATGGAAATTTGTACTCCATGTATGTATAATATGTGAAAATACACTCTACTATCATATATAAATACAAAGAACAAATAAAAAACAGTAAATCATGAAGCTCTTCACTTACATCCATACATAAAGTCCCAAATATGCAAATCCCTAGATAGAGAGGGTAGATGAATGTTTTTTAAGGGGAATGAAGAGTGACTGCTAAATGGGTATTGGGTTTCCTTTTGGGGTGATCAAAGTATTCAAAGGTTAGATTGCAATGATGAATGCATCATTCTGATTATACTAAAGATAACCAAGTTTTATATTTTAAAAGAGTCAATTTTATCATATGTGAAGAATATTTATATAGCTGTTATAAAAAAGAAGTCTATTAATGAATAACACTTAAAAAGGTGGATTGTTAAAGTTGCTATGCATTTTATGTAATTTATTTATAAGAAAAGATAAATATATTTGTAGAGAGTCTTCTTTATTCATTTTCTATGTATAAACTTCAAGTCCATTTTTAGGATGAACTGTCTCTCATGGGCTTGTACACAAACCTACCTGCCACCTGAAATCTTCCAGGTGGAATTCTATTTCCCAAATCTAAAGTCAGTCAAACTTCATTTTCTGAGGAGGTCAATGTGTACAGAGTGTGATGGTAAATATAAATCCTACTGAGAACAAGCATCTGTATTTCAGAGCCTGAGAAACAAACTGATTTGAAAAATGAAAGATTTATTCACAAATAGAGGGGTACGGTCGTCAATCTTTCTTTCTTTCTTTCAATTCTCAAATATTTATTTGACCACCTACATCTGTGAGGTTTAGTTTTTAAATTGGAGCTGGGAAAAAAAATTTCTGAGCAAAAACAAAAAATTCCTGCCCGTTCAAAGAGAAAACAAACAGTAAACCCATCAGTAGATTCTTAGCACAAGCTCAAGTATATTTTGGCTCCCAGTTTCAGAGATTCAGTCGACAGTGGGCCAACTTCATTGCCCTGGATCCAACATGAGGCAGAACGTCATGGCACAAGGGTCCAGTGGAGAAAAGCTGCTTAACCCATGGTGGCCAGGAACCAGAGAGAAGATAGGGGAAAGGAGAGGCGGTGAATATGAACTCTTCCAAGGCATGCCCCCAGTGACCTGCCCTACAAGCCATGCCTCACCTGCCTGTAGTTACCACCCAGTCAATCCATTCAAACTAGAATGGACTGATTAGGTGACAGCCCTGACAAACTATGGAACCAGCCTAGCTGCCCTTCATCAAGTGAATGGATAAAGACAATGTGGTACCTATGCACAACTGAATATTTCTCAGCCATAAAGAAAAAAAATGAAGTCTAACAGTTACTCTTTGAAGAGAGACCTAATTGAAGTGAGAGAGAGAATCAATGCAAACATATCTTTCTAAAGGGAGAAGATTGTGCTTTATGGTTTGGATGTGAGGTGTCTCCCCAGATCTCATGTGTGAGACAATGCAAGAAGGTTCACAGGAGAAATGATTGGGTCGTGGGTGTCTTAACCCAATCAGTGAGTCAATTACTTGATAGGGACTGAGTGGTAACTGATGTGGCTGGAGGAGGTAGGAATTGGGGGCGTGGCTTTGGGGTATATATTTGTATATGACAAGTGGACTTTCTCTGTTTCCTGATCACTAGGTGAGCTGCTTCTCTCCACCACACTCTACCACAGTAATGTTCAGCCTCACTTTGAGCCTCAAGGAATGGACCTGGCAGTCTGTGGACTGAGACCTCTGAAACTGTAAGCCTCCGGATCAACCTTTCCTCCTCTACCATGGTGCTGGTTGGGTCTCTTAGTCACAGCAGTGGGAAAAGCTGACTAAAGCAGTGTCCAAAGGCCCGAGGCACGAGGGTACTGGGAAAGTCTGCAACTGCGTTGTGGTTGCTGGAGCCCAGGGTTCAAAGGAGTGAATGGACAAGCCAAGATCAGAGAGGATCCAGAAAGAAGATGGTGTAAGGCCTTGTAAGATCTTTGAGTTTTATTCTAATGTCCATTGAGAAATAAAAAGCCAGGATTTTTAAAGTTATTTTTTTCAGCTCTGATGTTCATGAAATGAACCTAACATTGATTAGAAGATAAGTAGTCCCAAGTTTTCCAAATTTGTGATAAAATCTAATCTCCCATTTCTTGGGCACTTGCATATGTATACTCCAAGAAAGTCATGAAAATTTGAAATGCCAAATGCTTGCTTTCCAACTTACTTCATGATTTTAAAAATCTTTTACTGTGTGAGAGAGTACTTCCAGTGGTAAAGCACAGGCAGGAAGAGATGGTGTCTGTCGACTGGGTTTGCAAGATTTTCTGGTCTTCTCCCTTCAGTGTGCCATGAGTATGAAGAACAATTCAGTTGTGTCCACTTGATACCAAAACAGTTGTCCAACCAAGCAAATAAACAAAAGCATCCAGGAAAATGATAAGTTGATTTGTCAGTGTTTTCATTTATTTTTAAAAGTTGGTGGTTTTATTGTTTTTGCTACAGGCTTAGATTTCTGGAAATAAGGAATTTAATCAGTAAATTTCTAGCTAAAAACATTCATCCCCATGAAGTAGGGAGAGAATTAAAGACACATGGCATGAAAAGCTATTTTCTCTCTTCTATTTATTTGGGAAAAATTAGTAACCCATATGGTGCGGACCTCATAGGCAATATTTGCTTTCATCACCACCCCCCACCCCCAGCACTTCAAAGAAAGAAGTTTCTAGCATAGCACAGATAGCTCCACTTCCTCAGTGTACTCTTGAGAAATGAACTAAATTTTATGAACCATTTCCTGAGACAAGAGGAGGGAGTGGGAAGCTGAAACCTTACTTTATTTATAACATTTCATTTTTTAAAAAAATCCTCCTTCGACATTATCTCTTCTCTGGGCTCATTATTGAGAGCTGTTCATTCTGGGCCTCCTCTTGAAGTGTGTAAAATACATTCTCTGCTATTCTGGGCCAGCAGTCCTATTCTATAAGTGGAAAAGGAAATACCTACTAGTTAGTAGATAAGAGCCTTTTATTTCATTTTATTTTCAAGCATGCCCAATTGAGGGAGAGCCCAGCTCTACATTTTCTATTCTACCAAAAAAACACAAAAGTTTAAGTAAAAGGTCTGGAAACGAAAAATATAACTTGGAAATAGTAGAGGATCCCTCTATGAAAAAGTGCTGGCTACACTAAGGTGAGTACTGGAACATGGACTGCCATTTCTGGAGCGGAGACCAGACTTTGGAATATGGTACCCAGAGAGGGTGCCAACCATGAGAAGATGTGAATATCTAAAAGACTCAGTATTGGGGAGAGTCTATGCAATTTCTAGAAGTGAGAAGGGAGGTAAAAGAAGGAGTTCCCCAAAATAAAATGGAATATGTTCATAGGGTGGGCTCATAGCCCTTGGTAGACAGAGATCTATAAGGCAACAAAACACCATATGTACATTTATGACTTCAAACACGAGGTCCCACCAGAAAGAAAGGGAATTGGAAGTGATGGACGGAGTTGGTAAGAGTGAGATCCATCTTTCTAGCCCTGTCTCTCATGGGCTTATACACAACTTACCTGCCACCCAGAATCTTCCAGAAACTGTTGGAATTCTATTCTATTCCCCAAAACTAAAGTCAGGCAAACTTCACTTTCTGAGGAGGTCAATGTAGCCCACCCTATGAACATATTCCATTTTACTTTGGGGAACTCCTTCTTTTGCTTTTCCTTCCCACTTCTAGAAATTGCATGGAATCTCCCCAATACTGAGTCTTTGTCTAATATTCACATCTTCTCATGGTTGGCACCCTCTCTGAGAGCTGAGCAGGACCACCTGAGAGGCCTCACTAGAAGACAAGAAGGAATAGAATATGGGCTTGGCTGCAGTTTGAAGGCAGAATTCCAAGTCCTATTGTCAAGAATACAAAAGCATGACCTTTACCTTGGAAATTCTATCAGATAAACATGACAGAGACACCCATCCACACGTATCAAATGTGTTGGTGTCCTGCTTAAGCCTGGCGTCCTGCCCAGTACTACCCTGACTGGACATTTTTCACTTTCTGACCTAGTCTCTGAGCATTGATCTTTCCTGGTCAACAACAATTTAGTCTGAGGAACTAATCTCTGTAAATCTGTTACCTATCCCACCTAAACTATGTGCATTTTTACCCAGATGGTCTGGGAACAATGATGAATTCATTGAGCAGCATGACTGTACTGGCTGGAATTTCACGAACCAGTGGACCACAGGAAAGGAGAAAGAGGGAATCTGAAGAGTTATAAAACCATTTACTTGTCAAATATAAACTGGAGGAATGAAGACAGAAACCCAGGTTGCCTCAGGTTTATTCTGGTGGGCCATCACCTCTTGGGACTACTCATCATAAACCCACACTGCACAGTCTTTCCCCTTTGTGTTTGGAAAAACAAGACTAGCAAATTTGCCTTCTCTATATTTCTCTGTGAATGTAGCATACCCTTAAGTTTTGAATTCCACAAGCACATCTACACAATCCATTAGTATTTACAGCTCTGACATTTGGCAAGGAATTTTGACTCTGCCCAGGTGAGAAGCAATAAAACTCCCTTGTGTGACAAATTGCTTTGGTATTGAGGGTCACTGCCTGAGTGTGAGCACAATAAAAAAATCAGTCAAGGAGAAAACTAACCAGGCTGGAGCGTATCCCTAATAGTTATGCTGTAATGAAAATTTAACTTATTATCTAAAAACATTTCTGAACTGTCTTGAAGGCAGACATTTAGAGTTGTTTGCTAATGCACCCCTAGACATTATTTTAATCATTTCCTTTATTATGCTCTTAATGGCAAGGGCATTAAAAATTTTGAAAATGAATTAATAAAATATCAGATGTGTACTTTTCACTAACAAATTCTTTAAACATATAATCATTGAAAACTTCCTATGCATAATGATGGGGAAGATGCAAAGACCCTAAATCAAAGGGACCACTGCAATTCTACACAAAATTGACTAATTATGGGATACAAATAACACATGGAAACTGATAAGCTGCCTCTTGCTACTTTAGTGACCAACCCTGGATTTGGACTTTTTGTCACAAGTACCTGTGGGGGCCCACACATGATAACCTTCCAGCATGTTGACTGACCCTTCTGGGACACAGGTGCCGATCCTCCCATTGGCTGTCCAGGGTTTAGCATGGCATATGATTCCCAAAATGTACCCCAAAATATTTATTTAAAAAAAAACTTAAATCAGTCTGTAATGAAATTATCATTCATATCATCACCAGCTAAATCTCAATTGATAGACCCATAGAGTTAGCCAAAATTCACATTAAAAAAAAAAAACACTTGAAGCAAAAAGAGAGTTGAAGATTAGAAGACCATAGTTAGAATGAGCAAACAGGGTCATCAGGGAAACCCATGTCTCTTTTCATGTCTCCCAGCTTATCTGAGATAACCTGTAATATTTATATGCTTTCTGTCTATGCTGCAGGCTTAATGAGTCATCATACAATTATCTAACTGGACTCTCTGTCCTGGCTATCTCTCTAAATGTAGAAGATTACATCCTGAGTAATTCAAATTACTCATTAGTTTACTTGTTGCTCATTCCTGGGGTATATAGCTGGTAACTCATAAATACCATTCTATCTAACCAGTGTTAATTAGGACAAAATCAACCCCTGTAAATGAAACAATATTCATAAGATCCCTGAAATATACCTAGGAAATTCACAAGAAGCCATTTTCTACCCTTCTTCTTCTATAAACATAAAAATCTAACCAACAGCATTATGCACTCTCTCAGGTGACGCCCTCAACATTTGCACTTCTTTATGGGGGTGAGTGAAACACGTGTACTCATTGGCAGATATTGAGTCATCCTTTTCTAAAATTGCTCCCTATTCTTGCCCCTTCAGGCTCTTTTATAGATAGAAGCAGACTATAACACTGATGACACTGTGTGATGTGACACTGATGTGATGTGGTTGTCCCTGACTTATTGTGCTAATCAGAGCCATGCCCCACTTCAGTGAAACCCTAGGTCTTGCAATGAGCATTTGCCCCATCACCCCACCTTCCCCGATGGCTCAGCTTCTCACACTCATTCCGATCATAGTTTGGACAAGGTAGAATATTCCTATTGATAACCTATGCTTATTTTCTAAGTGATTCTCCAACGTTTTGTTATTTACTTTTCCTGAAAATTTCTACTTTGTCACCTAAGACATTTAATTGACCTCTTCAGCCCATCATCACCTCTGTGTATTCAAAGGTACATGGGATATCTAAGCCCATTCAGGAAAAAGAGAGTGGTCAAATTTCCTCACTGCAAATTCCTAATTTAGCCGGAAGATTTAATTTCCTTATCATGATCAGTTGCCCTTAAGGTGACATCCTTTTTCAACAGGAGGTCAGCATCTGCACACTCTGTTACATTAGATCTTTGCTCATGATAGCCCAATTACGGGCAGAAGTCAAGGTGTCCCAAGGACACAGTCAGGTTGGTAAAACAACAGCTGAAGATTTTAGGCTTGGATATCAGAAAGTACAGTTTCATCTGGTTTCTTAATCTTAAAATACATTTTATGTACTTGACTTTGACATATTGATAGAGGGGAAAAATCCACACACTCAAAGAATATAATAAAGACCAATTTTGGCAACTCATCCTTAGTGATTGCTTTTTTGGAACCAAAGCTTGATTTGTTATAAAAAAAAATGACTACATTCCATACAAATCTAGTCACAAGGGTTAGAACTTTGTTCATTGTGAAATATAGGGAAAAATGTCTTGGATACAAAAGCTAATGACTTTAAAAATGCTCCTAGATTATAAAAATGAAATTTACTTCATGTACATGAGGCAATCTTGAGAATATATATGTATGTGGCTATGTATACACACATATATTTGTATTTTGCATGTTTACATCTTGCTATTTGAAAATAATCAATCCTACCCCAGTTCCCAGGATTAGTACCTGTACTGACCCCTCATTATTAACTTCTACAGCTCCATCCATTGTCCCTACCAAGGCCTCTGGAGCCCACCCTCCAGGAAGTGCTTTGGCTGGGCTCGCTTCATGTCTGGCTTCTGGTCTAACAAAAATGAAGCATTAGCAGGAGACACAGGCTAGAAATAGAAAGAAATCAGAGCAGCTATTCCTTAATCTCCCTTCCTACTGGACCACAGTTTAGCAATGGCTCCATCCCATGACCAAGGCCACATCTCATATTCAGTGATCTGCCCCTAAAACTGCTTGCTGTTTTTGCCCTTTCAGACCTAGCAGTAGTGACAGCTCCCTGTTTGATTTTGCTTGGTGTTCTTTACCATCTCCTGCTGATTTTTTTTTAACTCTACGTGCATCTTTGTAAATTGTGTCATCCTTAAAAATCTCATTTGCTTTTTTTTGAGTGTGCCACCTGTTTAATATCAGACTCTAAGTAATCAATATTTAGTTCCTCTCCATAAGTGGAATAGCATCATTCTTACCGAGTGTTCTGCCCAGTCTCATTTTCAGGACCCAGTCTGACTTACCACGGTGGGAATTAAGCAATTCCAATTTCTCTATCTATTCAGACTTTGCATCAAATCTGCCCTTAGGTTTGATGGGTTCTCAGATACAAGTCAACGGGGCTCACCGTCATGCTTCTTTCCTAGGAATCCAAAGCAAAGACTATGCTTTGTATCTTTGACAAAAGGAAATGGACATTTGTCTTGATTCTGAGGACAGACCCTTATTCTGTTCCTCAATTAACTGCAATAAAATTGATTTCCTTCTTGATTCCTCTTGAGTCTTTCCCATCTTCAGACCCTCCAAGACTAGGGAAATGGAGGCTGAGTGGAACAGCCTAGAGGCTTTGTCCAATGGGATGACTGACCCACATTCAGTTTTCCACTACCCTTGAGGCCAGAAGAGGCATGCCACTCATGATTAATGCTCCTCAGATTTTGAAACCTTCTAAGTCACCCTTGGTATGATGTTAGAGGGACAAGAATAAAGAGTTTCAGTTGCTACCTCATTCCTTAACCTGTTAACTGATTGCTTGAGGCCTTTTCCTTATGGTCCTCTAACCACCATTATTTTCTCTATTAAAAAGCCAGACTCATGAATCTGATGAGTGTGTCAGGATGATGACTTGGTCTATTTGCCTAAAGTTCCTTCTTCAGCATTTTTTTTTCAGTCCCACCCTTCTTCATAGTCCAGTGAGCATGGATATTTATTTTCCTAACTTTAATTTTCAAATGAGATTTTTGCAAATCATGACTGAGAAAACAGATGAAAAGAGAAGTATGGATAGACAAAACCTGTTTTGGTCATCAGAACACAGATCCATAAAGGATTTCAGATGTTATGGTATACTAGGTACATGGACTTCTTCAGGGGTTGGTATACTTCTGTTGGAAAGCCATTTAAGGGGAAGGGTATTAGAACCTCAAGGTAAGTCTCATTATCAGACAGAAATTTGTGTGCACCACTTTCTTCTGGAGATGAAAGATGGTGAATGCACGCACCATAGTAAGCAGAAAGTGTAATAGATAACATTGTATATGTCTAGCCTGGGACCTAAAAGTAGCATATTCAGGTTTCCCCAGAGGGCATGAGAGACAAGATGATGATGTCAAACATGCTTTGGAGAATCATGGTCTGTGATAAAGTCAGTGGACCTGAAAACATCTCATATTTTGTAGATGGAATCCAATGGTAGAGGGCAGAGTGGAGCAAGAAATACTTCAGCATTTTCCAACAAGAAGGACAACCATCCAAGACCAGAACATTTCAGTGGATTCTATTGGATTCTAATGGCCAACAACCAAGTACTGCACTGTGTTCCTTCCCACGTGATTTACTAGTATGTAACTTTCTCATCATTCCCTCCAAAAGCTTCTTTCTATACAACATCAACCTAGGAGGGGAGACACAGACTATTGATTTTTTCTAAACAGCATCATAAAGAATGCAGATTATTAAAAATAATTTATATGTTTGCATGCCAAATTTGTGGTTTATGAAATCTATGCCAGTTACATGACATTTAAAAGAGATAATACATTTGAGATGTCAATTTTAAATTTTGAAGCTTTGTTTTAAAGATTTAATAATAAAAATAGAAACTAAATTTGCTGACCATTTTGAATAAACAGACTTTCAAAAATAATTCAGATGTCTATTGGTATCTTTACCAGACATGATTTGTGAGCTGTACACCTCTGTGCATTCCACTTTTTGTCCAAGTACCCATCAACTTCTTTGGCTACATGATCCCAGGGAGGAGGGCTCAGTGATTTATGACTGGTGTAAGCCAATCATGGTGGCCCTTTTCACCTCCAAAGATTGGCTACGTGTGCCAATCATGTCCTATGAGATGTGAACATAAATTAATTGTGGGGTTTCTGGGAAAAGTGTCATTTACTAGGAATGAGACTTGTGAGAGGAAAGTCTATTTTTTTGTCTCTAAATTTTGCCACATCAACTTAATACCTGTAAGCGAAGTTGGCCTGATGATGTCGGCCTGGAAAGACCGAAAGTGCTTCATAGTCTGCCTTAACCGATGCTGGCAGCAACTGTCTCCTGATTTTGTGTTGAGTTGATATATTCATTATTTTTAAAGCAGGCTAAGTGTGTATGTGGGAGCAGGCAGGGGGTTTTATTATGTGGAGCTAAAAATCATCTTGAATATTAGTTTTAATGACATATTTATAACTGAGAATAATTTCTCTCTCAAGTGAAATATATTCTGCAATTAAAACTCGATTTTAAGATAGCCATTGCTATTGTTTGTTTTTATACCTCATAAAAAGCTCATGTACTAGGCAGTGCATCAATGTTCAGGCCGAAATGATTAGATTATGAGAAACATAATAATTTCTACAGACTACTGGGTGGTAGCAGAAGGCAGGTGCAGTGGGGTTTGAAGAAGTAGGTCACTGTGGATGTGGTCTCTGACTATATCTGTCCAGGGACCTTTGTCTCTCTCTGCTTCCCAGTGTCCATGAGCTGAATAGCTTTCTTCCATCATACCCTCCTGCCATCATGTTCTGCCTCATCTCAGGTCCAGAGCCATGGAGGTGGCTGACTGTGGACTGAGATCTGAAACTATGAGCTCAAAATAAATTTTTCCCCCTCAAGTTGTTCTTTTCAAAGCTTTTTGTCACAGTTAGCCTATCTATGATCTGGCCAATGGTATCAGGCCTGTGCTAGTCAGAAGCAAAAAAAAAAAAAAAAAGATTCTGTTTAGAACTTTGGATGAAATTCTTTGAAAGATGAAATGATGATTTTAATGGTTATGTATTAGAGGAGAACATAAAAATAAACCAGCATAACTGAAGCTTATCTAATTTTCTAGGAATTACACTCATTCACCCTTATCCCTTGGAAGCCTGAGAAATATTTCCCAATATGCTCAAAGAAGGTAGTTTTACCCTCAGATGTAGATAGGAAAATTTGAAAGCAATTAAACCTATTTGGTCCCTTTAAAAAATTTCTGCCTGAGGGAAATTAGTCAATGGAGGGAAACATTTCAGAAAACCCACAGCTTTAAACAGAATGTCATTGTTAATGATTTTCTATCATCATTTTAACACACACTTCTACAGTAATTGCTGTTTTCTGACCTACTGGTCAAATGGTATTTTTCAGCTGGGAAAAAATTATGTCTCTGTCATAAAGCATGGTACTGTATTTTCTAAATCACTATTAATAATTTCAGGGAAAAGTCACAAGAAATAAGTGCTATCAAAATTAACTGTGCACATAAAGTCATTTCCAAATGCATTGCTTTACTCTTTGTAATACTCCACACGAAAATGAGAAAGCAAATAGCAAGAGTGTTAAACATATAGCACAGTTGAACTGAACATCTAGCTAAGTGGCAAAATAATATTTTTCACCTTAAAATAATCAGATAGATGGAGGATCTATTGCTCATGCACACATACTCACTGAAAATGAAAGTTACACTCACTACATCAGAGACTAAAAAAGAGAAGAGATCCTCTGGAATCAGACTTTGGGGGGCTAACTCCTTCTGACAGCACTAGTGAGCTTCTCCTGGCCAGGAGATGTTCATTTAAATATTTTTTCAATTTCTATTCACCCAATGATGTTTCGTAATTTGAGGTTTTACCATGCAGAACAAGTTACTTAAACTAACTGTAGCTTGAAGCTTCTATAAGGAATTCAGCTTAGAATCTTTCCTTTCTTGCCCTCATAGGGAAAATCTTATAAATGCTCCAAAAATAGGAAATCTCATAGAAGATAAGGAATTAAGAGTAACTGGATCTGTATCAATGATCACAAAAGCTGAACCATAAGCCAGGTTGGTAAAAATGGAAAGGTCATTATAATGGGTTATATTTCTGAGCCGTGGATGATATGCATTCTTACTGTTGATGCTTTGTATCTGCAGTTCTATCATTGAACTGAAAAGCCTTATGCAAGTAATTCTGAAATTGTGCATGGAGAAATTGTTTAATTACTTATTGTTGAAGGATTTCCATGCTTTATATTGCTTTTCCTCAGATTCATTGTCTGTCTCTGCCTCAATTAGTACGCAATTGACCAGGAAACTTTCATACTATAAAATATTCCTCTTGATAATTTGAGCTCACAAGTAAGTCAAAATGGTTAAAGAGCATTTTTGAGAGACACAGTTTTTGGAAGGCACACGGGTCAAAAGCCCTGGGTGCCAGTCTGATTCTGAATCTACTGTGGGTTCTTAGGTGTATCTGTTACTCTCTCTCTGGGTCTCAAACTCCTTATCTGATAAAGAGTGATGGTAATATCTAACTCACAGGACTGTTAGCTCAAACTATGGAATCAGTGGGTAAACCACAAAATGTTCTTATGTGAGTTTTTTCCATGTGTCGAAGGAGCCATGATTTGGTGATCAAATAATTAGTAGACTTGGGTTGATAATAAATTAATACATTAAACTACATACTGATGTAACAACTACCTCAAGAATCTTAGGAAGAACTATTCTGCATTTTTATTAATGGTAAAATTTTATCAATCTATGAACATCTTTTCCTGACTTAACTACCTATCCTTTCTTCATTCACGAAACTCTTAGAGGTGAAGATATTTCCCATACTACCACATGTCATTTTAGGATTACTTTTATGTCCTTTATATGAACACCCCCAGTTTGGCATCTTGATAATTCACCAGGCACTGTTAGGCAATAGTAAGTAGTAAGTGAAATAAGTTACCCAATAACAATTTCTTCCTTCCCTTTGAAACAATATTAAAGATTTGTCATACACATATAAATGTAGAGAAATATATGTATTATATGTAGCCTGAAATAAATATGCATCTGTTTAATAAACATTGATTACACTCAGTGGTCATGCAAATTGAAACAAGTTTACCAGGTCCATACAAGCTTTTGAATGAACAAGTTGCTAAATATTGAGGCTTGACTTCCTACAATCATGTAAATTTGTTGAATTAAGATCCAATGAGTAGAACTCTACAAAATGCAAAATCCTTTAGGGAAAAATGTTCTTATTCATTGCTCTTTCTAGCAGAAAAGAGAATACTTTTGTCTAAATTAAGTATAATTTCTGCTTAATTTATTACTTTGTATTGCAATTTGAGATACACTAAGCATGAAATCATCCCATAAATATAAATTCTCTTTTACTCTGGATGTGACAGAGTGGAATAATGTTGGCTACTTTTTTTCTGAAGTATCTAAAAGATGGAAAATGGACTAAAAATTGTCCATGCACTTTACTTTCTAAATGGAAGGCTTATCTCTTTCTAAAGTTACAGGCATAAGGAGTAGCTAAAACTGAACTAACAGTGAAATTCCTTTTTTTGTTTTTTTGTTTTTTTTTTACATTTTGATAACTATCGATAGTAAGTTCAAGAAGTTCTCTAAGATTGTTTATTTTTTCACTTTTAATCTTCAATAGACAGCAATCAATTCACATTGTTATTTTGATCATTTAATATTCATACCCAGTCCTTAAATTTCCTTAAAAAAATCTAAAAACCAGTCTAATTGGGAGGACTTGACATGTGACATCAGGATAATCGAGAGTCATAATGACAGTTGAGCTGTTCTTCCTCCTTCTGCTTATCAGTATTCTCCTCATTAGGAAAGAGTTAAATTCTATCTGATCTCTGTCCTTAGGAATGCCTCAAATCTTTTAACCACAAGAGAATTGGGGTTTGAATGGAATGACAATTATATGTGTTTAGAATTTATAGGGAGAGAAAAATACAAAAGGAATTCAGAATTAAGTTGGGGAGTAAATAACTTAGTGAATAGATTCAAATGGTGAAAAAAAAAGCTATAGAGGAATTACAGACAGACCGGGTGATGCAGCTAAAAAGCTAAGGAAAGGATTAGGTAAAGATGTAGATTTCACCAAGGAGATTGTGGGCATGGAACCAACCCATCTGAAGGGTCTTAGAGAAATAGGCACAACTCTATGCCTCGGAAATACCCTGTGGGCCTTAGTTCATGTGTCCAAAATACCGTTGGCACTTCCTGTCTCTTTCCTGTTCTGTCCTTACTGACTTTGCAGGTTTCCTAGATGCATCCATTGTCGAGTGTCTGCGTTTGTCTCTGTTTTTAGGCTCTCTATGACTTATCATTTCTGTCTGTACCAAGGTTAGATTTCTAAACATGACCTTTATTTTTTATTGGTTATTTTTTAGTAATAGATGACAGTAGAATGCATTTTGACATAGCATGGAATATATCTTGTTCTAGTTCTGACCCCAGTACCTCCCTTTCCCTTTCCTTCCCCCCACTCCCTTCTCTCTTCACTCTATTGATCTTTCTGCCATTTACCCATAGGTATTTGTTAATTAATTTCTTGTGGATCTACATGATGGTGAGATTCGCTGTGGTATATTCACATAGGTACATAGAAAAGTTATGTCAGATTTATTCCACTGGCTTTCCTTTCCTGACCCCCCCTCCCTTCCCTTCATTCTCCTTTGTCAACTACACTGAACTTCTATTCTCCCCCTCCTGCCCCTTATTGTGGGTTTGCTTCCACATATCAGAAAAAACATTCAACCTTTGTTTTTTTGTTTTTTTTTTGGCTGGGGGGGGCGTTTGGTTTATTTCCCTTAGCATGATTGTCTCCAGGTCCATCCATTTACCAGAAAATGTCATAAAGTGATTCTTCTTTTATGGCTGAGTAATATTCCATTGTATATGTATACCACATTCTCTTTATCCATTCATCTGTTGAAGGACACCTGGGTTGGTTTCATAGCTTAGGTATTGTAAATTGTGCTGCTGTACACTTTGATGTGGCTGTATCTCTGTAGAATCCTTTGAATATATTCTGAGGAGTGGGATAAGTGGTTCAAATGGTGGTTCCATTCCTAGTTTTTTTTTTTTTGAGGAATTTCCATATTGCATTCCAGAGTGGTTGCAGTCTCACTAACAATATCTGAGAGCACCGTTTTCTGTAATGAGTCCCAAATAGAATTTCCCTCAATAGACATCCATACCCACCACCATCTATTCCCAAGCAATTGGGATCCAGTCTCAGATTCATTTAATGCTCCTTTTGTCTATTACTGAGCCAGGACTTCTCACTGAGTTGCCTTCAGGCCACCTACATCTTAATCATCTGAAATGTTTGTCCTCTTCATTCTCAGATTTCCCAGAGAAGCATCCCTGGAAGCCACCTTTTGAGCAAGTTATCTGGGCAATTTTCCAACACAAATCTGGTGGTCACATTGGATAAGTCAGTGTCCTGCCAGCACTCTGCTTTTCAATTCTGGCTATCTTAGTCTGTTTTGGCTGCTCTAATAAAACATCTTAGGCTTGATAATTTATAAATACAAATTTATTGCTTACAGTTCTGGATGTTGTGAAGTCCAAGGTCAAGGTGGCTGTAGACTTGGCATCTGGTGATGGCCTCATTTTTGTGATGGCACCTTCTATGTGTCCTCCCGTGGAGGGAGAGGCAGGCTAGCTCCCTTGGACCTCTTTTATATGGGCACAAGTCCCATTCATGAGTACAGAATCCTAGTGACCTAATCACCACCTTATTACTGGGTTGAGGATAAGGTTTCAACTCAGATTTGGGGAGGAACACAATAGTCTGACCACAGCACTGGCCACAGTTTTTTTTTTTTTTTGGTTACCAGGGATTGAATTCAGGGGAACTCGACCACTGAGCCATATCTCCAGCCCTATTTTGTATTTTATTTGGATACAGGGTCTCACTGAGTTGCTTAGCACCTCACTTTTTGATGAGGCTGGCTTTGAACTCACGATCCTCCTGCCTCAGCCTCCTGAGCCACTGGGATTGTAGGTATATGCCACCGCACCTGGCTTGGTCATGCTTTCTTTCTTCCTACAATGCTTGTTCACCAGCCTAGATGATCAATATGTTTCTTCCACCTTTTTTTGTGACTTATAACACCCACCTGGGGAGGGTATTCATTGTTTCCTTCTCTCAAAGCTCTTTGAAGGCAGGACTCAGATCTCATTCACAGGGGTATACGCGGTCCCTATCATGTGCTCTTGAATTTTACAGGTTCTGAACGAATGTTCATGCAGGTGAATTTTTGAAGCGCTCTCAACTGGTTGAAAGCAAAGATACTCTCGTGTCACAGGAGAACATGAAATTAACTCATGCTGAGTTCACTTCTTTGGTTTGCTTTTATAATATTTGAATGGTTAGATAACAGAGAAGTCTCTGGCTGAAATTATTAGCACCTATTCCTTAGGGAAGGAGCAGGAATGTGGGTAGTCATTAGACTTCAGAAAGTGGAAAGCCAAATTGAACATCAGGGTCTTGATAATTTTCCTTTTCAACATTTCACAACTGGATGTGTAATCTAAGCATTCTTTGATTAAAACTGTAGGTGATTTGTAAATTTGTTAAAGATTATTTTAAAGTAAATTTGCACTGAGTTGGGCTTTGAAAAACATCAAGGACTTCAACAGACAGAAATCATTATTCAGCCTAGGTTGATTAAAAAAAAAAAGAAAAAAGAAGGTTGTAAAAGCAACCGGTAAGTTAAGGACATACTTAAAGGAATGCCTTAGAGAGGAGCTGACTGGTTAAAAACTACAGTTATTTCTCCAAGGGAGGTAGTAGGAGTAAGCTGTGCGACCTTACCTCTGAAATGACATGCTCCCCAGTTCTTTGGTAACCAAATTATCCAGCACTGTGGCTGGCCAAGGGATGTTCACTCCTGCATCGGGCTTTTGGGATGGATTTGAGGGTAGACTTGGAAGGAGAGAACAATTATAAGAATGTTTCCTCTCTGTTGCTTCAAGCAGGCTAACTAACTGCTCCTTCTGATATTCAGACAAAGCAAGTCCCATTCAATTCGATCACAACCACAGACAGAAGGAAGCCTTTCTTTAAAATGGTACCTGAAAGTGCCATTTGAGATATACTCACTTTTTAAAATTTTTTTATTTATATATTACAGTGAAATGCATTACAATTTTTATTACACATATAGAGCACTGTTTTTCATATATCTGGATTAAAATGTACTTGTTAAATTTTTTTTTTGTCTGTAAGAGTAAGTCACATTTACCACTCAACTCATGTGATATAGACATCACATTAAACATATGTGTGTGTATCAGTTTTTCCCAAATACTTCAATTTTCACAATCCATATTAATCTTGAGGATCAATCTATATACATTTAGGTGGCAGAGAGAGAGAGAGACTATATCTTTAATATCCCTTCTTACAGTCACATTGCTATGATTTTTGTGACCATAAAATTATATATAAGTACATATGTGTGTGTATGTATGTGTATGACAAAAAATATTTTAATTAAATATGCAACATGTTTGTGAATGTGAGAGGAAAGGAAGAGATATTTTTTCCAACAAAATTACAGGCAATATAAAAATGATGATTATTAGTAGTTAGTACCATTTTTAAAGTAAATGTATACTATAAATAAAAGAATTCTTTGATTAGCAAAAAATAATGATTTTTAAAATTTCTAAGGGGTTTTCTTTAGCTTCTTATGGTAACATCTCATTTTTCTGTCACAAGTTTTGCAGTTGTCTATTTATGGAGAAAAAGAGGTAAAAATTATAGATACAAAATATGAACAATTTATTTTTAAAAGTGCATTTCCAACAGTGGCTACCCATGAACATGCTAATGCTCAATACTTGAAAACTGCCAAGCATTTTTCATAAATGGCTATTTGTTTTTAAATCATTTATATTTTATTGTACTTGACTAAAACTTTCTTTAAAATAAACTAGATGCCCTTCAACAGATGAATGGATAAAAAAATGTGGTACAGATAGACAATAGAATATTACTCAGCCTTAAAGCAAAATGAAATTATGGCATTTGCAGGTAACTGAATGGAGCTGGAGAATATCATGCGAAGCAAAATAAACCAATCCCCCCAAAATCAAAGGCTGAATGTTTTCTCTGATATGCTAAGACTAATTCACAATAAGGGCATAGGGACTGGGGAAGAATAGAGATACTTTGGGTTAGACAGAGGGGAGTGGAGGGGAAGGGATATGGGGATAGGAAGGATAGTAGAATGAATCAGACATTATTAACCTAAGTGCATATATGATTGCACGACCAGTTTAACTCTGAATTATGTACAACAGAAGAATGAGAAGTTATACTCCATTTATGTATGATGTATCAAAATGCATTCTACTGTCATGTATAAGTAATTAGGACAAATAAAAATAAATAAAATAAAATAAACTATTTGATAGTTTCCTGTCTATATTTTCTACTTAAAATTAGTTCATGTTTTAAATTAAGAGTAAATGTTAGGATAAACAAAAATATTAGAAGTAAGAAACAAAACCTATGCTTAAGATATGAATTTGGACAGCATCATTTCTAAATTTTGTTCTTACATTAATTGATGAATTTATTTAACAAATATAGTTTCTAGTTTTTATTTTATCTCAAGCACTGTGCTAAGTCCTGATATTGATGAGATACAATAACTAGCTAATGTCACTGTGTTCACAGTCTGTCCAGGGAAATGGCACATTTTAAGATGATTATTGTAGAGCATGGTCTATGTACCAGAGAGCTGTGCACATGGCTGGCTTTCCCAAACGGCAGTTCTTGGAGTATTCATGGGGATTAGGATATTTCTGTTTTTCAAAAGAAACTAATACATAACTAAATATTTTGTGCTTTAAAAAAGAGAGTTTGATGAAATCTGAGAGGATGTAGAGAGCTTGGGAAGAGATCCAGTGAAGAAGGTACATGATACGCTCCTGATTCCATCAGTCAACAATTTTTTTTTGACCACTCAATTCAGGATATAGTCTTTTTCTGATTTCTGCTGTTGCTGCTTTTGTTATTGATATAATAATTATTATAGCTTTCTACTTATACCTAGTGGTTGGGTATAAGTAGGTATACCTAATTCGGGATGAACTAGGTATACCTACTTATACCTAGTTCATCCTGACAAACTCATACATGCATGGACATTGAGTTCAGTTCATGATCCCCACTTTACCTACCGCTTTTTTCTTCCCATTCTCCCCCGCCTCCCGTTCTCCTTCCTCCAGTCTACTAGACTTCCTTTAATTCATCTATTAATTTGTATTTGATTAGTTTTTTATAGTCTTGAGTTATATTTTTCACTCTTGAATATATTTCAATGAATATTGAGGCATGACTCATATATAATAAAATAGATCCATTTTAGGTATATGGCTCAAAAAATATTAATAAATGCAGTCATCTCTCTGTATCTGAGAAGGAATTCTTCAAGGACCTGCACAGATACCAAAATCAGCAAATGCTCATGGGGACCCTGAGCAGTAGCATTTACATATAACTTATGCACATTCTCCTGTATACTTTAAACATCTCTAAATTACTTATAATACAATATAAGTGCTAATTAAATACTTAGCTGTAATACAGCATTATGCTGTATTGTTTGGGGAAAAATGACATTAATAAACATATGAGCATGTTCAGTAAATATGCATTTTTTCCTAAATATGTTCAAGCTGTGGTTGAATCCACACATGAAGAACATTCTGATGTGGAAAACACACTGTATATACACTAAATAAACTCCCCACTCTCAAGATATAAAACATTTTCATGGCCTCAAAGACATCTCTCACTTTGCAATCCAGGATTCCCCCCCCCTTTCCCAGGTCACCAGTGATCAAACCTCTCTTACTGCAGAGATGTGTCCTAATACTTCATGTGAAGGTTATTCAGTCTATACTCTATTATGCTCGGCTTTTTTTATAGAGCAGTGGCATGGAGATTGTCCTATGTTATTTTATAGAAATAATTGCTTTTAACTGCTGTGTCGAATTTCATTGTATGAGTTTGTACTTTCCAAATTTTCCAAGTTTCATACTTCAAAAAAATAGATCTCATGAAGTTGTCAAACATTGTGTTTTATAAATACACCAATCCATTTGGTAATGTTCATATCTTTATTTTTGTCTAAATGTTCTATAAATCATTGAGAGAGAGTTTTTAAAATGTCTAACTCTGATTATACATTTGAATGCTTTATTACTTCTGTCAGTTTTGCATTATGAACTTTGAATATTTGTCATTGGTTGCAAATTGCTGTTATACCTTCCTGATAAATGATATTTAATTACTTAAAAATATACCATATCCCTCTTTTTCCCTGGTAATGATTTTTCCTGCAAGGTCCACTTTCCCAGTATAAATATAGCCATGCATGCTTTTCTAAGTCCCATGTGGTATCTCCTCTCATCCTTTAACTATCTGTGTCTTTAATGCAACATTTATAGAAAACATAGGAGTTGATCTTGCTCTTTTATCAGTTTTAACAATCTCTGCCATTTAACTAGAAGGCTTAGTTCACTGACATTTAACACTGTTATTGACACAGTTATTTTTAATTATATCATCTTTTACATTTGATTCCCAATTGTCCCTTGTGGTTTTATTGTTGCTATGTTAGTGCTTTACTGCATTTTGGGACTTCATCAAATATTTTTAGTACTACATTTTATTTCTCTTATTTGCTTCAAAGTTGTTGTTGTTATTTTTTCTGTAGGAACAAAAGCATAATCCTAAACTTATCAAAGTCTGGAGTTAATAGTGTAGCACTTCATATTGCATTCCTGATTACTTAGATTTTTTTCTCCTTTCTTGATATTTTTCAGTTTCACCACAAAACCCCCAGTAAGATTCCTTTTACATATTTCTCTATCATTTGTTCTATTACAGTATTTTTAACTTTATAAGCCTTTCCTAAATGATATAAATTTTGTTTTAAGTAAGCAATAGTTACAAATTCTAAGATGAAAATTTATCTTTTGCATCTGACCAATTTTACCCCATGGCTAGTGGTTTTTGTTAAATCTTGTACATCTAAGTTTTCATCTAGTCTAATTTTCCTTAAGCTTGACAAATGGCCTTTTACAATTAGTAAAAGTATTATAGATTATTGGTAATAAATTATATTAGACTATTTGTATACAATTTAAAAAATTTCAACCACATTTGTAAAAAATATTTTTTTGTAGTTGAACACAATAGTTTTATTTAATTCATTTATTTTTATGTGGTGCTGAGGATGGAACCCAGGGTCTCGCACATTCTAGGCGAGCACTCCACCGCTGAACTGCAACTCCAGCCCTCAACCACATTTTTGCATAATATTTTTATTAGACATGGAACTCTGGGATGGGAAATTTTTTCTTTCAACATTTTATACATATTATTCCATTGCTCTCTTGCTTTCATCATTTTTTCCCTAAAAATCAGCCATGATTTTATTTATATTTTCCTGTATGTGTGTTGTCCCCACTCTTGTCCCCTGGTATTTTCAAGATAGTCTTTATTCTCTTTACAGCAGTTGATAATTTTACAGCAGTTGGAATTTTTATTCATGCTTTGGGCTAGTTGGCTACTTGGGCCAATAAGTAGATAAGTTTCAACAAGTCTGAGAAAATTTTGATTATTAAATATTAAATATGTTTTCTGTCTCATTCTCACTCTTTTTGGGAGAAGGAAGGGGACGCTGATTGTACTTCTGTTAGATCATTTGTCATTTATGTCCTTGAGAATCTGTCCTCCCCACCCCTTGTATTTTCTTCTTTTAGTTATTCACAAATTATCATTTATATTGGTCTTTCTACAGTTTTGGGACTCTTGTTTTGTGCCACTTGCAAACTACTTTGAACATTATAAAGGGTATTTTATTTTTATTTCTGCAATTGTAATTTTATTCCCATAGTATACTTATTTTCTTTCTTGGAGTTTCCATTTTGTTGTGGAATTTCCTAACTCTTCACTTCTTAAAAGGACAATTTTTGAACTCATTTTCCTTAAATTATTTGAATATATTAATGGTAATTGCTTAAAACCTTACTGTGTTTAACATAATGTTGAAGGAATCTCAGATTTTCTTTCTATTGATTATATTTTTCCTTGAGTATTGGTCAAATTTCTGTTTCTCTCCATGTCTAGCAATTTTATTGCCAAGTAGTGGTCATGGTGGTGACATAATTAGAGATTCTAGTTTCCATAATTCTTTTCTGAGGAGTGTTTTTTTTTTTTTGGTTGAATTATTGATGATTTCCTTCAACTTGCTTAGACTTCATTTTATGTTTCTTGTTTGGTTTTGTGGAAAGCCCTAATTCATTTTTGCTATTAAAACTCCACTTTCAAACTTTATCTATCTGTTGTGTCTTATTGGTGTTTAGGGGAGCTCTAGGGTCAACATTATGCAGGCCATGGTTATTGCTCCTAAGGTGCAGCCTTCTTGTATTTCTCTGTATGTTCCATGCTAACAAAATCTTCCAGCCTCTCCAGTGGTCTCCACACATTTGATTTCTGGTGAATCTGTTTGACTCTCAATTCTGTAGCTATTCTTCACTGGAAGGATTAAGATTCAACGCGCATATGTTAAGCCAAACCTTGATGAAGGACTCATGGGAACCCCCTTCTATTTCTGGTGTTCCCTGGAGATAAATACCTCTCTGCTCTCCAGTACCCTTCTCTATAGATGTAAGCAACATCTTCACTTTGATCTCTCTCTCCTTAGCTCAGTGGGGCCACTGCCTTCTGCATGGACTCCCTTTTGCTATAGCAAAGCCTGAAATGTCTGTATAGTTTTGAGGTTGTATATAGCAGGAGGGCTAGTCTAGTATCAGTTACCCTATCATAATCCATAGCACATAGTTTGGCTCCAAAACAGATTTTAGGCTAAGATCAGAGTTAAGAGAAGGTTCCTTTTAGAGAATTTTTTCCCCTAACTATTCCTCCTGGACCCCAACACGTAGACATACCTTCATTTATTCAAACAACAGTGAGAGGAAGAAAGGGAACCACAAACCTCTTTAATTTGTATTTTAGATAAGGAAAATAGAGATCCTCCCCAATGATATGGTACGTGGAAGAGAGGCTTAGGAATTCAATGGCAGACAGCCAGAGAGATGTGGGTTTCTCTTTTGGAATTCCAAGACTGAGGCCTCTGGAAAGCATGTGATAGCATATTGGAAACTTGAATCACTTTGATTTGAAATAAGCATCCTATTTGTATTAGGTGGAGAACAATTAAAATGTGTGTGAGTCTTTTCACCCAACACTGTTGTACTCTAGGTTTCTTTTCTACTGAAAGCTGTTTCACATTTTAGCTAAACACTTTGTCATCTCTGACAAAAAGTGAAATGAAGTCATGTTTATGTACTAGTTTCTTATTATTGCTGTAACAGATTACTACAAAAATAGTGGTTTCAAACAACTGAATCATCTCTCAGTATCCATGGAGAATTTGGTTCTCTGATGCCTCAAAGTTGTCCAAATCTGTGGATACTCAAGCACCTTATGCTAAATACTGAGATATTTCCATGTACTCTATGCAAATCTTTCTTATACTTTATCTCCATATTAATCATAATACCTAACACAATGTAAAGTCTATGTAAAAAATGATATAGTGTATTGTTTAGGGAACAGAGGCAAGAAAAATGTATGTTACATGTCAATATGTAGGCAATTGAAAAAATATTTTCAAAAGCCTCTTCAACACATAGTGCTGGGAAAACTGGAAATCCATATACAACAAAATGAAATTAAGCCCATATCTCTCACCATGCACAAAATTCAACTCAAAGTGGATCAAGGACCTAGGAATTAAACCAGAGATCTTGTGCCTAATGGAGGAAAAAGTAGCCCAAATTTCTATCATGTCAGATTAGGCCCCAACTTCCTTAACAAGACTCCTATAGTGCAAGAATTAAAACCAAGAATCAATAAATAGGATGGATTCAAACTAAAAACCTTCTTCTCAGCAAAGGAAATAATCAGTGAGGTGAATAGAGAGCCTACAGAATGGGAGCAAATTTTACCACACACACATCAGATGGAGCACTAATCTCCAGGGTATATAAAGAACACAAAAAGCTAAGCACGCACACACACACACACACACACACACACACACACACACACACACACCAAAAAAAAAAAACCCACAAATAACTCAATCAATAAATGGGCCAAGGACCTGAACAGACACTTCTCAAAAGATGATATACAATTAACAAATATATGAGAAAATGTTCCACATCTCTAGCAATTAGAGAAATGCAAATCAAAATTACTCTAAGATTTAATTTACTCTTAATAGCTGCCATTCTCACTGCAGTCAGAATGGCAGCTATTAAGAATACAAAAAACAATAAGTGTTGGTAAGGATGTAGGGAAAAAGACACACTCACCCATTGGTAGTGGGACTACAATTGGTACAATCAATCTGGAAAGCAGTATGGAGATTCCTTGGAGAACTTTGAATGGAACTACCATTCTTCTCCTTGGTTTATACCCCAAAGACTTAAAAACAGCATACTACAGGGACACAGTCACATCAATGCTTACAGCAGCATAATTCACAATAGTTAAATTGTGGAACCAAACTAGATGCCCTTCAGTAAATGAATGGTAAAGAAACTGTGGTATGTATACATAATGGTACGTTATTTAGCATTAAAAGAGAATAAAATCATGGCATTTACAGGTAAATGGGTGGAGTTGGAGAATATAATGCTAAATGAAGTAAGCCAATCCCCAAAAAACCAAATGCCAATTGTTTTCTCTGTTATAAGGATGCTGATATATAATGGGGATAGGAGAGGGGAGCATGGGAGGAATGGAGGAACTTTAGATAGGGCAAAGGGGAGGGAGGAGAAAGAGGTGGGAATGCGGGGTAGGAGAGATGGTGGAATGAGATGGACATCATTACCCTAAGTACATGTATGCCAACACGAAGGGTGTGATTCTTTGGGTATAACCAGACAGGAAAAATTGTGCTCTATATGTGCACTATAAAGAAATGTGTTCTGCCATCATACATATCAAATTGGAATAAATAAAATAAAATAAACCTTTTCAGTCTCTGTTTGAATCATGAATGTGGAAGATGATGGTGTCTTATCTTGTGGTTCTGGAGGTTAGAAATCCTAACATCAGGATGTCAATAGAGCTATACTTTTTCCTGAAGCTCCAGGGGGAGAATCTGCTTCTTTGTCTTCCCCAGCTTCTAGAAGTTGCCTATACTTTGTGGCTCCCGGCCTCTTCCTTGTCTTGTTGCATTCTGTGTCCCATCATTACATCTCCTTCTCTGTCTGTGACACTCTGACTTCCCTCCTGTGAGGACCCCAGCCAGGTAAACAAGGATCATGTTCCCACCACAAGTCTTTACTTACATCTTCAAACCTCCCTCTGCCTTATTAGGGTTCCAGGCAGTAGGACATGGTCACCTTTGTGGGGTGGGAGTGAGGTAATGTTTTGTCTACCACAGAATTGGTAGGCCTTGGGCAAACTACAAACTGTTTTCTATATTCTCATACATATCAATAAACACACATAAATAAAACTTCCTATTCCTTCTGACTTAGAAGTAATTAGAAATCAAGGAGTTTAGGAAGCCTGACACCTAGCAATTTAAGGATTTTCTACCATATATCTCTTTATCACATATTCACATTAACATATAACATGTTATTGAGAGAAAGAAAGAGGGAAGCAGGTTTGCAAATGTAAATCAAGACTATCTTTATCATATTTTTAAGTTTCCAACTCATCAAACTTTGATATAGCACATCAAGATGTTGCAATGATTTTTTTTAGAAAGTTAAAAAATGTGAAATTATATCAACCTAGACTTTTTATCTATCTGCAACAAAAATTATTCACACCTTCAATGTCACATTAGAAGAGAACTGTTTGCAAAGAAAATTCCTGAGAAAACCTCTTTTAGCTTGTCATTTAGTAATAAGTTGCAAAGATTACTTTTAGAACAAAATAAAAATGCCCAACAGGCGGGTGTGAATGCAGTTAAAAATTCAAGTCCACACTCTAATATATATATATTTTAGTTGTTGCTAGACCTTCATTTTATTTATTTATATGCAGTGCTGAGAATCAAACCCAGTGCCTCACACATGCCAGGCAAGTGCTCTCCTATAAGCCCCAGCGCCAGCCCTAATACATATTTTGTTCTCAAACCAAATACAACATTTCTAGATTAGTTGATGACTAACTTATTTTTAGATTAGTTGATAACTAACCTTACTTTTTATTCATCATCTTGAAGTAAATCAAAAGTACTGATGATTTATTAAAAGAGAAACTCTACATTTGCCACTGTGTCACATAAATTAATTATTTCATTAAATGGCCTTTGTAATAAAGTCTTTAATATCACAATGATCTAAAATAGGAATCTTTTAACCTAAAAACCTTTCTCAATCACACACCATAAATTTTCTAAAAGGAAGCGTAAATCATAATGGTCTAGCTCATGAGTCAAGCAATATTGAGAATGCTTATGTGGAATTAGGGAAGCGCTGAAGTGAGTCTTTGGTTTAGCCAGAAAATATGGGGCTGAAGGAAGACTTCCTGCATGTGGTGAGCACAAATACTTGTGGAAACATAAATAGGATTTATTCAACAATAGGTAGGTACAAAAGAAAAGGTTGGGAGGCATTTTCAAGCAGAGGGGACTACATGAGAAAAATTGATACTAAGGTGATATCTCTAGGCCATAGTGAAAATTTGAGCTTAATATTGAGTTGGAAAGATGAAACTGAAGAGCTTGGTAGGAAAAGACCATAGAAAGCTCTAAATTCGAACAAAGAACTTGACTTTGGTCAGGCATAGTGGTGCACAACTGAAATCTCAGAGACTCAGGAGGCTTAGGTAGGAGGATCATAAGTTTGAGGCCAGCCTGAGTAACTTGAAATTCTGTCTCAACACAAAATAAGGGGCTGGAGTTGTAACCCAGAGGAAAATAGCCTTGGATTAAATCCCTGGTACAAACAACAACAACAAACAAACAAACAAAAAACCCAACAAACAAAAAGTGCAAAAACTGCCAAATGTTGAGATTAGGTACTCCAGGATATTCATGTGCTAAGAAGTAGTGGGTCAACACTTGAGAGTAGATTGAGACTACAGGGAGATGGTTAGAAGGGAAGAGAGAGGCCAAGAGTAAAAAAGGCAGATGTAGGGGTGCAGGAACTGGTCAGGAACTAGTCAGGAGTGTGAGAATCAGGTGGTCCTGGTGGCATATGCCAACCTATAGGCATTTGTTATGTGCCAGGCATTTTTGGAGATTTCCTGTATATTGACTGTTTAATTTTCTTACTATGTCCTGTCATGTCTTACAGATGTGGGTACTGAGGCAGAGAATATGTGAGTAAATTCTTGAATATCATACAGATATGCAGTCAAGGAGCTGGAATTCAAATGGGGGCATCTGGCAGCAGAAGCAGACTCTGCTCTCCTGCATAAGGGAATGGCCAGTGCTGGAGGAGACAGCTTGGAGGTGCAGTGAACTGAGGGCTGAGACATGGCTACTGGTTTTCCAGTGAGAAGTGTATCTCCATAGAGTGTCTTCAAATTTTAATTTTCCACACAGATTCCAAAGAACATAGAGATACAAAAACATGCCATTGTCTAACAAGGACACAGCTTATGTGAATCTGGAAAAATGGGTATCCAAGAAGATCAGAGCTCCTGGGAGAACAGAAAATTGATTGGAAAGTAAACAGAGCCATTGAGATCATCCATTGAAGAGGGAGGTCCTTCCCGGAGGAGGAAATACAACATGAGGAGTAGACGTTTTCTACCTGGGCACTAGAGAGGAGCAAGCTCAGAGGTGTGCACACCAGAGTATTCTTGAGAAGATACCACAAAAAAAAAGCAAGACAACTCTTGGCCTCAGTCCTTTAGGGAAAGAAGAAGCAATCAATGGAAAGGAAGAATCCTAAGGAGTAATAAGTACAAGAAAACTTAGCTGGTCCCAAATATCACATATTAAAAAAATGAACTTTTCTATGCCAACAGAAGTCACTTTTTAACTAAAAATTTCAGAAACTCCCCAAATTCACTCTTCCTAAGGAGTACAAACTTGAAAGGTAGTATATTTCACCACCCCAAATATGCCATGTTGGCAGAGGAGAATTTTGATTTGAAGTGTCTTAGCCTTTTTTGCTGCTGTGACTAAAGGACAACTTTAGAGGTGGAAATGTTTATTTGAGGGCGCATGCTTTCAGAGGTCTTAGGCGTCTCCATTCCTCAGGGTTTGAGGTGAAGCTGAGGATCATGGTGGGAGAGGGTGGTGGAGGAAAGCAGCTCACATCATGGTGACCAGGAGGCAGAGAAAGACTCCACTCACCAGATACAAATATGTACACCAAAGTCATGCCCTAAATCCCACCTCCTCCAGCCATAGGGATTAAACCAATGATTGGGTTAAGACTTTTAAAACCCAATCATTTCTCTTCTGAACCTTCTTGCTTTGTCTCACATGTGAGCTTTCAGGGTACACCTCACATCCAAACCATAACAGAAGGCCATTAAGAACAAGCTAACATAGAAAAAACTCTTGGCTCTCTCCTATTGTCCTAAGAGTAGGACAAAAATTTGTAAAGACATCCTTTCTCTTCTCTCCACCATGAAGAACAGAACTTCATCCTGGGAAGCAATTTAGACCCTTATTAGCCTGGAGATAGCACCAAAAAATCTACATAGGACTCCCTGTTCTCCCATTTATTTATTTATTTACCTTTCTATAATTTGCCATCCTAAAAACTAAAAATACTTTCCCTCTGTCTTATTACTTCTCTAAAAGGTATTGTTCTTTGTGAAGATGCTATATTTGCCTATGTTCTAAGCTCCCCTTTAGTTACTCATTGATGAATTCATTCAAATATCTGTATTATACATATGCTAACATAGTTACTCCTGTTTGCTTTGCTCTTGTTCATCTGTCTATTGTCAATCTCATTCATAGGGCCCTAGCTGGAGAATCCTCTAATAAGGTAGAAGGAATTTTTTTTCTCTCCCAAAGTATTACTAATGGTCTAGTAACAATCTGAAAACTTAAAAAGAAACCAAAAATCCGATATAAAGCAGAAAAAAAAGTTGTAGCATAATGCTTCAACATGAGTTAAATGTCATCAAAAGCAGTACTGGATATGAAAAAACTCACTAAGCTGAAAAGCTCAAAAACTCAGCACAAAATAAATGTCAGAAAAAGAATGATGAGAGCCAAGGCATAACTAATTTTAAAAATATCTGAGGAAAATCTACAACATCAAATTAGTAATAAACAATAATGACAAATATTCAAGGAAGAATAAAATAATAGAATTAGCTGAAAATACAACAAACAACATTGAGAAGTCTGATAAAAGAAACGTGAAAAAGATAAATTAATTAATTTTAAAAATTAGACAAAAGATAAAAATAGAATATAAGACTCAACAATATAAGAACTAATTGAGTTCCTAAAGAAGAAAACCAAGCAATAGTTTGAATTAATGTTTAAAATTGTAACATAAAAGATTCTGAGAATAAAAGACCCATCTATAAATGTTAAATGGCCCACAGTGAACTTGGGAGAGTAAAACTGAAGCAATCCATTCTGATAAACATCCAAAACACAATTATTAAACTTTAGAGACAGAAAACTATCCTCCAGATCTAGGGGTGAAAATATCAAAGTACTTTTTTAAAATTAAATTTGAAACTAATCCAAAAACATACCTCAAAGTGTTTCAGAATTCCTCTTATCCCAAACCAAAAAACTGGGACAAAGATTCACATGAACTAAATATACTGTGAAATCAAAAATAGAATCAGTTCTGAACTAGAAAAACAAATCCATTTTGATGCTGATTTTGTGTTGAAATTCAGCTAGCATTATTTTTGGAGGTTCTGAACCTTCCTTGGAATCCTGCTTTATACTAATTATTTGAATCTCCCCTTCTAATACTCAAATTTTATCTTTACAGCAGGAGTTGTGAAACTTTAGAACACAGATATGCCAGTACATTTTATTTTGCTATAATTGAGTACCACAGATGGGTTAATTTAGAAAAATTAGAGGTTTATTTTGCTCAGAGTTTTTAGGGCTGAGAAGTCTAAGAACATGGTGCTGACATATGATGAGGGCCTTCTTTTTGTATCATACCATAGTGGAAGGCATCACAGGTCAAGAAAGAGTGAATTGCTAGGTACAGTTTGTGTTTATAACATAGTTACTCCCTGGGGAACCTATTAATCTATTAGTTCAATAAAACACAAGTGGATTAGTCCATTCGTAACATAATCCATTCCTATAGACAGAGCTCTTATGATTCAATCATCTCCCAAGCTTCCATTTCTCAAATATCATTAACATATGATTTTGAAATTAATTTAGAATACATTAAATCTGGGAGAGACAGTCAAACTATAGCAATATACTCTAAAACTAATTTTTTTCCATGAATATGCCTTGCACATTATATAAGTTAATAAAAATGAAGGTTTAAAATTCTTGGTAAACTAAAAGTAATTTATAAAAGTTCCTATTTAAGGGAATATATAGTCCATTTAAAAAATTGGTATAGCATATTTTTTCCACAGAAGGATTTGATCTAGCTCTTATTATTAAAAACAAAAATCAAAAACCAAATTAAAGCACATATTGTGAATTGCTTTTAGCTATTTTGTTGATTATCATAAAAATTTCTAAAATAAGAAACAGTGCTAGGAAACGTTTTATTTATTTCCCACTTATAATATTTTTACCTCTACATCCTTTCCCTTCTTTTATTAATCCCTACTGCAGCCTTGTTGTAAATTTAAAATGTAATTTCAGTCAACCATATTTTTTTCCTTGAAGAATTTAATGGATTCCCCAAATATTATAATGTCTAACATGAATTCGACATCTTACAAATCAAATGTTCACAATGATTGAATTGTCTGAACTAGCTTGATAATTCCACTTGAAATTTATATTTGTCAAAAATGTTAGTATTCGATGCTATAGCTTCACATGTAGATTTTCAACTTCTGTCTCCCCAAATGGGGTCATGCCTTTCATCTCAGAAAGGATATAAAATGAGTTTCCTTTCATTACCTTAGTTCCACTCCTCAGTAGTATTTTATATCTCTACTTTTCTATACATAATTTATAATCTGTGCCTGTTCTTTGAAATAGGCTTTTCGAAGCCTCTAGAAAAATGATCTCAACCTTTTTGACACTTTATGTCTTCTGCAAATAGGAAAAGGGCTATGAATTCCATCATTCCTCTGTTGGCAAGTAAACATAGAATATTTGTTTTGAAAAACTAAGTTAAACAAGCCCCAGGAGGAATAGAAGTGTAGTTCAGTTTCTCCCATCAAACATATGTTGTGCTTATTTCCAGAAAAGTGAGGAGAGGCAGCATATTTTGATTATTAAATAAAATACCTAGGGTGGCCGAGGAGATCCACTGTAGGAAACTCAGGACACCTTCTCTATAGCCCCTATCCTCAAGGGGAATGGCGACAGGTAAATGTCACAGTGAAAGTCGTGCAGTATTTTCATGTTCTACGTGCTGTTGCAGACTGTGATTCCTGGGAGTACACCAAACAAGAGATGAGTGTGTAGTTTGACTATGAGGGGTTGCTCTTAGGAGGACCACGGGTAGAAAGGAGAAGAAGGAATCAGGATCAGGCAGGGAGAGGAGTCAAGCTGTGGTGCCATCCACTCTGTAATGAAACCAGTGTATAAATGTAAGGGGACTCAGTAAAATAGAAGATCCAACAGAGCTGTTCCACTTAAGAGCAAGAGGGCCAGGCCTTCATGTCCCCAGTTGTCCCATCATTGGATATGGTCTTGGGTGAGTGAGCTCTAAGCTTTGATCAGCTGACAGCTGAGGATTGACCCTTAACGGCATTCCCAGTAGCTGGAGTAAGGAGTCCTCCACTCCTGAAGGAGGATCTGGGATGCATCAAAGTATCCAGCAAAATGCTAGAAAGAAGGGGATTTTACATGGAGTAAAAGTTTCATAAGGAGTCATCAAAATGTCTCCCAATTCACCTCAACACAATTATAATCACTGTATTTATTCTAAGTATCATGCTGGGGGACTCAGGTTCTTTCAAAGTGATTACTTCTTGTCCTTGTCCTTACGTAACCAATAGTTGCGGTGGGTTGACAGGAATCAATAGCCACACTGTAAAGCACACCATGGCGGAAGGCCTAAAAAATACAAAGTGATCTCAAAAGATTCCAAAGAAAAAGTAGTCAGGGATGACTCTGTAAAGAGAAAATCTTTTGAGATGGACCTTGTCTTAGTCCATTTTCTAGACCAGCTAATTTATAAAGGATAGAGCCGTTTTTTTTGTACTCTAGGTTCTAGAGGATGGCAAGGCCATGAGCATGGTAGCTGCATCTGCTCAGCATCTGGTGAGGGCCTTCTTTCTGGATCTTAACATGACAGAGGGCATCATGTGGCAAGACAGAGCATGTTAGCTCAGCTCTCGCTCTTCCTCTTCTTACAAAGCCACTAATCCCATCATGTGACCACCATCATGACCTCATCTAATCCAAATTTCTTCTCAAAGACCTCACCTCCAAACACCATCCACATATGATCAATGGGGATTGAGTTTCGAGTTTCTAACACACAAACTTTGCACAGACACATACACACCATAGGGCATTTTAAGTAATTAAACAAACTAAGGCAAAGAAGGGGATAAAGGACTTCTAAGCAGAGGGAATAAATTTGTTTCCACAGGGCTTTTATAACTGTTCAATAATGGGGACCTACTGAATCCTTTAAAATAAAACAATGCATATTTTTATTGCATCAATAGTGTCATAGCCATTGACATGGAGCAAAATTTTGCTCGTCTTAGAAATCTATCACTGGTAAAATAAAAGAAGGATCAGCACCTACACCCAATTTGCATATCATGAACCTATCCCTCTTTAGTCTTTCATGAAGGCTAAAACCCTATCTTAATTTTTCAAAACAGTGCAAGCTTCTTACAATTTAGATTTAGTAGAATATAAGCAAATAAACAAGCAGCATGTATGTAAACTTGTATTCCCATACAGCAAGCTCCTGCACCCAATTGTGTTAGAACCCAAAGAAGAAAAGGATCTATTTTCTCCCTGTGGATCTATTTTTCCCCATTCTGAGCTGAGTCGCTGAGAATAGTCAAAATATAAACACCTTAAATGTCATGCTCAGAGAAGCAAAGTTACAGTTGACTTCAGCTTTGAACTCTTGCCTCTGTTGTGCAAACAAATCACACCTAATGATCATACTTGTCTGCAGGACAATTACTCCTGGGACCATAGCCTTCACCATGCTGATATTTTACCCCTCAGTACTTTCTCTGTGGATTTAAAGTTCTGTTCTCTAATGATTTCTTTCATGCAAGTGTTGTATTCTTGACCAGATCTGTAAGTTTCCTTTATGGTGAAAACACATCTTTGAATCTCCCAAAGAGTCAGCTCACTACTATGCTGTAGCAGGTTTGAAAACTATCTTTGATTGACTAGACACCTTCTGCAAATAGAATATGACCAGAAATTGTGGTAAGTAGGCACAATGAAATGTAGAAATGAACACACCAGGATACAATTTGGATTAGGATTCTGTGGCTTCGACATATACAGTTGATTACCACTATCACTTTTTAGATACCATACCGTCCTCCAAGTTTATATTCACCCCAAAATTTCTTGGAAAAAGCCGGAGGTATGGAGGATGCTAACTTTGCCCTGAAGGTGAGCCACTGCAGCAGGTATCTTAAGAGGATGTTGGAGGGACAACAGAATGTTCTAAAGAGTAATTTTTAAGTTATTACTATGGTTATGAAGTATCTTTTTCATTCTTCCCACAAAACTTCAGTGAAATCAAAAATAATTAGTGGTTGACAATCTTGCTATAAATCCTCATTAAATTGACTCCTTTGGTTAGCAGGACTGGAAGGTCTCAAGTGTCAGAACCGGTCTTTGGCTCTGAATTTTCTTTCCTTTTCTTTTCAGCTTATGGGGATGCACCTCACTTTCTCAGTAATGAATTCGAATTTTTAAAAGTCTCTAAAATATTTATTGGTGCATATGAACCTAATAGTGGTATTCATATATGCCATGTTTGTGCAGCAGTATTTCTAAGTGTTGATTTACTTTGGTGTGGAGGTGAGAAGCATTAGCTTCTTTAATGTGGGCATAGGAGACAATGTCCTTAAGACACTGTCATATTTCAGGGGTTTTTTTAATAGCTTCAAACCTACACCTGGTAATACACCTTGAACTTGTTTGTGTATTTAGTCTGACTCCTTATGAAACCAGGGAGATACATTATATTCTACCCTGAGGAAGAACACTAGACTTCAACCTGCCTTTTCTGTGTAGCTGCCTCGCTACTGGCTTTTATGGATTTTTCATTTTCATCTTAATTTTCATATTTCCAGTTTCCTCAGCTTATTTTAAAATGCCTTTTTCTATTGGTTGCCTTAGAGTCATTTCAAATGAACAAGAGACTTAAGGAAGGAAGGATGGAGAGAAGGAGGAAGAAGAAGAGGAAGATAAGGAGGGAGACACAGAAGAAGACTGGTTCTCAAGACAGTGAGTTATGGTAAAAATGACTTTTTTCCATGAAATTTGCCAATAAGCTTAGATTTTAGCATCAGCCTATTTTCAATAATCACTACTCACAAAAGTGCCCAAAGTTTCATTTGCAGAGCAAAGGCAGAATGTTTCTATCATTAATTTGTCATATTTAATTAAAAAATAAATTAACCCGTATGTCCTTGTTTTTCAGTTGCTTATAGGAGGAAGGAAAGAAGGAAGGAAGCAATCTGAGAAGTTAGGAGGGAGGGAATGAGGAAGAAACAAAGAAAAGAAAATGATGTTGTCTGTAAGTCCATCCTATTTCTTCTGGTCTAACTTCCAGCAACTCCTTTTGAATCCTAAAGATTTAATAAGTGACTGCTTTAGAGGAGGGTGTCAGTGTTAGATGGATGGTGTGCGTGTGTCCTTCAAACTCTTCACTCCACCATCCATCCATCCAAGAATGGGGAAGAATCACTTATAAACGTGAGATTTCTTGCCTTAGTAGAATTTGCTGAAGAAGTCTATTGCTTCCACAGGAGTGTTCAGATTTAATACCAGGTGAGAACCACTAGTATCCAAGAAGTCAAATTATTCACTAATGACTCGTAACAGTTGTGTGTGTGTGTGTGTGTGTGTGTGTGTGTGTGTAGATCTTGTACAGTTTGGGTTGCAATTGTGTTGCTCTATGGAAGTTGTGCATTTGCTTTTTTTAAAGAGAGAGAGAATTTTTTAATATTTATTTTTCAGTTTTCGGTGGGTACAACATCTTTATTTTATTTTTTTTTAATGTGGTGCTGAGGATCGAACCCAGCACCCCGCGCATGCCAGGTGAGCGTGTTACCGCTTGAGCAACATCCCCAGCCCTGCATTTGCTTTTGTTAGGCATCCCTGGAATCTTACCAGCCTGGAAGAATTCATGGTATTGGTTTGGGAGTTCTTGGATCACAAAAGTAAAGTACAGTTGTGTAGATATAAATTCTCATCCAGGTTTTGTCCACACCTACTGAAGCCTATGCAAAATTATAATCTTTTTCTTCTTATGCCTATTAATATTTTTTCCCTATTCTGTTCTTCCATGAGGTAGGAAGCCCTTAATGGAGGTAGTTAGAGGATTGATTGTAACTCTTACCTTTTTTAGTCCAAAGCCTATTATTCCTTTGGAACAATTAAATCCAACCCCTTTGGTTACCTGGACTGGAGAATCTCAAGGATTCAGCTCCCATCTCTTGCTCTAATTTGCCTTTCCTTTTCCTATTGGTTTTGCCCCTTGCTTAAAGATGAGTTCAGATTTTAGAATGCTTTTATGCAGCAGTAATGTCTAAGTGCTGAAGGAGCAGAAGGATTTTTAAATGATCAGATCTTTCTAGAAATCTTTCAGTGGCACAGCTAATATTTTTTTTTCTTAACTAATAAATCAGGAAAATGACTATGGGGTTGGGATTGACTCCAGGCATGGCATCATCTTGGAGGAACTCTGTTTGTAGATCAGGAAAAAGAAAATCTCAGGGATTTTGAATCTTACCTCCCAGAGACCATATCTATACACTTGATATTAGTGGAAGGTATGATGTCTTCTCCGATATTTCTAGAAAATTCCATCAGATAAGCCTCAGTGATCATCTTACCAAGCCACTGTGAATTGGACCAGCTCCTTCGTTTGTGTATCTTACCCAAATGCATTAACTAATAAGAAAATTTATAATTTATTTTATTTGTAACCATCCACTTATTATTTAAATTCATGTTTCCTATGACAAAAAAAATGTATAATGCTAAAAAAAATGGAGATGGTGTGATGAAATATGAGATAAAGGTGACTCCATCTGGTGATAGGTAGAATGAGGTCCTGAAATGTCTGGAGAATTCTAAATATGTAGGTGTCGATGGAAGGGCTAAGTGGAGGAGCCTCCTAGAAAAAAATGGCCAAGTTATAAACAGTTTCAACAGTTTTAGGAATTATTGCTCAATTTTTTAAAGAAGAAGATCTTAGAATACCACAACTCTACATGGCATTTCTTTAAACATGAATTAAATCTCCAGTCTTTCTAGCTACTCGAGTTTGATCAAGAGTGAAAGTCATACCAATGCAATGAAAACTCATTCTTATTTGACAATTTAAATAGAATTTGACATTTAGTACCTAAAATTAAATGCCACAAGAAAAAATTTAGAACATTTTAAATGTTGAATTTCCAGAGCGTTAAAAGATGTGTCTACTTGTGTTTTATCTCAGAAAATGGTGATTCACCTCAATGTGTTCATGTTGAACCAGAAAATCCTCAGTGTTTATGAGATCCTTCTCTCCTTATCTTGATTTTTCTGATTTTATTTTTAATAGAAAGTAATGTTCTTTTACAATCTTCAGCCATCATTCCCCGTCTTTAAAGACAATTTAAATTGTAACACTGAGATACGCATCCCAAGCTACTGGTATTTTGTTTGAATGGGGTGCTATGATGGAATACTTGATAAGGGATCATAAAATGATGTCATTGAACTGGATCATATTGATTTTTTGTCAGCGAGTTTTATCTGGTTGTACTTAAATGAAGCTGTCTTCTGAATCATTTTTAATAAAATGAACACATGGCTTAAAGTTTCAGATGATCTCACAGACCCATTCAATATATGGAAATCAATATTATTAACGTTTTCTCAGAGCATGCATAATTAGAGACATTGTTTTCCCCCTGAGGCAGCCTGAACATCTAAGCATGACATCACAAACAACTGAAGCATTTAATACTTGATTACCATTCAATAAACGGCAGTGTGCACTGGGCAACCTAAATTCTCATAAAACCCCCTCAAGATAGTTGTTATCATTCCTAATTTATAGGTGAGAAAATTGATATCAGAGAGGTCAAGTAATCAGCCCCAAATCAGACAGTGATTTTCAAAGCTATGACTTTGTCCCAAGGCTCTTTGATTCCAAGGATCTTTTCATGTTGTTATCCTGCTTGCACTTGGCCCTGACATGAAACAAGGCAGCATCTCTGACACTCACACTTGATTTCAATTGTGGCCCTAAGAATGAATCCAAACTAGAGTGATTTTGATTGCCTTTTAAAAAAATCTAATTTTTCCTTAACAAAGTTGTTGGGGGGAGTAGTATTGGAAAAGCCAGCTTTGGCTCCAGCCTAGAGGAAACTTTCCTGAGTTTCTCACAGTAGCATGGATATGGCTCCCCCTCTCACTGCTTGACAGCAAGTTTAGTTCAACCATCAGTGAGCAGGCACTTCCTAAGTAAAGTACACCAATGTAAGGTCTGGAAAAACAAAAACAAGCAAGGTTCACTCTATGACTTTGAGGAACTGGCAATTTAATCTTTTCTACTTTTACTGTCTTTTCCTCGTCAACCAAAAGTAGTTGAAAGACACGTTAATTAATTACACAATTAAGTATAATGCTGGTTTTATGAGCTGCACCCTTCAGGCTGCTAGCCTGGTTTGTAGTTCTTAGGTAAGATGGCCCTGGGGTAAGTGCTCACCATGTTACACAAATATCCGCCACTTTTGCTTCATTGACCAGGTGAGGGCCACCATCTGCTGCAGGAAGCACAGAGCATGCACCCTGCTTTTGAATGTTTCCTTTGTCTATTACTGTAGTTCTTAAGTTTCATAATTGGATGGGTATCCATTTTCATAATCTTCACTGTTATGGTTTAGATATTAGGTGTCTCCCAAAAGTTCATGTGTCAGACAATGCAAGGAGGTTTGGAGGTGAAATGATTGGAATATGAGAGCCTTACCCTAATCAGGGCACTAATCCCTTGGGAATTAACTAGGTGGTAACTATAGGCAGGTAGGGTGAGGCTGGAGGAGGTGGGTCACTGGGGTGTGCCTTTGGGGTATATATTTTGTCTCTAGGCAGTGAAGCTGTCTGTGTGCTTCCTGGTGGCCTCGGCCACAGCTTCTTTCCTCCACCACACTTCTCTTCCTTCACGGTATCCTCCCTCAGCTTGGGCTCAGAGCAATGGATTGGCCATCTATGGAATGAGACCTCTGAAACCATGAGCCCCCAAATAAACTTTTCCTCCTCTTATTGTTCTTGTCAAGATGTTTGGTCACAGCAGGAAACTAGCTGACTAAAACATGCATGTCTGTTACTGACAATGCCAATGTGAAGTTAAATAAGTAAAAGAAATACTCTCATTTTAGGCTATAAGGGAGCATCTTATAACATCTTTTTAACTTTTTCCCTCCTTGTTGTTGGTGATATTATCTATGCTAACAACAAATATTATTTTTATGTATGTCTAGAAGAAATTTTTGTTTGGAGATAACTACAAAAAATGAGAATCAGAATTGGAAACTTAATCTTGAGTTCTAAGAAATGTGGAAATTAAAGCTGTAAGCACTCAGAATTACTTTCTTTGACAGAGTCATTCTGAGAAGCTGTAACTCTTGTGAATACCCACATTATAGGAGAGAGGCTTGTGTCTTGCACCCTTGACATGCATCCCATGAGGTAATCATTGTTTAACCATTGTGCCAATGAAAGGCAGGAGAAGCAGTTAGCTAACTTGCCATTGTCACACAGCTCTGTAAGTGACAGAGCTGGAACGTGTGCCCAGAGCCTTGACATCAGAGTGCTCCTCATGGTGCTTGTTTTCCTGATGGCTGAAATGAGTGATTCTAACTATTGCCCAACACGCTTTGAAGCATTTGGAATACAAGAAAAAGGATCATTTGCCTACATTCTAAGTCAGTGGTCTTCAAAATGCTTTATTATGTACTCTTTAAAAGAATTTTGAAAATCCATGCATTATTATCTATTTTTAGGTTGGCATATAAAATTCTTTATCATACATTTAAATATTTATGATGGTACAAATTGTTGAGTATTATAAATCCTGATCATTTTAAATGAAAATTAACATTGTAATTTGATAATCACCAACATCCATTTGAATCATATATGAATAAGTTCTCCAACACCTGGAAAATTTACATTATTGCTTCTTTTCTTTAAACTTATATTACTATTCTACAGAGCCCATAGAGCTTATCATATGTATTTCTATGCTTGAAAGTTTTTTTGTTGGTTAGCCTGTTACTCTCTTTGTTTAATATATATATATATATATATATATATATATATATATATATATATACACACACACACACATATATAAAATTGATTTTTTTTATTTAATGTAACCATATGTGATGACAGGTTAAATTGATTCTGTATTGACTCATCATTACCATTATTACTATTATTATTAGTAGTAGTAGTAGAAGTAGTAATGGTAGTATATACTAGCAGTAGCTGGTTTTTAAAAATTAGTGCACATATTTATTAATGAAAATTATTTATTGCTTTAGGAAGACAGGCTTCAGCATCAATTCTAGTGCATTTTAAAAGAGTTGTACATTGTTCACAGTGTATATTATTCATGGAAACAAATATGTGGAGAAATTCATAGAATTTTATTATAAATTCTTAGATTATATTTCAAATAAATCCTATTATAAGTTCATTAATTATGTTAATTCTATCAGCTGAGAATCCATTAATGTCTACTTTTATGTATTGGAAGTAAAGGGATGGAAATCACACGGAAACAACCTGTTTGTAGCCATTAGTAGTATCTGGGATCTATACCAAAAATCTTTTTTTTACCAAGTCCTTTCAAATGATCATTAATCATGTCTGCCACCCTTTGACTTAGAGGCACCTGTTTAAACTGAATTGTTTTTCAGATGTGGTTGAGAAATGAAAATGTTAATCACTGTCTTTAGTTTTCTCAAGTTGGCATAACACAACTACCATAGACTGTGCGGCTTAAACAAAAGAAATTGATTCTCATAGTACTGGAGGCTAATGGTCAAGAATCAATGTGTTGGACAATTCAATTCCTGGTGGGGCCTCTCTTCCTGGCCTGTAGACAGACAATTTCTCTGTATCTTCACATTGTAGAGAAGATGGACAGAGGGAGCAAGCATTCTCTGCTCCTCTTCTTAAAAAGCTGCTAATATCATCCTGGGAACTCCATACAACCTCACCTAATACTTACTACCTTCCAAAGGTCCATCTTCAAGTGCAGTCAGGCCTTAGTTTGAAGGTTGTTGGTTCTAGGACGTTTGTAGATAGCAAAATCTGTAGATAGTTGTTATGGTTTGGATGTGAGGTGTCCCAGAACAGCTGAAGTGCAATATAATTCAAGAAGGTTCAAGGAGAAATGATTGGGTTGTAAGAGTCTTAATCAGTGAATTAATCCCTGATGGGAATGAGTGGTAACTGGAGGCAGGTGGGGTGTAGCTGGAGGAAGTGGTTCATTGGGGGTGTGGCTATGGGATGTACATTTGTATCTGTTAAGTAGAGACCTCTCTCTCTCTCTCCTTCCTAATCACCATGTGAGCTGCTTCCCTATTCTGCCATGAGCTCCAAGGAATGGAGCTGTCCTGCTATGTACTAAGACCTCTGAAATTGTGAGCCTTCAAATAAAATTTTCCTCTTCTAAAAGTGTTCTGGTCAAGTCTTTTAGTCACAGCAGAAAAAAAAAAAAAAACCTGACTAAAACAATAATGAAGTCCCTTATGTAAAATGTTGGAGTACTTGCATATAACCTACACACGCCTCAAGATGACTTATAATGCGTAACACTATGTAAACAATATGTAATTATGTTATGCTGTATTGTCCAGGGAACAAGATAAAAAGTCTAGATATGTTCAGTAAATGCCTTTTCCCCAGAAATATTTTCATCTAAGATTGGTGGAATCCACAGATGGAAACCCATGGATACAGAGGATTGCCTGTATACAAAACATTTTTATTATACAAGTTATTTTTATTGAAATGTTTGTGCTCCAAAATTTATTTAGTTAAAAAAAAAATCCATGATCCAACCTAACTAGAAATCTGATTTGTCAAACAAATCAGATGAAGTCTGCTTATTTCTTCTCAGAAAGTCTGATTTATTTCACTTGGAAGAAATGTGTTAATGTGTATCCTTTGACAACTAAATCACTTCCAAATTTGAATTCTAAGATAAAGAGATGATAAGTGGAGATAAAAATAACTGGAGCACAGAGCTTTGCCAGGACCATCTCTTCTAGGTGTCAAAGCTGCTGAACCCTTCCGCCCCTTCCATACTGGCCACTCTCGCCTTCTTTGCTTTATCCAAATGGCCTGTCCTCCAGAACTGGGCAGTGTCTACTGAGGCTGTGATCCTGTTAAACAAGGCAGTCATCGCTTCATCCCTCATTCCTTAATGCCTAAGGAGCATTCTAAGAAGCTTTAAAAGAGTACATTTATTATAGTCAGTCTTGCTTTTATAAGAAATATGTCTAAGTTGCCAGGCTCACGGTCCCAAGCCTATAATCACAGTGATCAGGAGGCTAAAGCAGGAGGATCACAAGTTCCAGGCGAGTACAAGCAACTTGGTGAGACCCTGTGTCAAAATAAAAAATAAAGAAGGCCGGGAGACGTCATTCAGTGGGAAAGGGCCCTTCAGTGTGATCTTTGTACCACCAACAACAATCAAAAAATTACCTGAGTGTGTGTGTGTGTCTCTAAGTTGGGAAATTCTATCATTAGAATTAAGGGACTTACAAAGTTTTGATTGTTCTAATGTTCTGATCTGTACCTTTGAACCCAGAGGACTTGACATCTTAGGGACAGTGGCTATGGATGCAAGTTGAAAATGTGGGAATTGACTCTGGCCCACGAACCTCTTGTACTCCAGTTTGAAGGTTGTAGCTCTAGGATATAAGGTGAGGAAATGTCTGAACCTAATTTGTCAAAGGACGACATTTACAGTCTATTGGGAAGAATTTAGGAACTTCTGAAACTGACATAAGGCCTTTGCCCTTTCAGATTTCCTGTAAGATTGTGAACGATTTCTCATATTAGGCCTACCTGTACAGTGCTTGTGCTTACTAAGTAATATGTTCTGAAAATCACAGTCTAGAGTTCCCTGAGACAAGCCGTTCCTTGGACTTGTTTGAATTACATTTAAATGTCATGAAAACAAACAAAAACCCCATAAATTTGTTAAAATTACATAACTACATAGTTGTCTTTTGAGAATGCCACAGTAAACAAAAGTGGTTACTGATCTCTAAATAATCCAACCTGTCACTGTTCCTTTGTAAAAATTTATTTATCAAATTTCCCTTCAAGAAAATAGGTATGTTAAACCTCATCAACTGACCACATATTTGGCCTGCTGCCCAGGTCGACATGTGTTCACCCCAGTGCCTTAGCAAATGATCCTGTGATACATGACGGACATTGGAATTGGCATGACTCTTTTTGAAAAATATTCTCTTTGGTAAGACAGCAAGAATTCCCCTAGAAATTCTTGATAACACACAGTGTTGATCAAAAAAAAAAAAAAAAAAAGATTGATTTATCAAAGTATCCTCAATCCTCTAATTTCTCTTGTCTAACCAAAGGGGGTGGATTTTAAAATATGCTTTGTGAAGAAATACACAAGTAAAGTCACAGTTGCATAATGTTACTAGCTTCTTATGTCTCTCCATGTGCTTTAAAAACTTTTCATTTTCCAGTTGACACATTTATACCAAGTGATGCCAAAGTGCTTACTTTACTAAATTAACATCAAAAGCGGGGGGGGGGGAGCTTGGTGAGTTACACACAAAAACTGACTCAGCTCACTAGAGTAAAATTGTATTAACATTTCACACAAAGGCTTCAGATAAAATGTGGAAAGTGAAATTTTATTTTTTCATTTGTTTGTTTGTTTGCAGTGCTGGGGATCAAACCCAGGACATCATGTATGCTAGGCAAGGGCTCAGCCACTGAACTCCTGCAAGGCACCCAACTGTGATATCTCAATTTATTCAGCACCTGTTTATTATGAACTCATTCTAAGGCATTGTTTTAGATGTGCCGCATAACTTAGAACTCAAAAGGGCTCTGAGACAGTAATATTCCACCAGAGGGGTCCTTCCTAATGTCCCTGGGAGACAAACATATGACCTCCACTCAGACTTTGTGATTGTGGAGTGTTCACTGCTTCTCAACGCAATCTGTTCAATGTAATGTCTCTGAGAGATTTGTAAGCAGTACTTTTCTCCCTGTAATGAGGTGTCTAGAATTGATGCTCTCTTCCACATGTGATCCCACCAGTGAAAGACGTGGTAAGATCATTAGTACTTAAAAAAAAAATTTTAATAAAGGCCTTACTTCCTCTCTCTCTCTTCATTTCTATTTATTTTTGACCAATGCATTTTATTTTTTGTCCCAACAATTTACCTGAAACTGCAAGGTCAACCATGGTCTCCTGACTACCACACATTTGCAGTGATGTCTGACAACTCTATACAAATAATTTTCCTTAAATTTAAACCTTCTCACCATGGCAAAATTCCATGCATGTCTTCTGCCAATGAGCTATCTCCACTACAGATATTTAAAAACAAAGATTTTTAAGTTGATTTTTTTAATTCTATAACTCAATCATAAAGTGATAATGCAATTTAAAAATGAAGAAATAATCTGAACACACATTGCTTCGAAGAAGATATACAAATTATCAGTAAGTACATGAAAAGATATTCACCTTACTAACCATTGGGGAACTACAAATTAAAATCACAACGAAATATCACTTCCAGGTACTCAATAGGATGACTATTAAAAAAAAAAGATTTTAACAAGGTTTTCCAAGGATGTGGAGAAATTGGAACCTTCGTTTATTATTGGTGGAAAGGTAAAACCATGCAGTTGTTTTGAAAAAGAGTTTAGCAGTTCATTCTAGGTTAAACATTGAGCTATCATGGGACATACCAGTTCTACTCCCTGGTATATACTCAAGAGAAGTAAAAATGAGTTCACATAAAAATTTGTACAAGCATTTTCATAGCAACATTATCTATAATGCAGCATTATTCACAGCCACATTATTTTGGGTAATTCATATTACTCAAAACTGGTAATGGTTCATATGTTTATTTATTAATGAATAGATATATGAAATGTGGTATCACCATACAACAGAACATTATTCTACAATGGAAAACTATGACATATGCCACAATAAAAATAATCTTGAAAACATGCTAAATGAAAGAAGTCAATCACCAAAAAATATATATATTATATAAGCCCATTATATATTATATAAGCCCATTCATATGAAAGTTCCAGAAAAAGCAATTTTTTAGCAGATAAAAAGTAGATGAATAATTGCGTAGGATTGGAGCTGAGAGCTTAAAAGCTTGCCGTGACTACTAGTGGATATGGGTGGTTTTATTTCTGGATGACAAAAATTTTTTAAAATTGATTTCAACAATAGTTACACAATTCAATGACTATATGACAAGCCATTGAGTTGTACACATTAAATGGGTAAATTCTGTGTTATATTTCAGTAAAGCTATTATATATGTGTATTATTATATGTACATTATATCCCAGTAAAGCTGGGATTAAATATTGAATTTTAAACCCATCCAAAAAATTCAGTCCTATTCTTTCCTATTATATGTGTTGCCTCAAAATAAAAACAACTAGCAAAGAGTTGCTTAAATAGCATGACCATGATATTCTAAAATGGCTGAGGCTCCTTTATAATCAGTTTGCTTATTGAATAAAAACTATTCTGCTTACAACCTAAAATAATCTTATGCTGAAATAAACAAAAGAACCTTCCTTTAGTCAATCTCCTTCTTACCTCCTCTACTTTCAAGTCATTCTTCTTAAATTTTTTTTCATGTCCAGGTTATATCAAAAGCTTATTTGCTTAAAACAAGAAACCTTACTCATCTTGCCATGTCTGTAGGGCAGAGATATGGGGTGCTTCTGGCTCAAGCTCTTTAAGGTTTGGAGTCAAGCCACCAGCCAGGGCTGGGGATTGGCTGAAGGTTTCACTGGAGTTGGAAGATTCGAGTCTAAGATGACTAAGGTACAGTCCGGAAGCTCTTGTTCCACAAAGTGAATCAATGGCCATGTTTGTATTAGAGGTGGAGATACAGAAAAAGACAAAGGGCTTAAAATGATGTTGAAGCCAAGGTTAAAGGCACGATCTGAGCCATACATATCACCCATCAGGACATGGAAGAGCACATTTGAAATAAGAAAGAAAGAGGACCAAGGGTAATAGGACTCCCTTTCGTGTAACAGGGATCTGCTGCCACCTTTGAATATAAACCTTGCTGCTCCATCACTGGAGACTTATTTTAAAGCCAACATTTCTCTCTTTTCCTTTCTCTTCTCTTCCCCAACCACACAGGAAGCAAGATTAATTTTCTCTCGTCCTAAGCTGAGTTATCTGTCCTCCCACTCTCTGCTCACAAGAATAAAGAAACTCCAGACCTGGAAACTGGAACAATAGTTCTCGGAAGAATTATAAGTTCAACATTAATTAGGTCTAATAACAAAGACACTTGGAATACAGCCCTTGTCTCCCCTTTTTTTAAAGTCCTCTGTTCTTCCTGGCAGTTAGAATGGCAGCCTCTAAGATGTGAGTCAATGGCCCCCTTTCTCATTTGTGAGAAGTCAATAATTTTTTTTTTCTTTTCTCACAAACTTGTCCTCTTTATTGGATCAGCATTGGGGACAAGAAGAGAGCTTTTGTTATCAGGAAGGAGGGCTGCTGGGCTCCAGAGCACAATTTGGTTTTACACAATGGAAGTTAAAATTTGGCACTAATATCTCCACACTGCCATCCACCTGGTTTTGGTTTTCCAGAATTGAGGGTGATATTTGCATGAACATCTTCACACTGTCCTCTACCTCTCTCTCTTCTTGAACAAGGGCTATGACTCTGGTTCCTAGAATCGGGCAATTTCTACTGACTCTCAAGGACACAGGATCAATTTCTTTGTCTTGTCCTCAGGTAGTTAGGCTGGCTGACCAACTCAGAGCCCTTTTGATGCAAGCACTGGGGGAAACAAAAGTCCCCAGGATGAGCTGGACAATCCACCTGGATGTTGAGCCACACAGATGACCCATTAGGCCTTGCTTCTGTGCTCTTTTATGTTTTTATTCGATAGCTATAGAACTTCGGCGGTGAGAAATTCAGGATGTATTTGTTGCAGGCCATTGCTTATCATGCTGTCTACTGTAATTTAGGAATCAAAGGAGTGATCATTTTTCAGGAAGAAAGGAATTAAGTGTCAAAAATTGGTTGTTTTCTCCATATGCGGTAAGGCTTTCTTTTCCTCATCTTTGTTCAGGAAATATAACCTGCAATGATTTGAGTACAATATAATTCACACCAACTTCCATTTTCACAACCAACTGTGAGAAAACACCTTCAATTATTTCTGGAAAACATTTAGCTCTGAAAGGAGATGATCACAATCTATTGTTCTTTCAGTAGCTCATAGCTTTTGAATGGCCTCCATCACCAGAAGATACGACGGGTTTAAATCAGCAGCATAAGCCTGTCTCCTCCAATGTACTGTTGAATATAAAACCGAAGGCAGAGAAGCACCCATGGCAGTCACAAAAAGATGTTTATTCCAGGGCTGCAGGCTCAGAATAAATAAACTGTCAAAAAGTCTATTCACATCCTATCTTCAGGCATTGTAGCATATTTGTCCCCCACCTTGGATTCACCTGAGAAGATTTCTTTGCAATAAAGTTTCTAGGATTACATACTTGCAGAATTGTTCAAATAAAAAAAATGATTTTTTTCCGGAGAACAACCAAGTTTTTAAGACACTGGAGTAAATAGAAGTAATCTGTGAATTTGATTTAGTGATTTTAATATTAGTGGTAAACCTTTGCTGTCCCCTCCCCATGGCCGTGGTCCTAGTCCATGGTATTCGTCTGTTTTCTATTGCTATAACAAAATACTTGAGTCTGAGTACATTATAAAGAGATTAGTTTGACTAGTGGGAATTTGAGTTAAATTTTAAACAATGGAAAGGATTTTGATAGAGATTTATGAGATGAGCCCTTTAGAGTAGAGGAATAATACCATGTAAGTAGCAGAAATGTAGAAATGTAGGATGTAGGAGGAGATGGATATTTATTGAATGTTAGTTTAGAGGGAGTGTCCTGTCAAAACTAAGGTTGCTATTGGAAGTTTATTTGAGGAAGGATTTAAATAAAAGGCTAAGGAATTTGAGTTAGACTACCGTAAATTATTACATAATTTTGAACAGATAAGAAGCTTGGAGAATGTAATCTGGCCACCTGGAATAGTTGTACTGTGAAGAGGAGCCCGTATATAGGAAGCTATTGCAGTAAGCCTGAGTGATCATGGGCCATGAATGGGTGATATTGAGGGATGATGGTGAGTGGCCATTGTGGGGTTCTACCTTGGAAGGGATCAATGCAGTTCTTGTGGGTCTCCAGTTAATTCCCACAAGGGTAAGCTATTATTAAAAAGATAAGCCTGGCCACTGAGTCCTTCTGACTTCCCATCTTGCCATGGATTCTCTCACTCTCATAAGCTGCCACCATGATGCCATCTACCATTTTTATGAAGCACTGGGGGATTTTATCAGGATGGTGAACACCATGCTGTTTGGATGCTCCAAACACTCATATCATTAGCCAAATAGATCTCTTTACTTTATAAAATACCCATGCTCAAGTATTCTTTTAGAGCAATGGAAAAAGGACTGATATATCATGGACTAGGTCCATGGCTATAGGAAGGAAAGAATAAATGTTTACTGCTAATGTAAACATATTCCCATTTCTTATTGAAAACTTCAAGACATTAATTTACTTGTAGAAATGTATTTTAAGGTAGCTTCATGAACATGTACAAGGAGCTGGAGACCATGTATGGGCCCAGTGTTGCCCTGAGTGCTAGCCTTCTGCCCTTCCTTCTTCACCCAACCCAATATCTTTGCAGAAATGGGTAGTTATTTTAATCATTAGACCTCAACTCAAATACTGCCCTGAAAAAGCACAGCACCCCCAATCCACATGATCAGGGGTTTACATCTCTTTTCAGTTGTACCCCTTTGTTTTCCATCTTAGTAATAATATCTATGATGGCAATTTCACGTTAAAGATTTATTTCCTTTTCCCAACTCTTTCTTAAGAACATAGACTCCAAAAGAATTAGGGGTCTTTATTGTCTTGTGCAGAACTTCATTTCAAGCACTTACAACATAGCTTGACATATAATAAATATTAAATTAATGAAGAATTTTCTAATGTATTTCCTCCATGACTTATTTTTATATATGTCTTATAACTGTACACTTTTTTGCCAGAACCTTGCTAAAAAACTGAAACAAAGAATATGAGTAGATTACATTTTAGAAATGGTTGTTCTCTAAACTCTTGAATGCTGAATACAGTGGCCTCGGCTTTATAGACTAATGCGTAAAGAAATTTAACAATGATCAAAATCTCATCTCAAATTCTGCAGAAAAATTAAAACTGATACTCTGAATAACATTATCAGGAATACTCCTCATTAACTAGCCAAACAACCTGATGGACAGTCAGGGGCATATCATTTCTCCACCATGAAGCCTAGCTTCCTTAATTATGGAAAGGGCATTTTTGTCTTGGATCTTTACTTAACCTTCTGACTTTCTCTCTGGTCATACCTTAAGGGCTCGGATGCTTCCTGGTGATTGGACTCAGCTATCTGCTGGGATGGAGAGGTACAGGGGCATTGTGACCCTAGTGCTACTCTTCCCTTTGCAGCCTCGTGGTGGACAGAAGAGTGCATGTGCTTGATAGTATACTGCAAGGAGTTTAGCCTAGGGGCTCTGAATAAAGTCTGATTCTTTCCAGAATAAAGCATTCTAGTCTATTTCCTTAGAATACTTCTTTTTTAACCACTTGCTGTTCATCTCTGTACTCCATATTGGGAGAAGTCTTCTGGCTTTAAAATCGTAATGATATTGTCCCTTCTCCACAGAGAGTTTCTTTAAAGTGATGCTAAGGAATTGACTTCTGTGACTTGGGTTCCTTTAGTTTCTTAAAAGTCAGGTATAAATAGTATTTAAATTGATAGAAAGAATGTTTAGAATATCCAATGAGTTCATAAAAGCTGGCCATTCCATTTAAAATTCTGTATTGGATACTTGAAAATGACACATTTTCTGTCTTATCAAAATGTTTGCCAGCCAGTACAGAACTCAGTTTCAGAATGAGTAACGAAAGCATGTCATGGAGTCAGACATCAAAGTTTTGAAGAAGAAACTTCAGTAGCATTCTCAAGTTTCTTCTTAAAGGAAGATATATTCAACCCCCAGCATTTTAAAAAATAAAATTCTCTAATCTCTATATTATTTTACACTCTAAACTACTAAAGGTCATAGATTGTATATTTAAGGAAACAGAGAAAGGAAATGTGTATAGGGATGTTTATTTTCAACAATCGGCATATATTCTGTGAAAACATGAGCTTTGTTTTATTTTTACTTTGTGATGGTTGGAGATGTTCATATATCCTCTTATGAGATAACAATGGTTCTTCAAGGTCATTATTTACGCAATATACAAAGAGGATATTATAAGAAGAAAGATAGGAAGAAATGTTGGAACATTCCTTTAGATATTGCTAAACTAAATTCCTAACCAAAAATTTACATCCTTTGTATGTGGACTATGAAACTCTGCAAAAGCTATGAAAAGTAATTTCAGAAAGCAGCAGGAAAGCTAAATAAATTAGTTTTTATTACAGATAGAGTGCTCTCTCCTCTGGGTGCAGATGGTGACTAATCACTTGGGTTTATTAAGCACTATCATAGCTTTTCAGTGGGATGTAAAGCCAGGGTTCAGAAGAGATATCCTCTGGCAAATCTCATCAGACATTCCTAATTTTCTCTCAAGTTAAGAAAAAAGAAAGCATTGCTTCTGGAATGTTTTCATTGCTTTAAATATCTTTATTCAGGGCTATGCACAAACTCAGGAAAGACTGCATGAGGTTGGAGTGAAACTGAAATGCTCAACAGAAATTGTATGTGTCTTCTCACCAGAAACTGCTCTATCAAGTTAAAAAATCCAGAAAATTCTAACATCCAGGCAAAAAAGCTCCAAAGCCCTTTGATTCACTGAAAGATTCACACAGACCTAATAATGGAAAATGCCATTATCTCCAACCAGAGCAAGTGTTTACTACTTCTATAACGGCAAATGCATGGCACCCCTCACCTTATCTGGAAACCAGAGAGGAAATCTCACTTTTAGGATGCATGATAGATCCCTCTAATGTTTTTTTAATACACTAGCAAGCAGCTTTGCTTCAGGTTTGCATCCCACATAATCCCCCTATGTTTAAAGGAAAGATAATAATTTATACATACCCCATAATGATCTCCTGCTGAGAAAGTAATTGCCCTCAGTAAAGAGTGTATATCAATGAATAATGATGAGATTGCTTTCAATTAAATGGATGCCAACACTGGGATGCTCCCATATGCATACCTGGATTTGGTACGATGATGATGATGTTCCCTGGCAATCAATATTTTCAAAAGCAATAATTTGTTTTTGGTAACTATCAGTGTAAGAAGTTCAGTGCTAATTGTCTTTTTGTCTTAATTGGTTTTCTTAAAAATCTAATAAGATAATATATATCTTATATGTAAAATCCTACTAACTTTTCCCCTATGATACAGATAGTTACTCTGATATCTGCTGCTTTCTATAGGGTTCTTCATTTTGTCCCCAAGTCTACCACAAGTTTAAAATGAGATTCAACGGCCCATCAAATATGCTGTTACTAAATTTACCCTCAAGGTGATGTTTCAACAGGTAAGATTCTGCTGGTATAAGATTGGTTTTTGAAACCCTATACATCTCAAGCTAGGTGAACAAACTTTCAACATGTTTTAAAGAATCAATGCGGGGAACAATCAAGTAGAAACAAGAAAACATTTGCCAAATAGCTCCAAAATAAAAAGAAAACCTTGTACCACAGGCAATCTTCCCAAAGAATGTGTGTCTCTTTACATTGCACTGTGTGCTTGGCTTGGAAATGACCATGAGGGATTGTCAGAGGAACATTATGTGGCATTTAGGCAGGATGACTTCAGCCTAAAGGGTTTTAGGGCAGGCAATATTGAGAGAATTTTGAACCCACTTCTACCAAGAATAAAACTCTAACATAAAGGAGTCTAGTGCATAAAACACAGGGAAAAGACCCACACTATCATGGCTTCACTTGTACAAATAAATAATGTAAAATCTTTCCACCACCCACAGTGTATTTTTGTTAGGGGTGTGTGTATGTGTGTGTGTGTGTGTGTGTGTGTGTGTGTGTGTGTGTGTGTGTGTCCATCAAATTATCAGACATAAGGATTAAATGAATTTAATTTAATAGGGCAAGGAGAAATGAGGACCACAACTAATGGCCAATGAGATGCAAGAATGTGTTCACTATGGTGATTCTGGATGCGTGAATTTCAGGATCATTTAGAAGAAGTTGAATGATGTTAGTGATATAGAGATATGTGAAAGCAGCCAATTAACTATCAGGACTCTCATCCTTGGTGCTTGACAGGGGAAGGAGTAAGGAGTAATGGTCATTCTGGGGACAGGGAATGATGCAGATATGATGAGGAGCAAGTGAAGTAAGAGGCTGCTTATTCTGGTCTCTAAACAGCATCGTCTGCTTCCTGTTTTCATAATGACGATGGGATGAATGAGTGGACATTCATAAGGATTTCCTCGGTGACAACTCAGAGGTTGATTTGGAGGGATGGTGTCAGCTGGTTGGTATTGTATGGAGAGAGGATAGGCCTGAAGGAGAACAGTGGAGAGACAGACCAGAGGACCTGGTGGCCCTGGATACAATCTGGAGAATGTAAGTTGTTGGTAATTAAATATAGCCTATCAGAGATTCAGACATGCAGGGAAAGTTAGAAAAAGATAAAGAGTTTAATACCTGAGAAGACGCCAAAGGAAAGCATCATAAAGCATGATATCCCAATCAAAATAATGTCAGAGTTTGGAATAACTGTATACCTTTAGTGTGGTGACAGAAGACAATTATTACAGAGAGAGAGAGAGAGAGAGAGAGAGAGAGAGAGAGAGAGAGATAAGAACCAGCACTTCTCTACTCTTTCTTAACTGTCATATTCCTCTTGGTGATGCTGTATCCTGCTAGTACCTTGGCAAAGTCAATCTTCAGCATACATATTTTTTAAAAAACTTGTGATAATTATTTCATAATAAAAATGTTGTTTCACATATTTTTAAAAACCTGTGATAAGTTCTTAGAAATAACCACCATTGAGCAGGGAAAGCAGAGGTGATGCAGGGACCTAAAAAGGCTGAACCAGCAACAGCAACAAAGCCCAGAGAGAGAGGTATCTGAAAGGGAAGGTGCTGAATCTGGCTAGTGCTTCGAACTATCAGATAATATGCTCATCAGAGAGTGTAGATACGTAGTTCATCACTAGTGAGGGAAGTGTAGGCAGGATGTAGAACCATCCCCGATTTATGTTGAGGTGGAGGAGAAAAGCAGGGTGCAAACCTCATGGGAAAGTGGAGTTACAATACACTTAAATAAATTTACATAACTATTTTATAATAAAATGTTGTTTCATAAATTAAAGTCCTGCGTGCATCCAGACCATAGAATATCATTTAGTGATAAAAAAAAGGAACCAAGAAGGCTCAAAATGGAATGACATAGCATTAAGTGAAAAATGCATGTAAAAAAAGTTGTAAACTATGTGTGATTCCAACTATTTGACAAGAGGCAAAACTGCAGCAACCATATAAAGATAGGTGGTTTTTAGAAATGTGTGGAAAGGGTGGGGCTGGAGTAAGAGACGAATAGCTGCAGCCCTGGGGATGTTTAAAGCAATGAAGCTGTTCTGTGTGATGTGATAGTGCTAGACATATATTTGTTTGTCAGAACCTACAGAATGTACGGCACAAACACTGAACCCCAATATCAATCATGGTATGGACTTTAGTTAGTAGTAATGTATTGATGTTGGCTCATTTGTAAGGGATGTACCACACTAGTGTACCCTGTTAATAACAAGGGGAATTATATGTGTGTTGAGATGGGGACAGAGACCATTATGAAACTTTTTGGTAGTTTCTGCATGAATTTTCGGTAAACCTAAAACTTTCCCAAACTATAAATCTCTTAAATATTTTTTCAAAATTTATTTGGTATAGGGCAGAGGTGTGTAGTTCAGTGGTAAAGCATGGGGTTAGCATGTCTAAAGTCCTAGGTTCAGTCCTCAGTGCCAAATGAAAATTGTATTGTATGAAGTAAAAATAGTATAAAAGAAAGAGTTGAACAGCACTTATGAGTCTTTAAAGGAATCTCAAAAAAATCGAGATATTTTAATGTTGCTATTATAATATTGCAGTATTTACTTTAATAAAAATCTTTGTTCCAAGTTAGTAATGTTCAGTTTGTATGATTATTTGTTTGTTATTGAGAATTTAATTATTTTCTTCTGAAGAGGAACAATAGGAGAAAAATGACAGTCTTGTTTGCCTATGAAGACAAAAGAGTTAGTTCACATATTTCAGGGCTGGCACTAGCTATACCATCCTTAGCTTATGAGAAGAGAGATTTCGCACATAAATGACTCCTGATAAACAGATAGGCTTTGTAAGATGTGTGCAGTGCCCCTAAATGGAATGATCACTTTATATGCAAATTCACAAAGTACTACAAACTGGAACTAGTATTTCATTTAACTCACAACCCATGTAGCTGCCAACCAACAAGCATATGCTTGTACAAAAGACATATGTATGGCCAATTTTATCTCTGGTAAGGGGGAGTGCAAAAAAAATTGTGTCTCCCCCCCAAAAAAAAAACATGTTGTGTCTCCCTGCCATTTATTCACCATAGTCAGGAAAAGACAGCAACAAATAGGTCCATTGAAAACAAATGACACAAAATATATATTATGTTTCAGTAAAGAGAAAATTGTTCTGAAATTCAAAGATTCTAATGGGGCTGTGTTTTTTTTTTATATTTTTACTTTTATTTTTATTTTATCAGTATTATTGTTTTTAATTGATACATAATAATTATATGTATTTATTCTCTTTCTGAATAGTGACAAAGGGACAGTGCATCATGGTTCATGTCACATAGAACAGTAATGAGTATTTATTAACCAACACCCCAATCACCATCCAGAAATGATATGATGGGAGAAAAAAAGAGAAATTCAATCATGTTCTCATGCCATATGAACATGTGGGGCTCCCTCATTAGCTCTTTCTGGAATGTCTCCATCTCTAACCTGGAAAAGCTGCTCCTGTAAGAGCCAGCCAAGGGCCCCTGCCCCATCATCTGCTCTTCCCTCTACAGCGGCTGGGTGTGTCTTTGGAGGAGCCGCTGTGAAGCCGCTGATTTATAAGGTGTGTTTATATTTGGCTCTGAAGTTTGCTATGGGCCAAGCTGATTCAATTTTCTTTAGGTTTTTTTTCCCTCTGGAACAGAAAAAAAGAAATGAAAAACATATAATTATATTCATTTTAGACATTCCTATTTTAAAATGCAGGTACAACTTCAGTTACTACCTATCAGAGAAGTGAAATAATGGAAGTATAGATAATATTCGTGTGTGTGTGTGTGTGTGTGTGTGTGTGTTTGCAAATGACACAATTTTAAAATATAAATAAATGCAGTGAAAACAGCTTGTGCCATCCGTACATGGTTTGTGGCTAAAACGTGGAGCCTTCCCAGCTCCAGCTCCGAGTATTGTGGGGACCTTCCACATCACACTCCAACTGGAGAAAACTTACCCACGTGGTTCCTATAAAATACACTCTAAAGGAATTTTCCTTTGGGGTTTCTAAAACAAGCTTCGACCATGGCTTGTCAGACTCTCCCTTGTAAATCCTCAATTGGCCTCAGCTGCCACCGATCCGGGTGGGGAATAAAGCAGAAGGCAGATATATATTTGGGGTGGCCTTTGTTCAAGATCTCAAGGCAAGTTGAGTTCAGAAACTCACACACCTTTTTCACATTAAGGAAATTAACTTGGCAGAAGCATACGAGGCATCTCGCAAATCCAAGAAGACAGAATAGGCATTTTTAATGAATCACAGTCCATGAATCAGCAGTCAACTGTGGCTATCTGTCAGCTCCAAATAGCAGAATTCTAATTTTACAGCATCTGGGGTGGTGGAGTTTCAACGTTTTCTCCCAAGCACAGACTTCCCAGAACTCTCAGGACAGAGTCACCTTTGGTGTCATGTAATTATGACATTTGTGGTTCGGGTTAAAATTGGGCCAGAGGGCAATAGCCCTTTGGTCTTCTTAAGGCAGAGAGGGTTACGTTTATATGGCTCCCAGGAATGGTTGAAGACTGATGCACTGAATAAATCTAGCAAATGCTAGATTAGATTCCAGCGTAAACATACTAATATATACATTGGTCTTCATCAAAGCATCATTAATTTGACAAATACTTTTTTTAAAACCTTGAAGTTTTCCTACCTATAAAACGTAACAATTTTATTTCAATCTGGTGGAGGTGATGGGAAGAATCGACACTGTATCATAGTGCTGGAGGGTCCCCTGTCCTTGACCTGAACACTTCATAGCTTAAACTCTGTATGCCTGAGTATGTATCTGAGGGTTTTGTAATTGTTTGAGTTCTTTGATTTTTATCTCCAAAGGAGTTACTACCTCAAGAGGAGTTGCAATATGTTAGAATAATATCATTAAATGTAGCTCCTTTGACCCTCAAAGTGCCACCCTTATTTTGTAGCTGAAGAAGCAGACTGGGAGATGTTAAGTGACTTGCTCAAAGTAACATAAATCATGCTCTCAAACTTCAGTATGCATCAGAACCCTTTAAGAGCTCCGTATAATTCAGATAGATGGGCCTTATTTCAGAATTTTAAGTCAGTAGATCTAAGGGGGCCAGAGAATCTCCATGTTCAACAACTTCCCAAGTTAGGCTGACCCTGGTCCAGGATCATGCTTTAACAACTGGCTTAGAGAATTAGTAGTAGAAATGGTCTTTTATTCTGAATCTGGTACACTATAAGTGATCACCAACTGATCACTTGCCATCTGCAGAACCTGAGTGCTGTTTCCTTAAGAGGACTTCTAGAAATCTCTATTGACCTTTGCCCCCCTTCTGCCTCTGCTCCCATTCAGAACCTTTCCTTTATCTGATTAATTTCTCATGTCTCACCTTCAAACCTCACTTCCTCAGAGAGGCCTTTGATAAAATAATTTATAATTGAACACCCACTCAAATTTATGTCTGAAGTATGTCATTTCTCCAAACTCCGAGGGCTTGGGACTTTCATCTATTCAGTTCTTTTTTGAACAGATTCATATTACAGCACTTAGCATGGTAATTGTCACATAGGAGGTAGTAAAAAAAGTGAATATGTAAATTGGATCAAAGAAATCGTGAGATATGGTCTTAGTTTTCCCATCTATTAGCTATGTGACATTGGTTCCATGCTGTGACATTTTTAAATCCTAACACCCTCATTTGGAAAACACAGACAATGATTTTGGAAGACTTGTGGTGCAAATATTTTTTAATAAGCTCATGCACATGAAAGTGAGGTTTTAGAAATGTGCTCTTTGCTCTCAAAGCTATATGGAGCTCACAGCTGACAATAATTATTGGTCGAGTTGAATGGGATTTGGCTCATTTGGATAGGGTGATTTTTGCTCTTTCCAAGGAACTTAATTTTAACAGTTATTTATTTGGAGATGTGAAATGCCTCTGTTGTTAATGTAAGGGCTTGGCAAAGCTTTCACAGTATCTAATTCTTTCTCTTTCTTAAATACTAAATCAATGAAAGTCAACTTTTTAGAAAAATAATTTTTATATGTTTTAATTAGTTATACATGACAGTAGAATGCATTTATGAACTTCAATATATCATACATACATGGGATATAATTTCTCATTTTTTCTGAGTGTACATGTTGCAGAATCATATTGGTCATATAAGTCAACTTTTAAATGCAGTAGAACCACCTGCCACATGCTTTAAAGAAGATCTAGTAGGACTTTATTTTCCCAATGAATTTCTTACAAAACTCTGTAGTGGGTTGCATGGAAAAAATCAAGAGAGAGAAATGAATTACAGTAAATGGGGTAGAGAGAGAAGATGGGAGGGGAGGGGAGGGAAGGGAAGGGGAGGGGGGATAGTAGAGGATAGGAAGGGCAGCAGAATACAACAGACACTAGTATGGCAGTATGTAAAAAAGTGGATGTGGAACCCATGTGAATCTGCAATATGTATACGGGGTAAAAATGGGAGTTTGTAATCTGCTTGAATCAAATGTATGAAATATGATATGTCAAGAGCTTTGTAATGTATTGAACAACTAATAATAAAAAAAAATAAAAAAAAGGATCTCTTTCTTTGGATTTCCAGGTCTATGAGCTATGGAGCAAGCATCCCATTTATAAACTTCATCTTGTGAAAAATCTATAAAACTAAGCAGAAGCAGCCAGAGAGCAGAAAGATTGTTTAAAGTACAGTAGAGCTCTCTTGTTGGCAACAATCCATTTATTATTTTTAGTTTACAAACACCCACTCAGAATAAACCGCATGTGTAAAATCACTTACATGTCCATGGAGAATAATTATCAACAATTCACTTTAAATTTCTCCATATTTATGACCTATGCCATTGATCTTGTCAAATTTCTCTATGAGGAAGGACATAGTTGAAAAGTGAATAACCTAGGATTCTCCCTTGTTAGAGTTGAAGCAACTCTGAATATTAAAATCTTCCACGAACAATGAGGTTAAATAGTAGAAACTTCATGCCTGTGGACATTTTTCCTAAGGGGGTCATAGTGTATAAGCAGCTGAAGACAGGATTATTTCAGCTTTGCCTTTGAAGAGCTCTCCATTTATAAAATAGCAAACCTGTGCTTGAGGAATTGCAGATAGTAGAGAGAATTCACCTTCAAAATTGTCAAAGAGGAATGAAGATTTGCATTTCTCATTTGAAGAAGTGACCTTACAGACAATGATAGTGAAGGAGTTCACCTCCTGGATTTTACTTCACTAAGCAGCCAAACCTCACAAGTCTGATGATAGGGCAGGAAACCTTTTTTGGATCAAACCAATGGCTGATCTTGTCTAACACTTTGGCCTTGGAGAAAGAAATATTGAGAGATGTATCATGGCACACATATATCATATTCTGTCCAATAGTGTCCAACTTACAACGTGAACTGTCAGGGAACCGAGCAAAGAATTTTCTGTTGAAAACTGTGATGACTGACACACCTGTCTGAATCAAAATACCAGAAACTTATGTACCCCCCAAGTTGTTGTTGGTTCTTATTCCAAGAAATAATAGAGAAAATGTGCATGAATGAAGACCAATTTTGCAAAAGCCATGTTCAAAAATCCAGTCCCATATGGAGATATTGCATTTTTTAATTACCCATGGCTGACTTATTCTGCTGATTTTGCATGTGTAAGGATTCTCCCAGCATCTCTGAACTAAACTTCTCCTATACCTTGGAAACCTAGCAAGTTAAGTGCCTTATGCAAAGTTTGGGGGCAGGGCAGTGCCTGAGCCATGATCATACCTAACTTTCTTAAATTAAAAAGAATTTTTTTTTTCAAAATGGTGCTATTCAGATAGATTCTGTGAGGTCAGAACCTTGAACCGCTTCAAAAACAGAGGTTCCCTTCAAGATAGAAACCAAACATGGAGTAAATTCCAGCTGCTGTGTGATCTCCTCAGTAGAGATGGTAGCTGAGCTCAGCTTTTCCCTGTTGCTGATGTAGGAAGAGAATGGAAATGCAAACAGCATCTGCTAGCTCTTCCCTGCTGACTCAGAAAGTTCTCAGCTCAGCTACTTCCAATCACCTCCCCTCAGGTGCTCGGCATTTTGAAACATTTCCTTTAGCAGCACCACTTTCTCTCTTTCCATTTCCACTCAGGAGCTCTTTGAGTGCTATCAAATATCTACCCTATTAACAATCACCTTTCAATACAAGTCTGCCCCATTGTTAGTGTTGGTACCTCCTCCTGGAGGAAGCTGTAGTTCTCATGGAAGGGGGCCACAGAATATATTGGCATGTAGTATCCATGCACCAGGCCCCATTTGAAGTTGGCAGGGAGTCAAGACATTAGGCTCCTGCCAGGAACCATGTTTGATTTCCAGGTTCTTGATTCTATGCACTGACCTTTCTGATGTCCTTTGCTAACCTCTCTCTCTCTCTCTCTCTCTCTCTCTCTCTCTCTCTCTCTCTCTCTCTCTCTCTCTCTCTCTCTTTGTTTCTTTTCCTTCTCTCCATTTCTTCCTATCTTCCTGCTTCCTCTGCTACCCTACAATCAGGGTTGTACCTCTCCATACTCCTTTTCCAGGCTAAGCCCATCATTCCCACCCCCATCACACTTTTGCTGGGTGCTCCCCTGTGCTTTTCTCCCACTTTGTACTTTCAAGCAAAAATTCGTCTGTAGGATTAAAAATACATATGAACACATGCTCTAGGGAGAAAGCAAAGCTTTGACTATGTTAAAAGAAAAACTTCAGACAAATTAATTTTAATAGAGTTTATTTGAGCAAAGAGGGATTCATGGATCAAACAACACGCAGCACCAGAAGAGGTTCAGAGAACTTCCCCAGCAGTGCAAGAAGTGAGATTTTTATAAGCAGGAAGGCAAAGCAGAAAAATTACCTGATTGGCTATAGCTAGGCATCTGCCTTGTTTAGATAAGGTGTGATGAGTTGGCTGCCTGTTATTGGCTGCAACCTGACAATTTGTTATAAATAAATACAACCAAGTTAGGTTTCTGCTTGTTTATGTACTAAATTAGGTATCAGTTTGTTAAGTAGGAACTGGAACAAATTCATTCTCAGGTTAATGGCCTTTTATTCACTTTGCCTTAAAAAATATAATACATAATCACATGTTATCAGTGGTCATCTTGCGTTGTAGGATTATTGGTGTTACTTAAGTCTCCCTTTTATATATTTTTCTATTATACTCAGCAATAAAATAGAAAATCAATTTGCTCTGCAACTTCCTTGAAAAACTACCTAAAATAAACACCTTACTCTTTTCTTGAAATTTTTAGCAAAATTTCATGATTCCTTGGCAAAGAGGTAACATTCTGTATGCAGTTTAATGTGACTGCAGCATCTTGAGTTGTAACTGCCATGATTGCCTGAGTTACTCTGCTTGATTTTTTTCTGCATAGTTTCCCAGTATACTATAAATAGACAAAACCAACAGAAGGACATGTGGAGCTTTTCAACCAGACCCTCACACCAAGGATGCACCCGACTCTTTGATATTAGCTTTAGATAAACCAGTTACATACAGGCTGGAAGTCACCTTTGTCCTGACCAACAAACAGCCCTTACCTTAGGACCAAAATGCAGGGATCTGCTTGATTTTTCTGTTATTTGGGTCCATGTTTCTGTTGGTAACTTTCCTAATAAATCACATTCTGTGCAGTTCTAAATCTTTCTGCTTCTTTCTTCAGTCTCATCTGGGGCTGGTCCTCAGACACTGGAACTGGGCAATTCCAGACACATTTTACTTGGAGGCTTTGAATTCTTTTTGTGGATATTTATGTTAAGATGTAGAACCTCCATTCTTCAAATTATTATTTAGCCAACACTGAAAAGATTTAGTATAGATATGGATCATATAAAGATGTTTCTTTCAGTCATCATCAGACACATACAACAGAATATACCATATAGTCTAGAAGTTTTTTTTTTTTTTTGCCATCTATGTATGTATACTTGGTGATGTTCACCTAATAATGGAATCACCTAAAAACCCATTTCTCAGAATGTGTCTCCATGTATTAAGAGACATGTGTCTGACTGTATATTGGATAAATTGTAATTAAATCCAATATTAAGTTTAGTAATGCTAAATGTGCCTGACACACACATATTTCATTGAAATAATGACAATTCTGTGTTTTGTAGAGAAATATGGTAATTATTCAGTATATTAATTTTTCTTGGATTTTGTTTTAAAAAAATTTTCCAAAACAGAAAAATTCTGTAGTAAACAATCAGACCTACTGAAACCTACTAGATTCTATATTAACATTTTGCTAATTTATAACATACATATAAATTTATATGTACTTCTAGTTATCTATCAATCTATTTTTTAGATCTATTATTTATAAACTCTACCAGCCCTTCCAGATAAGTGAAAAAACTTAAGTAGCTCGCCGAATGATTTAATCAATATAGATCATCAAGTAGGATAAGTTGGATAGTAAAGATTACTTAAGTTCTTGAACTTAAGAACTTGAAGTTCTTAATTATATCTTTGACTGTTGAATTTTTTTTTTCAATTTCAGGTTTTTAAAAGTTAAATTATTTATTTATTCTAATTTGTTATACATGATGGCAGAATGCAATTCATTTCATATTACACATATAGAGCACAATTTTTCAAGTCACTGGTTGTACACAAAGTATTTTCACACCATTCGTGTCTTCATACATGTACTTAGGGTAATGATGTCTAACTCATTCCACTCTCATTCCTACCCCTTGCCCCCTCTTTCCCCCTCCCTCCCCTTTGCCCTATCTAAAGTTCCTCCATTCCTCCCATGCACACCCCTAACCCCATTGCCATTATAAGTCAGCATCCTCATATCAAAGAAAACATTGGGCCTTTGTTTTTTGGGGATTGGCTTACTTAACTTAGCATTATATTCTCCAACTCCATCCATTTACCTGCAAATATCATAATTTCATTCTCATTTAATGCTCAGTAATGTTCCATTGTGTACATGTACCAAAGTTTCTCTATCCATTCATCTACTGAAGGGCATCTGGGTTGGTTCCACAATTTAGCTATTGTGAATCATGAATTGCATTTTAACTACCCAAGTTTTAATGTTTTCCCCTGCTGTGTTTGGTGTCTCCTATTCATCTTGAAATCAACTGCATTACTTCACTTTATTTGATTAAAAATAAATGATTTATAAAAATATATGATTTTTATAATCATTTTCATTTTGCTTTCTCTGGTTAAAAGAAATGGTCCAAAATATATAATTTAATAAATATTAGTAGACAATGATTTATTTGCAATTTAAGAATAAACATTGTTTTATTAAAAGTCATTATTATGTCCTCAGTCCACATCAGGTACCTTTGCTTTTCTTTCTTTTTCTTTTTTCCTTTCTATGATTATTTTTATGGTATCAGGACCCTTCTTTAAATGATTTTCTTGAAGTTTACATAAGAAAATAACTTTGGCCCCAGTTTCCCTTCTTGCCTCTATTTAACCCATTCTCCCTTTATTGTCCTTAAGTAAAGGTTGGATTGTGTCACTTCCAGCTTGAAACTCATCAGCATACTCTCATAGCATTAGAGTAAAATCTTGGTTCCTTATCCTGGCTGAGCAGGCCCCTCTAGTTCAGCCTGGCCTGGCCACTTGACTCCTTGCTCACTACACTCCGTCTTACACTCATCTTACCCCATCTGCTCTGTCTTGGTTTTTCCAACACTCCAATCCTGGTCCTGCACATGCTATTTGTACGATCTCAATACTTTTACTCTAGACTCCTTCATGCCGTTTACTGAAATATTAGTTCCTAAGCCAGGTCTTTCCCACAACTTCACTGGAAGCACTTCCGAAGGTAGCATCCCACCCCACAAGGTGAGAGCCTAGCCCCACAAGCCTACCCCCATTTCAGATGTCAGTCACAAATCCCTGACCACTGGCACTTGAAGTTCACCAGTTATACATTTAAGAGGTTCCTTCAGCCCTCTTCTGTTTTAATAACTTGCTAGAATGGCTCATAGCACTCGAGAAAGCACTTAGCTTATATTTACTGGTTTACGATAAAGGATTCTATTAATGAAAATAGATGAGCCACCTGATGAAGAGATGGAGGTACATACAGTGAGGTCCAGAAGGGTTCTCAGGGCAGGGGCTTCTGTCCTATGGAATGGAGCTGGGGTGCACAACCTTCCTGACACATGAGGGACGCATCACCAAAACAGAAGTTCCCCACACCTCATCACTGAGCAGTTCTTATGAAGGTTTCATTATATAAAAATGATGAGTGATCATTAACTCAATCTCTAGTCAGTCTCTTTCCTCCCTCTCATCCCCACTGGTTGGAGAAAGTGAGGCTGAAAGGTTTCTAATCAAGATTTGGTCTTTCTGGTGACCATCCCCCCTGCCAGAGTTACCTTATTAGAATAAAACATGCCTATTACTCAGGAAATTCCAAGGGATAAGAAGTTTATTATCAGGAACCAGAGACAAACAGCAGATATATATAATATTTTTTATTAGGCCACAGGATTTAGAAAACTATACAGGGTACCATAGGGGAAGTGTTCTGGATTAAAAATTAAATATTGGAACTTGATGGACCCTTATGACTATTTGTTGTTCAATTCTCTCAATGCAATATGAGAAAACTGTGGCTGAGTATCATGAAGTGACTTATCATGTATGCCACAGGATATCTGCTACTTGCTTTTAATGAGCAAAGCACCTACTTCAATACCAAGCCATGCACAAATAATGCACTAATGTCAACTGTCCCTGGTTTAATGAAAGACTACACATTTTTAATTTGTCTTGTGCTCTGGGCTACAAGTTGGCATTTCAATTTAACCTAGGTCCTTTGGGTATCTCAAGCCTTCATATTACTTGATTTTTTAAAAGCTGTATAAATTGTTTTCTTTGGATCTCTAGTAAATTCAGTATTGGGAAGAAAACATTAATTGGAAAGGTCAAGAACATGTCCCAAAAGAGATTGAATTTAATTTTCAGTTAAAACCTCACAGAATGCTGCTCGCCTTTTTAAACACATAAGTAACTTAGCCTCTCCATAAAACAGAGCAATTATATCAGCTGACTAATTCTTCTGCTTTCCCATCCCCCTCCCTCTAGCCCAAACTTAAAATGATTTCACATGTAATGGCCTAAGAATCTCTGTATTTAAATTAAAGCAACAAACCACTTAAAACCTGAGTTGTATAACAATCATGAGAATGTCACATCAACATTATGGTTATTTTCATTATGATTCACTAACTAACCATGTGCCTATGGTGTACTGGGGGCCCCCACTGTGTCCTCCATATGAGCTCAATGGCATGCTGTGAGCTTTTGGTGCCAGTTTAGTTATGAAATGTGGCTTCATTTTCGAGCCTGTGTTTGAGGATGTGAATATATAATTCTAACAGACATAATCTCAACCTGTGTACCTATTTACTTTAGGAAATAGCATGGCAGCCTATGACCCAAGGTCAATTGCAACAAGCAACTGACATATTGTTAAAAAAAATAGAATATATACCAGGAATAATGATGAATAAGTTTTACATTTCTCTTGTTAAATCATATATATCCTATAATTTTGTCTTCACCATTTAATTATTTTTTACACATAATCAGAAGCTATTCTATGAGTTTCTGGTGAATTGTGAGAAGAACAAGTGTATCTCAGTGGTGAAAGCTTTGAAGTCAGACTCATTCAGCTTTAAATCCCAGCTTTATTGAGTCTTAGTCTTGAGCAAATGAATTATCTAAATCTAAGTTTCCTTATCTGTAAAATAATACCATGCATCTTATAAATTGCTGTTAGAATAAATAAAGCAAAGTATGCAAAGTCCTAAGCTCCAAGACAGGTGCAGAAAAAGTCTCATTGACTTTTTATGCAAAATTCCATATGGTGGCAACTCATTTTTGCTAAAACAACATCTAAAGTCAAAGAGCAGATAGGTTTGGTATTATATCACTTCTCTTGTTTGCCAGTCAAAAGCCTGAGTCATTGAAGCATTTATATTTTCAATAGGTGAAATTTATTAAGAAATAACTTTAAGAATCAGATTATTACCAAGTAGAGCAGTTTGTAAAATACTAGGCAAAAATTCCCTGCTGCTTCTTTTACCAATAACTAAGTTTATCTATTTATCAGAAACAGACTTATTGAAAAATTTGGCATTATAGAATATTTTGTTATAGTTTTGAAATGGGAAGCATGTTTTAAGATTTTGCTAAGTCATTAAATGGTAAAAATCATTCATCCTTTTCTGAACACAATAGGGTAGAATTGACTCATCCTGATGTACTTCTCCAGCCCTATTGGAAAACCTGCACCGTCTTTAGAGATTTTGGTTGGAGAAAATATGAAAAGGATCATCTCAATTGTAAAGAGTAATTGCTCTCTACACTTTTCTGTATTCATGTAAACACAATCCATAAAAATGTGGGAAAATTTATTTTATAAACTTGGTATCTAATTGCCAATGGTATTCTAGAATGACAGTCTTAGGTTTGAATTTATCTTTTGTAAAAAGTAAAGGGGGGAGGAAATAACGTTTTTGAGAAAATAATTTGGAAGATGATTGGTCCAGAAAGTAAAACCTTAGGCATGTGTTATGTGGCATGTGGCAGGTGAGTGGAGTGGGTCAAGTATGAATGTATCAAATCTGAAGAAGTTTCCAGGGTGCCCTTTCCCAACCCATGTACCTGTCCTGTCTAATCACTCTTCAACTCCCAGGTCAATTATCATCTCTTGGAAGTTTTTCTAGAATATTCATCTAACTCCTCACAGAAGGGTTAGTTGCTCACATAATTTGTAGTTGTAGATTTATTTTCATTCTATTGTATTAATGTGTTAACCTGTTAAATTCTCTACCTACATTGTAAGGCAAATACTAGACATATTTTTTTGTTCAATAAGTGTAGAAGTCATGAAGCTGAGGGCAAGGATAGGAGATGGGAAAAGAAAGGAGAGAAATAAAGAAAAAGAAAACTAAGTGAGGCCTGACTTTTAAGAAATACAAAGGCACCGATGGTTGCCATTATTTAAGGTTTCCATGTGAACAAAACAAAATCAAAGATGTGGAAGGAAAATGTCATACTTTCAATGACCTGACAACATTAATGAAGGAATTATAGCCCATCAACAAGGCGAGAACAAGGTCACCCATCTGGATGAATTTGGTTCCAGGAGAGAAACTTATCATATGAGAGCAATCTTTCAAAATAAGCCAGTGTTTGAAGTTCATTACCAGAAACACCCAAGACAAAATTCCCATCTTAATAGGGGTATTCTTCTAATTTACCTGCTGTTATGTAAAAAATACAGTAATATTGTATCATTTCTATGAGTTTCACAATATGCAGATATCGCTCAAAAAAATCACACCTGTGAATAAGCATCCATTTTCTTCTACCACCTTTGTAAGGTCAGACCAAAAGGAGGCAGATTAAAAGGCTGCTGAACAAGGCTTTATTGAGATTCGCTCTCAGAAGAGACCCTCCAGACCAACAGAGCAGGTCCCGGGAGTAGTGTGGGCTCAGCTGGATTGGAATTTTTATTGGGCTTAGAGCAGGAAGGTAGGGCTTAGGACAGGAAAGGGAGGTTTTTTGAGTCCCCTGCCCTACTGGGATTGGTCAGGGGAGCTTGCTGAGCTCCAGGATTGGTCAGGAGATCCCGCTGATTGACAGGTGGTTCTTTAAACCATGCTCGTTGCCTGGTACTTTGTTCCCTTAGCCACCCCAAAACGACCTAACATCCTGCACTCCCCAGCTTTATATTCCTAAAATGCTAATTTTTCATGTCTTAGGCCACCCATTTAAGCGGAATGATCACTTGCGGGACAAACCTTGTAATGCCCTGTAAGCCTTGATTCTTTCTCAACTCCCTATCAATCATGTCCAACTGGCTCACCTCCAAATTTATCAAGAAGATTTATTTTTCCTTTTTGTATCAAAGTGAGAAATGTTTTTAGGATGAAAGAGTTTTTCAAATAAATCATATAAAATTTCACACTTTAAAAAATGAGTTGCTGTTCACTGCCCAATTATATAGTTCTGTATTTTTTATTGGTACATTTATAATTATACACGATAGTGGGATTCATTGTTATATATTCATACGGCATATAATTTAAATCAATTTCACTTCCCAGGTTCTCCCCTTTTTCTCTCTTCTTGCCTCCCCTGATCCCATTATTCTACTTTACTGGTCTTCCTTCTATTTTCATGAGATCCTTGCCCCACTTTGTTTTCCTCTCTAGATTCTAAACATGAGTGAAAACACATGTCCCTTGACTTTCTGAGTTGGGCTTTACGGAATGCTCTCATGTTCCATTCATTCTCCTGCAGATGACATAATTTCATTCTTATTTATAGCCAAATAAAACTTCTTTATGTATACATGCCACATTTTCCTTATCCCTTCACCTACTGATGGACACCTAGGCTGGTTCCTTAATTTGGTTATTGTGAATTACGCTGCTATAAACATGGCATATAATTCTGTCTTTAGTTATGAACCTAATTTTCTCTGCTGCCCTCTTTAATGTGTAACTATCATAATTCACATTTTATCTGCTATTTTCTCTTGGAGAGATTAAAATACTTCAGTGTAAATATACACTGGATGTAAATATCCTCTAGCTCCTGTGACTGACTCAGAGAATTTCTGAAGGTTATTTGGAAACAGGAGATATCGAAGGTCACATCAGGGAGGCAAGTCACCAGAAAGGTTCCCAATACTCTGGAACAGGAGCTGGAGATCCATTCACCAGAATAGGAAGTCTCAGAGAGGTCCTAGAATTAGGGTGGCACTTCTAGAAAATTCTACAGGTTCCATGATTAAGAACTATTAGTTTTCCCCTTTTACTGCAATTGATATATGCTGTTTACTACTGTTCCCTTTCCACTTCCTGCAGAGTAATTTTTTTTTTCCTAATTGGGCCCTACCTGCTTTGCAGTCTCCTCTGCTCAAATTTCACTGTAGATCTCCAAGAAAACTGAATACCTTCCTACCTCTGCACTTGTAGAAATGATTGCCTATTATTTAGGTAAATTGCTCTTTTCTCCTTGGACTTCCAACTACTGATATTCTGTTCTTCCTCCAAGGAACAAATCAAAGCCCTTTTGTCATAGTCTTCTCCACTCCCAAGACTGGTAGTTGACCCTATTTTCTGCCCAGTTGTAAATCTGGCAAATTACATACAAAAACATCTTTTGGGTTGGCTTGCCCAGTCAGGCTTCTCTAAAGGGAGATATGAGGCATTCCCCAAGTCAGGTTTAACCCTCAGATAGGCTTTGTAATTTGAAAACTCCCACAAATTAAATGAGTTTTCTCACCACACCTACCTGACTCATGTGAAAATAATAAAGTCTTTCTTGCTCTTCAATAAAGCTTGTTTGTATCTTCAAGGAAAACATTTTCCATTTCCTGTAAAAATTTAATTGCTTTAATACTATTACAGAAAATTTAAAAAATAAATAATAGAGAAGCTACCCACAACTCATCATTCCGGCACAATGATTACTGTATTTTCTTTCAGTCATCCTTAAAACACCTCTTTTCCATGGTTGTATTTCTAGTATACAGGCCATGCTGGGCCTGGATTTTCTCTTTTAATACTCTATAAAACTCAGTATTCATCATTTGTTTATATAATGAAAGACAAATTTTAAAAATAAGACTGTTTAATGGAATATTATTTTATTAGTTTCTCGGGGTTGAGTAGAGAAGTTATAAAAATAAAATGCTTCTCCCACTGTATAATGGGCCACATGAATGAATCAAGCAAGTTACATGATATAGAACCCTAAGGAGCCCATGCACAGTTGTTATTTGCTAGCCTGCCCTCTGCCTGACCCCCCTCCAGTTCTGATATAGTCCCATTGGTCCTTGAGGTCCCCACCTCAGCTCTCTGTCTTTACAATTTTCGAGCCAATACCAGTAGCAGGCAGATCTTATCTGGATACCCCCCACAATTTTCAATAACTTTTCAATGTCTAACTAGCATCTACTGTGGTTAACAAAGAAAGCCAGTATTATGGTTTACATACGAGGAGTCCCCCAAAAGCTCATGTGTGAGACAATGCAAGAAGGTTTAGGGTGCAATGATTGGGTTATGAAAACCTTAACCTAATTAGTGTATTAATCCCTGATTGAGATTAACTGTGTGGTAACTCTAGGCACTTAGGGTGTGGCTGGAGAAAGTGGGTCCCTAGGCACATGCCTTAGGGTATATATTTTGTACCTGGTGAGAGGAGCCTCTCTATCTGCTTCCCGGCACCATGTTTCAGGTGCTTTCCTCCACTACACTCTTCCACCATGGTGTTCTGCCTCCCCTTGGGCCTAGAGCAAGGGAGTTGGCCATCTATGGACTGAGACCTTTGAAACTGGGAGTCTTAAGTCAAATTTTTCTCCTTTGAAATTGTTCTCATTAGGTCTTTTGATCACAGCAGCAAAAAAAGCTGGCTAAAACAGACAGGGATATAGAAGATTATAGGAATTATATTCAATGACCAGTCTACCGCAAAGCAAAACAGCAGAAGTAGAACAATTTAGGAAAATAAGATACAGGAAATGAGAACACTGATAAAATATATCAAAATCTCAGGGACACTATGAAGGCAGTACTAAGAGGAAAGTTTATTACACTGAGCTCATTCATTAAAAGAATAAAAAGTCAATGAATAAATGACCTAAAACTACATCTCAAAGCCCTAGATAAAGAACAAATCAACACTAAAGGCAGTAGAAGACAGAAAATCATTAAAATCAGAGCTGAAATCAATTAAATCTAAACAAAAGAAACAATTGAAAAAGTTTACAAAACAAAAAGTTGTTTTTTTAAAAAAAATAAATAAAATAGATAAATCCCTGGACATGGTATCAAAGAGAAAACTCAAATTACTAAAATACAAGATGAAGAGGGAAAGATCATAATGGACATGTTTGAAATACAGAAGATAATTAGAAAATATTTTGAAAATTTACACTCCAATAAAATAGAAAATATAGATGACATCGGCAATTTTCTTGAGCCATATGACCTGCCCAAGCTGAATGAGGAGGTCATACATGATTTAAATAGATCATATGCAAGTTATGAAATAGAAAATGTCATCAAAAGCCTAACAACCAAAAAATCCCAGGATCAGATGGATTCTCAGGCGAGTTCTACAAGACTTTCAAATAATTAACACTAATAATCTTCAAGGTATTTCATGAAATAGAAAAGGAGGGAACCCTTCCAAACTCATTCTATGAGGTTAATATCACCCTGATATCAAAACCAGACAAAGACACATCAAGGAAAGAAAACTTCAGACCAATATCCCTGATGAACATAGATGAAAAATTCTCAATAAAATTCTGGCAAATCACATAAAAAAACATATTTAAAAAATAGTGTACCATGATCAAGTTGGGTTCATTCCAAGGATACAGGGTTGGTTCAACATAAGGAAATCAATAAACATAATTCATCATATTAATAGACTTAAAAACAAAAATCATATGATCATCTCAATAGATGCAGAAAAAAAAAACATTTGACAGAATGTAGCACATCTTCATGTTCAAAATGCTAGGAAAACTAGGGATAGTAGGAACATAGCACAACATTTTAAAAGCTATCTATGCTAAACCCAAGGCCAGAATAATTGTAAATGTAGATAAACTGAAAGCATTTCCTCTAAAACTGGAAAAATTCAAGAATGTCCTTTTTTACCACCTCTATTCTACATTGTTTTTGAAACTCTAGTCAGAGGAAATAGAGAGAAGAAAAACATTAAAGGAAAACAAATAGGTAAAGAAGAACTCAAACTATCACTATTTGCTGATGACATGATTCTATATCTAGAAGATCCAAAAAATTCAACTAGAAAACTTATATAACTAATAAATGATTTCAGCAAAGTAGCAGGATATAAAATCAAAACACAAAAATCAAACGCATTCCTATGCATCAGAGATGAATCCACTGAAAGAGAAATTAGAAAAACTACCCCATTCACAATAGCCTCAAATAAAATAAAATAGCTAGGAGTCAACTTAGCAAAAGAGGTGAAAGACCTCTACAATGAAGACTACAGAACACTAAAGAAAGATATTGAAGAAAACCTCAGAAGGTAGAAAGACCTCCCATGCTCGTGGATAGGCAGAATTAATATTGTCAAAATGGTCATACTACCAAAAGTGTTATATATGTTTAATGCAATTCCAGTTACAATCCCAATGATATTCTTCATAGAAATAGAGAAGGCAAACATGAAATTTATTTGGAAAAATATGAAACCCAGATAAGCCAAAACAATCCTTAGCAAGAAAAGTGAAGTAGGAGGCATTACAATACCAGACTTTAAACTATACTATGGAGCTATAGTAACAAAAATGTCATGGTAATGACACCAAAACAGATATGTTGACCAATGGTACAGAATAGAGGATAGACAAACCCACATAAACATGATTATGTCATCCTAGACAAAGGTACCAAAAACCTTCACTAGAGAAAAGATAGCCTATTCAACAAATGGTGCTGGCAAAACTGGAACTTCATATGCAGCAAAATGAAATTAAACCTCTCTCTCTCACCCTGCACAAAACTCAACTCAAAGTGGATCAAATACTTAGACACTAGAACAGAGATCCTGTGCCTAAATGAAGTAAAAGTAGGCCCAAATCCTCACCATGTCACTCTAGGATCTGACTTCCTTAACAAGACTCCTAAAGCACAAGAAGTAAAGGATCAACAAATGGGATGTATTCAAATTAAAAAGCTTCTTCTCAGCAACAGAAACAATCAATAACATGCAAAGAGAGCCAGCAGATTGGGAGAAAACCTTTACCACATGCACCTCCAAAAAAGCATTACTCTAGGATACATAAAGAACTCAAAAAAATTAACACTAAAAAAACCAAATAACCCAACCAATAAATGAGCTAAGGAACTGAACAGACATTTCACAGAAGAAGAAATACAGTCAATCAACAAATATATGAAAAAGTGTTCAATATCTCTGGCAATTAAAGAAATGCAAATCAAAACTACACTAAGATTTCATCTCACTACAGTCATAATGGGAACATTGAGAATACAGGCAATAACAAATGTTGGCAAGGATGTGGGGAAAAGGCACACTCATACATTGCTGATAGGATTGAAAATTGGTGCAACCACTCTGGAAAGCAGTATGGAGATTCCTTAGAAAACTGGCAATGGAACCACCATTTGACCCAGCTATCCTACTCCTTGGATTATATACCTAAAGGACTTAAAATCAGCGTACTACAGAAATGCAGCCATGTCAATGTTTATGGCAGCTCAGTTCACAATAGCTAAACTATAGAATCAATGCAGGTGTCCTTCAATAGATGAATGGATAAAGAAAATGCGGTATATATATATATATATATATATATATATATATATATATATTCAATGGAATATTACTCAGCTTTAATGAAAAATGAAATTATTGCATTTGTCAGCATATGGATGGATTCGGAGAATATCATGCTAAGCTAAATAAGCCAAACCCAAAAAATCCAAAGCCAAATGTTTTTATCTTAATATGTGGGGCAATAGATAGGATAAATACACTTACTTTTCATTAGGCAAAGGAAACTGAAGAGAGGGGAGGGGAGAGCATGAGGGGATAGAAATGATAGTAGAATGAAACAGACATTATTACTATATTATATATATATATATATATATATATATATATATATATATATGTGACTGCATGACCAATGTGATTCTCCAACATGTACACTCCCATGAGATTATATCTCATCTATGTATGATATATCAAAATGCATAAATGCATTCTACTGTCATGTATAGCTAATTAAACAAATTAAATTTAAAAAAAAATAGATGAAGGCAATGACCATGACAAAGGATGAGTAAAATGTAGTGTGAGAAAGTCACACTATTGGAGTTGCCGAGTGAAGTGACTTTGATGTGTCTTCCACTAAACTGAAAAATGATCAATCATCTCACTGTGAAAGATACCATAGAGCATAAACAACACATGGCAATGCCAAAATATTTCACAGTGAATCTAAGTGTGGTGGTATATTCCTGTAATTTCAGGTATTTGAAAGGTTGAGGAAAGAGGATTGAACATTTGATACCAGCCTGGGCAGTTTAGCAAGATCTTGTATCAAAGGAAAAAATAAACAAGGCCTGGGGAATGTAGCTCAGTAGTTAAATGTCACTGGCTTCAATTCTCAGTGATGGAAAAACAAACAAACAAACAAATAAATGAAATGAAATGAAAAGACTTTACAGTGAATACAGTTGTCTGTGTCACCCAAATTCCTCCATTAACATCTCACCAAATAGGCTGTTCCACACTGCTCTCCATGCTTTGCAGGATTTTGACAATTTCTCTCCAGACTACAATGTCCTCATGGCCTATAGCTCTCATTCTTCCTGGTTTCTTCCAGGATCCCTTCCAGCAGGTCCCGAGCCCTTACCCTTGACCCACAGAACAGTGTTGGACAGGGAAGCACTTCCACTGCCGTTGGTATAACTTGCCACGTTAATTCTTCCCCAAAGTACACATCATTTGCAATGTCATCAGCAACAAGAGTGCTGTATTAACTCCTCTGAGTATTATCATTTAAGTTTGGAAGGAGAATTTAGGTTGAAAGCATTCATAAATCCTTTATTGCACTCTGGCTTGTTATATAGCTTTTGTGTATATATCTTACTTTTCTTTAAACCCTTAAGCTACTGAAGACAGAATCACATTAGTGGATATATCCTTTACAGTCCCTGGCATAGTGCTCTGCACACAGAAAATGTTCCATGTTTGTTGGGGCGAGAAATAATAACCTGTATATATATATATCACTTGTGATAAATCAGCAAATTAGAAAAAAAATTCAACTGCTTTTAAGATGTTTAGGAGAAACTGAATAAGTTTAAAGGCCATACAATGAATATTTAGTTAAATTATATTGTCTGTGGTTTGGATTTCTTCTGAATTAAATACCCACTAACTGTTCAGGCTTCCTTTATGTGCATTCCAAGGCTAAATCTACTGGTTAACACAGTATTTGATAAGAGTAGTTGGGAATTCTATACACCCAAGTCTATCCTGGGTACACCAAGAAGTGGAGGTCCCATGCCTACAATGACTGGAACATCATTCCAGGCACACTCGGCCTATAACTGTCACCCTGAAAAAAGTTTTCTTTACAAAACTCTGGAATGAACATTAAAAAATCTTCATACCTAAAAAAACTTTAAGCAACTGATTCTGATTAGCAAGAACATCACATCAGTGCAGTCTAGTAATGTCAGGTATATTCTAGGTGATACTCTTCACAGGGAGATGCTTGGCCACTTTTCAAAAAAATAATGCTTGAACACTTTTCGAAAAAATAGCTCAAGATCCAAAAGACATATCAAAGTCACGTCACATGCACAACTCCGATGGTGTGGTATTCTCACACTCCACTTACCCATCCTTTCTCGTGGTCACTCCTTGCATTTATTTCCCAAATTGCTCCACCTCTTTTCTTATAGGACAATACACTAGTCACTGAATATAATCATCTATTTTCCTCCATATACCTGGCTTTCTTTGTAGACAGTAACTGGTGGTTTCCTGGTTTGGGGACACAGGAGCAGGAGAGGCCCTGCCCTCACTGTGCCTACCAGTCAATAAGAGGCCTGCTGTCCACCCTGGGCTAATGGTGCCACCTGATGGCCAGTATGGGCCAGGCTTTCTGTTCTCATTATTGATCATGACCCTTCTACCTGGGCCTTGATCTGTTCCTCTTTTCTCTTTTCACCTCAATAAATAATATCCCTCAGATCCTCCTTCTTCTCCATTGATCTGCCATTCCACACACTAGATTGCTGCACTTTCAATCCCCCTCTCCCTTATTTTCCCACCACACCTGCCCTGAGCTCTCCCAAACTTGAACCCGACCAATGATTACTTTTCTCCATAATTATCACCTTTGAGTCCTGGATGCTATCAGAGACACATTCCTTGGCCATGGCCTGGAAAGTCCCCTGGACTCCTCCTAACTAAGCTCAATATTCTTTGCATGTTCTTTCCTATGTCTTAACTAGACATTCACTTTAACCTTCATGCCCTCTGCAATCATTACTGCGCCACCTCTTTCAAAAGATCGTCTTGATCTTAGAAATTGAAGAGTCTGGGCATGAATCCCATTTCTCAACCTCCTGTCCTTCACATGGACAAAGTCAGATATATCTGTACCTGCCCTTAACTTTGTCTTTTTCACCAGACCTTGTGTCCTAGGTGAGCACTCTACACTGATCTACATCTAAGCTTAGTACTGAACATTTTCTTGATTCAGATATAGCTTTTGTATCACTCCTAAGCCTTGATGGAGGTAGTCTTAATATGTCCTCTCCTTGATTTTTTTTCTTGGTCAAGTTCTTTCCATCATAAAGAGTCTTCTTGTTTCTTTTTAGAGACAGCTTCCTCTAATTACCCTTCTGTCTCTTACTTCTCAACTTCCTAATTATTTTTATTCTTTAATGTCTATAATTTTTTCTTATCACACACTTTATACTTCCTGCGAAGCTTAAGAAATAATGTAACGAACAGGTATATTCCCAGAACGAGGCAAATGGAATAGAAGAGCACAGTAGGTGTGAGGCTGTTGTCCAATCCTCCAATTGTATCTTTTTCAGTCCATCTGAGAATCTACACCATCCCAATTTTTGTGTTTAATATTTCTCTTTAATAAAGAAAGATTATGTACGTAGGTCAGGACTATATTTAACTCTCTGACTTCTTTTTTTTCTATTAGAGTTTTGGAGCACCTGAACATCTGTTATGGTTTAGATATGATGTAAGCCCTAAGAGTTCAGGTGTGAGACAATGCAAGAATATTCATCATTGAAATGATTAGATTTTGACAGCTGTGACCTAATCAGTGGATTTTGTAGGCAGATAGGGTGTGGCTGGAGAATGCAGGTTGCTGGGGGTATGTCTTCAGGATCTGTATGTTGTTCCTGGTGAGCAGAGCTCTCTTTGCTTCCTAGCAGTCCTATCCTGAGCTGTTTTCCTCCACCAAGCCCTCTGCCATCATGATATGCCTCTCCCTTGACCCAGAGCTATGGAGTTAGTCAACCATGGATTGAAACTCTGAAACCAAGAGCTAAATTAAAAATTTTTCTTCTCTACATTGTTCTTGTCTAGTCTTTTGGTCACAGTGACAATTAAGCTGACTAAGTCAATATCCTGAAGATCATTATACTTGTCAGTTATATAAATGACTTTATACTTATTAGTTGCAGGGAGTATGAAGCAGCAAGTTTGCTGTGGGACTTTGTAAAACATGTGGGAGATGAGACAATGAGGATTGCCACGTCATTTATTTTGAATATTTAGTGGTCCGTGTTTACCAGAACATCCCCCTCTCAAATAAAAGAAAAACATCTCATTTTATACTTCCAACTTCAAAGAACAAAACACAATACCTAAAAGCTTCTTTGGTATTTACACCCCACATGGAAATATTGCTCTAGACCATGCACCAAGTGCTATGAAAGGTTGTCAGCTTTACATGGGACCCTGTGTAGGAAAACTCACTATACCACATCCAGGCTGTGGTAAAAAGACGCCCTGCTATTTGAATCATGTGACCTGGAAAACCTCAGCTACTTGAAGTGCATGTGATAAGATGCTTGTGGAGTTTATGGCAAGTCCCCAAATAAAAATCACAATAAATATTGCCTAGGGTTCTAGAGTTAAACCATACCATCTGTATCTGTAAAATGTAATTATACACATTCAGTTGGGTTATGGTGGAGACAGAGCTTCTGATTATAAGTCAAGAACCACGTGGTGAAAACTATCCATTCTATCCATCATGAGCTTGGTCTGACCCTGATCAGAAAATTAGGTGAGCCCCATAGCAGTTCGTAAGGATGCAATGCATAGTACCCGTTAAGTTTTAAATGTTAGGTGTCCTGCAAAAGCTCATGTGAGAGACAATACAAGAAGGTTTAGAGATGAAGTGATTGGGTTATGAGAGCCTTAACCAAATAAGTAAATTAATTCCTGGATAGGGATTAATTGTGTGGTAGTAGTAGGCAGGTAGGGTATGGCTGGAGGAGGTATGTCATTGGAGTTGTGCCTTTAGAGAATATTTTTTTTTCCTGGTGAGTGGAGTCTCTCTGCTTTCTGGTGCCATGTTCCTAGTTGTCTTTCTCTGCTACATGATGTTCAGTCTCCCCTCAAGCCCAGGGCAACAGAGAGGCCCTGAATGGACTGAGGTTTCTGAAACTATGAGCCCCCAAATAAACTTTCCCTCCTCTAAAATTGCTTTCATCAGGTCATTTGATCATGGCAATGAAAAAGCTGACTAAAACAATACCCCACTAAATTGCCCTGGCTAAAGAAACAAAAAGTCATTTGGGGAAAGTAGACACTACATGGTCTCACACTCCCTCCTGAAGAGGAAGCAATTAATTTCTGACAGATAGTATTACCAGTTCCATGTTTGGGTTTGTAGTTCCTCCTCCTAGAATCTCAGCTGAGTGTTTTTAAAGTGTTGATTCACTAATTGTGGTAGCCACCTAATCTCGTCTTGGATTAGGGAACCAGTTTTATAACAAATGCTCCCAAATGGTCAAGCAATCCTCCATCCCTAGGAATTGCTTTCCTGATAGTAATGGAAAAGAAAGTAAAAATGAAGCACAAGCTCAGAGATAGCACCATATGAGCAAAGTGAGAGATTTTTAAGGGTGCAGAACATAGCTCAAGTCAACAGCCATCACTGATGCTGTCTCCATTGGGTCTAATCATTCCCAGTGATACACTTGGGGAATTTATGCTTCCTACAACTATGGCTCTGCAGCTTTATAGGTCCTAGTTCCCATGATAGGACACAGAAAGCATCCTAGTATACTTTCAACCATGACCACCACCTGACATTTGGCTCCTTGTACCCATGAGCCAGAGGCAAAGAAAAAAAACATATGGTTGGTACTATGTGACACAGTGGGATGTTCCCTGGCCATCTATTCCCCTACCTGTAATCATGGCTCCATAGGTTCCTGGTGACCAGAGACTCAAAGGTGAGGTTCTGAGTCAGACCCCCAGGAAAGCTGTTTAAGTCAACAGAGGTACTTGCTAGGGGTGAGAGGAACGTAGAATGGAGAGTAGAGGAAGGAAACAATTGTTGACTTGAGACCAATCAGCGGGGATCACAGTATATCCCACTACTCTCTCTTCTTAGTTTCTGTCAAGAAAAAAGAAGGAAGAAGAAGAGAAGGAAGAAGAGAAGAAATTTTATGGCACAAGAAAGAGAGCTGCTTCCAAAATGTTTACATTGAATTGAACCCCAAATTTCTAGCATACGTTGTGATATAGGAAATTAGAGCTCAGTAGCTACACTATTAGTATGCTTGTTGTATTAACTGGATAACTTCACACTATGATGAATAGCGTGAGAGACACAGGATGTCATGACAGTATCTAGTCCAGAGGGAGTAGCAAAAAGTGAAGCCAGGACAGGACATTTCAGTCTACAGTAGGATCCATACTAGGAGCAATATGGAGTCCACAAGGGGTTTGGGGCAGACCATTGACAAGACTAGTTTTGTGTTTCTTAACGTAGATAAAAGAGGAGCATACGTGGAGAGAGAAAATAGGAGCATGGATGTGGTGAAACAGGGGGAAAACATGCTACAAGGATCAGGATTTCAAGGGAAGATTGCAAATTCCGTTTGGTCTATTTGAGTTGCAAATGGATGTCTGATTTGAATCTCACACTGGAGGTAGACTGAATAAATAGTTTTAAGTGCAGGTCGCATGACTCTCAGAAGAAACTGAGGTAGGACATGAATTTGTAAGTCATGAGCCCACAGATGACTAGTGAAATCATGGATGTGCGTGTAATGCCTAAGGACAGAACACAGAATGAGAGATGATGGTGCTGAAAATCTAAATGGGAAAAAAAAGTCTCCTGATATTCCACAAATACACAGAAAGAATGAACTATCATGTTTTGGTTTTATTTTCTTAAAACATCCCTTCAAATGATGCCTTCTCTCTGAAAGTATCTGTCTCTGAAACCATACCCTCATCCCAAAGTCCTACCTTTGCACCCCCATATCTTCCTATTCAGAATTTATATCTCACATTAACTTTCATGGTTAACAGACTTAGAGCTCACTCATTACTTTATTTATACATTTATCAATTTATTCTACACTCTAAGTTCTTCTATGTCTCAAACGCTATGACAGATGCTGAGAATACTAATAAGACAGAGTTCTTGCCCTTGAATGGTTGTGGCAGAGATGGGCTTGATGGTTACTAATTTTATTTCCTTTCGCTGGGAGCTAATTAAGACCACCTTGCCCACCTTTCTATAAAGTCAGGTTAGTACCTCTTAGGAGTTTTCACCAATCAAATCTGAAGAGAAGGATGTCAAATTTTGACCACAAACTCTCCTGTAGAATTTTCATATGTTCTCTTTCCTCTCTGTGGAAGCCATGGAGTCCAAATGCTTAAAATGGTGGTACTACAAAAAAGAAGTTTCTGAATCATGGCTTGGACTGCCCCAGGAAATGACAGACCTTCACTGTGTTAAGCCATTAAAATGTGGACATTGTCTGCTTGCATCAGTGATATTGATTACTATGTTGTTTAGTCTAGAAAGGGACAAGAGATATGTAAGTAAATGTGTGCAGTACATGTAACAGGGGCTATCACAGAAATATGAACAGGCATGTAGGTGCCAGAAAGATCAGGCTCCGAATAAGGAGATCGGTTACAAAGTCTTTAGAGAGGAGGAGCCATTATTCTGAGTCTTCAATGTGAGAAAGTGGGTGTTTTCCAAGTGGACAGAGGAGATGAGGATGACATTCTGGCAGAGGAAACAGTCCCCAGAGGAAACAGAAAAGCCCAATTCATCATACAAACCTGGAGGTCTCACTACTGGTGTCTACACAAAACTTCAAGCTATCTGGCAGACTTGAGCTTAGTGGCTGGTGGCAATGGGTGAAAGACAAAGGAGACAATGTCTGATTGTTGGGCTTTCTGCCTAAACATTTGGTAACAGTTGATAGAGAGGCATTTGAGAGTTTGAAGAGAAAAGTTATAATATTTAAATTTCAGGAAAAGTCACCCATCAATAAATTGGAGGCTAAAATGAAATTATTTTGGCGCCATAGAATACTACCCATGGAAGGATATATAGATGTCCAGGCAACAGAAATTATATGAAGGCAGTGACCATGGCCGGCATGAGAAGAGAGGTGGAACAATCAGCAAGACACAGGTACTAGCTGGGTATGCTGGTTTAGAATTCACTTTAGGCTCCAGGCTGGGATCAGTAAGTGTGTGGGGGGAATGTACTCAAATTAGAAATGTGTAATTTTATCATAACATTCATAATGAGAAAAACCCAATTCACCATAACAACAAGGAACTAAAACATTTGGAATAAATATGCACAATCAAATGAAGAAACCAATTCCATATATATATATATATATATATATATATATATATATACATACATATACATACATACATAAAAATATATTATATACATAATAAATATATTATATATTTTATATATAAAGACTTGAACAAATAGATCATAATGCTGAGTGTAAAGAAATTTAAAGGTAGTAATCTCCCTTAATCAATTTATAAGGTTAGCACAGTTCAAATATACTGGACAAGAGCTTAAAAATAATTTTAAAGTTCATCCATAACACAAATTTAGATAATTCCACAAAATAAAATATAAAGGAGGGATCTGCACTTCTGTACATTAATTGTACACTTATTAATTGTATAAATGTAACATTACTTTAATTGAAATTTGTTGGTGTTGGTCAATCTATTGCTAGTGTTGCATCAAGTTTAGTGCAACAGCCTAAAAGAGAAATATACAGAATATATCCCAGTATATGTATAATTTGAGTATGTTACCCTGGTGGTATTCCACATGAAACAATTCTTAAACAATTAGATATCTGAAACTAAGTACATGCAATTGATTCCTAGTTTATTATAAATTCCAAATACATTAGTATAAGCTGTTTTTAATAAAAGGTTAAGAGCTGAGATACAGCTTAGTTGGTAGAGTGTTTGCCTCACACGTACAAGGCCCTGGGTTCAATCCCCAGCACCACACACACACACACACACACACACACACGCATATAACAAAGAAAAGGTTAATATAACCTTGAAGATACAGTGGACAAGGAATTTATTTTAATGAATAAAAATGCAAATTTAAAACATTATTTACTGAATTATTTTAAAATAAGTTCTTTGAATTAAAAATTAAATATAAAAAAAGAAACAGGAATAAATCACTGGGAAGTTTATAACATGCATGACAAAGAACTTGTTTAATTGTGCAAGAACTTCTCCCAATCAATAGGAAAGAGTGAATCCTACTAATATGAACAATAATGAGATACAGGAAATTCACAGAAAAAGAAACGTAATAAGCTTACAGACATGTGAGAAAATGAATTTAATTGGTGGGGAAATACAAACTAAACAAGGAATTAAATGATTTTGGACTCAGAAAATAGTTAATGTATGGGAAAATAGCTACTCTCATATACTTTTGGCAAAATGTTAACTTTCTATTGGGCAACTGGGCAATTGCTTTATTTCAAAAGCTTTAAGACATGTTTATTCCATTTGACACAATTTGATTTCTATAAATTTATTCTACATTTAAGAAATCAGAAACATGCACACAGGATTATATATACACAATTTTCATCCGAGTTATATATTAAAGAGTTTAAACCATAAAGTCAAACAATGTAGAATTTTAAAATATAAATCATGATATATGCATATAAACACAGTACTTTGAATCCATCCACATGCACATTTTAGAAATACAATTTATGACCTGAACTAATCACAAGAAAGTTGGAAGGAAGCAGAAGAAATTGCTTACAAAGAGTGCATACAACATGATCTACAAATTTACTGTCTATTCTGGCAGGGGTTTGCAAACTACACCCCAAAACCCAAATACTTATTTTCTTTTGCGGACAAAGTTTTACTGGAGCTGGGTTACACCCACTTGTTGTGTTTTGTCAGCTTTTAGAAAGCAAAGGCAGAGAACATAAATTGTAACAGAGAAAATCTGTCTGTAAAGCCTGCTTTATTATGTGGTTTTTAACTCTGTGTGCCAATCCCTGGTCCATGCAAATAAAAATACAGAAAGAATATAAAGAACATTTAGAAAGTAAATATTTCTAATATGGGACATTTTATTTTATTTTTTCATATTTTCTTAACAATGTTTAAGAAAATTTTTTTAATTTGTTTTTCTTTAGTTGAGAAATAAATCTCTCTATATATTTGTATATACAACATAATGTTTTAAAATATATACCTATAGTTGAATTACTTAATATGCTTATAATTTTGACAGTATATCAGCATTAGCTAGCTCTTTTATTTGTAAAAAAAGATAGATATATTTAAAAAGATAAGTAATTCATTTTCTGGAGGCATATAATATTGCTGAATTACATGTTTTATTTTTCATTTTATCTACATATTTTATTTATTACAAAGAAGATGTGTCACTTATGTAATCAGAAAATACTTAAATATGCATTGCCATGAGAATCTGGAAATTTCTGATTCTGACTTTCTCTCTAATTTCTTGGGGCATCTTGGTTTTACATTCAACTTCTTTTTACTTTTTCCCAGGATGTAAGAAAACTTTTTCTGTAAAATTGTGGTGATATGGATTTTAATTGTTACTAACTTTGAAATTTAAATCATCCAAATTTACAACAAATATCTGGCCTCAGTTATCTAGAGTTTATATCAAGATACTTCAAAAGAAATGAATCCAGGTGTGCAAAACACACCCAAAAGAAAGATTCAGTTGTTGTTTTGGGGGGTTTTGTTTGTTTGTTTAGACTCCAATAGATTTACTCATAAGAACTTTCAAAGCTTCTTGGAGTCATCATTCCCGAAGCATGCATTCTGTTTCATACATTATCAATTTTTAGAATAAGAGGAAAAGAATTCTACATGATTTCACAAAGCTTTCCTTCATAATTTCAAAATTCAGCAAAAATAGCTCAAAACTGAAAATGAGAGTCCTTTTGAACATGGACATGATAGCCTTCTATAAATGATTAACTAATTAATTTCAGAAATTCATGAAAAGTCACACAATTGTGGAGATAATAAACAAAAACCCAAAGGCCCACAGGGAAATAGAGTGTCCATAGTAAGGACACATGTCCCCACTCCATTCCCTGCTCCAGCATAAAGTGATCCATGTGATCACTATCCCAGACTGTACTGTCTCTGAGAAAGAATACCAGTGTATCCAAGGCCAGTGCCCAGACCATGGTTATACCCAGCACAAGCCCAGTGCACTGTGATGCCCAGGATTGGACATGCATCTCTGAGACCTTCCTCCAACTGTAGAATTTACACTGGGTTCCTTGGTTGAGGACCAGCTGTGGTCCTAGTATTTCTGGGATAGGCTTCTGTCAAAGAAGTCAAAAGCTCTTTCTCAGCTCATGGTTCTCCAGAGAAAAAGCAAGGATGCTTTGTTCACAAGGTTGTCTTATCTGTACCACCAAGGAACAATGGTGGGCATACTTTTATCTTCCTCCACCTTGTTCTCTTGTAGCTCTTTGGCAGGAATACAGCATAAAGCCTTAACTTTTATAACATATGAATTCAGTGACTATTCTTTAAAAAGAAAAAAAAATACTGAGAAGCACAATCAACATTAATGTTCACATCAAATGAAACATATGCCTTGGAAATCAAGGCGATGGGTGCATCTGGTCTTGCTGTCAAATTTTCCCACATTTTAAATCAGAGAGTTTGAATCTTTCTGTCACATGTTCCTGCCAACATTGAATGGTGTCTTTAGCACATCTAGCTGGAGTTTCTAATGTCATGGTAATTTCTACCTGATTTCAACTGGGCTCTTCTATGGCCAAGGAACAAGAATCCCTGGGATCCCAGTGGCCTTTATAAATGCTAGCAGTTGTCTCTGGGACCCCAGGAATGTATCACTAGGTATCAAAGTTTTTGAGGCAATTTATGAGTGGAGTAGCCAAGACTCTCATCTCCCAAGCCCAGCAGCCTGCCTTGGTAGGTTAGGAAACCCAGGCCTACATCATCTCCCAACCCCACACCAGAAAGTGGAGAGTACAGCACAAAAATGTGGCCATCCTATGGCTCTGGGCCAGGCTGAATTCTGAACAGTTCTGACCTTGCTTGCTGTACAGCTGGAAAACCAGCCTCTACCTCAGAGCAAAGCCTGTCCAAGGAAGGGACATCACCTTTGTCCTTGGAAAGACCCACAGAGCACTCCTAGGCACATTCCCACCCTGCTGAGTTGTTTATCTACAAATAACAGGAGAGATCTGCTGCACCAGGTGTCCCTGACTCAGTCAGGCTAGGTGGGGACCCATAGCAACCCCCTAGCAGCCACCAATCAGCATGAGACAGGGAAATACCTGGGATGCCAGATGACCCTCCCAGTAGTTTATGGTGGTTGATAACATGTTGGGAAACCATGTAGTTCAGCACGAACACCCCTCTTGGCTTAAACCAATCAGTTCAAATGAATCCCCCTCTTGTAGTAACCAATCACCCCTACCCAACTTGTTCCCACCAGTGAATGTGCTAATCATGTTTTAGAGTTGTTATTTGATTTTCCCGTGCTATGTGATGATTTGCTAAGAGATGCTATGATGTATGTGGGGGTCCCTGCCTTCTCCAAAGAATGTATAAAACTGCTGCAAACCCTGTGCCCGGGGCCTCTCAGCGTCACCAGTTGCTGTATGTGCCCTCGGAGGACCCAGCTAGCTCGCAATAAACACCTCTTTGCTGCTTACATCCATCTTGGTCTCTAGTGGTCTTTTGGGGGTCCCGAATTCGAGCATAACACAGCCCCTTCCTGTCCTCTCAAGTCCTGAGAGAGCAGGGCTGTTCCTTCTCTCCATGCCAGTCTGAAGCCCTCCTTTGCAGGACAGAGGAGAAAGTCTCCAGTCTCACCATGATTCTGAAGGAGAGAAGGCTATTTTGAAGACAAGAAAATGCAAAATACTGAAAGGCTTAAATCCTTGCATGCATACATTCCCGGGCTTACAAATCATCTCATGAATACACTGAAAGCATGAGTCAGAGCAGGAGAGGTGCAGGATAAGAGTTTCTCCCCGCATTCCAAAATGAGGTCATCTTAAAAATCTCTGTGAAGGTGAACAGGGTACTGTCAAGTTTAGTTCATAATTATGCAGATTTTAGGTATTAATCCAGTGTCTCTTTGTCTGACTAGATTTAGATGAAAAAGCAAGAATTTCCAGACCAAAAGAATGTCCTCAGTCGGATTATTAATGCTTTTCAATATGGAAGTCATTCTTAGTGGGACTATTTTTAGTTTGTTTAGCTGAAATATATACAATACATCTGGAATGTAACATTTTTTTTTACCTCCTGATAATGTGACTTTTTAAACTTCTTGATGTAAGATGGGTTTGAAAAGTAAAATAAAGCAATTTGTTTTATTTAAAATGAGAAATCACTCTAAGATTCTAGGCTGATAGAGGAGTTTATAAGCATTCCTATTTTCTTTTCTTGGTGTTTTCATATCTTATATATCACCAACCTACCTTTATTTTTCAAAAATACCTGAAAATTTGATTTTCACATGGCATTGCAATAGTCTTCACTGGGAGTAAAAGGGAGAAAGAGGAAAGGAAGGAGAAGATGCATAACTTTTTAAAAAGAATGATTTTTTTTTCATTCTTGCCCTACCTTGTTAATTACAGGGTAATGTCTAAAAATATCATGAATAAACCAGACATTGTGCATTAAAATCTATAAACAGATCTAACACAAAATTCCAGCTATTTCCAATTTGCTGATGATATAAAAATAACATTTTAAATTGGCACCTATTGACACTGGGAGGAAAGGTAATTTCTTGGCCTTTGGAGTAGATGAAATCTTGGTGCTCCCTTCCCTTTCTCCAACCCTCCGTGCCTCCCTTCTGTTACCTGCCACCAAGCTGGGAAGCCTGCCTGGATCCTGTGGGCTGAATTCCATTGCCTGCCCAGCATCTGGTGTGATTCCACAACTTGGCTGGCTCTTGTGAATTATGCTGCTATAAACATTGAAGTGGCTGTTTCACTGTAGTGTGCTGATTTTAGTACTTTGGGGTAAATACCAAGGAGTGGAATAGCTGGGGTAGAATAGCTGGTAACATGATAGTTCCATACTGCTTAACAGAGTAGTTGTATCAATTTTCAGTAACATCATCAGCATATGAGTTCCTCCCCCCACATCCTCATCAGTATTTATTACTGTCTGTATTCTTGATCATTGCTACTCCGACTGGAGTGAAGAGAACTGCATTCAAAAACATATGAAGAAGATAATACACCACGATCAAGTGGTTGTCGTCTCAGGGATGCAAGGTTGTTTCAACATACATAATCAATAAATGTAATTCACCACATAAACAGAATTAAGGACAAGAATCATATGATCATTCAATAGATGCAGAAAAGGCCTTTTACAAAATCCAGCAGCCAGTCAGGTTTAGAATTATGGAGAAACTAGAGATAGAAGGACTTTACTTCAACATTACAAAGGCTATGTATGACAAACCCAAAGTCAACAACAGACTGAATGAAAGAAAAATCGGAAGCTTTTCCTCTATAATCAGGAAAAGACAAGGATGTCCACACTTACCACTCCAATTCAATAGAGTTTTTAAGCACCTATTCCTTTAACAGTGAAACTAAACTGAATCTCTACCCTCCAGAACCAGGGAGTACCTGCAGTGTAATCAGATACAATTTTGTAGAAACTTAAGTTATTCTTCCCTGTTCTGTCTAAATTTTTTCCACTGCCTATCATCTTACTCAAAATCAGTATTTTAATACCCTAGGTAAACATTCCATTGAATTAAATTCCCACAAGAATATGCAAATTAGGAATTATTAGTTTATGAAATCTGTCAAAATTCAAAGGTATGTGCTTAAGATAAATTCTCCACCCTTTCAAATAAGAATCACTTATTTGTGTTCACTCTCTCCTTTCCTTCTTTTGTAATTTATATGAATTGGTAATTTTCCAAGGAATCATAAATATTATTTATAAATATCTTTTTGGTAAAATCAAATTTAAAAAATAGAAAAATCTACTATATGAATCACCTATAATTTCTCTAGTTTTTTTGTGAATAATATGAGAGAGATATTCACACTATCCAATGCAAAACAGTCTAAATATCTTAGAAGTCTAGAAAAGTTCTATTATGAGATGTTATCTTAAAAAGATTGCTTCTGATATCTTTTATCAAAGTAAAATCCTTATAAGCTCAGTATAGGTTGTCTGAAAAATTGATTTTTAAACGATTTTGAGATGTTTATTTTGCTCTTTAAAGCATATGAATTCTTTCAAAATAGAAATGAAAGAGAGGACCTGTTTATCAAACCTTTCAATTAAGTACTAAGGATCTAGACTTTTGGAAATATTTCTTGCCAATTTACATATTCTTTTAATTAAAGAGTTCTTGAACTAAGATTTTTAAAAATTAGATATTCCTCTCTTGATGAACTAAATATCACTGTGGAGAAAAGCCTTATTAGTAGTTTGAAAAAAAACACTGAGTTTCGGTAATAATGTGTTTCTGGTTTTTTTTTTTTTTGTTGTTGTTGTTTGTTTGTTTGTTTTAAGGAAGAACAGAAACTGTTCAAGCTGAACTCTAAAACATAATACAGAGTATAGAATATACATTCCCTATGTCTAGGCTTTCAACATATGGAAGAACCATAGAGGGGGACTGATTCTTAATCATGTTGTGAATCAACATGAAAATGTTTTCTTCCAGTTTTTATTTTATCACAGATTCAACTCACATTAATTTTTCCAGTAAGAACAGATTTTGTAGATCTTTCCCAAAAGGTTTTTAGTAATTTTTATAGATGATAGCCTACATTAACTCCAAGGACCAAGTAAGTGTGCCCCTCAAAAAGTGAAAAGCTTTTAACTGAATTTATCCCTAAACTGACATCCTTATTGCTCTCTGCCCCCAGGGACCCATCTCCTGTTAGAATCAATTGAAGTGTCACACATCAAAGAAGGAATGGTGTGGGCCTAGGGCTTTTAGGTCAGAGTGCCACCTATTAAATTGAAAAGAGATGCTCAGAAAAAACAGCTTTCCATTTTCTGGCTGTATATATTCAGAATGACTTCAAGGTTGAAAGTTTAGGTAGGATGTGTGTGCATTGTTGAAGCCCCTGCCCAGTTCTGTAAAACTCAGGATGAAGAAGATCCTAACCCCCTTTTGTGTTCTGGGTTCTGTGGCTAGAAGATGGTGCTAATCAATGGACTTTGATTTTGGTGATGAAGTTTGATGATGGTATTACTAGCCTGAAAAACATTACAAACATTACATTGTGCTTTAATAAAGCAAAAATGTGAAGGAAAAAAAAAACAGAAAAGTACAGGAGGTAAGACTAATATTTATTATCTTGATATGACCATTGCACAATGAATATATATTTCAAAATAACATTGCATATATTTTGTTTGTCAATTTAAAAATAAAATAAAATAAAATATAGAAAAATCTACTATATCTAAAAAGGCAAAATAATAATAATAATTTTAAAATAAAGCAATGATGTGATATAGGAGGCCATAGGGAATAGAGAAGCTGAGGAGATGTTGAGGAGGATCAGGCCCTGGTCCGGGGCTGAATATGGAAGATGTATGCTAGAAGATTGTAAAAGGCATTTAGAGACATCTTTTGCTAAAGACACTGATTCTGCAGTTGGGCTTGCAAATGTAAAACTTGTCATCTCTGCCTCCATTTTGCATCTGTCTTCTGTTCTGAGTCAGTCACCTTGGATTCTAAGAATGGCATGAGTGATTGATAAATATTTTGTGATGATTTTAAGATAACCCCTAGGCAAGAGCAACTTTCTTATCTACACCAACAGGTTCTTGTTTTCCTCAGCTTTTTTGCTGAGAGCCTTAGCCAGTTGGAATGATGCATGGCATTTTTGCCAGAATGGAGTGGTTGAGAGGTGATGCCACAGAGCCATTGAGATGATAATGGTCATGTTAAGCTGTGTATTCAATTGTTTTTTTTTATTTTTTTTTACAGATTATGCTAAGTGAAGGTAGCCAATCCCTAAAAAACAAATGCCAAATGTGTATTCAATTGTAATATTAGAACCCTGCTGTCCGCCTCGGCCTGCTACTTTGGAGTTCTCTACTACTTTGGAGTTCTCTTGGGGATTCCCAGAGAGTTCCCATTGGTTGGGGAAGTGCCCGAAGAGGGAGTTCCGGTTGGTGTGTGGTGGTTCCTGGAGGCGTGGTGTTCGGGAGAGTTCCTGGGGAGCGTGTGTGGAGTGTGCTGGTGGAGTTCGGAAATAAAGTTTGTTCCTTCTTGAGTGGCTCGTGATTTGTGCCCAGCCAAACTACAACACTTTTTTACTGCTGTGACTAAAAGACACAACCAGCACAATTGTAGAGGAGAAAAATTTTCTTTTAGGGTTCAGGGTTTCAGAGGTTTTAGTCCATAAGCAGTGAGTTCCATTTCTAAGGGCTCCAGGAGAGGCAGAAAATTAGTGGCAGAATGTGGCAGAGTGTGGCAGAGGGAACCAGCTCACACGGTGACCAAGAAGCAAAGGGAGGGTCCACTCACCAGATAGAAATATATACCCAAAGCCACACCCCAATTCCCACCTCGTCAATCCCACCCTCCCACTTCAGTTACCACTCAGTTAATCCCTATCAGGAAATTAAATCACTGATTGGGTTAAGGCTCTCACAACCCAATCATTTCTCCTCTGAACCTCTTTGTATTGTCTCACACATGCGCTTTTGGGGGATACCTCACATCCAAACCATAACAGGACTTCTGAACAACCATGACATAATAATTGACATGAACACAGATCATAATTCTGGTCCCCTTTATATAATGTGGAAGTCCATGACAGAGACCTAAGAAACTAAAAACTTTTCCAGCCTCATTTTCAGGCTACTATGGGAGCAGTTTTATCCGTGAAATATAAGAAGTCTGTTAGGAAGCATTGGGAAGTGTTTTTAATTGTTTGCTAAAAACAATCCATGTTAAGGTTTGGATCAGGAATATCCCCCAAAAGCTCATGTATCAGGCAACAAAGCCATGTTCAAAGGTGACACAATTAGATCTTGAGGGCTTTGACCTCAATAGTGGATTAATTCATTGATGGATGAAGGACTGCTACTGACAGGTGAGACCTAATTGAAGGAAGTTCGTCAATAGGGTTGTTCTCTGGAATGGTTTTTCTTATTTCTGGCCTGGCCACTACCCTTCTTTCTGGCTGTTGTGAGCTGAGGCGCTTTCCTCCACCACACCCTCCTACTTTGGTGTTCTGCCTTCCCTCAGTCCCCTCAGGTCCAGAGAAGTAGAGCTGGCTGACCAAGGAAGACTGAGACCTCAAAAATCGTGAGCCAAATAAACTTTAAGTCATTCTTATCCTGTACTTTTGTCACAAGGATGCAAAACTAACCTATCCTGATACTGTCTTGCCAATTTGTTCTTATCAACAAGGTACAGATTGTGGTACTGAGTGAGAAACCACCATCATGTCATGTGAACTCCAACTGCTCTACCAAGAGACCTATTCTGGTCATGGAGCCATAAGACTCACAGGTCAAACTAAGATATTGAAGTGGAGAGAGTTAAGAAAATCTAAAATCTACAGTGAAAAGCAAGGGGAAAGATCAGGGAGAGAGAAAGACTCCTTAAATCCTGTGTTACACTACTTGCACACCTAGACTCTCACCCTGCCACATTACCTTCACAATGAACTAGTGTGTTAAACATCAGAGTTAAGGGTTAGCAATGGATATTCAGAGACAGAAGTTTCCTGAAATCAGCATATGCTACTCTATTGCAGTGATGCAAAGGGCATTCCTGACCACAGCATTATTATCAATGACCTAAGAGAAGTCATGCCTCCTCTGGACATGCCTTGGTCAGAAGTGCAGGGCCAGAATGGCTGTCAGCAGTGGAAAGCTAAATTAGGAACAGCATAGCTTTCAAAGCAGAGGTGATCTCACCTGTACCTTATGTTTATTTAATGTTCATGTAGTTTTTAATCTCTTTCTATCTAAGCATAGAATTCTTCTTCATTATGTCATAACTCGTAAATGTTCCATTTATTTTATATCTAATATTTTGGAGGTTACTGACTTACAATCTATGCATCTTACAATTTCTGCATATGACTCAAAAGATACTTTCTTAAAATCTATATTAATTCATCTTATGAATCATGTCCATCCATTTGCTTCTTTTATCCTCCACAGCAAAATTAAATATTCCCAAATAACAAAATATGTAGTCTTTATCAATGTCAAGCAACGAGTCATTTTTCTTATGGTCATGTAACTCTAATCAGAGAGAGTACAAGAAAACCCTGTGAGGATAAAATGGCTATGGAAATTATCTGCAGTGAACCAGACAGGAGCTTGTCTTTTGCTCACTTCTTACAACATATAAAATGTAAGCATCTATTTGATTAGACACTACTCATTGAAATTTCTTTCATGTATACCCATCTACCTCCAGATTAGAACTTTTTGTTGCCATTCATCCAAAAAATTTTATTGAGACCATGCTATATATCAAACACTTATCTTAAGGACCATAGGTTTAATGTCAAAAGTGGATTTTGTGTGTGGGGGTGGGGTGGGGTGCTGGGGATTGAACCCAGGGCCTTGTGCATAGGAGGCAAGCACGCTACCAATTAAGGTATATTCCCAGACCCTAAAAGTAGTATCTTTTGCTGTAAAATGTACTTTCTAGTGAAGGGAGGAATACATTTTTTTTAAAGTTGTTTGATTTCTATTTCTGGCCACAATCGGGTAAATAGTACTAAATCCTGCTCCTACAATCCACTAGAAAACTCAATAGGATTCTTTCTGAGGGCAGGTTAAGATGATAATAAGTCAAGGGCTGGGGATAAGGAAATCAATCATATATGAAGCAGGGAAGATGGGTTGCTAAGCTGACCCAGAAGGACTTTTGCTGAAAATGGATTGAGTGGGCCAAAGAAAGAGTCCAAGTTCAGGGTCTTGGGGACTTAAAAGAACCTGACTAGAAGTAGGTTAAAAAGCCTTAACCAGCCACCAAGGAAATAGTTTATACAGGATACCTATGAACTGAACAGTCAGTAGAGTTGTACAAGAATGGAAGACCTGGGACTTCCAATCAAGAGGAGAGAAGAGCCAACACAGTCTGAGCATTCAATAGGGAACCCCACAAAAGTCCTATCTCACAGTATGGATAATGTAATATTAGATTTCAAATTCATCTAAACAAAACTTAAAACAGGTTTCAGAAAACCGAGATGTTTGTCACTACCTGCAGGGAAAATATCACAGCATTCTTTAAAGGACAAAAATTTAATCATGATACTCAATAATGTAAAATTTAAAATGTCCAGAAACCAACAACCAAGTGTGAACATACGTGCAAAAGATATAGAAAAATGTGACCATCAGAAAAAAAAGCTATCAATAGAGACAAATTCAGGAATGAAAGAGATGATTCAATTTGGACAGAAACTTTCAAATAGCCATGATAAATATGTTCTAGGATTTAAATGAAAATATGAAGACAATGAGAAGAGAAGTAGGAACTATAAAAAGAATGATATGGAATGTTTAAAAGTGAAAATTACAATTAAAAATTTATTGAAAGAGTTTACTAAACCAATATAGACAAATTAAGTAAATTTGTAAACCAGACATCATCAGACCATTTCAAATTGACGAACATAAAAGAGTGTGTGTTGGGGGTGAGGGAAGCAGGAGACAAAACAGAATCTCAAAGATAAACTGATAATATTAAGTCATCTAATATGGATATAATCAGAGTTTCAGAAATAAAATGGGGTAAAAAAATATTTAAAGAAATATTCTGTGACAATTTTCCATATTTGGTTAAAAATATATCATCACCAGAACAACCCATTTGACACTAAATAGATTAAAAACAAAAACAAATCCACACCAAGGTATATCATAATCACTTTGCTGAAATTTATTGATAAAAAGAAAATCTGCAAAGTTGAGATGAGGGGAGGAAACACTTCAAGCAGAGATACAAAAATAAAAATTATTAGGGCTGGGGTTGTGGCTCAGTGGTAGAGTGCTCCCCTAGCACGTGTGGGGCCCTGCGTTCAATCCTCAGCACCACATAAAAATAAATAAATAAAGACATTGTGTCCAACTACAACTAAAAAATAAATATTTTTTTAAAATATAAATAAAAATTACCAGAGACACCTCATCAAAACTACATAATCTGGAATATTATAGGATAGCAACTGAAAATACTGCAATATTGGAAAATTATTTTTTGTGTGTGTGGAGATAAATTCTTCAAAAATAAAGGTGAAATAAATGTATTTGTTTATCTATTTTCTAAATAACTAGAAACTAAATTTATTGCTAGCCCACTTGCTCTTTAAAACAGGTCAGAAGAACTACTTTTGGGCTGGGGATGTACAGTCCTTGCCTAGTATGAATGAGACCCTGAGTTCAAACCCCAGAACCAAATAAGGAGGGGAAAAGCGGGGAAGGAATAATATCTTTAGTGTGAAGAAAAAATGATACCAGAGGAAAACTTGGATATATACAATATGATAGTTTTTATAAGATTTTTTAAAAGATAAATAATTGAATCTTTAAAGCCAAAAAAAAATCAGTATTGTTATAGTCATCTTTTGTGTCATTGTGACCAAAATACCAATAAAAACAATTTAGAGAAGGGAAACTTTATTTGGGGTTCCTGTTTTCAGTGATCATAGTTCACAGGTAGCTGACTCCTCTGAATCCAAGAAGAGGCAGCACATTATACTGGGAAGGCCCAGCAGAGGAAAGCTAAGCACATATCGGGGTCAGAAAGCAGGGACAGGATGGAGGGGACTGTAGGAAAGACTGAACTCTTCCAGGGCAGGTCCCACCTTCTTCTCCAGCCTCACCCCAACTGCCTGAAGTTACTACCCAGAGAGTTCATTCAAACAAAGATGAACTGATTACGTAACAGCTCATACAATCGAATCATTATACTTCTGAATATCTTTGCATTAACAGGAGCTTTGGGCACATTCAAACTGCAATATTCCACTCCTAGCCCCCCTAAACTTATGTCCATCTCACCATGTAAAATGCTATTTAGTCCATCTCTAAGAGTACCATAGCCTTAAGAGTTACATCATTGGCCAAGTCCCAAGTCTCTTTTGAAACCCAAGGCAAACTTTTGGCTGTAAGTCTCTGTAAAAACCAAAAGCAGGTTACCAACAACATAATGCTACACCATGTACAACCAGAAGAATGTGAAGTTATACTTTATATGTGTATAATATAATATTAGTTATACATTCTACTATCATGTATAAGAACAAATAAAAAAAGAAAAACAGCAAGATACGTATATTCAATTTGCAGTGACATAGAATAAATATTCCCATTGCAAAAGGGAGGAATAATTGCTTAGGAAGAAGGGACTGGACCAAAACAAGACCACAAATCAACCTTGCAAACAGGATTTGCAATTCTATATACAGCATCTAGGACATTTGACTGTCAGGTGTTATATCCAAAGGGCTGGGGCAGTCTTACCATTTTGGCCTTGCTGGTCCTGGTGTACATGTGCTCTCCTTTAGCCTGGCTCTCTCCACAGCCAATAGTTTTTCTCAGTAGATAGTCTACATTACTGGTATATTTTAATTCCTGGGGTTTCCATGCATCTTTGGCTTTACCTTCACCAGTTCATGCATTCCCTCTCTGGGGAAGCCTGCAGGGACTCTGACCCTGCTACATTTTGTCTGGCCTCCTGGGCCTTCCTTTGAAATCTTGGTGGAAGCCTCCATAACTCCTTAATTTATAGTAACCTAAATTCCTGAAGAACCAGCACCATCTGGATGGTTCTCAGGTCTGCTGCCAACTCATGGAGTACCTAAGGCCCAGGGAATTATGGCTGCAGTGGCCTTATTTCCTGAATGGCTCAGCATGGTGAAACAGCTTGCTAGCCCCCCTATACAAGCAGGGTGACCCTATGATTTCTTCTCTAAGGAATTCCTCTTTCTACACTTTCAAGCCTATAGTGGGTGTGGTCTTGAAAATTCCTGAGATGTCCTCAAGTCTTCTTTCCTATTGTGTCTATACAAAGTATTTATCATCTCTTTAGTGCCTGTAATCTCTCCTACCCCCACAGCTTCCTTGGTCCCAGCCTTACATGCACTTTTCTGGCCAAATTGCAAGTTTTTAAAATCCTTTAGCTTTGTTTTCTGCTCCCTTTTCTCACAGTAAACCTAGCTAAAAGCTGCCAGCAAGATCAATGCCACTGACTAAATGCTATGCTGCTTTGAAATTTCCTCTGCTGATTAATTAACCCATTACTTTTAAAACTAGCCTCATGTAAAGTCTCAGAACATGAGTAAAATTTAGCCAGAATGTAAGATGATTGACCTCTAGTCCAGTTCCCAGTGCAGTCCTCACTTACCTCTGAAACCTTATGAACATGGTTCACATTCTTTCTGAGCTGCCTCCAGAATCAATCATTAAGCTCTTCTTATAACATTCTAAGCATCATCTTGCATTTCCAGACTTTAAAATATCTCCCCCTGAAAACCAACTCCAAATGCTTCTGAACCACATGGTCAGGTTAGTAACAGCAATGACCTCACTCCTGGTACCGATTGTTGGTTCAGTCAGCTTTTGCATCACTATGAACAAAATAATAAATGAGGACAACTTACAGAAAAACTTTATTTGGGGCTCACAGATTCAGAGGTCTCTGTCTGTAGTTGGCTGACTCCATTGTTCTGGGCCCAAGGTGAGGATCACATCATGGGAGAACAGCATGGTGGAGGAAAGCTGCTCAGCTTGTGGCCGGGTCAAGAAGTGGACAAAGAGGGAGGAAGGGATCACAGGGAAGAGACACCCTAGTGACACATCTCCTTCAGTCTCACTCCATCTGCCTATAGTAACCACACAGATCATTCAAACTAGGATGGGCTGATTAGAGTACAGCCATCACAATCTAATAATTTCATCTGAATATCCCTGCACTAACAGGGGCTTTTGTGGTCACCTCATATTCAAACCATAGCAACTACATTATATTCTTATACATGTATACACATACATGTAATATATATGTGTATAATATATACATCTATAACATTATGCATATTTATAGTGCATATATACATACATAACATGACAAAGCCTAAAGGTTGCAGAGTTCTTACATTTTACATATAGTATTATAATGTTAATTTATAGTAGATCATGATGAGTTAAAACTATATACAGCAAACACAGAAAATATATGTACATACACATATGTATTTATGTATATATATACATATTTATGCACTAGGCTAAGCTTAGTAAAACTAGGGTGTTAAAATATCTTAATCAGAAGGTTGTTAATCTTAATGTGTATAATATTTAATTGGTTTTATATGCAGAAAGTTCTAGAATAAAGAAGCATTTTTCAATAGAGGGGCACGGAGAATCTCTGCACTCCATGTATTATCCTATAATCAGGGACGAGGAATTATGTTGGTTTCATTCACCCTGATTCAGATCCATCTATTTCACAATTAATGATCCACACTTACTACTACATCATATGGTCATTTGACAGCGTCATCACGGGTAGGGTTTTCATTTTGGAATAAATTGTCAGAGAAGCAGATTTACAAAAGAGAAATTTGTGTCGTCTATTTCTACTTCAAAACACATGATTTAGAAAATAACCTTTATATCCATATCATTAGTTTCTTTGGTATTCAAGTGGAGTATTTTGTTGAACCTGAATCACATTCTAAAATCACACTTTTCAGTTATTCTACTGCTAGGTACATCTACAAAGTACAGCATTACCCTAATGCCTTCATGCAAGGACAATGACAAAGAATTTTATACTCAGTCTTAACAGTTTCTGAGATTATAAAACTAATCTTCTTGTTCTCTGTTTAATAGAGGGAAAGTGCTATGTGTTATTCATTCCACACACATTTTGCCACTTTGGGGCAACTCAGTAACTTTCGTTTTAAGATTTAATTAAAGAAGATCCACTAATTGGAATGGTAAATCAGGTGAACATTTTATTGTCACTCAATGGTAAAATTTTCCAGTTCAACCAAAATTCTGGCTGCCAAGAGAACTTTCTGTAAAACACTAATGCAAAATGGCAGTCCTGATACTGTTAGAACCAATGGAGGACTCTGTTCATTCAGGTCAAGCACCTGATTACACATTCACTATCACAGTTAGGAAGTGAGAATACACCTCATCATCATAAAATGAAAAAAAAACTGCAGGAAATTCATAATGTGTTATTTGTTTAGCAGCCAACCTGGCCAGTTGATCAAAATCTTGAGTGTAATAGTCTGAGAGTTTCTGGCAGCAAGGAGAAGCACGGAACAACAGTACTTGGCTACTGTTCTAAGTTTTGTGTTTTAATCTGTTTTCTCTTGTGCTAAACTGCATATTTTTATCCTTATCAAGCCTAATTCGAAGAGCACTTTCCAGCCTTCCCTATTATGCAGTTCGCCTCACCCTCTCTAGTGATTGCAAATTCAGAGAAAATTACTTGGGTACATAGTTCTTGTCTTAAATTAGATGAGATCATATTTCTTCACGCCTGTATTTTGAACCAGAAATTTGTTGAATCCCAAGCCACTCTGTGAAGCACATTTGATCAAGCAACTACCAGAACAGCTCTCTCTTTTCATTACCTTTTTACAGGATTAAGAAGAACAAAATGCCACATGGAGACATAATTCATGAAACCAACTTCTGTATTTTTGCTTCTGAATTAGACATTCCTAATTCAGCAGTAGATTTATACTAAGATGGCCAGAATAAATAATAGAAACTTCTGGAAAAAATTATCATCCCTAATAAATAAGCACAGTTTCAGAAAAAAAAAATGAAGTTCTATAGATTCCATTAATGAGGATCTTTTAAGGAATGATTTTTTTTTTCTGGTCAGAAAAATCTATGAAATTTAGATGATGTGATGTCTTCACCAATGCCTGAACATTTAACAACTATGGAACTATAGAATACTATTTTTTAGGGCTAGATATGAGATGCACCCCCCGCAAAGCTTCTGTTAATGCAGGAATATTCCAAGGTGAGTGATTAAATTGTGAGAGATGTGACCTAATCAGTCCATCCTAATTTGAATGGATGGATTGGGTGCTAACTGTAGGCAGGTGGGGTGTGGCTGGAGGAGGTAGGTCTATGGGACCTTTTCCTTCTTCTTTCAGCTGCCTGGCCACCAGGAATGGATCAGTGCTCAACCAGCTCTCCCTTTGATCATGACGTGCTGCCTCCTTTGGGCCTAAAGCAATGGAGCCAGCTGCCTGTGCACGTGAGCTCCAAAGAAGCTTCTCCTCCTAAGTTGTTCTGGTCAGGTACTTTGCTCACAGCAATGAAAAGCTGCCTGAAACACTAAGGTTTAAGATGAAGCATTTTGTCAGAGATACTTTCTAATCAGAAAAAAAAAAATCAAGTACAAAGAAAAATATACTTCAGTATACTTTCAGAACAGAACAGTTTGGGTGAATCATGTCTTCTCTACAACTCATTCTGTTGTGGGTGTTCAGTTGTTTCTTCCAGAGTAAGCGTATATTGTTTCTGGGAAGAGAAATACATCTCCAGAATTTACGTAAAAGGCTCAGATATACCTCTTTCATTCTCAGAGCACAGTTAGGCTGGTGGCTGTTAACAGGAATTATAGGACTTAATTTGAACACCCTGTGCTACTTAAGAGAATGTTTCTGCCTTGCTGAGAAGTCACGTTAGGAAGACAAAATCCAGGCAACCCCTGCTAGTTCCTGTACCTTGGCCTCTTTCGTTGAAAATAAGTGGTAGGAGGAGAGCAGGAAGAGACAGAGACCACAAGTGCAAGTGTTTGAGAACAGCTTAGACACCGTGTGGTTTTTATCAGAGCCTTTATTTCACCTGGAAGGCCTGACCATAGTATAAAAATGTCAATTCCAAAAAAATCTCTAAACATCAGCAGCAATTTTTTTTTTCCTGAAGTTCAAATCCATTCTGCTAACTCCTTTTTTTTTCTTCTTTCCCTTTGGCATTTATCTATCATTATTATTTCCAAAAGAGTAAGCCAACTGAAAGAAAGAAGTACTCTTTCAACATGTAAGTTGAGAAGAAAAGCAACTATCGTAGCTGACTGAGTGTCCAGGGATTGGTTTCCTTCAGAAAGACTTTTATTCTAGAATTTGCTAGGGCAAATGGGGAAAAATAAGGTAAGAGAAGTAAGCTCAGGCAAAACTGTTTTTCCTTGACAACTCAAGTCCCCTACTCAGAAAGAAAGAAAGAAAGAAATCTTGATCTCTTAAGCCATTTTTCTCCCTACATTTTCAATTACAGAAGCAGAAACAATACACTAGAATATTAAAAATCCAGTTAAATATACATCACATTAAAAATTAGGTAATGAAAAAATTTCTTTTTAACCCTTGATATAATCTTAAAATCACACAAGAAAAAAAATGTTTTTTATTGTTTTCAACTTTTCTTTCTACATTTTTCCAAAAGTGCGATTTAAAAATGCATCAATCTAGGAAATTAAATCCAACATTTAAAAAAAGAGTCCCAGATATTTTTGTATTTAAAATTATAATACTTCATATAAATAGGACTAATTTTTCAATTTGTTCTTTTTCAAACTGAAATTGAGAAAGAGTTCTTTATGTAAGGCAGACTGAAATAATTAGGGGAAGATATTCTTCTTATGAAAGGCAATGGTATCATGTGTTTTCTGTGATTTCAGCATTCTACTTATGGCCCTCAACCAATACAGGTGAAAAGTCTAACTTCCAACAATTGCTCCCCTTGCTCAGGCTTCATGATTCATGGCCCTGAATTCATTAATTCTTAACTGAGCCCAGTTTGAGTATCCCATCATTGGGTGGGGTGCTGGATGTGGAATGAGTGCTGCCTTAAAACTGTGGCTGTGTCATTCCCAGAATAGGTAATTATCAACAAGTCATTGTCTTCTTCTAGCTCCATATCCTCATCTATAAAATGAAGACATAAAAAATGGTGTCTGTTGGATAAGGTTGTCACCATAATGATGTAAGGAAATAATACACATTCTCTGGCATGTAGAAAGTGTGCAATAAGTATTTTCTACTGGTACGGACATGTCTCCTGTAGAGGTGTTTGTGAATTGCACAACTTTAAAGTTGAGTATGAAAATTAATATTTTTAGTGGTGGTAATCAACATTGATAAGGTTTTGATGGTGATGAAAATGAAGGAGTGGGTTAATGTGCAGTGGACAATGTCGACAGGAGAAAGATGACTGCTGCAAATTAGCCAACTGTGTTTGGAATCCACAGAAGACTTGCCTCCATTTGTTGACCACAATTCATCTCAAGATCAGAGCACAAGGATCGAGACTGACAGATGCCAGGGGCAGACATTTCAGTGTTTCAACTATTTATTCCAACAATGGAAGTTATGCCTAGTCCCTCCTAAGTTTTGCGTATCCCTCTACTCTTGCAATGTTTGTGAAAGCTACAGAAGACATATGCTTTTTGTTTATCCAAAAGAACTCATAACTTACTCAGTAGAAACACCTACACATACACTTGTGAATCTGTGCACACCCCAGCATGCAATCAACAGATTTCCAGGAGGTTCATTGAGCCAAGGCCCCCGGATTAGTGACAAGCGTGTAGCTGAAGGTCACAGCAATGCATAATATATCCACACATTTTTATAGGAGTCTCAGACCCCGCTAGGGCCTGTTGCTGAGGATGTTCCTGTCCTTCCTGTCTACCAAGTTTCCCCTGAGCTGTTTAATTGCATTTTAAAATATTCATTATTCACTGTGGTAAATTCCCTTACCTATTATAATCAAAGAAAAATGTCACTGTACAACAAAGGACAGAATAGTAGTTTGAAGTGTTTTATCCAAATGCATGCAGATTTGTATATTCATTCAACTGACAGTTACTAAGCACTCAGGAAAAAGTTTATGCCAGAGAGTCCACCTGGAATTCCATGCTTGAACACACAAAAAAATTCCAAACTGTTAGATTGTACCACCCTATAATGGGCCAAGTCTGTTGGCATTGTATGGTACCTGAGATTGCTTAAAAAAAAATATGTTATAAACAATGGTAACAGCATATTTCAACTCACCTTTATCACCTTTATTATTCATTTTCTCTCACGACTGCATCCAAGTGAGAGTGAGACAACAGCAGGAAGAAAGCTAATTAAACACTTTTCAGGTCACGTTATTGAAAATGAGACCATCTGGTTGATTGTCACAGTGGGCATTATGGAGTGCTAAAGTTCTCTCTACACATCCTAAAGCCAATAAGGCAGCCAGGATAAGAATGCCAAATTTGACATCCAAACACTTTTCTTGCCATTTGACAGCCAAGGAGAAGAATTGCCAGTTGGACTGGATGATCATTTTAAAAATAAAAAAGGATAGCTTTGAATATCTCAAGATCAACTTTGACACAGATGATGAGGACCCTTCTTCACAGAAAGTTGACCTTTGTGATCGTTGAAAGAGATTGGCTCAGAGCATTCTATACAACAAAATGCTCCTTCTGCATGTGAATCCACAGTTAAAAGATTCAGTGGAAATTTTTTTAATGAACTCGAATATTCAAGTTTTACCATGTCTCAATCAAGATCTCTAATTATAAGCAATAGAAAAAGAATGGCTATTTAGCAGGGAAAATAAATAAATACCACAGAATGGTTGGGATGACTGGAGAACCTCTTTGAAGTTAATGTATCAAGAACATATCTAAATGTCATGGTGAGAACAAGTCCCTATGAAGAAACTCCGCCTACTACAGTTACTGCCAGCTCACACTGTCACTTTGTGAGGTCTGAAAACCAGGACTTCAGCTGCAAAAGGTTCCACTGGTGGTGGATTCGTCTGATTGATCACTCCAAAGCAAAAACTTCAGGAAGGAACTTTTATTGGACAAAACCAAGTGATGTATATGCATTGCACAGGAGATGAGAATATATTTTTGGAGATACCTAGGGATGGTGAGTTTTCTAAGTCTGGAATTTTCCTAGAGATAGCCCCCTAAAAGCTCCAGACCAAAAAAAAAGTTCCCAAAGTTAGAGTGACCATTTAATTTATCATGGTAATTGAAATGCTTTTGGAAGTAAATGATGAGTACTATTAATAATTACTTCAGGAAAAGAGATATAAAGTGCATCACTCCAAACAGAATTTACCACCTGGTTGTTGTGACAAAATTTCCAGACTGGAGCTCCATTCTGAGAACTGCCATAAGTATTTTTACTGTTTACCATTTGGGCTGTGTTATTCCCTGGTAACATTCTCCAGGTCTGCAGGCTTTTGCCAAAAGCTTGGACAAAACACCAGACTTCTACTAGGTAGGACCAGAATGAATCATCCCATTTCACTGAAACTTCCACATTGATCCAGGCTCTCACTGGGTTGGGAATGATTATATGGCATTTGCCAAATTTGTCTGCTAAGCTCTCCAAATAATGCACAGTAAATATTTATAAATCACTAATATAGGCCTGCATTCCTTTTATCAGTAATAGTGCCTGGCATGTAAATCCTGAGTAAATATTATGGGGATGAATGAGTATGGACTATACATGATTCTTTGACCTTTCAGTGCATTTCAAGTGTTCTTGCAAATGCATTAAAATACATTCCCACAGGTACTCAGACAAAAAAACATTTTTTGGTTTAAATTGGCTGATACAATGTAGAGCTCATCTGAAGGTGGAAGCAGAAATACAATCTCTTTAAAACTTCTATTTCTATATTAAATAATATGCTTCTATTGTAAGAAAATTGGCTATAAATGGAACACATTTGGAAGTCACCATGACTAGGGGTCAATAGCCAAAGCATCATTGAATCCATTAAGAGAACTACCACACCAACAGGACCCTCACAAGCTGGTGTCAGATGGAGCTTCCTATGTGCCAAAAGATTTTCAGAAAATGCAGATGTGGCAATTCCTTTAATACAAAGCCTCTTTTTTTTTTAAAAGTTGATTTCCTGAATTTTATGTTTATGTCTAATTTTCATAAATATTCTGTTTCAAAAATGATTACAAAGGCTTTCAAAAATCCCAAATTTTGCCAACAAATTTTACTGTTTTATTTTCATTTTAATAAACACTTGTTGGTTACCTACTCTGTCATGTAGGCTCAGAAGTTAAAGTACTTGATGTCATATAATCCTCCTCCTTGAGGCGTTCACAGACCACTGGGGCAATGGTCACATCAGCAAGTGTGCATCATAATGTCACAGGTGTCTTGATTTTTGGACTGAAAATTATTCCAGCATCTGCATTTACATGAAAACATGTATATTTTCATCCATATAAAAAGAATAGAAAACACTGCTGTGCTATACTTTTAGTTCTAATACCTGCAAAAGATAATTTTAAATTGAGAAATATATTTAAATGACTATTTTAGTTATTTTTTTAAATAAAATAAATTTTAAGAAATAAACCATTGCATTTCTAAAATGCAGATGTGGCCATGTCTGCAATGGATTTATGGTCTTTTTTGTGACCCAATAAAGCCACTATACCTGGTTGTTCGAAGATTCAGAAGCCCATTGCTCCAGGCAATGAGGACCAAGAATTATTTCTCCCCAGGGTCAGTTATCCTGCCCAGCTGAACTGCTGTGAAAACAAATTGCATTATTAAGACTTTTCTATGGAATTCTAAAAACAGTTTGAGGGCAGAAAGAAAGAAATTTATTGAGTAGTTAGATTTGAAGTCCTGCTCGATAAAATGCAATTTTCTCTAAAAATTTTAAGTTAAACATTATTGCAGTTTCTTTTGAACCATGAAATATATGAGCTACCTCAAAAGGCATGCTTTTATGAAGGGTGGCTCTGTCCATAGACAGATGAGAACACTACCATCCAGAAGCTTCTAGTGATTTATCTAGGCTTGCAGAATTTAGTAAAGTAACTGGACAACAGAGTAAAGAAGGGTAGTTTTGAATGAAGGGTAGTTTTGAACAACAAACAAAAATTATATTACGCTTAAAATGCTGAAGTAAGCACAAGAGATGACTAGAGCCTCCTAGTTTGGTTTTGTGAAATAGAGGTGTTCATCCTTGTATGTTTATTTTTGAGTAAGATGTTCTCAAATTTGTGTGTTTGTTCTAATTGTTACAGAGTGATACTTGGACCACTAACAGGATCCTCTATAAAAAAAAATAGTCTTTTGTCCTGAAACATCCAACTCTTAGGTAAGGTCAAAGAATCATGTATAGCCCATACTCATTCATCCCATAATATTTACTCAGGATTTACATGCCAGGCACTATTCCTGATCAAAGGAATGCAGGCCTATGTTAGTGATTTATAAATAGATCTATATAAAGATGAATAATAGAAAAGAAGTTCTAAAGAAATCATGAAATAAAACTCTGATCTTCTTCCTAAGGACCTTATTTTGTAGGACACAGGAATATGTCTTCTCCTTATTTTAGGAATTTATCCACTTAAGTAGTTAATGAATATTTACTAAACACTGGAGCCATGCCATGCAATATGGCTAGATCAAGGTACAGGCAAGTTGTAGGGCCTGAGAAGGGGATGTGAAACTTACCACCTCTTCTTTGTTTAAAGGGCAAATCCCACTCTCTCTGCTTAGGGACATCTAGCTCAATTCAATATATGTATATGAAGGGGGATTTATTAGATTGGCTTATAGTATCAGAAGCAGGATAGTTCCACAATGGCTGAATGGAGAGTCAGAAAAATCAATAGCTGCTCAGCTCAAGAAGCTAAAAGCCTCAAAACAGGAGGGACCAATGATGCAGCCCCAGTCTGAGCCCCAGCCTTCAGCAAGGCTGCAAATCTAAGAAGCAAAAAACAGGATGTCTAATTGGAAGGTGGAGTGATAGTGTTCACTACTGAGGTGAGATCAGGAAAAGTGTTGGATGTGAATATCTCCATTGTTTGGCTTTGTTGGGAAGTACCTTACAATCACTTATTTATCTTTCATCATTAATGTTCACCATGGGATTGATGCAGGAGTACACTTAGCAATGAGTTACTAAATGTAGAAGAATCCTGGGTTTCATCTGGAGGATTTCAAAGGGCTACACAGTGACTTATCCCTGCATTTAAAAGTCAAGATAAACATGATTATAAAGAGCTAGTCCTCTCATTTTTTAAAAAATGTAAAAGTATACAGTGTTTACCTAAGTGTTTAAAAATGAAGGAAAATAAAAATTTCCCAGTCCAATGTATACCTCTTCTAGAATGAAGAGTTCTTGATAGCTTTCTTGCTGTTTGACAGGAACTTTCCCTCTCATCTTATCTCCATCTTCATGTCCACCTTGTCCATACAAATGGGATACACAAATGCAGTCCAGAACAAACTCTTTGCTGTGTAGTCAGTAGATTCCCTTGGGCAAACCATCTCACAAAATCAAGATGTGCTGCCATTTAAAATGCCAGGTCCTCTTTATTGATCAAGAAGGTTGATAAAAGTTTATTTTGTCATCGCTACTTAAGAGTCTTAATATCCTCCCGGCAGCTTTGCTTTGTATGTCTATAGTCTCAGAGGGTATGTGTACTGATGAAAATTCCTGAAGCAATGTTTATGTACGCAGCAGGACTGATAAGAAAGCTAGCACTCCAATCAGAATAACCACCCTGTGTAGGAAACATTCTACATCCAAGTTCTTCTCCCGGGGCCCGGGAATAAAACCTGATCATAAAGTGCATCACTAACCAAAGAAATATGCCTTTAATAGACCCAGTAGACCTAGGAAACTGTATGGGGCCGATGCATAATCTTCTGTGCCCATTATGTCTTACATTCATTTCCTCTCCACAGTTCTCATCTCTGCATGTTCTTGTTTATCATGGCTTTGTTTAAATCCCTCTATGAAATGTGGATTCAATCCCCCCACCAATCTTGCCTCATTGTGGACTTCTGGAGGAGAGTAAATATACCTGTCTGTGGTACCAGACAGGTGTTCTCCTCTCCCTTTAGTAACTGTCATGCTTCTTAAAAGTGAAAGTAGCTTAGAAAACTATGAATCCTCTATGGTGATTCCTATTGCAGAGATTCACAGTATATCATCATTGACTGAACAAAGACAAGTCATTTCTAAATGAATTGCTCAGAATTAAATCCCGAGTTATCACCAATCCATAACCCCAAGCTCATGGATCACAGAGTAAAGTGTATGTGGGTGAACAAGGGAAGTGGCATGGTAAAATAAAATGGGGAAAATGAAGAACTTATGGGTGGAAAATAACCCATGATGCATTGACAGCAATGTCCTTTTTTATCACCTAAAAACTGGGAGACAAATAATAAAGGCTTGAATGTGGCAGAGATGGGGTTGCTCCTTTTAAATGAGGCAAGAGAATGAACAGAGATCATTGGAAATCCAATGGCTCCAGAGTGATTTTGTTTGAAAATGACTGTGTAAAGGATGTTTCCACACCAACATGCAGGACCACCAGTGTCCTCAGTGTTAAGTTCTCTCTGAAGAGCTCTGAAGTCACACCTTCATCGGCTGACAAGAGATTGAATGGCCTTTCTGCTCCCACCATGGATAAAGACATTTTTTTTTCTGTTCAATTATATCTGCACATGGAAATCTCCCCAAAGAGGAAGCCTAAATATCAGTTTTTGCAGGTAGATTTCTGCAGGTGATTTTTTTTATATCATAGTTTGCATTGTATCTTTACAGTAAACTTTCTCCTCAACTTAATCTGGCTTGGAATGTTCTAGCATTCTTTGGAAAGTATTTTTCTCAGAAAAAGGGGAGCAAAGAGGAAACAATACAGAAATAAGTTAACTATGCGAACTTAAGAGGCATATGGTTGGGCCTCCTTTATCCATGGATTTCTAAATCTGTAGGCTCAACTGACCTCAGAATGAAAATATCCAGAAAATGAATTGAGTTTGCATTAAATATGTATAGATTTTTTCTTATCATTATTCCCTTAAAAATATAGTGCAGCATCTATTTGCATAGTACTTACATTGTATTAGGCATTATGAGTAATATAGTAATGATTTAAAGTGTATGAAAAATATGCATAGATCATGTGCAAATACTATATCATTTTATATAAGGAATTTGAGTATCTAAGGATTTTTGTATCTGTGGTGAGTTCTGGAACCCTTCTCTCTGGGATACTGATGGACACTTAACACCATACATGAATATAAATGATTACTATTTCAGCTGATACTTTCTGTAAGACAGTCCAGGGACTGAAAATAATGTATTTGCATACAATTTTGCAAATTAATCAGATGCCCTTCTTTACTCAATCAATCATGAAATATTTATGGGTATTGCATTGTCTCTGTTTATTATGTGTCTTTGAAGCTATCTCTAAACTGCTAGCCTCTGTCTACCTCCACTGACACCTTCTTTCATCTAGCCTTCAGCTGGTCTGTGCTTCATCTTGGTCCCTTAATTCTATTCCCCACACAGCACACAGAGTGAATTTTTAAAGCATACACCAAACATGTCATTCTTCATTTAAGTCATTCAGTTAGTTTTATTTTAAAGACAATTCGAAGTCTATTGCATGGTCTCCCAGATCCTGTTAATAAAATAACTTTTTAAAATATTATGTAAGAAATAAATGTAAGTATGGTGGTCGTGAAGGTGAGAGATTGAAGGAGGAGTGGGACAAAGCAGGTGATGGTAACAAAGAGATGAGATTTGTAGAGGTGAAGTTGTGGCAAGGGAATTGAGAAACGGATGGGCTGCACAGAGGGTCAAAATTGATAGACCAAATAATGGACAATGAAAATGATAAAATGAAAGTTTAAGAACAACTTTAGGGCTCTAATATAATATGATGTTTTTGATGGAATTAAAGAATTCCAGAGAATAAGCACGTTGAACATATTACAGACAAGGGAAGAAGCAGAAAAGAACAGGAAGAGTTGGGAGGGATGTGGAAGCTATTTGTTAGCACACACCCTAGGAGCACCTACTGTGTGCAGGATACTCCTCCAAGAACTTAACAAATTTTAACACATTTATAACTCCTTCAGAGACAGCAGCTACTACTACTCTCATTATAGATGATCAAAATGAGGCACGTGATAATATATAACTTGTCCGAGATCCCACAGTTTGTAACTGGTGAATCTGAGATTGAGAACAAGTTGTTTGGGCTCTGGAGCCTACACTGTCAATCATACTATGAAAAGGCCACTTGGAGAGGTCATTAGGTGGAAGAGGTTCAAGCTTGTGCTTGAGAGGATTATCAAAGAAGCTTAGATAGGCTGTGAGACATGCTCTGAGTAAATAGTTTCACAGAGCCTCAGACTGAATCCAAAGTCCACAGTCCTTGCTGCTATACCATGTTGTTGTACAGAGTATATACGGCTAACATCTGTGAGTGCCAAATACAGTCTGAGAGTGTTGAGAAAATATCAGCAAGAAACTGGCAAATTTTTATTGTAATCTTCCAATACTCTTCCATAGAGCAATGTTTATGTGTCTGCTGAGTGAGTGGATCAGAATTTGGCCACATGAATTACAGGATAATAGTCTGATGTTTTATGTTTTGCTACTATGTAAATATAACATGTATTGCCAATAGGGATGAAGATATGTGATTAATTTTTAATAGTAGAAAAATAAACAAAACATTAAATCTACCATCTTGACCATTTTTAAGTGCACAGTCCAGGGGCACTAACTACATCCACATTGTTCTGAAACCACCACCACTATCTGTCTCTGAAGTTTTCGTCTTCTCAGAGTGACTCTTTCTACACATTCAATACCAACTCCCCATTCTCCCTCTATCCTCAGCACTTGACAGCCACCATTCTACTTTTGATCTCTATGAATTTTGGTGATTTGTTTTTTATCAGTACTTTCCTTGTGAAATTCATGGAGTGAAAGACACTTTTTGCATTCTTTTGACCTCGAGGATAGGATTAAATACCTACTTAAAAAATTAATTTTTCCCAATAGCAAAAACAACAACAAAACTTTGTCTTTTTCTTGATGATCTATCCTTTACCCCATCTACCCCATGCCCATCTCCAGTAACTGCCCTTGGGACTATTCCAATATACTCTTCACATAGTAAAGAACTGGCAAATAAGGAGAATTAAAAAAAAAATTAGTTGTCAGTGGACCTTTTTAAAAAATTATTTATTTATATGTGGTGCTGAGGATCAAACACAGTGCCTCACACATGCTAGGCAAGTGCTCTACCACTGAGCCACAGCCCCACACCTAAAGAAGGAGATTTTAATATGGCTTTTCTATGGAATTTTTTTTCTTGTTTAAGTCAAAGATGCCCTTACTAGTGAAGACTTTGTACCTACAGAGTCAAACATACATAGGAACACAAATGTATAATTTTAGCCTATATCAAGAAATGGCCACAAGTGAACAATGTTGGAGATATTATCTCTCATTTTGAAAGCAGAGACACTGGATAGGAAAGAAGAGCTTTGAAAAGACACACTGGATCCTTGCCTTATTCCATTTTCTGTTAATGTAACAGAATATCTGAAAATGGGTAATTAATAAGAACAGCAGTGTTTTTAGCTTCCAGTTCAGGAGACAGGAAGTCTAGGGTCAGGCAGCCACATCTGCTTAGCTTCATGAGAGGGCCTCATGCTGCCCTATGCACGGTGAAGAAGCAGAAGGGCAGGTGGTCTCATGGGGAAAAAACACAACATAAAGGGTAGACTTGCTTTATAACAACCAGATCTGGAGGCAACTTTAAAGTCCCTGGAAAGGAAGAACTCACTCCTGCAAGATAGTGTTAATCTGTTCATGAAAGCCTTGCTCCCATGACTCAAAACCCCACTTCTCCCCACAGCTGCACTGAGAAATTGAACCTCAACATGAGTTTTGGTGGGAACAAAACATTCAAACCATAATAGTAGCCCTCAAAGCAGGCACCTCCCTGGGACTAATGTCACCTGCCAAATCTGCTAAAAGTTTTACTAATAAGTTGAAACTTCCTTTCTTGTCAAATTCCACTTTAAAATCTCTTAACATTATTACCGAAAGTAGATTAAAGGGTTTAAGGAATTATACAGGACTATCTTCTAATTTCTACTTTAAAGAAAAATTCAAATATCATTGAATTTATATCAACTTTGTTGATTCAACCAGAGTTTTAGCACTGAACAAATGTTAAACAACCTGAGAACCTCACATTCAAAATCCATTGTTACAAACTGTCCATTTCCCAGGGATTCTGGTTTTGCTTTGTGAACTTGAGCATGGGTGATTTAGGTTTCAACTAATTTTTCTGATGTAGAACAAAGCAGCAGCTCTTCCCTTTTTAAACATCCTGGCAATAGAGCCAATAAATTGGATTTGGGCAAGAATCCTTATTAGGATGAAAATGACTTAAAAACAAAGAACAAACAATAAAATACTGAATTCATTTTACTTTGCAGAATATTTAGCCCAACATTTACATCATTTTTACTTTTCATTGCCATCAACCAAACCAGGCTCACATGGCAAAAGAGTAGTGAGACCAAGTCTGGTCAGCATTTTCAACTGTACACACAGCACCAGTTTCTGCTAGGGGCCAGAAGTGTCCATGGCACTGACTCCTATTGTCTGATTTCCTTTCCCACCTCTTCGCTTCCCATCTCTTTCATCTCTTCATCTTCTGGCATTGACTTATCTTGCTCTTGGGAAGTCATCTTTTTATTACATTTTTCAGAAAGTTTCCTAATAATGAAGTGATTTACCAATGCTCACAAATGCAATACTCCTCCTTCTTTCAACATGCCTCAATTCATGTCTATAAAATGCAAGCAGAAGTAGGGGGCAAAAATGATGGACACTGAGCATCACTCCCAGGTCCCTCTGTCTACTCATAGCATTGTACACTATTGCGCTCCATCATTTCATACCAGTCAGTTTAGTGTCATTTTTCTTTAATTTACATACTCAAGTTTCCATAACCAGATCTTATTTGGACAGAGAGCAGAGAGCATTTAATCTTTTTTTTTTTTTTTACAGTTTTATTGGAGAGCACTACTCTAGATCACCCTGGAAGAGTTAAGTCTCTAGGACTCTGCCATACAGACAGACTATGTTGGGCAGGATTGGTAAACTACCAGCCACAAGCCTAATCTGGCTCGCCACCTATTTCTACAAATATGATTTTTTTATTGGTTGTTCACAACATTACAAAGCTCTTGACATATCATATTTCATACATTAGATTGAAGTGGGTTATGAACTCCCAATTTTACCCCAAATGCAGATTGCAGAGAGCATTTAATCTTGATTTTACTACTAATTATCTGTATAAACTTTCACATTCCTTAGGTTCTCCAGGCCTCAATTTCTTCTACACTTGTAAAATGAGCAAACTGGACTAGGCGTATCTCTTGTATCACCTAGTTCTGAAATTTTATATTTCTAATTGTTTAATATCTGTAGTATGCTTAGCAGCAGTGAATAATCATGTAGTTATTACACTTCAGTCTCAGCTGAGTGGCCTAACATACCCCACACCTCTTCTCTTTAACTCCTCTTCACCTTATAATGTCACACTGCTCCTTTCTCTCCTTCCAGTCATTTTCCTACCTCTCTCAATGGCTAATTTTACTGACTATCTAATCTCTCAATTTTTCTTAAAGTGGTCCTCCAGCTTTATGTGATCCCAATCTAAAATCAAAAGGAAAGCTCAAACTGAAGATTACATGTGTGAAAGGACTAGAGAAATTTGCAAAAAGGAAAATAACTAGGATTATAAACCCAAATAAACAATAGGAGGACATTCGACCATCACGGCTGTGCCCCCCACCACTGCCATACCACCACCTGCTGCCCCATCTCTGAACACGGCCACTTCCATTCTGGGACACCACCTCCACCACCATGGCCATCTGGAGACGCAAGAGCCTCCATCCTGGGACACTGGCTGGGTCCTGGAGGTCAGATATCAGGATGCCTACAGGTTTGCCACCATATCCACCAGCTCCACGAGTCTAGACGTGCACAGGGATGGATAGGGCTGACTACAGCTGGTTGGAAGACTGGAAGAGGGTGTGAGGGCATCTTTCTCTGGACTCTCTCAGCCAGCTAATCTGGTAGTCACTGGGTTCCTGGGCCCACTCAAGCCAGCACTTGCTGGCACCCAGTACAGCCTGGTCCCTGAATCCCTCCCCAATGTGGCACACACTGATCCTGCCAGGTCAGTTATCAGCACAGACCCAACAGGGCCCTCCAGCTCCCCAATCCCAAGTTTTTCACCCCCTCCCTAGCCATCAACCCAACCCAGCATTCACAGCTACATGGCCAGCCCACAGATCTCAGCACTTTTTTCTCATCCACCTTATACAGAACAGCTCTCCAACAAGCACACAGGTCCCCGGCTTACGCCTTAGGACTGTCTGGGAGAGAAATACCTGACCAAGAATTTGAAAGGGCAGGGGCAGGAGAGATTGAGCTTGGAGAGTAAATCAGAGATCAGGAATTGTGGATGCTGCAGGTGACATAAGGGGCTGAGACTCCTACATCACACAAGTGGGACTCAAAGGAGATTCCTGAGGTTTAGACTTCCAGTATGGACTGGCAATTGTTATATCCTGCCTCCATGACTAACTCTCTCACTCTATCTACCCTTACCATCCTGAGGGTGGAGCTACCAGCAAACTCCAAAGTTACCCACCTATCAGCTGATAAGGGAAACTGAGACACCTTTGAACTCCAATGGAACAATTATTCAATTTTGCTTCAAGATTTTTTTCCTCTTCTTTTCTTTTCCCTCTCTCACATGTCCATTATTTTTGCAACCAAGTATTTTTTATGCATCAGTTTACTGAGGACTGGGATGTCTGAATAGTATATTACAGTTGCATTGTGTATGCATTTTTATATGTTTAATTTTTTATTTGATATATATTTTTTCTCTCAGTTATCTGTTTCCCTGGATTCTCTTTCTCTCTTTTTTGCCTCTAACTGCCAACATCAATTGATTCCACTTTTACTTTTCCTATAATTTTTTACTTCTCTCTTTCTTCTCCTTCCTCATAAACATCACATCCTACACCACTCTTGTTCTCTCTTTGTCCACCATTAGAAACTGTAAACACTTTTATAAACCTACTGTTTATATTATAGACAATAATTGAACACATCATTTCTGTTTATCAGGAGAAAACTCTAGATATCTTTATGAGAGCAACTTGGTTTAGGGCTATATATTGTTTGCATTGTGTAGGCTATATATTGTTTGCATTGTTTGCATGTTAATATTGATCTCTTTCTTAAAGTTGAGATACAAGAAGCCTTCAGGGACATTACAAGTCTACAGGGTAGAAACGTACTACCTCAGATCTACACAGCTAGATGAGACAATACACAAACACATGAAGCAACAAGGAAACAAAGTGCCCCAAACAAACCAAGATGCTTCAATAATAGAATCCATTGACAACACAGTAGAAGAAATATCATAGAAGGAGTCAGAATTTACATTAAACAGGTTTGTGACATAAAGGATGATGTAAGGAGTAAAATAAGAGATAAATTTTAAGAGATGAAAGATTACTTCAGTAAAGAGATAGAGACTATGAAAAGAAATCAAGCAGAAATCCTTGAAATGAAGGAATCAATAAACCAAATTAAAACTTCAATGGAAACTATCACCAACAGATTAGACCACTGGGAACATAGATCCTCAGACAATGAGATAAAATATATAATCTTGAAAATAAAGTTGATTGTACAGAGAAGATGATAAGAAACCATGAACATACAAGAATTATAGAATAACATGAAAAGACAAAATGTAAGACTTGTCAGGATAAAATAATGCAAGGAGATACAAACCAAATGTATGCACAATCTTTTCAAAAGAATAATATCAGAAAATTTCCCAAACTTGAAGAATGAAATGTAAAATCGAATAAAAGAAGCTTACAGGACCCCAAATGTACAAAATTACAACAGACACATTATAATGAGAATGCCTAGCATACATATTAAGGCCATGAAAGAAAAGTATCAGATTACATATAGAAGGATACTAGTTAGGTTTTCAGCTGATTTCTCAATCCAGATCCTCAAAATTAGAAGGTCCTAGAACAACATATACTAAACTCTGAAAGAAAATGGATACCAACCAAGAATTTTATATCCATCAAAATTAAGCTTCAGATTTGAAGATGAAATAAAAACCTCCATGATAACTAAAAGTTAAAAGAATTCACAACTAGAAAGCTTACACTATACAACATTCTCAACAAAATATTCCATGAGGAGGAAATAAAAAAAATAAAGTAAAAACCAGCAAAGGGAGAAACTACACTGAAGGATTAGCCAATCAAAGGAGAAACTAATTCAAATTAGAAACTAGAAATAACCCCACATGAACACATGACCAGGAATACATTATCATATCTCAATAATAACCCTGAATGTTAAGGGCTTAAACTCATCAATCAAAAGACATAGACTGAAAAAAATGGATTTTAAACCAAGACCCAACATTATACTGTTTACAAGACACTTACCTCAGAGGAAAAACATGTACATACTGAAAGTAAAAGGATGGGATAAAATATATCACTCATATGGATTGCATAAACAAGCAGGAGTTTCCATTCTCATTTCAGACACAGTGAATTTCAAGCTAAAGTTAGTCATAAGGGATAAAAAAGGATATTTCATATTGCTTAATGGAATTATACATCAGCAAGACATAACAATCATAAATATTTATGCCTCAAACAATGGAGCATCCATATACATTAAACAAACCTTTCTCAATTTCAAGAGTCAAAGAGAGCACAACACAATAATACTGAGTGACTTTAACACACTTCTCTTACTGGGTAGATATTCCAAACAAAAGCTAAACAAAGAAACTATTGAACTAAATAATAGAATCATTAATTTAGACTTGAGAGACATATATACAATATTTCATTAATCAACAAGCTAATACACTTTAGTCTCAGCAACATATGGATTCTTCCTTAAAATAGACCAAAGCTTATGCCACAAAGCAACTCTCAGACAGTACAAAAAAAATGGAGAAAGTACCCTGCATTCTATCAGATCATAATGGAATGAAGTTAGAAATCAACAAAAAAATAAATAAAAATTATTCCAACACCTGGAGAGTAAATAATATACTATTGAATGATGAATAGAAAGCAGAATAAATCAAGGATGAAATAATAAAAATACTTAGAAGTAAATGAGAACACCAATACAAATATCAAAATCTCTGGGACACTCTGAAGATAGTGCAAAGAAGAAAGTTCATTGCATTGATCTCATTCATTAAAAGAATAGAAAGTTAAAGGATAAGTGACTTAACATTACATCTCAAAGCCCTAGCGAAAGAAGAAGGATAATAGAATGAATCAGACATTATTACCCTATGTGCTTATATGACTATACACAGGGTATAATTCCACATATGTACAACTAGAAGAAAGAGAAGTTATATTCCATTTATGTATGATGTGTCAAAATGCATTCTACTGCTATGCATAACTAATTGGAAGAAATTTAAGTAAAAAAAATAGAGGATATGATAAAGCTATATTAGAGAAATTTAGAACTGTATGTAAATATCCACGCAGAAAGATGATATACAGACCAATCTATGAAGCAATGTAAGACTGGGAATAAACCCAACATATGGGAATTTATATTATAAAATTATAACTGCATTATGAAACTAAAGCTCAAATGGGTTGTTAAACTATAGATCAATTGTATATTCATTTACAACACAATGAAGCTAGAGAACCTATACCTTTTAGCAAGGTAAATGCCAGATAAAGTCTTTATATTTAAAACTCATAAAAATGTTAGGGGATATAAATGTATTTTATAATATAGTTTAACATTAAATTATATGTTTGTTTTTGTTTTTGTTTTGTACCAAGGATTGAGCCCAGAGGTAATTTTCCACTGAGCCACATCCCTAATCCTTTTTATTTTTCATTTGAAACAGGTCTCACTAAGTTGCTTAGGGCCTTGCTAAGTTGCTGAGACTGGCCTCAAATTTGCAATCCTCCTGCCTCAGCTTCCCTGGGATTACAGGCATGTACCACCACACCCAGCTCCATTGGGAATTATTTTAAACATTTTGTATAGGTTATCTTTTTTCTCATGGCATCCTTATGAAAGAGAATCTTTGATCAGTCCTATTTTACAGAGGAAGAAACAGGAGTACAGAAAATTTAAGGAAGTTATTCAAGAAGCAAAGATAGGAGCTGAGGTTTCACTCCCAGGAGCTGGCTTCAGCATCTCCTGAACTGTAACCCACTTGAAGATAAGTGAGAGAGGACGCTCCCCCACCTCCATGGAAGAATGGCACTGGGGCATTTTGCAAAATGAAGCAACCAACCAACCAACAGCAAATTAAAGAAAATTCAAGGCATATGCTACTAGATTTTATTTCTTCATATTCAATATGCATTAGTGTTTTCCTAGAAAACTATTAGGGGAATTATAATTTTTGTTTTCACACCCAGTTAAATCCTTAGAAGAGCCTTGAGGTGGTACAAGGGGTCAGCAGGACTGGGCATCCCTGGATCTGAGGGTCCTGGGAAGATGGGGTGGTTCCATCAGACTTCTGACCCTGACCCATGGCCAGGCATCCCAGCACTGCTGCGGGCTGTCCCCACAGTAGGGTGCTATAAGAAGCTCTGTACTATGAAGATCCCATTTTCTCCAAAGTCCCCTGGGACCATGGCACTGGGAACACAACGACACAAGGGGCTGGTATTTCTAAAGCTCATGCAGCATGAGCCCCAGGCTCACAGACTGGACCATCCACTGAACAGTTCACCAGTTGGCAGACTCTCTCCCTAGTCTGGAAGGAGTCATTTTAAAAAGTCTTACTGTCACAGATCAATCATTGATAATGACTTATCATCTTCCTTGGTCCCAAGTTCATACTCTACAGTACATTAAAGACTTTGCAGGGCCATCTTCCAATTCTTTTTCAAGTTCCCAATTTCATGAGGTTATCATTACCTCACCTCCCTAAACACACCATCTCTCACTGAGAAAAAACAAAAAAAAAAACTAGATGCCGTGAACTAGCTCAAATAAGTTACAAAACATTTTTCTTTCTCTAAATCTTTAGTCCTCAGTAGAAATGTCTAAACACATAATGATTTTTTTAAAAAAATGGGTGGTGGGAACATTGAAGACTGTTCCCTTACATGTTGTACATTTGCTATCAAACCAGTGCCAGTGATTGTTGGTAACTTAGTGTTGGTTTGATCTATTACATAAGGAATACCCTGGGTTTCTAGAACCTTGGTCTCTGAGTTACTCCTACATAGTTCAAAGAGAAAGTGACTCAAAAGAGCTGTGATGGTGCCTAAGGGGACTTATTGTAATAAAATCCAGGAGATGGCTGGCTGGAATTTTCTATGAAAAAAAAAAATTAGTCAATGTGGCTTGGCAGGAAATGCCAGGAAAATGTGAAGCAAGGAAAGAGTGAGGAGGCAGTGTCAATGCAAGGCTGTATTTGTGAAAAGGAGTGAAAATGATGGTATTGCAAAGAGACTTCCAAACCAAATGGACAAAGAGCAGAGAATAAAATTGGCTTCCAACGGATTTAAATAAATCCGCTGTTTTCATAATAAACGCCTCTTCCAACCATTGACTATGTTTAGCGGTAGGATCACCCACAGCAGTCTTATTTGTGCATCTGTATTATAATTTAGGCTTATGGTTTATAGTCACAGATTCACTGCAACCTTCTATATTTACTGTAAGGAGGAACTCAAATGAGCCCAGGTTTAACTCTAAAGGAATGACATTTTGAGGACATAAATAACAATAAGGAACTTATGACAGTGTCTATATATACAGCCAAATAATTTATTTTGGATCAGACAGAAGGAAAAAGAGGGCAGAAAAATTTAGAAATATCAATAAATCTTTTTCCAGCTATGACGGTTTGTAAATTGTAAAAATCTATTTTTATGTGCCTCTGGATGTGTTATATAATTTTAAGACTCTCTTGGTGGTGTTTTGGGCTTTTTGTTGTTGTTGTTTATTGTTGGGTTGTGTTTTTTTTTTTTTTTCGTTTTTTTCTTTTTCAGAACTGGCAATTGAACCCAGGTGCTAAGCAAGCACTCTACTTCTGAGCTACATCCTCAGTCTGTTTTTAAATTTTATTTTGAGACAGTGTTTAGGTAGCCAGGCTGACCTCAAACTGCCAATCCTCCTGCCTCAGCTTCCCAAATAGCTAGGATGGCAGGCATGGGACACCCACACCCTGCTCTGCTGGTGGGTTTTTTGTTTGTTTGTTTGTTTGTTTGTTCTAATTAGTTATACAGTAGAATGCACCTTGACACATCATCCATAAATGAAATATTATTTCTCAGTCTCCTGGTGACACAAGATGTCTGCTGGTGGCTTTTGACCACAGAAAACTTAACTACTGTCTGAAGCATCAGAAAGGTAGAATCCACCCACTCGGCAGAAAGAGTTACCTTCCAATATCAGAGTTGAACTTCCCAGAGGAATGTTCTCAGGCTCCCTCTGGCTGTAAACTCTGTTCCTGCAGCTCAGCAGACCTCACCCAGCCCTTCATTAACGGAGCCTCTTTATCTCCAGGACACCTGCTGGGTCACACAAAATCTTACTCATTATCTGAGTATGCCATAAACACATGCTGCCTTCCCCCAGCCCACCTGGTAAAAGCTCAAATGAAGTGTGTTCTTTCACTTACTACTGTAAGACTCTTCCTTGCTCCCTTGGGTCTCTGTTCATAGCTCTGTTACATTTCCCTAACATTACTATCATTCATTTATTTTCCTGTCAATCCCTACTAGACCAGGAGCTTCCCGAGCATAGGTGCTATGGCTTATTTCAAGGATAATTCAAAATTCCAGAAAGTCCCAGATAAGCTTGATTTGCTTGATTCATAGTCATAATCTAATGTTAGTGCTTTGTAGCTTCGTGAAAATATCCTTGATTTGAGAACTTCATTCAGTTCTCCATGCAAGATCTGATCGAGGCTTCTTTTGAATTTGCACTGCCAGAGGGAATTTCTGAAACCATCAGCCCTATGTCCGTTGCTTGTGTAACTTTTTTGTCTTGCTCAACCTTGCCCTGTGGCTTAAATGTCCCAACCAAAATGAATGTTGAAATTTAATCTCCATTGAGAGATTTTATCATGTCAGATTACCTAATTCTCTAAAGCATGGAAATCTCCAGCCTGGTGCTCCAATCTGCTGTTTTCAAGAGATGGTTCCAAGAGGTCCTTGGGCCCCATGGCACTATTGGCCTTGGAAGAGAAGATGAAGAGTAAAGAAATTCAGACAAAGGAGGAGGAAGCCCGGAACTCAAACTCACTATTAATTTTGCTGTAGTCTACTCCAGTTAAATCCTTATTGTCCATCGACTTCAAGGTGAGCAGGATGACCAAGTTTATAGGAATCCCCAAATTGCATTTACATGTGAATGCACTGCGATGGGTTGGGTTAGCTTTAAAAGACTAACAAAATAGACTGGGAACAATTTTGCCAATGTGACTATATCTATTACCAATAAAATGGTCTTAAAAATTAACAAGAAAAGTCACATGTGTTTAACACAATATGTAGAAACTGGGGCAAAGAATTGATCCAATTACCCTGAAAACTGAAACCAAACCATCCTCTCCCACTCAACCCCTACACACATCAAATAACTGCCACTATCACATTTTTCCCCCTTTCCATCCCACAAAAGTAGGGGGGGAATCAATTTTGACACAATTATCTTCATATGTAAAACATTAAACGCTGGAAAGCCAGTGTTACTTGACATGACTGACCTTTAATCTTATTCTTTGATTTTTTGCTAGTCCCCTTAATATTTGTCAGAATTTTAGAGTTGACTTCTTCAAATTATAATAAAAACATTACATAAAAAGTAAGCCCAACAAATAACATTAGTATCACTTCACTGAATTCATTTGCCTTCCTCCCTTATTGTTGGGACACAGCTGATTAGGACAGACAGCACTTTTGGGTGCATATCCTAGATGGATATGCAAAGAAGAATATGCCATTTACATATTTGCTTATTCACGGTGCCTATTACCATACATATGCTGCCAGTTCATGTCTGTGAAACAGGAATAAAGCAATGTTCATCTTTTTTATGGCCTGAGAAATTGCATCTGCTTTTGTAGGCTGCTATTTAAATCTTTCCAAGGACTTCATCTTCTTTATCGGGGGCCCTCAGGCCGCAGGTCATGGGCTGCTGCCAGCTCCTGATCCCTGAACACAAAATCTGTGATCCACTTAACACAGATTTACTCAATTACTATTCTGGTCTTTCCCCTTCTTGACTCTATGGTAGAGTTTATTTGGATTTAGTTGTACCGGGTAGCACCTCTCTCCAGACCTTCAGGATCAACGACAGAGGGTGGCATTTGTCTGATAGTGGAGGAAAGAACAGAACATCTAGAAAATTTTCTGAACTGAACACTTTGGTAGTTTGAGGCATTTTGATCGATGCCCTGAGGCAAAGCTAAGAAGGACTGCTGACTGGAAGTACCTTTAGGAAATCCCACCATTTTGAAGCACATATTATAATTTTGCTTCACTGTCGGGTAGAAAATTTAGTTCAGCACTGAACCCAGAGAAAGTGCTCAAAATATGTAATAAGAATGAACATTCGAGAATTGACAGGTTCTGGTTTATACTAAGGTCAAGATCAATTCAAATTAGCCAGACAGTTTTCAAATCCTTCTTTCTCTGAGTGTCAAGTCAGTCATGAAAGATGAAAAGTCAAAGTCAAACCAATCAACGGAGTAATTGGGGCCATAAAGTCTTCTACAATATTCTGTCTGAGTTTTTGTGCACAATTTTGAACTTCACATTGTGAATGCATATGAATATTTCTAAGTGTTTCCAGCTTGCTTTGATTTTGAAATATATAAGATACACATCAACATTGGAATAATAATTTAAATTATATTGTATAAGAACACATTTATTTAAGATAGCAAAACAGGAAAGTGATTACCCTTACCTGACATTTATTATTAACTTCACATGTAAGTCAATGTCTGTTCAAGGTCAACTTTTGGAAATAGAAAAAGTCCAAAGTAAATGAGGGCTAAGGACAACACATGTCTGTTTTTAACCTCCTCAGGACAGGAGGTCACAACAAAAAGCAGAGTCTACTCTGCAGAGACCATGAGGAAAAGACCCATGCTCTCCCAGGGCAGGTGGGCACCACCATATATCCAAACAGGGTAATGGGGTCATAAACTAAGCGATAAAAGTTGAAATGCTGCTTTTCCCGAAGTAGCTAGAAAATTGAGTAACATAAACACTTCTCTCATCTGGCCATATATGTGAGAATTTCCTCTTCTTGTTGAAGATGTTAGTCTGCCCAGGCTGCTCTAACTAAATGTCACAGACTGGGTGGCTTAAACCACCGAAATTCATTTCTTACACTTCTGACAACTGCAAGTCCAAGATCAAGGTGTGTATAAGTTTGTGGGGACATAATTCAGACAGTAACACTTAGGCTAAGGCAAAGCTTGGTAGATCTGACGTAAGTCCTCATCACTTCCTGGTTAGCATGTACCAATATTTTGGATTTGCTTTTGAATCTCTACTTTCATGTATTTGGAGGCTCTGGGTAACTGCAATGTTATTCATACCTGGTATCTGGGAAGTATTTTGGACTTTAGAAGACCATTTTACATATATAGAGTATGTTTGGCAATGATGATAACTGGCAAACATAATAAATAAGAAAACAGACTCTGTGAGATGAAAATACTTCACCCAAATCTCATGCCTATGGAGTTCCAGAGCCAGCTAATTATTTAAGGTAGCTACTTCCCTATTTGAAAGGTACTTTGCTAATGGGATGACTTTTCACCCTATGATCCAGAACAATACCAGACTTTTCTCATCATCTCATGAAGAAACAGGTTGCAGACATCTCAAAATGTTGCTGAAGGGTGTGTGTGTGTGTGTGTGTGTGTGTGTGTGTGTGTGTGAGAGAGAGAGAGAGAGAGAGAGAGAGAGAGAGAAATTAATCCTGTAGTGTAAGGGAGGAATAAGGTCTGAGAAGAGGGAGTGGCCCCTGATATAAGGATAGAACCTTGAATTTAGGTTTGAGGACTGAGAAGAGGGAAGTCCATGTAGGTGAGAACAGAAGGCAAAGCAGCATCTTGTGGACCCATATTTACAATCCTGCGCCTACAACATTCCCACAGAGCCTAATACAACCCCCACCAGCAGCACCTCATTCTGAAGGTGGAAAGACACAGAGAACAGTACAACCTTGAGCAGGTTGGCTCTCTTCTTGACCCTCAGTCTTGGCTCTATGAAATACATTCTTCTGCTCTGCTCATCCCCAGGGTCACAGCAACGACTAGGCAACACACAAAGTCTTGTACACACACAGGGTCATGATTGCCACCAGCCATTCTTTCCATTTCCCATCTTCTAGGTGAGTTTTCCAATGCATCCTGAAGAAATGAATCATGTTGAATTAATTCTGCACCTTTTAATCAAAAGCAGCATAATTTTAAAAAAAGAAACAAGTAAAAATTATAATTGTGCAAAAAAATGGGGAAATTTTTCTGAAGGTAGTACCAGATGTTCGTCTATTTACTCAAAGGGCAAAATAATTTCCACTATTTTATCATTAGCACATGGCTTGCTGGCCCACAGGGACAAATATACAGAGAGTAATGGTCCCATTTTATTTAGGAAGACAGAGTTTGGGGAATAGAAACTTTAAACAACTTCAGGAGGACTGCAGACCAAGGCCAAGAGCTTGGCCCTGGGTTCTACCCCTTGCTAGTTACATGATCTTATATGATCTTTAGCAATCTGTGTCTTCACATGTACTTCCATTTCCTCACCTTTAAAATAGAAAGAATAATAGAGGCAATTAAGGTTTGCTACAAAAATTCAAAGAGATACACAAATGATGCCTAGCGCATATTATTGTCACTGCTTCCAAAGAACTAAGCAATTGCAGACCAGGCCCCAGATCTTGTTCCTACTTTCCTACAACAAATATTACTTTGTATCAGTGATCCTCTACAGAGGGGAATTTCAAGGGATTGCAAACAATCAGGGAATTTTATCTATAAACATGATTGTCCAGGGAGAGTTCCTCATTTTGCTTGGATGATAAATCAGAGAGTAGAGAAAAGGAAGTAATTTCATTTCCCCAGAAAGTAATATTAAGTATAAATCAATATTGTCCAGATTTATTTGTATTTAACGCATGTGGCAAAAATCTCTGTTCTGCTTACAGACTTTCTACTAAGCCAGTTCCCTGGCTGCAAAGATGTCTCTAACAAACACCACCCTGCTCCTGAAATCCCGTCTTCTCAAAATTGTCATTTTGGATTAACATGATTTTTTGTTTGCAAATTTCCTAATCTCCTTCCCCAAAATAAATAGATTCTCTTCAGCTTACGAGGGAGTTGAGGAAATTGCCCTCATAAATTGAAAATATTGTTAAGTAGAAGAAACATGCAATAAGCCCAACCTACCAGCCATCCTAGCTCCGCAACACTGCTGCCCAGCATCTCGAGAGAGGATATCATAATGGTTTACCACCAGTCCAGAAAAAGTTCAAAATTCAGATTTCAAAGTTACAGCCTCTACTAAATGCCTGTCACTTTTGTACTATCAGAAAGTTGAAAAATCATTTAAGTCCAACCAACGTGAACTGGGAACCATCTGTACTCATGAACACTTGCAGCAAGACTTGTTTATGAGGGGCTCAAAGGTCAAGGTCATCATCACTCACATTCCCCTTGGAAACGCTTCCTTAGCTTTTACCATGGGCTGATCTCTGACTCACTGTTTGAACATGATGGTATTCTTTCATGTTCTGAATCAAAACTCTTCAAACACTTATTTCTTTCACAAAAATATCATCTCTAATGGATCTCCTCTCAAAATACCTTTCACTGCCCTTGAATTTTTGTGCACTTGAATTAACCCACATTAATTTTATTATTTTACTTGAAATTTATGTGTGTCTGTGTGTGGATCAGTCTTCCTACTTGGAAAGTTCCAAGGCAGAAACAATTGCATAGTTCCATATGCAATGTGTTATTAATACAGTGTTTGTGCCACATAACCTGAATAAATAGTGTGCCTGGAATGGCAGCACAAACTCTTTTAGCAGCAAAATGAGTATGTCCTTTGAATATTTTTTTTTCCCAAGAAATAACTTACTATTCATTCAGACTACACACAAAAGTGAAGATGTTTGACAACTCGGTTCACATGAATATGCCTTTCAGTTGTTTTCAAATTTAGATTCAATCTCTATTATACACATTATAAATATAAATACAGTATAAATATATAAATATCAAATTTAAATATATTTAAAATCTAAATATTATAAATATATTATGAAAATCTCTTCCCAGAAAAAATGTTTTGTAGAAGACAATGTCCTTGTCACTTGGAGATCCACCTGACACATTACAGGGTATACATGCAGGATGTGCTTTAGAGTGTGCCTGCAAATGAGAAAAGCAATTGAGGGAAGATCATTTGAACTGGGTGATGACTATAGAGATTCGCTCTACTTTTTTCATGTTTAAAAAAACTTTAAATCAAAGAAAAGAAAATCCCTGAGACAGTGGTAAACCACACTTTTAGCACTTAGAACCCAAATGAAGGAGGTGGCCAGGGCAGGTGTTTATCACCTCTCAGGAAACAGGACTCAAACGCTGGTGAGCTGCACAGGCCAAATGCAAAACTGGCTTAGGCTCTGTCTCCCAGGATTTCAGTTCTTTTCATGGATTCTTTGAAGAATGCTATATCAGCAATGATTTTGATTGGAATGGAAGATGGCATTACATAGAAAATAGTCATCAGTGACTGAATGAAAATCAGAGTCAGACTCTAAGGAGGAAAAAGCAAATTGCTTATATTTTATTTCTGTACATGTACAAGAGTAATATGTCAGTGACAAAAAAAAACAATTGATTTAAAAAGTAAGGAGTGAAATAGTGGTCATTTGAGGTAGAAAGGGTAGGGGTGTGGGGGAGGGATAGAGGCATGTCAGGTAATGAGCACCAAAATACAGCCAGATAGGAGAAGCAGGTTGTAGTGATCTACAGTTTACTACAATCTATCATATATTTTATGAAGAAATAGAAGAGAAAAGTCCAAAGTCTCCAGACACAAAGAAATGATAAATGTTTAAGGAGAGGGAAATGTCAATCACCTTGATTTAACCATTACATGTTTTATACATATATTGAATTGTCACAATGTACCCCATAAATATGTACAAGTATCACATGTCAATTTTTCTTTTTAGAAAAAAGATTTAAAGATCTGTTTCTGTAAGTATAAAAACAAATTCTAAATGATTAAAAATAGTAGCAGTAAATAAAATGACGAATGCTCAAGTATGTGTTAATTGCTATTGTGTGCTAAATATTCTGTAGGGGTTGGGAGCACACTAAAGAAAAGACCTGTTTTCTGGAAACTCACATATCAGTGGGGTGGAGGCAGATTAAAAAAAAATAATCAGTATATGGCATGTAAGAAGTGTGTTAGAAGTAATGGAGTTACAAATCTAGGTGCCCTTCATCAGATGAATGGATAAAGAAAATGTGGTATATGTATATGATGGAATATTACTCAGCAATAAAGAAGAATGAAATGACATTTTCTGGTAAATGGATGGAATTGGAGAATACCATAATAAGTGAAAATAGGCCAATCCTAAAACCCAAAGGCCAAATGTTCTGTCTGATATGTGGATGCTAACACATAATAAGGATTGGGGGGGGAATTGAAGTCCATTGGATTAGACAAAGGGTAATGAAGGGAAGGGAGGGGGATAGAAATAGGAAAGACAGTGGAATGAATCGGACATAACTTTCCCATGTTCCTATATGAATACACGACCAGTGAAACTCCACATCATGTACAACCACAAGAATGGGATCCTAATTAGAATACTTTATATCATAAGTATGCATAATATGTCAAATACACTATACAGTCATGTATATCTGAAAAGAACAAAAATAAAAAGTCATGGAGAAAAATATAGCAGATGAAGGAATTACCAGAGCAAGAGCCAGATGAGGGGACCTGCAGTGAGCTGGGCAGGTTCTTGGCAGTGCATGGGGGAGACTCCATGGGCCTTTTCAGGACAGTGCCTCCTGTGTTTGAGGGACAGTGTGGACACGTAGCCAAAACAAAGGAAGGTATAGGAGAGAATTCTGTTCATTTTGATAGGTAGATGGAATCTTAATGTCACAAAAACATGTTTAAAATATATTTATAGTCAATTGCATCAAGTGTAGACAGGTGTTTCAACATGGAAAAATGCTAACTTTAGAAGTGCCTATCAATGCAAGCTCATGGACTGCAACAAAATGCCCCACTCTGGGGGGGGATCTTGTTAACAGGCAAGGCTACGCATGTGTAGGGGCACCGGATATATGGAAAATCTCTTATCTGTTATCTCTGCTCAGTTTTGCTATGAACCAAAAATTGCTCTAAAACAATAAAGCCAATTAAACATCTAAGCATAGTGTTACTTAAAATCTCCAACACTTCCCACTTATGAATTGACTTATATTTTTTCACCTTTAAAATGGTGCAAAAGCAATACACACAGTATGACATTCTTTCGCACAATGCTGGGTATCAGCAGCACCCTCAGGTCCCAGTCAGCCCTGTAACCACAGAGGGCAACAATGAACAGGCTGCAGGGGACTGTGTCACTAAGCATTTTTGACTTGAGATATTTTCAATTAGCTGTGACTTTATAGGAATGTATCCTCATCATATGTCAAGGAGGATCTGCATGCATATATGGACCTTGTGTGTGTATCTGTATATACACATACATGTATATGTAGATGCATGTGTGTATATACACACACACATATATACTGTCTATATATATACAATCATAATGGCTATGGGAAATTTTAGTATTTTGATGGTGATAAAATTAATGCAAATAAAAAAGATTTTGAAAAAAACCATTTTATGAAAAATGCTGCTTACATAATTACTTTTAATTATGTCTGTTTTAAATTCAAGTGGTAGCATTCCATTTTTCCTTAAGCTTGTGGAATTATTTTCAGTTACTATTTTATCATTTTCAATGTCTATTGTTTTATCCCCATACATTTATTTTGTATACAACACGTCACATATGATTCAAAGTTAATCATTATCTGGTGTTTAATATTCAATATTTATATTTCATGCCCTTATAAGTTGGAAATATAGACACATTGGAGATACAATCTGTGTAGTTTCTTTTTTAAAAAGAAATAGTTATATTAACTTCTTAAATTTGTGAATATTATGTAATATTTTTGATAATGTTTTGGATCCTGGTTTAATTATATTCATAGATATTTAATTATTGTAGTAGATGATTATATGTGTGAAAAGGAGTTGTTCATATAATCTTTGTTTACTTTCTTTTTAAAATCTCTTTTGCTTCATCTACTAATTAGGATGGTAATGCCTGGCTCCGTGAATCTACTGAACGTCTTCAGATACTGTGCATTGAATGGTCCTTTAATGATTATAAAACGTCAGATAATATGTTATAGCAAGTTGTCCAGTTCATGTGGTGCCAAAGCCAAATGCTACTCAAAATTTTTCCTATTCTCGTCCATAAATGAAAGACCACAGATGTCATTAAATATGCAATGCCTACCTAGCACCAGGTGACCATGTAGGTACAGATGCTCTTTGATTTAAGGTGAAGTTATATCCCAATGAACCCACAGTAGATTGAAATATCCTACATCAGAAATGTGTGAGATCCATTTAACTTATGGAGCATTCTAGCCTAGTGACACAGGACACTGTCAGGGGTTGTTTCCCCTCATGACTGCAGGCTTGAGTTTCTTTTCACTTCCACACATGCACCCACTGAAGTATTAGAATGTGATCTCTGATACAAACAAGATCTTCCAGAGAGGACAATTGGAGGAAGAATGCACCTCGATTTAATCATTGACCTTGAGGTTTGCCCCATATATGTAAAATCCTGCTCATAAATACTAAAGGGATGCTTTCAGATTTTTGGTTGGTTTTCTGAATTACCCATGGTTTTAAAAAAATTGCTTAGACATACAAATTTTCCAACTTCTTTCTGATGTTAAAATGTGCCAACAATTAAAATTGGAGTTTCAATGATAAACTTGTCCTTAGAATTTAATAATTTAGCCCTTCCAATGATCAAACAAGGACCATATGTTGAAACTCTTAACACTAGTAATATCTTTAATTGGTCTATCAATGCCATGAGACATATCTCCAAGATCAGGATGTGGGCCAGAGCGACATTAGGATTTAGGTCACCCAGCAAAAGCTGGACAAAATTGTCAAATCCTTAATGTATTTCTGTTATTACATGCAGCCTGGAAGCAGTGATAGCTCTGTAATCATGCTGCCTGGCAGGAGCTCATCATAAACCAGGAGTCTTTTCCTTCCCGGCAGATCCAGAAATCTTCTGGTGGAAATAGAAAGGCAGAACTATTCCAATGCCACTGAATAGAGATCTCAAAAGGGAGACCTCCACTTCAGAAGGTCCCCCAAAGCAAACTTCCCTGCACTCCCTCTTTGTACCTAAAATCTACTGGAGGGTTGGGAGGGGAGATGTTGTGCAAAGGATACAAAATTTCAGTTAGGAAGAATTATTATGCATCGTGGTGGCTGCAATGACTATCAATGGATTGCACTCCTGAAAATTGCTAAGAGAAAAATGTCTTCTAAGTTTATGAGGTAATACATATGTTAATAAGCTTACATTGCCATTCCACAAGATATATTTTAAGACAAGGTGTTGTACATGATAAATTTATAAAATTTTTATTTTTCACTTAAAATATAAAGGAGAGAGCTTGACACCCACTCCTTGTAAGAAGCCCAACACTGTTGGTCGGGCCTTATCCAAGCATGACAGTCATATCCAGCTTAGTCTTATAAGGAGAGTATGTCTGGCTCATAAGTGTCAAAATCCCAAATGTGTTATTATCATAGGAAACCACACATAGCCCCTTCCACGTTCAATCACACACAGGGTATTTTGTTAACATCTCATTCACAGTTGTTAGCATCTTGTGGGCATTGTTAGTTATTCATGCTAATCTGTCCCAGGTAAAAGATAAATAATTTCCTCTCACCAACTTTGGTATTTACTGTCCCTGTCTATCAAATAGCGAGTATCTTCTGTGACTCCTCTGTGCAACAGCAAATTTCACATGTGATAGAATCTCTGCCTCCTAACAATTAGCTAATTGTTCTTTATGATAATGGAAAAGATAGCTGATATATTTTATTCCCAATAGTCCATGTATCCTAATTTCCCCACAACTAAATGCATAGGAGAGGAATGGATATAGAATACAGGAAAGAGTTAGTGCTTAGCTTTCACACACACCCTGCTATTATAGACTATTCCATTCATATGAAATATATATACACACATATAGACATATATGAACATGTGCATTTCCTAGATACAGAGAAAACATTTATCTACATCTTACAAATATATATATATATATATATATATATATATATATATATATATATATATATATAAACCTCAGGGTATGTACACTGTATTTGATGTAAATGCCAAAGATGATATTGCAAGCAACTCAAAAATAAGCTTTACAGAGGAAATAATATTTCTCAAACTTCTGGAAAATTAACATTTGTTTATAATCAGGAGAGAGCTTTCTCCATTGCTCCAGCTCAGAGTAAGCCCTAAGGACTTTTGATAATGTCCCCTGGTGATTTAATTAAAAGATAAGTGTAAGCTAGGAAATAGAAAAACAGTTCCATAGAAAGGAAATGCAAAAATGAGAAGGGAAGGCTGGTAAACAGCAGAGGACTGTGACAAGGGGTAAAAGCTTCACTGGAGACAAATTAACCAATGGAAAGTAACATAAGTAACATGAAAGGAACATCACTCAGGCTCTCCACAGATGATCAATGCTTCTTAAACCCATGCTCTTCAGAAGATTAGGAAAATCCATCTCTTTGGGGAAAAAAAATCAGAATTCTTTTGATCTTTTTCTATTTTAGCAATATAAGATGCTTCTATTTTGTTGTTTTAATTTCATTTGTTTCCTTGCATGTTTTTCAAATAAATGTCAACAAATAGGAAAAAAAAACTATTAGGAGTGATTCTGCACTTGTGCATGCACCCTTGCAGGGGTCAAGGAAACACACTTATTGGGGTCAGGAGGGATGTGGGAACTGGAGCAAAACTCAGTAGATTGACAGCATCTATAAGGCTGGGTTTCTTCCTTTCAAGACATTTTCTAGCTAAATATTCCTTGCATTCATTCTAGGTCTGATAGATTCTCATAATCTTCTCACAATCCAGGAGAGTCCACAGGGCTGCAGTTGGGCATGAGGAAAAAATATAAGGCAGAGCCAACTCCTTCTTCTCAGAGGTTTCATAGACCACCTTCCAGCCATATGCAAAGCTAAGGAAATACTCAACTGTACTTTGTTCAGGACCAAAATTAAATTGACTTTATATGTGAATAAATAAAAAAGATGGATGGCTCTGCATTTTTCAGTTCTGTTCAATTTATTGCTAAGTGACATTTGAGGTAGTTTATGAAAGCCGAACATCAGGCATTGAGGACATAATTATGTCCTGGCGTTGTGCTTAGTAACTAAGGGCAACATTTAGATGATATTTATATCTAAGTGGCTCACATTAAAACCCTACCAAGATCATGCCATAAACTTTAAATTATAGGGGAGATTTCCTATTCATGGAAATGAACTCTGTGCAACTTATTAATTTTTCTGACATTATTCAGCTTCCTGTTACTGGTACATTTATGATTATAATAATTATCTAAGCAATACTGATTCCAATCCCATAATATTTTAACTATATTTCACCAACAGCTAACTTTTCTGGGAATAGCCAACGTTATGATATTGAATTAAAACAAGAGGCAATGAACAATATAAAGTTGTGGTATACATTTAAGGGATATAGGTAAAGGAGAACATAACTAAGAATTACACATAAGTGTAAAAATAGAAAATGAAACAAACAGCTCTCAAATGTCTCCTGATACAAGGATTGATAATTATTTTCACCCAGATCTCTAAATAAGAATTTATGCTAAAAATAGTAAGCAAAGCAAGCATGTCCAGAACCATCTACATGATTTTTTAAAATTAATTTTTAAAATTTATCTTAATTAGTTATACTTGACAGTAGAATGCACTTTAATACATCATATATAATGGAGTATAATTTCTCATTCTTCTGGTTATACATTATGTACAATTCCACCAGTCATATAGTTATATATGTGCATAGGGAAATAATGTCTGATTCACCTCCCCTCCCTTCACTCCCCTCTACTTAATCTAAAGTAATTCTATTCTTCCCTAGTCCCACCCCCATTGTGAATTAGCATATCAGAGAAAACATACAGCTTTAGGTTTTTTTGAAATTTGGCTTATTTTACTTATCATGGTATTCTCCAGCTCCATCCATTTACCTGAAAATGCCATAATTTCATTATTCTTTCAGGCTGAGTAATGTTCCATTGTGTATATATGCCACATTTTTTTTATCCATTCATCTGTTGAAGGGCACTTAGTTTGGTTCCATAGTTTAGCTATTGTGAATTGAGTTGCTTTAAGCATTGGTGTAGCTGCATCACTGTAATATGCTGATTTTAAGAACTTTGGGTATAAACCAAGAAGTGGGATATTTGAGTCAAATAGTCATTCCATTCCAGGTTTTCTGAGGAATCTCCATATCAATTTCCATAATGGTTGCACCAATTTGCAGTCCCACCAGCAATGAATGAGTGTATTTTTGATAGTTGCCATTCTGATTGGGGTGAGATGAAAACTTAGAGTAGTTTTGATCTGCACTTCTAAATGGACTAAGGAACTGAACAGATACTTTGAGAAGAAGAAATACAATTGATCAACAAATATATGAAAAAATGTTCACATGATTTCTCTTGAAAATGACTAATCCTGGGGATTTTAGCTGCTGCAACCCACATGGACAAACTCTAAAGACTACTGAGGAGTAATGGGGGATTAAGAAAGAAACACAGACATTTACAAAGAGAAAACTGGGACCAAATGGGACACTGACCTCTGATGCCACCATCAGTGACCCAAAGCCAGCACAGCACATTTATTATATAGGTTTCATCATCAAAAGATTATTTGTGGGAAAGTTTCTCCAAAGGGAGTTGAAGGTCAAAGCGCTTACAAGATATTTGCTCATCTTCTTATGCTCAGAATTCTCTATCTCTAGAAGCTGGTGTCTGAGTTCAAGGTCAAGGTTATTGTTCTGTACCTTTGCACAGAACTTCCTCAGGCAAGGCATTACCATAGCTCCTGGGCAATCTTGTCCTGCACCTTTGCACAGAAAGTTACCAGGGCAAAGTGCAGCCACAGCTCTGAAGCAGTCAAAGACACTGCTCCAACTCACCACTCTCCACATCTGGCCTTCTGGAATTACCTGTTAACTTCGTCCCAACCTTTGCTTGGATCTGACTGGCTTCCTCCTTCCAGCCTGGCAGTCTGGAATCTTCTTTAAGGCAGTTGTCTGGGGTAATTATAGTGCTCACCTCATTGTTTCCCATTTCTCAGAGATCGTTGTCCTTCATTTCCACATACCAGGTACCTTGAAAACCACTTAGTTGTTTCAGGAAAGAGGGTGCATATGGCTTCTGCTACTCCATCTTGGCCACAGTGCAAGTGGGGGAAGAGATGCAAACATTTATGGAATAAATATTTACACAGGTATGAACAATATATATATATAAATATACTATCATTTGAAAACTGTTGAGCTTTTACAGATAAAACATGTTTTATGTTTTTAATCATTGTCATATTAAAATTGAAGGAAAGAAGCATCTTTCACATGATTTCCTCTTTATTTGAAGAATAAGGGGAAAATGAAGCCAAATGGCCTGTGGAAAATCAGGATGCGGTCTCAGAGACCAAATGATTGCTCAATATTATTATGGGCCAGGCTGTATGGGCAATGACAAAACAGACTCCATTTTTCCCTGAGACTCCATATCATGTAAGAAATGCTTCTCCCATGGGAACATCCTGCCTCTATACCCAACAACAGTTGCTTAGCATAGCATGTTTGGCAACACAAAATGGCAATTCTTATACAATGTAAAATTGTTCTCTTTTTGGTTCCCATTTTTCTTGGACAATGTACCCTGTCAGAAATTGATTGTCTAGATGTTAGTAACCATTCTTTAACTTGTACTCAACTAGGGACATTTGGGCCCACTCCCTTCTTATGATTTTAGATCTCATGACATTTGTTTATGGTTTTGAATTATAGCAACAGCCACTTATGATTAATATGGTCTTGGACTATAAAAGGTGTACTCAAACCCCAGGAGGGAGTCAAAGGGTATAGACTTGCAGCCTACCCCTTGGCCTGCCAGCTGGTGGATCTGAACCCTGGCTGGTGAATAAAGTTTCCATCTCCTGATTTAAGATTGACTTGGTGATTTATTGCAATCTCACCTTAACATTATAACATTATAAGTGTGAGCCCTACTGAAAGGAACAGAAGCACTCAAAGCATTCCAGTGACATTATTGACATTTTAAAGATACTGACAAAAACTTTTATTTAATATATACATTTTTGAATTTTTATTAGGTGAGGAATAATTTTTTAAAAAGGTAAGAAAAACAAGGCAACTCTTTTGATAATTCTGTGAACTGGTCACAGTTTAGAAGCATGTAGACAAAATGTGACACATAAGGGTTGTAAAACAAATGGCAATATTTATGTGATGGTTGATGTGATATGTCAACTTAACTGGGTCATGAGATGCCCAGATATGTGGTTAAACGTTACTTTGGGATATGTCATCCAGGAGGAGGCTTCTGGGTGAGATGAGCATTTGAATTAGCACTCTGAATACAATAGATGGACACCCCAGTGTAAAAGCCACCATTCTAGTCTGCTAAAGATTTGGGTACAAAAAGGCAGAAGAAAGTTGGGGTTGCCTTCTGTCTACCTTCTTCAGCTGGGGCAAGGAACTTCTCCTGCCCTCAGTGCTGCTGCTTCTCAGGCAGCAGAAAGGACTGGGATCTACATCATCACACCTACAACTGTCAGGCCTTTGAAATTCATTACTGCTTTACTACTTTCCCTGGTCTCCATCTTCCCGGCCAATGGAACTTCTCAGCCTTCATGATCATATGAGTCAAAGCCTCATAAATCATTCTCTCTTTATCATTCTCTCTTTATCATACACTTATGAGGGTGTGTATATATATGTATGTGTCTGTGTGCATATAAATATATATGTGTGAGATATATATATATATATCCCAATGGAATTACATCCTGCTAAATCTACTTAAAATTTAAAATAGTATAAGTCAAAAATGCATTTACAGTATGTTGTAGAATGTCGGTGGTCTATCCCCAGATCACCTGGCAATTGGAAGTGGCAGCTCACGGTCATTGCCTAGCATCAGTGAAGAGTGTCCTACTGCATATCAGTAGTCCAGGGAAATACCAAAATTCAAAATTCAAAGCACAATTTTTATTGAGTCTGTATTACTTCATGTCTTCATAAAGTTAGAGAATTGTAAGTCAAGCCATCATATGTGAGGAGCCAAATATGTGTATGGAAAGATAAATAGACCTAACTTTATAGAGATCTTGCATTGCTCAGTTTCTCTGGTGGAATTCTGACAAAAACAAAAGTTAATACTAAAAAGTGGATCAGAATAACAAAATCTTAAATCAAGTGAAACTCGTGAAAAACATTTTCATATTTCTGCCTCAATCTCCCTATTGGAAGCAAACATATAGGATGAACTAGGCTCATTGAGGTGGGTGGAGGTAGAATAAAATCACATTAAGAAACCACTTTTCCTGCAGAACACAGGGGTCTTTCACCTATGGCCTAGTCTTCTAGGACACCTGGGAAAGTTGTGCTGTAACTCTTAGAATTTTCAAAATGCCTTCTTTTGGGCTGGCATGTATTTCTGAATGATTTTGTTGCTGTACACCCTGAGCCATTTATTTGTTCAGAAAATATTTATAAAACACCTTCTTAATGCAGCTTTGTGGTTCACTGTTTACATCAAACATGGTGACTGGATAAAATATAAAAACCTATTTCTTTCTGTAAAAAACAAAACAAACAAACAAAAAAACTGCCAAAATGACCCTGAAAACAAGGCCCACTACTGGTGCTTATAAATCAATGAAGAAAAAAAATGAAGGACAAGGGTTGGGGTGGGGGTGTGGTTTAGTGGTAGAATGTTTAGCTGCTTGCATAGTGTGCACAGAAAAAAATCTACAAGAGATTATGTTGCTAAACTAGAAATTTCTACTTTTTAGATAATTTGAGGGAAAAAATTAAATTGAGTATTCCCCTGATTGGGGACATTGATAAGCTACATTTTATATGGATTTTAAAATCTGTTTCAATAAATATTTCTACCAGTGCAAAATTACTCTCCCACTGAAACCTGTTTTGTTGTGAAGATGTACCTAGAAGGAAAATCTTATTCACCAGATTTCTTTAGGAAGTATTTTGTATCTGTCTAGAAGAGGGTGTAGTTGCATCCCGGGAGGAGAGAATAAAATCTATTCAGAGGCTAAGAGCAAGACTTCAGATAAGTTAATAATTTTTCTTTATGAGAAACAACAGAGGAATTTGTTATTTAAAAAAATATTTATTTATTCTAATTAGGTATATATGACAGCAGAATGCATTTTGATTTATTGTACACAACTGCAGCACAATATTTCATTTCTCTGGTTTTACCTGATGTAGCGTCACACCATATGTGCAGTCATACATGTACCTAGGGTAATGATGTCCACCTCATTCCACCATCTTTCCTGCCCCCCTCAACTCTCCTCTTCTCCCTTCCCTTTGTCCAATCACAGTTCCTCCATTTTTCCCATTATGGATCAGCATCCACTTATCAGAGACAACATTCAGCCTTTGGTTTGGGGGGATAGGCTTACTTCACTTAGCACAATCTTCTCCAACTCCAACCATTTACCTAAAATGCCATAATTTTATTCTCTTTTAATGCTGAGTAATATTCCATTCTATATATATATATACCACAGTTTCTTTATCCATTCATCTGTTGAAGGGAATCTAATTTGGTTCCACATCTTAGCTATTGTGAATTGAGCTACTATAAACACTGATGTGGCTGCGTTACTATAGTACACTGATTTTAAGTCCTTTGGATATAGGCCAAGGAGTGGGATAATGAGTCAAATGGTGGTTCCATTCCAGGTTTTCTAAGAAATCTCCATACTGCTTTCCAGATTGGTTGCACCAATTTGCAGTCCCACCAGCAATGTACTAGTGTGCCTATTCTCCCACATTGTTGCCAATAATTATTGTTGTTTGTGTTCTTGATAACTGCTATTGTGACTGGCATGAGATGATTTGCATTTCTCTAATTGCTAGAGATGTTGAACATTTTTTCATATATTTGTTGATCGAATGTATATCTTCTTCTGAGAATTGTCTGTTCAGCTTCTTAGTGCATTTATTGGTTGGGTTGTTTGTTTGGTGTGAAGTTTTTTTGAGTTCTTTATATATCCTGGAGATTAGCACTGTATCTGACGTGTGTGTAGCAAAAATTTGCTCTTAAAATGTAGACTCTCTCTTCACCTCATTGTTTCTTTTCTGAGAAGAAGCTGTGAATTCACCCCACTTGTTGATTCTTGATTTTATTTCTTGCCCTATAGAAGTGTTGTTAAGGAAGTTGGGGCCTAATCCGACATGATGAAGGTCTGGGCCTACTTTTTCCTCTATTAAGTGCAGGTTGTCTGGTCTAACTCCTAGGTTCTTTATCCACATTGAGTTGAGTTTCATGCATGGTGAGAAATAGGGTTTTAATTTCATTTTGCTGCATATTGATTTCCAGATTTCGCAGCACCATTTATTAAAGAGGCTATCTTTTCTCCAATATATGTTTTCTGCACCTTTGTCTATTATGAGATAACTAGGTTTAAGTGGGTTTGCCTCTCTGTCTTCTGTTCTGTACCATTGGTCTACATGTCTATTTTAGTGTCAATACTATGCCACTTTTGTTACTATAACTTTGTAGAATATTTTAAGGTCTGATATGGTGATGTCTCCTGCTTTACTCTTCTTGCTAAGGATTGCTTTGGCTATTTGGAGCCTCTTATTTTTCCAAATAAATTTCATGATCAGCAGAGGAATTTGTGATTTTCCTCCCAGGATGAAGATGGAGAGAAGAGGAAGGCGGGGAGCTTTCAGAGAAGGAGCAAGCTGGATGAATTGAGAAGCCAGTGAATCTTGCCATGTTTTAATGTTAATGCCTATAACACGAATGAATTCTGTTTTCATTATTTTGGAATAAATCTTTATTTCCTACCTGGAATCTTCAGGAAGGTCTACCCTGTACAGTTCAGGTAAATAAATTCTTTCAGTCAATTTTGTCTCATATTTAGATTCAATCGGTGGAGCCCAGAAGCAACATACATAGAACAAAGAGCCCAGAAGTCCAAGAGGCCATGAGCAGTGCACTTTCATTATTTACAGAACACTAAAGGTAGGATTTTTTATTTTCCTACACTATGTAATTGACAGGGTTCTGAGCAAACTGTTCTAGATCTCCAGTGTTATTCTGATGTAATTCTGATGAACTGCTCATGAAATAAATATGATTCTGAAGAAATATGTCAAACACTTCTGTATTTTTATCAAGAGACTCAAAATATTTTCATATTTATTTCCTATGGATGTCAAAAATGCCTTATCTTTAAAGAATAATTTTTAAAAATGAAAAACTGGAAACAGACATGGTTAAAACATAAGTGAAATTTTTTAAAAAGATAAGATGTGATTAAATGAAAGTTTTTTAAAATGGAAAAGATGTAATTAAATCTCACTGCCTTAATCATTCCACTAAGGCCTAACACAACACATTTTTCAAATTTAAAAAGTAAGCAAATGGATTCATGGAAAATTCACTAGTACCTTTTGAGTAAAGAAGAGTCCTATAAAGATTTTTTTTTAAGAGAGAGAGAGAGAGAGAGAGAAAGAGAAAGAGAGAAATTTTTAATACTTATTTTTTAGTTTTTGGTGGACACAACATCTTTGTTTGTATGTGGTGCTGAGGATAGAACCCGGGCCACATGCATGCCAGGCGAGCGTGCTACCGCTTGAGCCACATCCCCAGCCCAAGTCCTATAAAGATTTGAATCTGAAGAAACATAAGGTGGTAACTTGAGATCTACTGTCCTATTGGAAACATTTAGAATGTATGATCAGACCAATGACCCAAAAGAACACAAAAAAAAGAAAAAGAAATTCTAGGAATCTGTAAAAATTGAGACTTTGAAACAACGCGCAATCGGGTTTCTAGGAATGTTCTTTTCTAATATTAATGTTTAGAGAGAAAAATTAAAATCAATCAACAAAGATATGTTTGTTCACTTAATATATCCAAAATTCTACCATTTGCAAAGCTCACCATCTTCTTAGGGGGGTTGGTTAACAGAATATCCCCTAATGCATCACCTCCAGCCTTTCCTGTTCCTCCCACAGTTGCTTACCCGAGTTTCACTCCCTTAGAATCTGAAGAATTGGACGGATGCTCCTCTGAATGGTGCTATGATTCTCTTAGGAAGAGTCTCTCATTGTTCTCTTTTAAGTGAGGCCACGTACACCTTCAGCTCAGGCTCTGTCAGAATGTTCTGTTGCATACTGAGGAAACTTTTGGTTGACCCTTCAGGATTCATGTGTCTCTTTAAGACATCCTTTTGGCCCTCAGAAAATTATTTACTTTAAGCACCCAGTTGGAGAGCATGTCACCTGTCCCAGGTCTGTCTGTCATAACTGCAAATCCAGCCTCTCTGTGAATGAACAGTACCTTATGGCCCAAAGCCCTTGGGATGATTCCTGCCTATTACCTAACCCCCTCTGAACCTAGTGTCTTGGGCTAGTCCCTGGATCATTAGCCGAGGAGCTATCCTGAATTGATTTGTGCCAGTATTGTATGCCACGTTGTTTCACATAAACCTATTGTAGAGCTGTTTTTACTAAGCCAGACGTTCTGCATTTGTCTAGGTGCTTTCCTGAGACCAAACTATTCAAATAGACTAGTTCTGTATTATAAAAACAGCTTCCTATTAGAACTGTCTCTAGAGCTATGTTATTTCCACCAAAAAGAGAAAATGCAAATCATGCAATATAATCATACATGACAGTGAAAAATAGCTCCGACTTCAAGTCCCCTCTATTTTCCCGTATGAAACAAAGTATATTGCAAATAATTACCTTGAAATATATCCCTTACTCTTGGGATTGAAATACTATTAGTCAAAATGTCAATACATGATTTATGTTCTGTGAGAAAAAAGACAGAAAATACCATGCTTCATCACTGGGGACTCTGGATAGTGATGTACGTGTCTAGTGATCGTTTAGCAGGAATACATTATTTCATAAACGCTAACTACATTTATTTCTCTAGGTAGAGTGAAAAAAAATCTAGAAATAAAGCATTCAGAATATCCATTCATTTCAACTCAAATGACACCTTTACCTTATAATATCTGAATCAACACAGTGTTCAGCTTAGTAAGTTTAGGGTTAAAGGTCCAAAGATGGAAATAAAGTAAAAATATGATTGTTATGGCCTAATGTAAAAACAGAACAATTCAGTTTCTCTTTGGTTTCTCAAAGAATATTATATAATCCTGGAAATGAATAACTCATGTTTGCTGTAGCTATGGATACAAAATACCTATGAAATAGAATTGGAATGGGTTATTATAGAATGCCTATTTTTTATAACAGAAACAAAACTATAATTTCAAACATATGTACAAGCCCAGTTTCTCATACATATACATACATAACATATGTGCATGTATGTCCACACACATATTTTTAAAGCTCCAATTTGCTAGATTTTATGGTTTGGATCTGAAATCTCCCTCAAAAATTCATATGCTCAAGACTTGGTCCTCAAGGCACCGATGTTCAGAGGTGTGGTCTTTGGGAAGTAATTAGATTAAGGACTCTGACCTCATACATGGATTTTATGATTTCATAAAATTTATGATTTTAGCCCATTTATGATTTCATAACTTAATGGGCTACTGAGAGGTGTTGAAAACTGTAGGAGGTGGAACCTACATGAAGGAAGTTGTCATTGTGTGTATTTGAAAGGGATATTGAAACCCTAACCCTTTACTTTTTCTCTCTTTTTCACTTTCTCTCTCTCTCTCTCTTTCTCTCTCTCTTTCTCACTCCCCCCCCTCCTTCCTGGCTGCCATGATGTGAGCAACTTTGTTCTACCATATACTCCCCACCATGATGCTTTGCCTAACCACAGACCTAAAAACAATAGAGCCAAATGTAATAGACAGAAATGTCTGAGACTATGAGCCAAAACAAATCTTTGCTCATTACCAGTTGATTATCTCAGGTACTTTGTCATAGTGACAGAAAGCTAACATACTAGGCTTGTATACATGATTAAGAATAAAGCCCTGGAACTCACTCAGAGTCACATACCAATCTCACAATCATAAGGGCTTCAAATTGGGCAGAGACAGTGAAAAAGAAGAGTCTCAATAGCAGATGAAACAACTGAAGAACCAAATGTTTTACTAAAGCCTCAAGCTATTCCTTGTCTCAATATTTGACTCTCAATATTCATATGAAGAAAAAAAAGTAAATAAAAATTTAAAAAAATCTATGCAGTATGAGGCATCATGTCTAGCAGTGTTTTCAACCCTGAATGCACTTTAGATCAACTAAAGAGCTTCTAAAAAATACCTGTTCCAGAATCCTTTGCAGAAGCAATTAAATCAGAAGTTTTTAAAGGTCAGCTTTGGGCTTCAGTATTTTAAGATTCCAGATTATTCTATTAGGCAAGGATGAATGAAAGCTGCTCCACATTGATATGTACATTTAATCTGCAAAACAACAGCCAAACTCTGCCTTCCTCATACCCTCCCACTTAATTAAAATGACAGAAAAATTAGTTTCTTGAATAGGCAATAGAAAAACAAACAAAAGCTCTACCCTACAAAGAGTCCATGTATACATGCATCATAGAATTCCTTTGGGTCAGAACTACAGGGGCATTTGGAGATTATGTGCCTATTCCTGAAATGTACAGGCAAGAAAAGGAAGTTTTAATCTAGAATGCCTCTGTTCAGGATGCACAAGGGATGAATGGCAGAACCAGTAATAGAGAACAATTCCCAAACCCTAATACAAAGTCTTTAATCTTATGTGTCCCTTGTCCTTTCAGCAAATACTTATTGCTTGCATATTTCATATTCCAGACACTACCCTAGGCACCCAGGGTGGGAAAATGAACCAGTTCACAGTAGCTCTCATAAAAGATTTTTATAGTTAAATGAGAAGACAGGCTGAAAAGAGATTTTTTTTTAAAAAAATCAACGAAATGATAGAAGAGGTATCAAACATAAAATAGCTAACTTAGATTTAGTTTCCTACATGCCAGGTACTGTTCTAAGCAGTTTAGATGGATTCTTACATTTAATTTGCACAACAATCTTTAGACCAGAGTTTCTCAAACTTTACCATGTAGAAAAATACCCTGGGGATTTGAAAGTCACCGATACAATAACTCTGGGGCTTAATCTGAGAGTCCATATCTCTAATAAGTTTCCAAGTGGTACCTGGGCTGCTTGTTTAGTCATTGTGTTCAAATCATGGGTCTCAAATTTAGCTGCACTGGATTCCTCTGTGGATGGGGAGGGTGAAACCTGATAATGTCTGGACCCCTCTCACAGCAAGGAATTCCCAGTCTCTGGAAGGGGAACCCAGGACATCTGTATTCTTTAATGTGCCCATACAATTTCCATGTGCAACCAGGGGTAAGGGCCATGGTGCCTCCAAAAGGAACCTCCCATTTCACAAGTATGAAAACTGAAGCTTGCTTTCAAAAAGGCCAGTGAATTTTCTGAGTTTACGCAGGTCTAGAAAGTGGTGGGCTTGGGAATCAGGTTCAGGTAATTGAAATACTGAGCTCATACTCTTAACCACTACACTAATACTGATCCATGTGGGGAGTCCTATTGGTATCCAGGTTCTTGGTGACCAGAATAAAGAACTGAACAAGACATGCAGAAGTAACAAGCAGAGAATAGGTATTGAAAGTGGAAGTAATTACAAGGGAGTAGGCAGAGAGAGCAAGAGAGAGAAGCTCAAAGTCCCTCCTCTGATGTTTGAATGAGTCTTGTCTTTCATATCCTCAGCTGCCTAGTTGCTTCCACCAAGGACCTGACTTAAGACCTTGCCTCACTTATTCCTATTGGTTACTTTATTTTCACCTAATTAGAATATAGTTCCTATTGGTTACTTGATTTTAGTCTGATTAGAATACAGAACCTGGGGTGTGAGTTGCCATGACAATAAGCCCTTTGGTGGAGAAAGTTGCCATGGTGATAAGCCCTCAGTGTCTGGAGTTGTTATGGTAATGGGACTTATCATAAACAGGGGAATGATGACTCATCTTCCTGTTTTCTACTCCCACCAGCATTTTTCTTGTTTTCTGCCTTGCCATCTTGATGTCCCTAAACTCCTACCTTAATATTGTCTCTGTTCCATAGTAAAGTCATTCCTCCCCATCTTTCAATAATTGTTTTTAGGACCACCTACAGATACCAAAATCCATGGATGCTCAAGTCCCTCATAAAATAATGCAGTTTTACATATAGCTTAACCACATTACTTCAACTCTAGATTGCTTATAATACCTAATTCAATGGAAATGCTATGTAAATAGGTACTATTCTATATTATTTAGAGATAATGATAAAAATAAAGAACACTGGACATACTCAGCACAAATTCATTTTTTCCCCAATATTTCTCATGACAGTCGGTTGGATCTGAAGATGCACAACCCATAAATAAAGAGGAGCACTGGGTTTGAATCAGAAAATAAATCTGTGATGAAATGTAATTTCATTTATTTTGACTGGGATTAATTTGCTGTATTTTATATTTGAGTGACAAACATAGTTGGGATTTTGTTTGAATTGGGATTATACTAGTGCATCATCTCCCTTGACTTTTTAAAAATGTGGGATATGTTCCCATAAAATGCATATGTGTTTCCAGGTTCTCTGAGTGGGTAAAATGAGAGTGGGAGAGACCAAGGATGATGGTGAATTGGGGAATAAAAGAGGACCTGCAGAGAGCCCATTTTAGCAATATTCAACTTTTCCTTAATTATTTTACAGAAAACTGAAGATTATCTAATAGACCAATCACATTAAAAAAAATAATCCTCTTGTAAGTCTGGTGATTTATAGATAGACAAGTTCTTCCAAATGGTTTCTAAAGATAATGAAGTTGATCCAACTGTGTAAAGCCATTACACACAGCTTGTGATCCCTGGAGTCCCAGTGGCCTGTGACCATTTCCATTCGAGCATCACAAAGAAGCACCAAATAGCATGTTTTTGTCCTGAGAGAAGCTACTATGTATTATTTACTTCAGTTCATTTTAATCTAATGAGGTGCTAAAATAGGGGTATCTCTATCACAAAGGCTTAAATAAATCTTCCTCTGGTAAAATGTGATATCATTCAAGGCTTTTAAAATATGAAATCCTAAGAAGGCAAGTTTTAATTTGAAAATAAGATGCTCACTCCTAAAGTTAAAAAAAAAAAAGAATGTCATTATCGGAAACACAAAAATGATTTTTCTTTCAATTTTTCTTTCTTATTAACCCTAGAATCTCATTTAAAAGCTTCTAATGGGTGCAAAATGAAATTTCACGTTTTTCCTGGTTAGTTTTTTTTTCTTTTTATTTTTTTGGAAACAAAGTCTCGCTTGTGGTCCAGGGTGGTCTCAAGTGCTCCACCTGCCTCAACCTCCCCAGTGCTGGGCCTGCAAACCAGTAACATGGAGCCTGGCCAGTCATTATTCTTCTGAAATTTGATTTGTGTGAAACTCTAAAAACATTTCCAGTTGGTATAGAGAGAAGCTTTTCTGAAATTCAAGGTGACATTCTTTAAATTTAACTTAGCTCTGTGATTATCGACTGAATGATGAAGTTCTGTTTCGATTGTCAAGAAAGCATTTTGAGTTTTAAAACCATTTTTATCTTTTACCATTTTTCATTTAGCCAGTCCTGGGTTGCCCAAAAATATTATCTTCACAGAGACAATTTTTTCTACTTTCCCTCATGATTATTAGTTTGATGAAAGTTGTTAGAGGAGGTTGTTAGAGAATAATGAGATTTTTTTAAAAAATAGTAAGACTTATTTGCTAGTTGACACTTTCCTTCTTTTCCTGTCTTCTATCCATTTCAGATAAATAAGTTGAAGGAGACATTGGGGCTTAGAAATTGTAGACAAAAATTCTTTCAGCAGCATCTAGGACTTAAGAAAGAGGTAATGGTCAAACAGGACCACTGTGAAATACTAGTAAATAAACCAATTAAAGAAATGGAAAGTACATGCCTCAAAGATTCCCATTCACGCTGGAAATTCCTCTAGATCTGTATTCATTTTCCTCCTACCTCAGTACATTTTCTGATCTTCCAAAGACTATAGTAACTTTTGATTGTGACAAAGTGAAACAGTTGCATTCTTTGCAGCTATTCATACAACTACAAACTCTACATATAGCTTGACAAGCAGAGAAGCCACTGGAAGGTTAGAAATAAGAAGGCTAGCTGTCTAGAGTCACTGGGACTTGAAGAGCAAGATGGTTTTACTTATGCCTGCCATATTCTGATAGGAGGTTTGCAGGATCTCAAATCCAGAACCACCAACATTATAGACAGAAAAAGCTCATTCCTTTGGCCAAAGTAAACTAGAAAATGGGTAGACTAGCAACCAAAGATCTATTTGGTATTATTCATTGTTAGGACCCAGCTCTGAGCAACTCTAGCCCAAACTATGATAGTGGCTCTACCCCCTAATACAGGGGTAGCCTTACTACCAAGGCCTAGCTACTTGGCTTGCTGTGGGAATGGAAGTCCTAAGCATCCCTGAATTGACTTTGTGACCTTTCTTTCCTTTTTTGAAGGATAGTGCACATTTCCAGCCAATTAGTTCTGTTTGATCCCAACCAGTAGAATCTGGGAAGCATTACAGACTTCTGTCCACCTCCTTTAGTTTCCTTTGGCCACCCATGTTTATCCCCTTCATTGAACACTGACAGTGTCTCTGCTTATAGAAACCCTTAACCATCTTATCCAGTTGTAGTCTAGTTACATTTTTGGTTCTCTCTTCAGAACACACTTTCTCATATTTGCAATATGGACAGGCTGAGAATTTCCTAAATCTCTATGTCTTGTTCTTTTTCATTTTTCTTTTTTTTCAGTTTATCTCTCCTTGCCTTTTACTATAAGCAATCTGGAAGACACAAGTCACACTTTCAATATTTGCTTTAGCAGTCTCTTCTGCTAAATGTCCAATTGGATGACTCTCAAGTTCTACCTTCCACGAAACACTAGAAAATAATTTAGCCAGGTTGTTTGCCATTTACAACAAGAATCACCTTATCTTCAGTTTCCCATAGGCTGTGCCTCATTTCTATCTGAGACCTCATCAGAATTACCTCTAATTATCATATTTCTACTATCTGCCCCTTCATGGAAATCTAGGCATTTTCAAGCATGCACATTTTTGGTACATCAGTACCCCCCTTCATGGTACTAAAATCTGTATTAGTCAACTGAGGCTACCATAACAAAATACCACAGACTGTGTGGGTTAAACAACAGAAATTGATTTCCTTATTATTCTGGAGGCTGGATAGTTCAAAATCAGTGTTCAATTGCAGATTGGTTTCCAGTGAAGGCTCTCTTTCTTGCTTGTAGATAAATGTTTTCTCACTGTATCCTAACATGGCTTTGCATCTGTGTACATGTGATCATGTAAAAAACAAGACATGTGAGGATGCAGCTTCTCATATTCCAGGAAGAGAGCCCTATCCAGGAGTCAAACCCTATCTTAACCTTGATCTTGGGCTACATAGACTTCAGAACGATGATGAAACAAATTTCTTTGTTTTAAGCCATGAGTTTGTGCTATTTTGTTACAGCAGCCTGAGCTGACTAATACACTTACCCTACCCCAATCAAGCACCAATGGAAACCCATGTCACTCTTTAGCTGGGCCTAGTGAGAAGCTAAACTTTTAAACTTATCCTCAATGCCAGGGGACCAGATGGCACATTGTAATATACCATCCAATGTGGAAGTGTAGTCAGGTTTAGCTGGCAGCTGATCTTCCATACCCACTCTGTAAGAGCAGGTGACAACAACTTGATTTCTTAGAGGGGGTGGATATCTGCAGGAAACTAGCATATTTTCTATCTTTTACCTGTCAGAAGCAGGCAGTACTCTAGTTTTCCCACCAGCCTAGAGTGAGTCCATCAGGAAGCTGAGGCTCAAGAAGACTAAAGTTGATATAAATGATGGCTAGTTAGCATTGTCTTCCCAGCCTGCCCAACTTGTGTTCAGAAGAGCCCAGTGGGGAGCAGAGCCTCACCCCTGCCCACCACTGAGGTGCAGGGAAGTGCAGGAAGTCCGGGGAAGCTGGCACTCTGTGACTCGCCCACTCCCCTTCTTTGTATCAGGGGGGCCAATCAGGAGCTGCAACCTCAACCTGTAGCACAAAAATGATGTTAGTCAATTCTATACCCCATCCCTCCTATCAGCAGGGCCCAGTGGAGCGCTGATCTTCCATCCCACTTGGAAGCAATAAGGTAGTGTGAGTAGGTACTCCACTGTCACAGAAGAAGTCAGTGGGACCAAAGGGGAAGCAAAACTCTACCTCAAACCACCTGTTGGCAATTAAACAGTGTGAATCCATGCCCCACCTTGCTGAGGAGGTGGGGATGCTGTCTGAGGGTTCCAGAAGGAAACTAGGAAACTGAATGTACATACCCACTTAATCCTAGGGCTTCACCTCAATGATGGTACTGCCTACTTTAAAAATTAAAAATTAAAAAAAAGTTAAATAGGATCAGAGTGTCCTAAATATCCAGACTGTGAAAGATCACATGTCATACCACAAATGGGGAAAATCATGGCAGGAAATCAGTAGATACTGATACCGAGTTGAATCAAATGTTGAAATCATTTGACAAGGGCCCTAAAAGCAACTTTCATAACAATGTTTCAACAAACAATTATACATGCTCTTGAAACAAATTGAAAAAAGAGAAAATCTTGGCAAAGAAATAGGTATTACCATAAAAACTCTCACCAAATGGAGATTATAGAAATGCAAAATACAGTAGCCAACTATAAAAAAAAATTGCTGGATGAGCTCCATAGTAGACTGGAGAAGAAAGAGAATGGAATTAGTAAATTTGAAGACAGGACAATAAACTGCACCCAATGTGAACAACAGAACACAGGCTGCATAAAATGCATAGTCTCAGAGACTGGTGGGACCATGACAAAAGATGTAACGTTGATAGTCAGTCCCAGAAAGAGATGAAGATTAAGGAAAAAAAATTCAAAAAAGAATGAATGAAAACTTCCTAAATCTGGTGAAAAATATTAAACCTAAACATTGGAGAAGCTTAGAAAAGGCCAAGTAGAATAAACATAAATAAATTCATGCCAACAAACATCATAATTAAACTTCTGCAAGCTAAATACCAATTAAAATTTTTGAAAGCAGCCAGTGAGAAATGACACATTATTCATAGAACACCAATTCAAATGGCAGTAAATTTCCCATCAAAATCCCTGAAGGCAAAGAGCAAGTAGCACAGCAGTTTTGCAGTATTGAAATAAAAGAACTGTCAGCTGTAAATACTAAATCTGGTGTAAATATCCTGCAAAAATAAAGAAGATACAAAAGCATTCTCAGATGAAGAAAAACTGAACAAATTTGTGGCTAGCACAATGCTAGAGATTACCTCTTCCCTGCTTTTTTCTTCTTTTTATGATTAACTGTGTTCACAATTCTAAAGAACTGCCTGTTCTTTAGAATTGTCACATTGCTATGGAGTCACACAGCTGCAAAGGAGTAAGGCAGGTCATTCTATATTTGTACCATAAACATCTGTTTAGTTTCCAGAATAACCACAGGACAAAAAATGATTCCTAAGCAAAATATTTGTCTGACTGATTTCCCAAGTTTTTTCTACTTTTCTCTTAGAAGCATATTTGCAGTTATTAAAATAAAATCTTTGGTAGGCAGATTGGAAATTTATAATCTCAAAGTTAATCTATAAAATCTATTTAGAATTCTGAAATGCAACAGTTTTTTTTGTTGTTGTTTTTGCTTGCTTTAACATCACTCACATTATTCAAGAATTAAAACTTGTGTTTAACTAGGGTGAGATGAATAGTAACAACTTGGAGAGGGATCAAGGTTCTGATACCTCTGGCTACTGATAGATAAATACTCAGATGAAAGTGAACTTAATTAGAACAAGACATTTATAGGTCAACTTAATTGTGGATGAAAGAGGAGTCTTAGAAAAAAAGATGTAGCTAACAGTTTCAAGGATCTGGCTTGGCTGGTAATGTTGGCATCACCCTGTCATCATCCTCACATACCATATCTTTGACTGTCTACACACTCATATACACCACACACACACGCACTCACACACACACACACGTCTGCACAGAGATTGCCAACTTCCCTCAAGAACTCTTCCCAGGAAGCCAGGCTCAGTGGTGCATGCCTGTAATCCCAGTGGCTTTGGAGGCTAAAACCGGAGGATCCTGAGTTCAAAGCCAGCCTCAGCAACTTAGAGTGGCCCTAAGCAATTCAGAGAGATGCTGTTAAATTTCTGCAAGCTAAATACCAATTAAAAATTTTGAAAGCAGCCAATGAGAAACCATTACCTGGCTGGTAATGTTGTAGGGAAAACAAACAAACAAAAACATATTCCACCTAGTTATTCAAACTACTTATTCAAATACCATATTCCTCTTAGTCCTATTCTTAAAGAAAACAGTGTTGCAAATATGACTTACACCAGTAAGCTTCTCTAGGCTCTGAGTTCCTGAGTTCATGGTGGGCCTGTCCTGATGCTTCTGCTACCCCTCTCCTCCATCTCTGTCTGCATCTGAGTGTGACAGTCCCTTAGGCTTTGTCCTTAAAATGCTTATTACTTTTGGGCCTGGGGTTAAGGCGAGAGCTGGTGTTTTTCCTGGCAAAGGAAGGAGATCTTTACCTCCTGTGGGACATCATGCTTTCAAGTACCAGGCTGGAATCTAACCTATGCATAGCATTGAAATCTCTTTTCATGAAAGGTTCTGTAGGATTTGGGAGAAAGAGCAACAAGACCTAGAGAGGATACATATGTCTTAAAGGCATGGAACCACCATGTGAGCCTTGCAGACTATAACAGAAGACCATACAACGGCCTTTTAAAACCAATGGTTTCTCAAAAAGTGTGGTTCTTAAGGCAGCCTCTCTGTTTGTTACTTGTGGAACTGACTAGAAATGCAAATTGTCAAGCCATTTCCAAACATCTGAATAACAAGTCTTCCAGCTGTTTTTGATGGGCCATTAAGAACCACTGCCATTAGGTTTCCCCACACTTGTCTAACTACAAGAATTACAGGGTTTGGGATGTATCTCAGCATTTATTCAGTATGCACAAGCCTGGGTTCAATCCCCAGCAACTCCTCCCCCCAAAAAGAATTATGTGAATGGCTTTATAAAAATATGGACTTGTATTAGTCTGTTTTTGCTGCTATAACAAAATATCTGAGGCTCAGTATTTTATAAGAAAAGACAGTTATTGAACTTACAGTTTTGCAGTCTGAAAGTCCAAGATTTGGTAGCAATATCAGTTCACATTCTGAAGGGTTCCCTTGAATGAGTCACAATATGGCAGAAAAATAGAAAGAAGATGGCTATGTGCAGAAGACACCAAGTTCATGTGGTAGCTTTGCTTTCATAGAACCCACTCTGAAGAAATCAACAACAATTGTTTCTGAGAACATGTCCTCAGGGATCTTATTTCTTCACACTAATCCCCACCTCTTAAAGGTTCTACCACCTCCCAAGGCCACCACAATGAACCTGTGGAGGACAAACCAAGCCCTAACCTCAGAACGACCCTCAGGCTCCTTGGCAGAATATCTTGGTTTAGTAATTCTGGGTAGACGTGCATTTTTCAAAGTGTCTTTAGGCACATTTGGTGACATCACCCCTTACCCTTTTTGAGAACTATGATTGTTCCCATAATCCACTCACTTTCATTTAACAAATGTTGATTATTTGTATTTAAAATAAAAAATTTAAAACAAAGCATTAAGACTTTTTGCCAGGTGTAATAAATAGCACATGCCTGTAATCCCAGCAGCTCAGGAGACTGAGACAGAAATATGAAATATCATGAGTTTAAAGCTAGCCTCAGCAAAAGCAGGGTGCTAAGCAACTCAGTGAGACCCTGTCTCTAAATAAAAGTACAAAATAGTGCTGGAGATGAGGCTCAGTGATTAATGCCCCTGAGTTCAATCCCTGGTACCAAAAAAAAAAAAATTTTTTTATTTGTTGCTGCAATACCATTAATTGCCTTATTTTCAAATTTTTTCTTCATTGTGCATGAGGTTTCCTGGTAGCTGCTTCTCCGGATTCTTATGAGTGAGATAAGTCAGACATAGCAAAGTCAAATATCTCTTAGGGCATCAAATGATAGGGTTTAGAGTTAAGGAAAGGTGACTTTTTGGGTTTGAAACACCCCCTCTGGCTCCTCTGTTGAAGGCTTTGTCCCCAGCAGGTGATGCTATTGGGAGGTGGTAAACACTTTAGGAGGTGGGGAGTAGTTAGAGAAGTTAGGTCACTGGGGACATGCCTTTGAAGGGTTTATTCTGTGTCATCCCTACACACCTCCTGCATGTGGCTGCCATGAGGTGACCAACTTTGGTCTGCCACAACCCCCATGATATTCCGCCTCATCACATGACCACAGTGATAGAGTCAAAGGTTTGTAGAACCTCTGAAACCACGAGTCAAAATAAATCTTTCCTGCTTTAAGTTGTTTTCCTTAGGTGTTTTGACCCAATGACAGAGAGCTGACTAAGATGGTGATTTTGAACATATCTAACTTTAAGATTGCAATACTTTGAACTTTAGACTGGTTTCACATATAACTTATAAAAAGGTAAGTTAAGCTGAGTGCTGTGGCACACACTTATAATCCAAGGTAGTCAGGAGGCTGGGGCAGAGGGTCCACAAATTGGAGGCCAGCCTATGCAATATAGCATGACTCTGTCTCAAAATAAAAAAATAAAAAGAAATGGGGATGTTGCTCAGGGATGGAGAGCCCATGGGTTCACTCCTCAGTTAAAAATTACAGAAAACTAGTCTTTCATTCCTATATCAGTTTTAGCAGAAATTATTCTCTAACCACAGCAACAGTTTAGGGTCTATTGTATAAACTCCTTCTATGTGAGTCTCAAAGAAAATTTAGTAAATGTCTCATATGAAAAAAAGCTTGTTTCTCTTTCTTTGCTGAACTATCTAAAGGCCTACATCCCAATTCTTACCAAATAGGTACAAATTCAGAGGCAAGGTAATTATTAATCTAGGGTGCTAATCAATCCATGCCAGAAATAAAATTATACACTGTTGAACTAGTTTAAATGAGAAGGAAACATTAATACTCAAACATTTGTTCAACATATCCATTAACTCTGTCAGTCTGTTAATCTATCTTTGATAGGGAATAGAGGTTAAGGGAATAATTCTGTAGAATGGGCCCACTCTGCTGATCCCCACATGCTTTCTTTCCTAAGAAGCAATTTACCTGCAGCCCTGCCTGGATTAAGTGGACAGAATATATCACGTTTCCCGGCTACCTGTTACCTGCAGGAGAAATGCAGGCTTCAAAGAGTGTTGATAAGAGGAATGCAAGTGTCCCTGAAGAGGGAGGCTTTCATAACTCCTTCAGGGAGATAAGGATAAATCCTCCTAACCATAAAATCTATAAGAATCTGTGGTTAAGAATCCAATGAGAACTGGTCAGCATGGGACAAAGTAACCTAGAGTTGTCATGGAAGTGGGGACTTGAAAGTCTGATGTCATCCCGCTGTCAGTCAAAAGTCAAGAGGCGAACCTGAGTGGGACTCTTTGGAAACGTCTCTGGGATTCCCCATAAACCTGGGATGCAAGAGAGGCACATTGTCCCTCTCTTCCCTGAGAGGACCCACTCTTTCCCTTGAGTGTGTCTCCTTTCCCTTTTCCTATCCCTTCAATAAACTCATGACTGTTACACTTGAGCCAAATGTCTGCAATCTTTCTGACTTGATGGCAAGAATTGGGATTTGAAGTTGGAGTCTTTGCACTACCTCATTTTTCTGGAAGGCCCCAGTCCTCTAACACCTTCATCAGTCAGTTACTTATGTCCCCCGAAAACACCATTATTGCTTATACTTTACTATAAAAAGAGACCATTCATTTCTGTATTTATTCTCATATTGGAGCCTCAAGCATATAGTCACCAGACTGAAGTTTTTGATGACATTGGTAACATGTTTTGAACTAGAAGACTTACCCTAAGAAGTAAGAATTCCCATGCAAAGATGGCCCCTGGGGTCCGATGAGACAAGAAGGAACAAAGAGAGAGGATATTGTGAGGCAATAGCAAACATAATATAGATTCATCTGCATCTCCAAAAACCTGTACAGAATTCCATTATTTGAGGAAAGGTAGATGGGCCGTCCATTTCTCTAATCAGCCAATTCCCCTATAAGCAACAGGCTTTCACAACTGTATTCATCGTTAGTGCCAACTTTGTTATAGACACATTTCAGCCACTAGAAAATGTTTGATGAGGGTTTACCAAGAGGACCTGCTACATAATTTGTAGGGTCCTCTGAAACTGCAAAATAAAAATGCAGAGAGCCTTAAGAATTTCAAGATGGCAGTATTAGAACTTAAAACAAGTCCAGGGCCTGTCTAACTTACATGGCCCCCCACCCCCAGGTAACATTCCTATGGAGCTAACCCAAACCACAGTGTCTGTTACTTGAAAAAGAAATTTCCAGTGGGTAAATCTTTTGATAATAACTTGGGATGACTTTGAGAAGAACCATATGAAGTTAATTTAATAAAATGGAGATTGGCATGCATTTATTACTTTCTACCACTGATGATAGGAAAGGTTTAAAAAGATATCACCGACTACAGATGGCACCCCACAGGACAGATGATTAATTGATACAGAAGGATTGGAGGAACATATATTATCAGGGATGGCTGTGGTGTTTCTTGGCTAACATGAGTGCACAAGTCAAACTTAGAAAGGGATGTTTGGATCACAGAAAGACACCACAGCTGTCATTGAAGAAATGGTTTTATTCTTTCCCATATTTTATACACACACACACACACACACACACACACACACACACACACTTTATGAGATAGTTGTGGAAAAGTTACTTACAGTTTAACTCTTTGATAGCCAATTTTTTGTTTTGTAATGTTCACAACTTACCAGGAAAATGGGAGTCATATAAGAAAGGAAAGATACTTTCCAAGTCATATGGGAAATATATGCTCATTACTCCCATTTCTCCTAATTATCATGTCTTATCATTGGTACTATTTAGTGCACACTGTAATTAATGAGCATTTCTATTGGAGTTTCTTCTTTTGTGGTTTCAAAGTACAGTATGTAAAAGGGAGAAATATTCACCTTCAACTTGTTTTAAGTTGTAGCTTTCACGTCATTTTTCAAGAATGATAGAAGATTAACTTTATAGAGGTGCATAATTGCATCAACAGTTGAATCTTTTGATCTTACTTAGACTGAACTTTAAAAAAAAAAAAAAACACCTTTTATCTCCCTGGTAAGCAATGGGCGTTTGATCGTTCTGTGACAATTACATGCCCCTTATCCCTTTCTCACCCAAAGTTGTCCAAGTCTTCTATCGTGAAAGGTGCTCTCACCACCTGGACCGTGTTCCCAGTTGTTCTAACTGACAGATAAACAAGAGAGAGTGCAAGGAAAGGAGGAACACCCGGCCACCTATAGGACAGCTCTGTGTCTCTGCGCCTTTCTTCTCTCTCTGAAGAAGCAAATTTGATCAAACGCTTTCTGAAAATTATTTCAATGCAAAAATTTCCTACCATCATCATCTTTTATTTGTCCATTCATCAGATAGTGAGATGCAGTACTACGTTCAGTTCTGTCTGAACCCTGGGTGGAGAACTAGGTAAGAAAATACTCAGTCCTTAAATATGTTTCTACCTATGACAAGATAAAACAATAAAAAGATATAAATGGGATAAGAGTTCCAATCAACAAAAGCCACCAGGTCGTGAGAGGAAGACATGTTAGGGAACAATCTGGACTTGTTGTTAAGAGATCAGCTGGAATTAGGCAGGTGAAGAGGGAAGTTCTAGGCAGAAGGGCTTGAATATGCCTGGGAGCTGTAAGCAGAACTAGGGAGCAACATGGGATGAAGGTTAGGAAGTAAGTAGAGCATCGGCCATGAACAGTTTGAATGTCCTGGTGATGCTTTTTAATCTCATCCTATTATGAGATACAATTAAAAAATCACATGAAGGGAGAACTGAGAACAGATGACCCTTAGCATCTATGGGGGATTGGTGTCTGAAACCCTCAGACGCCAAAATCCATCGATATACTCAGGTGTCTTGTATAAAATGACATAGTAGTTGTATATTACCTAAGAACATTCTCTATATATTAAATATTATTTATAATACCTAATATGATGTAAATGTTGTATTGATGGTCATTATACTGTATTGCTTAGGGAATAGTGTTAAAAAAAAAAAAAAACCACCTGTATATGGTCAGACACATTTTTTTCCAAATGGTTTCAATCCATGATTGGTTGAACTGTGGATGCAGAACCTGTAGACAGGGAAGGCCAACTCTATAAGTAAGAGACATGATTAACCCTAGATGAGGTGCAAACCTAGCACCTTGGTTGTGAGCAACCTAGAGTTAATTAAGAGAGGAGAGACCTTTCCGGGGCAGTGGTTTCCAAACCTTATCTGCATATTAAAATCTCCTTGGAGAATTTCAGAATGTAGTCCTGTGACCTGCAACTCTGGACACTGGGCTGTGTTGTGGCCTGGGCTTTGGAATTTTTCAAGATCCCCAAGTGATTCTCCCGTGCAAGTATTAGATACCACCCCCTAAGGGGATATGGAAAATTCAAAGGTAGAGAGTTTAGGTGAGAACTATAATTAAAGTATTGGCAGAAGAGGAGAAGCCTACAAAGAACAGGAGGTGAGTTTTAGGTGGAAGAGAACTGGGGAATTGTAGCATCCAAGGAAGAGGGCAAGGGAGAGGCAGAATGAAGGAACAGCCAGTGGGACTATTATGTATGGACAAGTGACTACTGGATTTGGTGGCTAAAGGACTTATCTGGCCTTGCAAGGGCAGTTCTAAAATGAACATTGGCATGTATTCTGGAGTGAATGGAAAGTGAGGTGGATATTATTTTCCATAAACTTGCCTATAAAGAAAAAACTTGGAACTTGGCTCAACAAGAGATTCCAGTAGAAGAGGCAAGATAGATCTTCTCACCCCACACAGCATTTTTACTTTCCTTCAGGGCTAGCCATAACTTTTATCTTCTCTGTACTTAACCCTTTACCAAATGATTCCTATCAACCTCTCTCTAAAGCCTGTGGAGCCAAAAATTTTAATAGCTCCCAATTATGTTGGTACATTAAAACATTCTTCCACTATTAGTATTTTATTCTGAACTTTGCCTTCCTGGTGGGAAATAAAAATTCTATGGCTTGAGAAAAGTGGTTAGATTTTGGCGTGTAGAAATGGAAATCGACTTCTGTGTGCTTTCATTGTTAGATGAGCTCTCTGTTGCCTTGGAAACCACAGCCTATGTGGAAGAAGCAATGTATTTTGTGGGTAGATGATAGAGCAGTCAGGTATGCTATGTGTAAACATTATGCATCTGTGTGAAGAAGTACTGGCCAAGCTTTATTAGCAGCAGGACCAGAATTTGGTTTTGGTATATGTCACATGTCTGCTAAAATATATTTGAAAATGTTTCTTGGGCAGAGCAAATATTACAAGGAATATAACATTGTGAATTTTCCTTTGAACACATGCCTCACTGAAAGTATAACCAAAAGGTTGGACATGACCAAAAACCTAAGCCACATGTTCAACCGTTTCATTCATCATTTCTGAGGCTTCTTAGATGTGTGAATATTGCACTTGCTTCATCTTCATTACTGTGATGCTTATAGGACAATTTCATAGAGTCATAGCTGCCAGCCAATAGGAACTTGATGATTCGATCACAAACAGAAGCATTCAGACACCTTGAGGAGAGATGAAAAAAATCACAAACCATGGTGCCTATCATGAACTTGAAAAGTAAAAAAGCTGTTCCTGTAAATTATTGAGGAATTTTACAAAATAGCGATGAAAAATCAACAATCCTCAAGACTGACTTACAACAGGATCAAGTTGGTTCTATCCCATTAATTTACAATTTTCCCTTCTAGAGAAAGACATATTCTTATAAATAAATTTAATGTTCTTGTTTGCGACACATTCCTCTTATTTATACAGTAAGGATTAAAAGACCATTTTGTTCTAGGGATTTGAACACAAGACTCCTGAGACATCATTCTTTTCTTCAACAGGCTGATAGTCTAGTAAAGGAGAAAGATACAGAATTTAACAAGTCTGATTCAGTCTTGGCAACTACAAAGTTCGTAGGCAAAAATGATCCATGAAATATAAAACCATAATAAGTACAATAGGAGAAACAAAAAATTTCACACAAGAAATTGCCCTTGGATTTCTAAACTTACGTATCTCTTTGCCAAGTAGGCAGTGGACCAACGGACCAGGGATTTTTTGCTTCCAACTGTACTCTTGACTATTCATCTCATTTTAAGTGCTTTATTTAATAGCACTTAGGCGATGATAGAAGCATTTCACCATTGGGTCCATCTTTTATTTCCATGCTAACTGGGGCTTGAAAGGCATCGAGGTCTGCTCTTTAAATACCCTGATACAGAAGGGAAGCTTATTCAATTGTTGGCATCTAACCAGTTAAAAGCATCTGGTGACAATTAGGACATTCTTTTTAGCTGTGTAAACTCACAGTGACCTCCTTCCTCTCAAAAAATTTTCTTTCTAAAATATTTGTTTTTTGTTCTACTACATTTATCTTTATACTCCTCTAAAGAATGATTATGCATGAGAATTTTCTCAATATTTGTCCATGAGGGAAGCATTTCCATAGGAAATAAGAAGATACAGAAAGCAGTGAGGTTACTACAAACGAGGGATTTGAAAAAAAAAAAAATCTCTTTTCTCATCATTATATGAACACCACTGCCTTTTGGATAACTGCCACCATCTGCAGACAAGTCTGGTTGTTTTCTTGTTTATTTTTTGGATTGTCTCTACTATCAAGGAGCTTCAAAAGAAACCAAATTGTAGATAGACAAATCCAGGTGAATATCAAATCGTTTTAGACTATCATTAACATAGAAGCACATTTGTAGCACACATGGACATTTATGTACAGACCCACTAGCATACAAAATATGAAAATGTTGAGAAAATATGAGCCATAGAGTTGGGAGTACAACTCAGTGATAGAACACTTGCCTGCATGTGTGTGGCCCTGGGTTCAAACTCTAGCATTGTTAAAAAAAATTAACAGTGAAAGAGAAAATATGAATAATTCAAGAAGTCTCCTTGGAAAAGATGTACATTGATTTGAATTCAAATGAAATAGAATAAATGGCTTTCAGGTTTTAAGATAACATAAAACACATTTTTTTTTTGCATTCTCCTCTGAGAATTTATCTTTACATTTAAAAAAAGAGAGAACCAAGCAGGATTTCTGCTTTAAGAACAGTAGAGACACCTGTTACCCTAAGCTGAAATGTGTAATACAAAGGAAAGGGGTAGAAACTGACTAAACAAAGTGCAGAAAACTCAAATATAAGCCTTTGTAGAGAGAAATGCTGTTGTAAACCAAACAATTAAACCCACACTGCTTAGCCTTGAGGACTGCAATCTCAGAATACCATGGAAGGTAAAGTGAAGCAAATATCAGAAATAGAGGAATTGATTGAAAGTCTCTTGTCTCCACCATAGCTACACCATCAAGAAGGGGAGCAAAAGGACAAATGGACAATAGAAAAAATAATCTTTAGAAACATCAATACAATATCTTCAATATTTGACTAAAGAAAATTCGCGGCGGGGGATATAACATATTTGGGTCAAGCAGAGTGGTGCAAGCCTATAATCCCAGTGACTGAGAAGGTTGTGGAGGGAGGATTGCAAATTGGAGGCCAGCCTTGGCAAATTAGTGAGGTCCTGTCTCAATATTGAAAGAAAGAAAGAAAGAAAGAAAGAAAGGAAGGAAGGAAGGAAGGAAGGAAGGAAGGAAGGAAGGAAGGAAGGAAGGAAGGAAGGAAGAAAGAAAGAAAGTTGGGAATATGGCTCAGTGTTAGAACACCCTTGGGATCAAACCACAGTACTGAAAAACAAATTATGTGTGTGTGAGTGTATGTGTGTGTGAGTGTATGTGTGTGTGTGTGTGTGTGTATGTATGTGTGTGTTTGTGTGTGTGTGTAAAATGTGTTTGTGTATATATACATATAGATAAAAAATAAAAATAAAATTACAATGTTGGAGAGAACACCACAAATAAAATAATAGAAGATACAAGTCCTGACTGAATCATGAAATTTCAAAACACTAATATTAAAGAAAAATATCTCAATATTTCCAAAGAGAAAATAAATATAGATATTAAACAGAATTTTTGAAATCAGAAAGGCATTGAACTCCTTGCAGGATATTGGATGCTAAAAGATGATGAAGTTACATCATTGAATTTTTAGTGAAACTGATAACTCAACTAATATTATCTCTCTTCATTGAGATAATCAGAGCTGCCAAGCCTATTTTTTATCCTCCCTGCCCCCTTTCTACAGAAACTATATGCTTCCCAACTTGATAAAAAAAGAAGGAGGAGGAAAAGAAGGAGAAAGCAGAAGAGGAGGAGGAGGTGAAGAGTCACATGGGAAAGGGGTGGTGTGTGTGTGTGTGTATGATTAAGAAGTTAAACGGGCTCCCTGGGCTGTCATGAAGGCAGACCCCAGCAGGACTTCAGCATTGCTAAAACAGAGTGCCACAGAGCCGGTGGGGGCTGTAAGCAAAAAGATATTTATTTTCTTATATTTCTGGAGGCTGGAAGTCCAAGATCAGTGTGTCAGCAGAGTTGACTTCTTCTGAGGCCTTTCTCCTTGGCTTGTAGATGGGTGTCTTCTCCCTGTGTCTTCACATGGTAATCTTTCTTTGGGTATCTATGTACAAAGCTCCTCTTCTTACAAGGGTACCAATCATATTGAATTAGGAACCATTCTTATGACCTCATTTGACTTGAAATCACTTCCTTAAAGACCTTATTCACAAATTTAGGCGAATTCTGAGGTAGTAAGGGTTAGGACATTATCATGTGAATTTTGAAGAAACACAATTCAGTTTATGATAGAAAGGAAGCCTTCCGAGTAAAGAATTATCAATTATCCTCCACTACAGAAGGAAAAGAAAGCATCAACTTGATATTTCTATGCATTAGATACTAAAATTAAGTTGTTTCAGCTGCACTAACCTGGAATGAAGTCATAATATTTATAAAATAGCTAAAAGAAGAGGGACAACATATTGAAAACTTCATCCCAGAATGCTGTTTCTGGAGATCGCCCTGTATTAGTCAGCTTTTTGTCACAGTGACCAAAAGTCCTGACAAGAACAAAGTAGAAGAGAACATTTTTATTTGGTTTCAAGATTCAATCCATACCCAACTGACTGCATAGCTTGGGCCCAAGACCAGGAAGAACGTCATGGCGGACATCACAGGGACATGACAGCCAGGAAGCACAGAAAATGAACTCTGGGGTTGTGGCTCAGCGGTAGAGCTCTCACCTAGCACGGCCAAGGCCCTAGGTTCGATCCTCAGCACCACATATAAATAAATAAATAAAGGTATTGTGTCCAACTAAAAAAAAAATATGTTTTAAAAAGTTAAAAAGAAAGAAAGAAAGAAAGAAAGAAAGAAAGAAAGAAAGAAAGAAAGAAAGAAAGAAAGAAAGAAAGAAAGAAAGAAAGAAAGAAAATGAACTGTGCTCACCAGGAACAGTATCTAAACCCCAAAGGCACCCCCTCCCTTCCCCTCCTTCTCTTTATGCTTTATAAAGTTCCTCCACTCATTTCATGAACACCGTCTCCATTATGTATTAGCATCTACTAATCAGAGAAAATATTCTGTCTTTGGTTTGGGGGCATTGGTGAAGTTCAGCCTTCTTAGACTGAATCATCTGTTTTTTTTTTTCTTTCATTTCTGCAAAAAAGACAGAAACGAAGATGAAGTGTATGAATCTGACAACAAGGAAGGTAATCTTATGGATCTACCTCTCAGGGTAGGTATGATGCAGTAGTAATTCCCAATCCCTGCTCTCCACTTCAGTTCTACATATTTTGTGATGAACTACCCTCCTCACAAGTCACCCACTGTAAAAGATGCTGGGATGATGAGTACATAAATTTCAGTGCACCAAATGTGCTCACCAGCTTAGTGATTCTCTCGTAAAAGTCAGAGGAGTGCTTTTGGCCCTCATTCAATTCATCAGTTCACCATAAACGTTTGTTGCACATCTACAGCAATCAACCTGGGGAGTTAAGGGTGCCTAAGTCCAGCAGAGCTGTTTGAAAAGTTCCATGACTATAAGGTTGAGATTTACAGCATGAATCCTGACACCTTTTTCTCTGTATAGGGACCACTTTCATGCCCTGTGCATCAGGTACATTCATGCACAATTGTGGATGCTGTAGAATGATTTGCTATTCTTGCAATTATTATTGTTGTTACTACGAGTGAGTAAACCCTTCCAATAGGAGGAGTTGCCTGTCTTCAACGTGGTGTGTTTTCCTTCCAATGCTGCATCATTTATCTGTGTCCATTGTACTTGCTGTGCATCATCAGCTTCTCATTGGTTGCTCTCCCTGCCGGTTTCAGATAGAGAAGTAACGACACTTTGAGCTAACAAAGATCCTCTTCACCTCCATGCACATACACACAGATATTTGACTATGGAAATGAGCATATTAAGATCACATTAATAATTTAACCTCTAATGTAAATAGTTTCATGATGTAAGGATTTCACTTTAATGGCTACATAGTCCCCAGTGCTTAACCAAATGGACCTCACCATTACAATCAAATCACAATGTACATACTGATAAACCCCTCAAAGTGCTTACCATCGACAGATACCATATTCTAGATAGATTACAGAGTTCAGAGCCAGCATAAATCACTTAGAATGAATTTCTCTCTTCATTGAGATTTTAAAAATAGGGTTATTAAAATCAATATTACCAGAATCATGTAGCTACTGAAGTGTAAATATATCAGTTTGTCCCTTGTCTTGTGGTATGGTTTAGTCTGGATTGTCCCCCAAGGACCCCTATGTCAAAGGTTTAGTGCTCATCTTGGTGCTGTTGGAGGTTGGTGGAAATCTTTAAGAGGTGGAGCCTAATGGAAGATTTTAGGTCACTGGGGAGACCTGCTTTTGGAACAGGATTGTGGCATGTGAGTCTCTCTTCTTTTACTTCCTGGCCATCATGAGGTGATTAGCTTTGCTAATCATGTGGTCCCCACCCACATTATGCTGCCTTGCCTCAGGCCCCAAACGTTAGGACCAACTGATCATGGACTGAAACCTCCAAAACTGTGAGCCAAAATAATCTTTTCTCTATTTAAGTTGTTTCCATCAGGTATTTTGTTATAGTAATGGAAAGCTGACTAACACATCTTGAGAGGCAGATTAAGTGAGATTTTATGAAATTTCTACACATAGTCTAAATTTGGTATTTTAGCTCTTGGCCTAACCAGACTTTTTATTTTCCTACATACTCTTCACCCATAAAAAAATAAAACAATGAAACAAACAAAGAAAAAATCCTTGATTCAGTCAAAACCAAACAAAAAATAAAGTATTCAAACTCTAGAAAGGAAGTCAACACCATTCTCATGCATATTCGCTAATGAACAAAGAATTTGAAGAAAACACAATGAATCATAGATTAAATTCTAAGCAAATTATTTAAATTATCCCACAAACAGTGGTTTTCAGTTTCTACTACATTAAGAATCACCAGGATCATAAGCATTCAGAGTTCTGATAGCTGGTGTCCGAATGGTTCTTTCAAAGACACTAAGTTATCTTGATAAATTTGAAAATGGAGAACAAATCTGACCCTTACTTTATATTGCTAAAAATGCCAGGACATCAGTTGGTTATGGCCAACTGTATTTCAGATCTGTTTGACACTTTATAGCTGCACAGACCTATACATTTTCTCCTTTGATCCTGAAAAATGACTTTAGGAGTTTTATGTGACAGGTGTTGGTTTCCCATTGTCTGGGGATGAATTTTCCAGAGACATACCTTGAAATATGAATTAATATGCAAGTGATTTATTAAGCAAGTGCTCCCAGGAACAAGAAATAAGGGAATATGGATTAAACTAAAGAACAGAATGTTGGGCTGGGGATGTGGCTCAAGTGGTAGCGCGCTCACCTGGCATGCATGCGGCCCGGGTTCGATCCTCAGCACCACATACAAACAAAGATGTTATGTCCGCCGAAAAACTGAAAAATAAATATTAAAAAAATTCTCTCTCTTAAAAAAAAAAAAAAAACAGAATGTTGGTCACCAGAGGCTGCTGAAGGTGGTAGATGTAGGGGACAAAGTTCCAGTGGACATGAGGAACAAGCTTTGAGAGTTACTTCATGGAATGGTGACTATAATAAAGGAAAACACAGTGTGTATTTCAAACAACCAAGAGTAGAGTTTTTACTCAATAAAACAAGTGAGTGAGGTAAGGTACTTATCAATTAACCTGATTTATTCTGCTTCATAAACATACATCAAAGTGTCCCATTGTACCCCATAAATATATGGAATTTCATTCATTGATTAAAAAGAAAACAAATTTTAAAAATAATCATTAAGTTTAAAAGTGAAAAAAATATATATCTTAAAACAGAGAGGGGAAAAATTCGAGCGAAGATGTGATTTGGAGCAAAGTTAAAACCACCCCATCCTGCAGGAGAGCTTGGAGTGTAAATGATGCTTCAAAACCTGTACTGTCTGGAATTTAAGGCTGTTGTTGAGTGTTAACTAAGGGCTGGTCAGGGCATTGTAAACATTTAGACACCTCTTGCCTCCCATATCCTAAAAGCATGGGAGGTGTTGTATTACCAGGAAAAGCATGTAGAAGTCAACAGTGGTCAGGAAGGATCAGAGACCCTGCAGATCTAAGCAAGACATCAGCACACTCTTCTTGTGCATTTGGCAGCCTGGGAGGACTTGAACGTCCTGAAGACTGCTGCGTTTTCTCAATTCCTTTCTGCTGCTAGATGAAAATGCTTATTTCTTTTATTCTCTATTGTCCACTTGGTCAGTGCACACACATAGCACAAAGCTTACGGTTTCTCAAAAGTGTTTCACAACATGTATGTTCCCTTCATTCTTTTCCCCCTCTTTACTATATTTACAACAGTATCATGGCTTTTGCTACATATTATCTCAAAAGCAATCTTTTGAGGTTAGCATTGTTTATTAGCTTTAGTTCATGAAAGGCAAGGCTAGCAACTTACTCATCACCTTAACTGGGACCATTCACAGTCTGGCTTGTAAAAAATACTGAATGTACGTTTGACAAGTAGGCTTAGCAAATGAATTTAAATCAACCAATCTGCCATCCATTGTTTTCTCTGTCTCAGGAGAGTGAAAAGTACCATATATCCCCTTTCCAAAAAGAGCTAGAGAGCTCTTCCTTTATCTCTTCTCCCATCCTGATTGATGTGTGTTTATTCTGTAGTTGGATAAATATCTCTCAAATATTAAATATCTCTCCAGCTATTAAAAGGTTTGGTTCCCAGCTTGCGGACCTATTGGGAGGTGGAGGAACCCTTAAGTGGTAGAGCCTTGTTGGTTTTCTGGTCACTGGGGAATGTGCTTGAGGGTGATATTGGGTCCCTGGCCATTTTCTGTCTCTCCTTTTTGCTTCCAGCCATGAGGTAGGTAGCTTGCTGTACCATGCACACCCAGCATGATGTGCTGCCTTGCCAGAGACAATGGCCCAACTGACCATGGAGTGGACCTTGCAAAACCATGAGTCCAAATAAACCTGTCTTCTTTTGAAGTTGATTATCTCTACTTCATTACAGTAATGGAAAGCTGATTAACACACACAACAAGAGATCTATCTTCTTTGAATTTTTAAGTTCACAACAAAAACATAGACAAAATGTTATTCAGCAGATTTCTAGAACTCATTTACCTTGTGTACCCCAAACTATATATAGCTACTTTGCATTTCCTCCTCTTCCCAGCCTCTAGAAACAATCTATTTTCTCTCTTCTTCTATTCATTTCAGTATTTTATACATACCACTCATATGAGTGGTCTCATGCAGTGTTTGTCAGTCACTCTGTGAACGGCTTCTTTCACTAAGTGTAATGTTCCTCAGGTTCATCTGTACTGTCACATATGTCAGAATTCCCTTCTTCTTAATGTAGTAATGATATTTTGTTTTATGAATATATCACATTCTCTTTATCTCTTCATGTATTGATGGGCATTTAGGTTATTTCTGCATCTTGGCTATTAAGAATAATGGTGCGCTGTATATGGAAGTATAAGTATCTCGTCAAGATTATAATTTTGGGCCCTTTGAATATTTACTCAGAAGTAGAATTGCTGAACCATTATGGAAAGCAGTATGGAGATTCCTCAGAAAACTTGGAATGGAACCACCATTTGACCCAGTTATCACACTCCTCAGTTTATACCCAAAGAACATAAAATCAGCATATTACAACGATTCACCCACATCAATGTTTATAGCAGTTCAATTAACAATAGCCAAACTATCGAACCAACCTAGATGCCCTACAACAGGTAAATAGGCAAAGAAAATGTGGCACATCTACACAATGGAATATTACTCAACCTTAAAGAAGAATGAAATTATGGCTTTTGCAGATTAGTTAATGGAGCCGGAGAATATCATGCTAAGCAAAATAAGCCAATCCCCCCAAAACAAAGCTAAATGTTTTCTCTGTTATGCAGATGCTAATACACAATGGGGGGGGCGAGTAGAGAAAAATCGAGATTCTCTTGATTAGGCAGAGGGAATGAAGGGAGGGGGAGGGATATGAAGCTATAAAGAATAATAGAATGAATCAGACATTATTATCTTATGTATGTATCACCAGCTGGCAGGACTGGGTTCAAAGGATATGGCTGTATTAATAACTAAGAAAATAAAGAAGAAGAAATTGCAAAGCACATGACCATATGTTTCTAAGGCAGAATGGCTTGGTGACCCCAAGGGTCATTTCCAGTGCCAGAAGGAGCAAGAGAGTGAGCACACCTGAAATCCTCTGTTTATTAGGGGAAAGACATTCAATAGAAAGTTCCAACCAAATAAGGCAAGGGATTGGGTTTTGAAGGGTGGATTCTTGCTTGGTAATGTCTTGTGGTCAGTAGGTTGATTGACAACTTGGAAAGCCATGCCCATCTCAGGTGCTGAATAGGATCACAGGCAAAGTGAGACAGGAAAGGCCCTAGAAGCACGTAAGGTCAGTCCAGTCCCCTCATACACTCAAATATGCATAGCTCAAGTACACAGCCCATGGATGGCTACATGTATATGATTACACAACCAGTGTGTTTCTACAACATGTAAAAACAGTGAAGAAGAAGTTATACTTCATTTATGTATGATGTGTTAAAATTCATTCTTTTGTCATGAATAACTTATTAGAACATATCTTTAAAAAATTTTTAAAAAGAATTGCTGGGTCTTATAGCAGTTCTATTTAAAAATATTAATGAAACTTCATACCATTTATCATAATAGGTCATTTTACATTCTAGTCAACAGTATACAAGGCTTCCAGTTTTTTCTTATCCTTGATGAAATGTATCTTTTAATTCTTTTTGACTCTATCCATTCTAATAGGTATTATCCATTTGGAGGTACCTCTCTTCAGGTTCTTTGTCCATTTTAAAATAACCTTCTTTCTTCCCTTCCATTCTCTTTGATTTTAAATTTTTCCTTTCTTTCTCTTTTTTATTTATCATATTTTATTTTAAATCAACACAATAATTGTATGTACTAATGGGTTTCAGTGTGGTATTTCAATACAAGCATATGGTATGCACTAACCAAATCCAGCCTTTGTTAGCTCCCTCAAAACTTCCCACATTCTAGTTCATTCTTCTTTTGCTCTTGAGTTGAAAGCATTCCTTATGAATTTACTGTCCCCTTAACAAATACGTGGTTTGCAAATATACTCTTCCACTTCACAATTGTATTTTCAGAAACATTTTAGTTGGATGTTGTTCCATTTGGCTATTTTTTTCTTTTCGTGCTTGTGCTATTGATGTGATATCCAAGAAAATCATTGCCAAGCCCAATGTCATGAAGATTTTCCTCATTATCTTCAGGAATTTTATAGTTTGGGGCCAAACATTTAAGTCTTTATTTCATTTCGAGTTGATTTTTATGTGTGGTGTAAGAAAAAAGTTCAATTCCATTAGTTGGCATGTAGATATCCAGTTTTCCCAGCACCATTTGTTGAAGAGGCCATCTTTTCCTCACTATGTATTCTTGTCAAAGATCAGTTGACCAATGGGCTGGGGATGTGGCTCAAGAGGTAGCGCGCTCGCCTGGCATGCGTGCAGTGCAGCCCGGGTTCCATCCTCAGCACCACATACAAAAAAGATGTTGTGTCCGCTGAAAACTAAAAAATAAATATTAAAAATTCTCTCTCTTTCTCTCTCCCTCTCTCTCTCACTCTCTCTTAAAAAAAATCAGTTGACCAATAGTGTGAGTCTTTTTTGGGGGGGGGACTTCCTGTTCTATCTCTATGTCAATGCCATCTTATTTTAATTCTATAGCATTGAATTGCATTGAATTGCTTCAGCTTTGTTATTTCTTCTCCAAATATTTTTAGCTACTTGGGGTCTTTTTGTTGTTTCATTTGTATTTTAGGAATATTCTTTTTATTTCTGTAAAATAAAAATGTCAATGTGATTTTGATAGGAATTACATTGAATCTACAGTTTGCATTAGGCAGTATAAGCACTTTACTAATGTTGCCCTCCAATCCATGAGCACAGGATATCTTTCATCAATGCTTTATAGTTTTCATTGTACAAGTTCTTCACCTCCTTAGTGATACTTATTTTAAGTATTTTATTTTGTTTCTTGTATAAATGAGATTGTTTTCCTAATTTCCTTATTTATTGTTAGTATACAGAAATATGCAATTGATTTTTATATGTTGATTTTATATTCTACAACTTTACTGAATTTGTTAACTAATTCTAACAGATTTCCTTTTGTTTGGTAGAGCCTTCAGGGTTTTCTACATGTAAGAACATATCATCTTCAGCTGACACAACATCTTTGTTGGTATGTGGTGCTGAGGATCAAACCCGGGCCACACGCATGCCAGGCAAGCGCGCTACCGCTGAGCCACATCCCCAGCCCCAACATATCATCTTCAAACGGAGATAATTTAAATCTATCCTTTCTTACCAAATATCTCTGGTGAACTTCTGGTACCATTTAGAATGCAAGTAGTGAATTAATTCAAGGTATTAAAATGAAAAGTGTTTAATTTTTCACCATTGAGTATGCCAGCTGTTGGTTTTTATGGTATTTATTATGTTGAGATATAGTCCTTCTGTCCCTATTTTGTTGCAATTATTCATCATGAAAGGATGTGTTGAACTTTGTCAATTTTTTCACCTATTGAAATGATCAGGTGTTTTCATATCCTTCATTATATAAATCACATTAATTGAGTTAATCATATGTTAAACCATCCTTTCACCCCAGGTATAAATCCCACCAGGTCATGATGAATGATCCTTTTAATGTGCTATTGAATTTGGTATTCCTCCTTTTTTTTTGTTGTCTAGTTTTTGTTTTTGTTCATCTGTATTTTTAAATTTATGTTCATCAGGTATTTCTTTTTGGCCTATATTTTTCTTTTCTTGTATCATCTCTGCCTGACTTTTGTATCAGAGTGAGGCTAGCCTTATAAGATGAATTGGGAGATATTCCATACTTTTCACTTTTATTGGAAAAGGTTGAGAAGGACTGGCATCAATTCTCTAAATGTTTAGTGGATTACATTTATGCTTCTCTTCGTTCTCATTACTTACTCAATCTCCCTCTTAAATTTAGATCTGCTTAGATTTTCTGTTCCTTCATGATTCAGTCTTGGTAAATTATGTTTCTAGGAATTTATTCATTTTTAGACTATCCTGTTGGCATAATTATTCATGATAGTGATTTTACAGATTGTTTTATTAGAGCCTTATAAATAAACATAGTACAGGGTTCAGCCCAACATATTTACATGCATGTGCATGTATTCAATTTCAGCTCATGAACCTCCCCTTTCCCTCCTACCCTCCCTCCCCTCCCCTATTCTCCTTCCTCTAGGCTACTAGACTTCCTTTCACTCATCTGTTTATATGTGATTGGTTCTTTTTCTTATACATAAAGATGCAATTCCCAGTGCTACATTTACGTAGGCACAGAGCATGATGTTTTAGGAACTCACTCTGCACTGCTTTCCCTTTCCCATCCTTCTCAGTCATCTTTTATGGTTTTTGTATTTCTGTGGCATCAGTTGTAATATTTCCTCTTACATCTCTAATATTTTTGAGTCTTCTCTATTTTCTCTTTTAGTCTAATGGTTTATCAATTCTGTTTATCTTTGTTTAAAAAAAAACAACTCTTAGCTTTGACAGTTTTTTCTTTGCTTGTTTGTGAAGGTAGGATTAAACTCAAGGCCTTCTGCAGGCTGAGCCTCTATGTATTCTACCACCAAAGCACATCCCATCTCAGTTCTGCTAACTTTTGAATTGTTTTTCCACTTCATTTATTTCTGATTTAATCTTTATCATTTCTTCCTTTATGCCACATTTTTATTTGTCATTTTTCTTTCTAATATGTAATTTGTGATTTTTCTTTACAGTGTAAATTTTTTGTTATACATTTCTCACCTACAACTGCTTTTGATGCATGCATCCCATATGTTTTCGTAGTCTGAGCTTTGCTTTCCTTTGTCTCAGATATTTTTTAACGTCTCTTTTATTTATTTATTTATTTTGCCTTACTGGTTGCTCAAGAGTGTGCTATTTATAGTTCTGTATTTTTTAAAAAATTATTTTTCCACTGCTATTGATTTTTAGTGTTATTTCACTATCATCAGAAAAGATACTTGGCATTTTTAATCTTCTTAAATTTGGTAAATTTTTTGACCCAACATATAATTTATGCGAAAGCATGCTCTGTGTACCCCTGAGAAGAATGTATATTTTGTTGTTGTTGGGTGAATTGTGCTATATTTTTCTGTTAGTCCCATTTGGTCTATAAAAGTAGTACAAGCTATATTGGGGTAGGTGGTAGATTTCATGTAATGTCATTAGTATTTATTACCAATAAATACTGGTTATTGATTGAGGGAGACACATAAGAAAAATAAAGCAGCATTCTTTTCCTAAGCTGCCACCAGCATACCCCTGAGTAATCGAATGTCATACCCCTAAGAATCAGTTCTCTGTGGTTTGAAACCAACCAGCATGCAATGAGAGAAGTAAGTTGAGAAAATAAAATACCATATAAACACCAAAGACTGTAAAGTCAGGGACCAAAATGGAATCCTGATTTTGCTACTAACAAGGTATCTGTAGTTTAAACAAAAATCCCTTTTAATCTTCATTTAATCTTCATTTTATTGAATATAATGGGGACAAAATACAGAACTAACAGGATTACGTTGAAAAGTAAATGAGCTGAAAAAAATAAATAAATGAGCTGGTAAAACTGTTTAGACATTTGAAAAGGCACATGCTTTTTCAGCATTTTCCTAGAAGAATCAGCCATTTTCCTGTCTCTGGTCCCATCCATGTCTTTAAGACCAGGAGAAAGTCTCTAAAACTCTTGTGTATGTGAACACAGAATGTATTTAACATACTCATGTATTTATTCTCCCCTTGTGCTGGGAAACAAAACCTAAAAAATAGAAAACCCTTCAGTCAGATTCACAGATAATATAGCCCAAAAGGAACTTACATATTCATGGATTCAGTAAGAAAGAAAGAATTATACATAAAGAAGAAGCTACATACCTGAGTTATCTATAATATATGAAGGTCCACATGGTGCTCCTGAGTCATCAAGAGAAGCATCAAATTATATTTTGTGCACAAGGCTTAACATAGTGAAGAACTGAGTAAAAAAATAATGTATTGATATGTTTTGAAGTGAATTATCATTACTTAAAAGTACTAAGCATTGGCTACTTTGGAGATTCACCTCTGTAAATTAACTCATTTCTCCATAGGAGTAGATGAAATCAGCATTTTATATACTATTTATTTATCATTAAAACTAAGAAGAGTTGATGAAAGATTTTGAATGTTTTTGCCACAAAGAAGTAATAAATGTTTAAGGAGATAGAGATGCTTGCCTTCATTTGAACATTATACCCTGTATACATGTACTGAAATGCCAAATGGTAAATATATATACATAATTTTATATGTAAAATTTAAAAATAGGGGAAAAAGAGAAGAAAAGAAAGAACAGTATTAGAGCATGTAAAAACTAAAATAAATCAACAATATTAGGTGGGTTACATATTGTCCTATAAAATTTTTAATATGCTACAATGACATGGTAATGCCTAATATATTGAATAACATAATTCCAAAGCATTATAGGTTTAAAACCAATAAAAACAAATAAACATATTAAAAAGATGGCACTAATCATGAAGGGATAAAAAGTACACATAAGAACAAAAGAATCTGAACCATAACCTCTTCCTCCCACAGAAGCAGAGATGAAGTGGAAAAAAAAAGGTTTGAGTTAGTGGTTCAAAAGAAAGAACTGAATAGCTATCAAAGTTTAACTCAGAAAAATATCAGGACTGTTCTCCTGATATTGAGGATACTTCAGGAGTCTTTCCAAATAACTTTCAAGGATAAAAGGAAGAAATTATGAAAGTACAGGACCAGTTGCCCTCACTGATAAATCTCTCTCTCTCTCTCTCTCTCACACACACACACACACACACACACACACACACACACACAATATGTAGAAAGAATTCACACCAACTCTTTTTCAAGGTTTTCCAAAAGTTGAGGGCAAAAAAAGAAGGAAAACTTTCTAACTCATTCATTCCATGAAGTCATTATTATCCTGATACCAAAGTCCGAGGGAGAGATTACAAGAAAAGAAAACTACCAAGTCTCCTGATCAATATTGGTGTAAAAATCCTAAACAAATACTACCAAACCAAGTCCAGAAGCACATTGAAACATGATAAACCATTATCAATTAAGATCTATCCCAGGAATGTAGAGGTAAAAATCTTAATTGAAGTATTACACTACTTTAATAGAATAAAAAAATAAACCACATGATAATTCCAATTGATACAGAAAATGCAGTTGACAACATCTAACACTCTTTCATGATAAAAGGCATTCATAAAATTGGGAATAGAATACAACTTTCCCAACATGGTTAAAGGTAATCACACATACACACACACAAAAAAAAAACCCACAGCTTAGGCTGTGCTCAGTGGTGAAAGAATTCTTTGTAAGTTTTAGAAGATAGTCTTTGACCAGATCTGTCTTTTGCTTGTCTTCTTATTCTCTTAGCATTGCCATTCACAGAGTAGTTGTTTTTAATTTCAGTGAAGTCCCACTTATCAATTATTTCTTTCGTGGATACTGCCTTTGATATTGTATGAAAACATTCATCATCCTACCCAAGAATTGATGTTATCTGTGTGGGTCTATTTCTGGGCATTCAATTCTGTTCTGTTGATCTCTATGTCCATTCTTTTTGCCAACACCACACATTCTCAATTACTATAGCTTTATTCTATGTCTTGAGGTTGGGTAGTGTCAGTCTCCAATTTTGTTCTTTTTTCAATATTGTGTTGGCCATTGTAGGTCTTTTATCACCTCATATAAACTTTAGAATTATTTGTTAATAACAACATAACTTGCTGGAACTTTATTTATTGAATTGAATTTTAAGACCAAGTCAAGAATGGACATTTTGGGATGGGGATGTGGCTCAAGCGGTAGTGCGCTCGCTTGGCATGCGTGCAGACCGGGTTTGATCCTCAGCACCACATACAAAAAAAGATGTTGTGTCCGCCGAAAAACTAAAAAAATAAATAAAAATTCTCTCTCTCTTTCTCTCTCTCTCTCTCTCTCTCTCTCTCTCTCTCTCTCTCTCTGTCTCTCTCTCTCTTTAAGAAAAATTTAAAAGAATGGACATTTTGACTATATTCTTTCTATTCTGAATATGGGATAACTCTCCATTTATTTAATTACTGGATTTTTTTCCCCACCGGAGTTTAGTAGTCTACTTTTATAGATTTATTCAAATTTTGTTAGATTTATACCTAAGCATTTCATTTTAGGACTTATGTAAATGGTATTGTGTCAGCACAGCTTTATCAATTCTTAAAACGTACCATTGCAGTGACAGATGATGATGAAGAGAGGCTATGCTCCTGGGGATCGGGACAGGGCATATATGGGAAATCTCTGAACCTTTCTCTCAATTTTGCTGTGAACCTAAAACTACTTTTTAAGATTAAAATGTTAAAAGAGGAGGAATTTCGCTTCTATCTGCTCAGTGTTAAGAAACTAAAATAATCCCACATAAGCTATAGAAAATGTGAAAGGTTCTCTAACTTTCGTAGTTTTACTCCATGAGTTGCAGACCTAAAATTTCAAATCTGGAAATCACTCTGATGTCTGCTGATCAGCCCAACCGTTGTACACTCCCACCCCCAGCTGCTCGGTCTTCCATGGAGATCACTTAGCCTCTGCTCTTAGACTCCATCACGGACTTACTCCCCTGAGGCCAACCATTCCTCTTTTGAATAGCTCTATTAGAAAACCCCTTTGTGTAATCAGCTAAGATAGGCCTCCCTGTGTGTCAAATATAAGAAATAATGAACTTAATCTCAAGATGGAGAAGGGGGGTTAGCCGCCAGCCCCCGGGGAGGGCACTGATGATACATTCCATAAGTATTACAAGTCTGTCTGCTCTTCAAGAGCAAGTTCACATTCAAAAATAATCACGCTGATTTCCCTTTCATTCCGTGTTCTAACAGCCTGTAAACATTCAGGTCAACACACCCAGGGATGCCTCACTGGAGAATTCATTTCTTTTTACGTTTAGATTCTCAGCAGTTGCTCTGAAGAGTCTCACTTGGAGGTCCACTACAGGCATCACCTTTGATAAAACTGGAAAAAT